>NC_062557.1:46286149-46933075 GCF_016906955.1 Phacochoerus africanus
CAGGGCTGAATTCTGTTTGTTTTTGTTAGAGTGAGCTACCTAGTCTAAGTCAGAAGGACTCAGGGTAGAATTTCATAGAGTCCAAGAATCCTGAGACAGAGATTGTCTTATTCCAGGATTCTGAACCTTGGCTAACTTCAGGAGTGTGTGTGTGTGTGTGTGTGTGTGTGTGTGTGTTTTGAGGGGGAAGTGTCTGGATTCTCCCAAATCCTTCATCAGTATTTCTGGAACATCTCCTCTACTGTATGACAGGTGCTGTTCTAGTCTATATGGCAGTAAACAAAACAGACAATAAACCCTGTTCTCCTGGAGTTTACATTCCAATGGGTAGTGACAGACAAATATGTGCTGTGTATCTAAATGGGACATCTGGGAATTCCCATTGCGGCGCAGTGGAAATGAATCTGACTAGTATCCGTGAGGATGCAGGTTTGATCCCTGGTCTCGCTCAGTGGGTCAGAGATCTGGCATTGCCATGAGCTTCGGTGTAGATCGCAGATGAGGCTCAGATCCTGTGTTACCGTGGCTGTGGCTTCGGCCAGCAGCTGTGGCTCCAATTGTACCCCTAGCCTAGGAACTTCCATATGCTGCAGGGATGGCCCTAAAAAGCAAAAAAATAAAAAATAAAAATAAAAATGTGACATCTGTAGGCTTTTGTCAGATTATCAGGGGAATCTGACCTAAAAAAGGTTAAGAATCAGTAATCTAATCCAATCTTCCAAAAGGGAAACCTAAAGTCATAGGACCAGCTAGGACTTGAATCAGAATTTCCTACTTCCCAGTGTCCCTTTGTCCACTTGGTCATTTACCCCAGAGAGCAGCTGAGCTGAGACGAGGCATTCTGTGTGTCCTGTGGGTTCATGTTTGTGTAGGTGGGTTTTGTCACGGAGCCGACCCTCTAGGGCTCACCAACACCCCCCGACGCTTCGCTCTTAGCAACACCCTCCCCTCTCTGTCCACAGAGAAAGCAGAAAGCACTTGGTGGGAGCAGAGACATCCCCAGCTTTGGTCCCCCTTCCCACCTCATGACATGCCTGTGGCCTCACTCTGCTTTGCTTTCGTGTCAGAGGAAGAGGCAGCTCGCCCTGTGCCCAGAGCCAGGCCTCAGCCTCTTGGACAAATTCACTCCCTCCGTTACTCTTTCTCTGTCGCAAATCAGCACCTGTCCTCTGGCTCCTTCCACGCAGCCCATAAACATGGTGTTAGTTGTGTCGTCTATTGCCACTTGACAGACCATCCCTGAAAACACCCGTATTTTATTTTCATGATTCTGTGGATGGATTCAGCAGTTCTGCTGCCTCCTGTGATGTCTGCTCGGGTCACTAATGTGACTTCATTCCTTTGGGAGCTTCTCCAAAGCTGGGTTGCCCAAGGAGGCCTCCTTCGCCTTCTCCAGGGCCGCTTCACCCGGGCCATCTCTCCAGCAGGACAGCTTGGACTTCCTTACTGCACGGCTGCTGGGTTCCAAAGGAAGAAAAGGGAAAGTGCCAGTTCTCTTAAGGACTGAGCTGGGAAGACCCAGAGCATCACTTCTGCCAAGTCTCTTGGCCAAAGCACATCTCAGGACCAGCTCCGATTCAGAGAGAGAGAAGAGAGACTTCTTCACCTCTTGATAGACGAAGCAACAGGTGTGTCCATGGCATAGAGGAATTGTTTGCAGCAATATTTGGAGACTGTTCCCTAGAAGTGCTCAGGTGTTCCATCCCTTGATCCTGCTCTGCCTAGAAGTCCCCTCACGGCCTTACTCCCCCCATCATTCAGTCTTCTCATCATCGTCTAGATGAACCTCTCCACTCTGCTGAACCTCTCAACTGGCTAATGTAATGCCCAACTTCCGTTGATCTGCCCATGACCGCTGAAGCAGCTGACCGCTCCTCCTTCTGGAAACTGTGCTTCCTGCTCCCTGAGATTCACCTCTCTTTGGGGGTCTCTTCCCACTCCTTTTCCATCTCTTTTGTTAGCTCCTCTTCTTCCACCAGCCCCATAAGTGTCAGATCTCTATTTCCAGCTGCCAGCCCTCACCTAAGTTGTCACCCCATGTTCCTAACTTCTGAAGGACTGTTCTGAAGACACCTCAACCCAAATTCAAAACTCTTCTCTTTGGTTCCCCATCTTGGTGAGTAAACAAGCCCATCGTTTACCTCGTTGCTCCAGCCAAGACCCCTGGAAGTGTCCTACACGTCTCCCCACCTCATTGTCCACCATGCTCCCACATACACACAATCCGATGGTCCACCAAGCTTGTCACCTTCCCATCCTGGTGTGCTCTCTGGTCTGCCCCCTTGCTTCCCCTTTGGCCATTGCCCTCTCCAGTCTCAGGGTAGGAGAGTCCCTGAACTGCTCTTACTGGTCTTCTTAGCTCAGTCTTCCCACTTTTCATCTTTCCCTCCTCCATTCCAGTACCCTCTCTACTACCTAAGGTACCATTTCCAAACAAGTTTGGCCACTCGCCTCCCGGCCGCAATGGCAGTGCCTGCCGACCCAAGCGTTTCACAAAGTTCGTTCTCTGGGTGTGACTGATGTTAACAAAAACAATAACAACAACAAAATCAATTTCTCTGGACAAATAAGTTTGGAAAATGATGAGTTTGAACAAAACCAGGCAGATTTCTTAACTACTGGACTCCTGGGATTCACCTAGGATTCTAATAGTTTGGCAGCTTTGCCAAGTTTATTGATACAGGAGCCTTTTCTCACAGAGCACCTCCCAGGGTAAGCCCTCCAGCACACACATGCGCTGAATAATTGTTAATTGGTTGATTGTTAATTGAAACCAAATAGGAATATGGCTTAGCCCAGTAGAAAGGAAGTCTCGGGTAACCTCCTTAACTTATCTTAGACTCCCATTTACTCATCCGTATAACGGGGCGATGATAATCACGACCTCGGAGGTGGTTTGTGAGAAGTAAACGAGACAGCACTTGGAATATCACCAGACACACAGTAGGACCTCGGTAATGGCAGCCTTGTACTCTGCCAGCGCTTCCTTCAGGGAGGAGGCGAGTGAAAGAAATCAGCTCTCAGACATAGAGCCTAATTCTTTTTGAGGTCTTCAAAGGTGCAGCTTGGGCTATTTCAAGGAGTTTCTCGTCTTGCAAATATGACTGACTCAAAAAGAATGTTTTACTCTTGGAATCAAAGGAACTTTGGAAAGAAAATTGGGAGCGCTAGGACAGGGGTGTGGAAAAGCGAGAGTTGGGTGGTATTTTGCCGCCCTCTGCTGGTCAAAAAGTAGAACTCCAAGGAGATGATCAAGCTAGGTCACTTGGCCTGCGCCCCACGCTCTGCCCTTGGGCGGGGGGGTGCCCGCTACGCAAAGAGCAATTCGCTGTTTTCTGCCCCTGGTCAGTTTCCTCTTGCACTCTTCACTGGCTCTTCAAAGATTCGCCACTTGCAACCCACAGTTTTTCCATGGGCCCTCTCTCATCGGATAGCCCACCGTCACCTCCTGCGTCACGGAGGGAAAATTGAGGCCATCAGTTGTGAACCCTCAACTTCCTGCCCTGGCTCACAAAGATATGTCTACACCACCTGTGCCTCCTTTCCTCTGACGCTAAGCCTCCCTACCTCCCACTGGGCTGGGGGGCAGACTCTTCTATCCCATCACTTAACAAAACCTAGACTTATCTCTCTGTAGTAGTTATTATTTATTTATTTTATTTACTTTTTTCCTAGGGCTGCACCTGCAGCATATGGAGGTTCCCAGGCTAGGGGTGATATCGGAGCTACAGCTGCCGGCCTACACTACAGCCACAGCAACGCCAGGTTATAGCCACATCTTCGACCTACACCAGAGCTCACAGCAATGCTGTATCCTTAACCCACTGAGCGAGGCCAGGGATTGAACCTGAAATCTCATGGTTTTTGGGTTTTTTTAAGAGCGACAGGTGCGGCATATGGAAGTTTCCAGGCTCAGGGTCATATAGGAGCTGCAGCTGCCAACTTACACCACAACCATAGCAACTTAGGATCCTAGTGGCGTCTCGTGACCACAGCTCATGGCAATGGATATTTAACCCACTGAGCGAGGCCAGGGATCGAACCCGTGTCGTCATCATTACTAGCCGGATTCATTAACCGTTGAGCCACAATGGGAACTCCTCTTTAATTTTTTAAACAGACTATCTTTTAAAAAATGATTTTAGATTTACAGGGAAATTGAGGATAATACAGAGTTCCCATATACTTTGCACTCAGTTTTCTTTATTATTAACCTCTTACATGGTACATTTGTTACAATTAATGAACCAATATTAATACATTATTATTAACTAAAGTCCATAGGTTTGGGGGTTTTTGGGGTTTTTTTGCCTTTTTTGGGGGGTGGGCACACTTGTGGCATATGGAGGTTTCTCAGGCTAGGGGTTGAATCAGAGCTACAGCCGCTGGCCTACACCACAGCCACAGCAACGCCAAATCTGAGCCTCATCTGTGACCTACACCACAGCTCATGGCAATACCCGATCCTTAACCCACTGAGTGAGCCCAGGGATCGAACCCGAAACCTCATGGTTCCTAGTCGGATTTGTTTCTGCTCTGCCAGGACAGGAACTCCTAAAGTCCATAGTTTATTTGGATTTTCTTAATTTTTTGCCTGATGTCCTTTTTTTTTTGTTTGTTTGTTTGTTTGTTCCAGGATCCTGTCCTGGATACCACATCACATTTGTTTGGAATTTCAAGTTATTTGGGGTCTTTCTGCCCTGGAGAGTCGTCTCTTCTCCTCATTCATTCATTCATTTCATTGTGGACTCAGGGACATCTATCTAAAATTTTGTTGTGGGTTTTTTAAAATTAAAGTATATTTGATTTACAATGTTGTGCCAATTTCTGTTGTACAGCAGAGTGACCCAGTCATACATGCGTATATTTTCATTCTCTTTCTTATATTCTCTTCCATCATGGTCTATCCCAAGAGACTGGATATAGTCCCCTGTGCTGTACAGCAGGACCTCATTGCTTATCCGTTCTAAATAGAATAGTTTGCATCTACTAACCCAAAACTCCCCGTCCATCCCACTCCCTCCCACCTCCACCTTGGCAACCACAAGTCTGTTCTCCATGTCTGTGAATCTGTTTCTGTTTTGCAAGTAGGTTTGTTTGTGCCATATATTAAATTCCATATATGAGTGATATCATATGGTAATATTTATCTAAAATAAATTTCATATAACTGGCTTATAATTCAATACTACCTTATTTATTTGATTGCTGAAACTGTTCTCTCTCCAATATATGTTTTGTCTACAGGAAACTCGTTCTGTTTATTTTCTCTTACCTTTATTATTTATTTATTTATTTATTTAGTCTTTTTAGGGCCGCCCCCATGGCATATGAAAGTTCTCAGGCTAGGGATCAAATTGGAGCTACAGCTGCCGGCCTCCACCACAGCCACAGCCACGCCAGATCCAAGCTGTGTCTTCGACCTACACCACAGCTCATGGCAATGCTGGATCCTTAACACACTGAGCAAGGCTAGGGATTGAACCTGCGTCCTAATGGATCCTAGTTGGGTTTGTTGCTGCTTAGCCACAATGGGAACTCCCTGTTTTATTTTTTTTACTGAAGTGTGGTTGATTTACAGTGTTGTGCTAGTTTCAGGTGCGCAACGAAGTGATTCAGTTATACCTCTATCCATTCTTTTTCAGATTCTTTTCCTATATGGGCTATTAAAGAATGTTGATGAGGCAGTTCCCGTTGCGGCGCAGTGGAAATGAATCCGACTCGTATCCATGAGGATGGGGGTTTGATCCCTGCTCTCTCTCAGTGGGTCGGGGCTCCATCGTAGCTGTGAGCTTCAGTGTAGGTCACAGACACAGCTCAGATCCCGCATTGCTGTGGCTGTGGTTGTGGCCAGCAGCTGTAGTTCTGATTGGACCCCTAGCCTGGGAACTTACATATGACATAGGTGCAGCCCTAAAAAAAAACAGCAAAAAAAAAAAAAAAAGGTAATATTGAGTAGGGTTCCCAGTGTTTTCTCTCTAGTACTTTTAACTTCTTCCTTCTTTGATGTCAGACCCATAGTGATATTATCAAGATTTGCTCCATGATATTTATGGCAGCACTCTTTCAAATAGCAAATATCAGAAATAACCTAAATGTCCGCCTATTGGGGAGTGATTACAAATTCGTTTTGGTGTAACCACTGTATGGACTGTTATGTAGCTTCCCCCCCACCCTCTGTTGGTTTCTTTTCAATGAAATAGAGCTTTGTATACTTGAATGGAAAAATGTGATGATTAAGGCTGCAGGCTCTGGAGACCAGCTGAGTTCAAATTTGGGCATTATAGCTGTGGGCGAGTTACTTAAGCTCTCTGAACCTCGGTTGTTTTAACCCATCACATGGTGATTACAAGAGAACCTATGAAATGGGGATGTTGGGGGAATTAAATAATACAGGAAAAATGCCCAGAACGATGCCTGGCGCGTGGTAAGCATCAATCAGTGTTAATTATTAGTAGTATTATTATGGAAGGATTTCCAAGATGTTGTGTTGAATGAAAGGGGAAAGTGGAAGAAAAATACATAAAGCGTATTACCATATGTAATACATATGCATTACGTAATATATACTAATAGATAACACCATATATATACAAAATATGAAACAAGACCAAGTCTATTTCGTATGAGGGGGAAAAATCTCCCCCTGGCCTCTGCCTCTTGCTGCGTTTGCGCCTAGAAAGAATGGTTTCTATTTATAGCTCTTTATCCCAGGAACTATGAGCATGGTAGGACAGTAATATTCATAAAAATAGCTAACACAGGAGTTTCCGCTGTGGCGAAGTGGGTTAAGAATCTGACTACAGTGGCTCAGGTTGAGGCAGAGGTGTGGGTTCAATTCCTGGGTGGTACGGTGGGTTTAAAAATCCCTTGTTGCCGTAGCTCTGGCGTAGGAACTTCCTTATGCCACAGGCATAGCCATTAAAAAAAAAAAAAAAAGTGCTAGGGAGTTCCTGTTGCGGGGCAGTGGAAATGAATCTGACTAGTATCCATGAGGATGCAGGTTCGATCCCTGGCCTCACTCAGTGGGTCAGGGATCCAGCGTTGCTGATTCCACCCCTAGCCTGGGAATTTCTACACACCATGAGTGCAACCCTAAAAAGAAAACAAAAAAAGTTAACATTTATTGCTCTCGCCTCTTGCCATGAGCCAAACCCTGTGCTAAGCTCACTTTATGGAGTCTTTCATTCACAGTAGGTGCTACTATTATATCTATTCTACAGATGGAGAAGGTAAGGCTTACAGGGGTTCAGTTTAGAGCCAGCTAGCAAGCACTGGAGCCAGAATTCACATCTAGGCAGTTAGACCTTCTGTCTCGGTTTTCCAATTTTGAGCATTTTGTCCCATTTGCGTTCTTATTCATCTGCTCTTTATAAATGTGTATATTTATTTTTTTCCTCCTGAACAATTTGAAAGTTATAGACATCTCGCTTCTTTTAACCCTAAAGACTTCTGGGTGTATTTCCAATGAACAAAGACATTTTCTTACATAACCTGAGTACAGTTGTCAAAATAATCCATACTATAATCCACAATCCAAATTCAGATGTATCAGTTGCCTTGTTAATGCCTTTTTTTTTTTTTTTTTGGCCACCCCATGGCCTATGGAGTTTCCAGGTCAGGAATCAAATCTAAGCTGCAGTTGTGATCTACACTACTGTACTGGGCTGGGGATTGAACCTGCGTCTTGGCGCTGCAGAGACATGGCCGATCCCATTGCACCACAATGGGAACTCCTTGTTAATGTCCTTTAGAGCTGTATATTTTTTCCACCTGTCCAGTCTAGACTCATGCTCTACATTGGTTGTCATGTTTCTTTAGCCTCCTTTCATTGGGGCAGCCATTGCTTGTCAGAGGCCTCACTCTCCATCCCCAAGTCACAGTGGTGAACTTAGCAGAGGAATAGCTCCCCCCTTTATTTATTTATTTATTTTTGCTTTTTACGGCTGCACCCACAGCATATGGAGGCTCCCAGGCTGGGGGTCAAATCAGAGCTGTGGCTGCTGGCCTACACCACAGCCACGGCAACATGGGATCCGAGCCTCATCTGTGACCTACACCCCAGCTCACCGCAACACCAAATCCTTAACCCACTGAGTAAAGCCAGGGATCAAACCTGTGTCCTCATGGATGCTAGTCAGATTCGTTTCTGCTGAGCCATGATGGGAACTCTGGAATGGCCCCTTCGTTTATTCAGGAAGTACTATAGAAACTTTCAAAGCAACGACTCTCCACTCACACAAATAAAATGAGTCCAGCTTCTACAAGAATCTGACTGATGAGCCTTTTCCTAAAAACAGAAAAATTCCCCCATGAAGTTGAGGCAAGTGGATGTGATCAAAAGTTTGTATGCAGGAGTTCCCGTCGTGGCGCAGTGGTTAACGAATCCGACTAGGAACCATGAGGTTGCGGGTTCGGTCCCTGCCCTTGCTCAGCGGGTTAAGGGTCCTGCGTTGCCGTGAGCTGTGGTGTAAGTCGCAGACGTGGCTTGGATCCTGCGTTGCTGTGGCTCTGGCATAGGCCGGTGGCTACAGCTCCGATTCGACCCCTAGCCTGGGAACCTCCATATGCTGTGGGAGCGGCCCAAGAAATAGCAAAAAGACAAAAAAAAAAAAAAAAGTTTGTATGCAAACTGCCTCAGAATTGGAGGTCCGGTGGTTGAGGGAGAGGCGAGACGTCTTGACTGGCTGTGAAACCTGGCAGGTGCCAAGGGGCACCCGTGAGAGGTGGGGAGTCAAGCCATTCCTTGTCCTCTCCAGGGCTCTGTGGTCTCTGGCTCTCTTGCCTGAAGCTGTTCCAAAGTGAGAGAGAGAGGGAGAGAGGGGGGGACAGGGAGACAGGGAGACAGGGAGAGGGAGAGGGAGAGGCAGGGAGGGGGAGGGAGAGGCAGGGAGGGGAGGGACGGGGAGGGACGGGGAGAAGGACAGGGAGACGTGAGCGAGCAGCATTCAGAAAGGAAGGGCTGCCTCAAACCTCCACCTCCACCCGCAGAGGAGCTGGCTGGGGAGGCTTAGATTTGCAGGAGTTTTCCTGGTGTCCATTCCCTCTCCTTCCATCAACATCACGTTGCTTTTCTGTTGAAGATTCATGGCTCCTTCATTCTCAGCACGTTGGGTGGGATCCCTGCAGCCTGGAACGTGGGCCCCATGGAAAGCTACTTGGTAATGATTCACCTGCCTGGTAGTTCTCAAGCCATTTGTATTGGAAAGCCTCTGAGCAATTTACAAAACTACCATCACTTACAGGGCTTAATACCCAGAAAAAAAACAGTGTGGTTGGAAAAGTCGTGGGCCAGCCCACGGGGGATAGAGAATTGAATCAGAGACCAACCCTGCATCTGAGGATCTGAACAGAGGGTGACAGATTCAAAAATAGATTATTTAGATATGATGTTGTTTTTCGTTCCGTTATGGGTTGCATTCTGTCCCCTCAAGAGATATGTTGAAGTCCTCACCCTGGCACCTCAGAAAGTGACCTTCTTTGGAAATAGGATCTTGATGAGGTCATCAATGACAATGAAGCCATTAGGGTGAGCCCTCGTCCAGTATGACTGATGTCCTCATTAAAAGGCTACATTTGGGAGCAGGCAGTCACATACTAAGGGAAGACAATGTGAAGACACAGGAGGAAGAGGGCCATGTGACTGGAGGGGTGTTTCTACAAGCTGAGGAATGCAAGGATTGCTGCGAACACCACAATCTAAGAGAGGCAAGGAAGGACTCTCCCCTAGACTTGTCAGGGAGACCGTAACCCTGCCGACACCTTGACTTTGGACTTCCAGCCTCCAGAACTGTGATACAAAGTTCTGTTGTTTTAAGCCACCCCATATTTGGTACTTGGTGACAGTAGCCTCAAGAAATCTGCTCGGTCATTCAGCAAACATTCAGAGATGACTGTGTATCAAACACAGGGCAAAAGGTGCTGAACGAGAGTCTCTGTCTCCAAGGAGCTAATATGTTCTTGGGAAAGAGCAACACAGATGTGGGATGAGTGGTACACAGAAGGGCAGGTGTTCCAGCTGCCTCATGACTGCTCTCTAGAGCTGGGTATTTTTTCCACTCGGTCCAGTCTAGGCTCATGGCCCCATTCAATAGAAAGGGCTTACCCAGCCTGGAATACCAAAGATGGCTTCCTTGCGGAAGTGGCTTATTCGGTGGAGACCTGACGGATGGAGACCTGACAGCTGTCAATAGTTGAGAGTCCCCCTGTGGCTCAGCAGGTTAAGAACCCCACTCGTGTCCATGAAGATGTGGGTTCAATCCCTGGCCTCACCCAGTGAGCTAGGGATCCAGTGTCGCCATGGCTTGTAGGTTACAGATGTGGCTTAGATCTGGCGTTGCTGGGGCCGTGGGGTAGGCCAGCAGCTGTAGCTCCAATTCGACCCCTAGCCTGGGAACCTCCATATGCCGTGGGTGCGACCGTAAAAAGACAAAAAGAAAGATAACACTTTGGATTTGGCAATGTGGTGAAGGGGGATTGGCGACGTCTCTGGAGCCCTGGGACGCAGGTTTCATCCGTGGCCCCGCACAGTGGGCTGAGGATCCAGATCCAGTGTTGCCCCAACTGCAGCTCAGATCAGCTCTCTGCCTGGGAACCCCATATGCTTTGGGGCAGCCAAAAAAGAAAAATAAAGAAATAATTTTTTAAAAATAGTGATCATATATTCCCTTTGACCCAGAAATCCTACTTTTGTGTATTACTTGCATGCATATGTATATATGTGCATGTTTGTATTTGCATGAAGAAATTCTTGAAGGATAAATGAGAAATTAATAATAGTGTTTCAGAAACAGGAGTGGAGCAGGGCTGGAAGGACAGAGAACAGAGGTGGGAGGTAAACATCTTGCTGAATATTGTTTATGCTTTTAGAAAACATTTGGACCGTGTGATTCGATTCTCTCTTTTGAATAGACTTTGCTTTTCAGAGCAGTTTTAGAGTCACAGCAGCACTGAGCAGAAGGTACAGAGGCTTCCCACACACCCCCCGCCCTACACACGCCCAGCCTCCCTGTTATCCACATCCCCCGACACAGTGATGTATTTGTGACAGTCAGCAAGCCGACACGGACACCTCATTACCCCCCAAGTCCACAGTTTACATTAGGGTTGGCCCTTGGCATTACACGTGCTGTGGGTTTGCACAAATGTATACTGACACGTGTTCACAAGTATAGTATCCTACAGAGTAGCGTCGCTGCCCTAAAATCCTCCGTGTTCTGCCTGTTCATCCCTTCCTCCCCGGCCCCCGACTCCTGGCAACCATCTGTTTTTCTTATTTATTTATTTATTTATTTATTTATTTATTTATTTATTTATTTATTGTCTTTTTGCCATTTCTTGGGCCGCTCCCGCGGCATATGGAGGTTCCCAGGCTAGGGGTCGAATTGGAGCTGTAGCCACCAGCCTACACCAGAGCCACAGCAACGCGGGATCCGAGCCGGCGTCTGCAACCCACACCACAGCTCACGGCAACACCGGATCGTTAACCCACTGAGCAAGGGCAGGGACCGAACCCACAACCTCATGGTTCCTAGTCGGATTCGTTAACCACTGCGCCACCACGGGAACTCTTGTTTATCTTATTTTTAATTTTTAAATTATAGTTGATTTACAGTGTTCTGTCAGCTCCTGCTATACAGCAAAGTGACCCAGTCATACGTATGTGTATGTTCTTTTTCTCGTATTATCTTTCATCTTATTCTATCACAAGTGATTGCATATTGTCCCCTGTGTGTTAAATTTTTAATTTTTTATCATTTAAAAATGTAGACTAGTATCTTAAGCCCCACCCACTGCCTGGGATTGCATCTCCTCCCTGCAGTGGCTGTGGAACCTGTGGCAGATGGATTAACATGCTTGAGCCTCTGTGTTCTCCTCTCTAAAGCGGAGTTGCTAGTGGTAGCTATGTTGTAAGACTGCGGAAAGATCTGATAAAATTTGAGAAGCATTCAGCAGAGCACCTGGCACTTGATAAACGCACATCCAGGTATATCTAGTTGCGATGGTTGTCACTTGTCATCTCCGGGGAAATCACCATCCATTGTCCCATTGTGCATCTCTCATTCAGAGATCTGACTGGCTGAGGTTGTCATTATCCAATATGGAGCATCCCGATCGGACAGACTCACAGACTCGTATCACGGGTGGCGGGTCATTTTTGTGTCCAGTCTATCTGCCTTGAGCCTGGGCCCCATGCCGGGACCAAATCATTGGCACCAGAAGGATGGTCCCGTCATAGGGCACAAGATAAGACACACACCCTCAAAGGAATCACTTTTCTCAGAAGAGGACTCTGGGGGCCACAGGCCCCCAGAACTATTTGACTTGTGCAGTAGAGTTGGTTAGGAAAGGAAAATAATCCAGCAAGACCGTGGAATAAAATGAGGGAACAAGGGATCAAAAAATATCTATTATTGTTGGTTTAAGGTTGTTGTGAGGATTGATGGCATCAATCCACATATGGTATCTAGCAAAGTGCTGGGCGCATTGTAAGCACTCAGGGCATGGCAGTGCCCGTGCGGCGGCAGCGCTGAGGAGGATGGTGACAGTGGGGATGTGATGATGGTTGTGACTGTTACCAGGTCTATTTGAGGCTGAAGAACAGGTACAGGTAGGATGCTGGGGAGAGGGAGTTAAAGGACAGGGACCGTGCTCAAGAGAGGGGCCATCAGGGTTCACAGTTTCAGAGCAGAAGCAGTTCCTGGGGATGGAACAGCCCATGCTGAGGTCCTGGAGGTGGGAGTGTGACATGCCTACACCTGCCTGCCCCCTCCTCCCGGCACCTACAAGCAGAGTGTCCAAGCTCTGTATTCTCACCCAGTGCCCACTCCTCCTGCCTCGGTTCCATGGGGAGTCTCCTGCCACTCCCTGAGGCCTTCTCAGAGGTACCCAATTCTCTCCTCTCCCAGGGCTCCAGGAGGGGGCCAGGGTTTGAGGTCCCCCTGCCTCAGAGAATGAGCGCTCCTGCGGAACAGTCAGGTGGCACACACTGGCGAGTGGTGTGAGCT
The DNA here is from genome assembly GCF_016906955.1 of Phacochoerus africanus. NCBI lineage: Eukaryota > Metazoa > Chordata > Mammalia > Artiodactyla > Suidae > Phacochoerus > Phacochoerus africanus. Next base: position 46,299,157 of record NC_062557.1, read on the forward strand.
TGGGCTGCGGGGGAGGTCCCAGAACATAAGGCTATTTTTAGCCTGGCACAGATGCCCAACTCCCCGCCAAGGCAGGGGGCGTGGTAGGTGGGAAGCAATCATTGTTATTATTTTATTAACCATTTAGGATGCCGCGTGCAGTGAGCCTCACCTGGTTTCATCACTAGTTTTCCTGTTCACGATTTCTTCCTGCTTGTTACTTCAGGAACAGCATTCTTCCCAAGGGGCCAAAGAGGGGCCAGGGAGAAAATGAAATTGACCAAGTGACAATGAATGAGGGCAAAGAAGGGATACATATTCATCCTGCTCCATCAGCAGTGGGAGTGGGTCCAAAAAAACACTTAGCCTCACAAATTGCTCACTTATCCTCCCCATAGTGAGTTTGCTCCAAATGGTTTGGAAAACTATTGCTGCTAATCAAAGGCGGCAGGCCCGCTGCTGGAAGGGGGCCAGCGGGGACCCGGCAGGAGTCTGAAATGCGCTTGGATTCATTATCTTTATCTAGTCCAACGTTTTAGTGGTAGGTTTTTGTTTGATTTCAAAGTGAGATGGTTAGGTCATTATGTGTTAAATTATAGCTTTTAATTAGCGAATCTATTGAAATGAAAAGCCTAAGAGAGGCTCACATGCCTCTTAAGTTTTTGTTTGGAATTTATAATTGTCGCTGTTTGGAAATGATTAGTTAGGGGCGTTAAAGTCTTTTTTTTTTTTTTTTTAAGAAAAGCCTCAAATTATATGTTGTTGGGGGAGGGGATAATGGGGGTGCCAGTAAGATAGATACACAAACCTTACAAGCGATGCTATCTGTATTATTACCCACACCCAGGGTCCTTGTATTTGCAGAAAAAGAGGGGGGATGGCTGTTTTCTGATCATTCATGTATGCTTCCCCAGGTTGAGCCGGCGTTGGGAATTGAGGCATCAAGGGGGTAGTGAGTTGGCCAGAAAAGTGGTTACACCTGATTACAGGTGGAGTTTTGTTTACCATTTACCCATTTTCGATATCCCCCAGAAGGTAGGGGAAATGGGGGGCCCTGCCTCAGCCTTGGTAGATTTTTCCCTTTGATGATCTGGTTTTTGCATTTGGGAGGAACAAGGAAGTTTCCTTGTTCTGACTTTGCGTCTGAGCCTTTCTCCCACCTGGCTTAGCGTGTGCTCGGTTAGTTGCAGAACAATCTTGGATCCAGCAGGGGGCGCGCCAGTGCCTTTTTTTTTTTAGAGCTCCAGCTTCCATCTCTAGCGAAACCACACCCCCACCATCTGCGCCAATGGTGTGATTTTCTCCCTGTCTCTGCGTTGGTTCTCCTCTGGTAACAGCAAGGATGTAGATTACAATCTCTGTGCCTTGGGCTTCTGGCTGGGAGCGGTGGTTAAGGCGAGTACCCTGGTTTTCTTCATCTTCTCACACCCCAGAAGAGCATGACTGCACAGGGGGCCGAGGCAGCGAGAGCCCCGAGGAGTTTGAGCCACTTCCCCCCATTCCTTTGCTCTGTGTTCTGCAGGTGCCACAGCAGCGGGTGGGAAGCCTCTCTAGGGTGCAGGGTGGACACACATCCACTGTCCCTCTTCTGATCGCCTGTGGTGCTTGGACATCTTGCACCGTTGAGCAGCAAATCCATTAAAATGGAGACCAGGGTTGTCCTCTGATCTATTCCTGAGACTCAGCACAAGGCTAATAGGGGATACATGATACATAATGCATGAATGAATTCGTGTAAACTTGTTTTAATTATTTCATTCTTTCTGTACTGAGCATGTACTCCGTGCCAGGCACTGAGGAACTAGGGATTAAAATATAATCCCTGTCCTCTAGGAGGCTACAGTCTGGAGACAAAGACATGACTCTGGGCAACTAGAATTTCTAGCTTCCCCTAGTTAGTGGCCAACTAACTTCATTTAGCCAGCAGGATCCACACCCGTCACAGAGCAGGGGTGCATATTGGCTGGACAGACAATATCCTTCTGAAATTAAACCATTTCTTGGAGTTCCCATCGTGGCTCAGTGGTTAATGAACCTGACTGTTATCCATGAGGAGGTGGGTTCAATCTCTGGCCTCACAGGGGGGTTAAGGATCTGGCGTTGCCATGAGCTGTGGTGTGTGTAGGCTGCCAGCTGCAGCTCTGATTTGTCCCCTAGCCTGGGAACCTCTATATGCCACGGGTGCGGCCCTAAAAACACAAAAAGCAAACAAAAACAAAAAACAACCCCACTTGGCAGTGAACTTGACTCCCACCTTCTTTCCCAGGGGTGTGAGGGCAGGGCAGGGTTCTAATTCAGATGCCCTCAGTCTCCGATGACTTTGAAGCTCCCAAGGACACTCCACATCCCATACTTGCCAGGAAAGCAGGTCACTTCGCAAAGGTCCCTTTGGACCCACAGCCCTTTGGCTGTGCATCAGCGTCTCTGGGAGTGATTTTTCCCTCAGAAGGAGAGATGAGAAAATAGCCCACTAATAAATAGCACTTTGTCCTAGAGGACTTTGGCTGTAATTGAGGTTTTGTTTGTTTTGATTTTGTTTTGGGCGGTAGATTTGATGTGTGGCCACCCCACCTTGCTTTCATCTTTATTCTTAATGATCACACTTAACTCCACTTACAGGAGTAATCAAAGAGGTGAAACCCTCTCCCTGCGGGGGAGAACAGCACAGTTAAGAAGCCTGGAAAAAGGAATTGTTTTCTGATGAGCAAATGTCAAATTTTATAGGAGATTAGCTTTGGGTATTAACAAGAAGGTTGTCATTATGGCCTGAAGCAACTATCCGCATCTCTAGAGCTCTGATGGCCAAGAAAGGCAGAATAACTGTTTGAGAAGTGCTTTAATGTACGTATTTTCGTCCCTGAAAAAGGCTAGAGCATAAAACAAGTAAACAGAAAGACGCTAAAGCTTTTTGACTCTTGCAGCAATAAACCCCCAAAACTTAGTTTTTATAATTTCATGGTATTGAAGATTTTACTAGAATTGACATTTTGTAAATCACACAATGGCTCCGGCTCCAGCTGTGTGCACTGGTGTTAATCAAATACTGTCTGTCACTTAGATTACATTTCTCCCTCCATAGCCCCCCAGCTATGGGTCCCAATGACTGCAATTAAAACCACTTCACTACATGGTTTTGCAGGGGAATTCTACCAAACCTTTAAAGAGAAAATAATCTCAGTGCTGTTTAAACTGTTACATGCTGTAGAAAGAGAAGGAAAATATTCAAAATCTTTTAGAAATAAAAGCATAAGACTGATATCAATCCCGTGAAGACTTCACTAAATATATATAGGTGTAGTTCATTAATTAATATTAATGCAAAACGTTCTAATGCAATATGAATAGAATATAGTATATTAAAATTAATATATCCTGGTGACATGGAGTTTATTCCAGGAATTCAAGGATGGGTCAACATCTGGACCTCTGCTACCAAAACTTAGAACTTCCTCTCCTGGTGATGGTGGACTAGATAATTTATAACAATCCTTTCCACAAAGAAAAATTTTTCAAGTTAGACAAAGTTTAACAAAAATATTTTGTAAGGCATCAAAGAATTAATAAGAGATCAATTACTCAGTGAAATCTGGGAGAGGTTGGGAATGTAGATTGCTGAGCAAAAAACACTTGGGGTCACTTTTTCTTTTTCTTTTTTTTTTTTTTTTTTTGGCTTTTAGGGCCTCACCGGTGGCATATGGAAGTTCCCAGGCTAGGGGTCCAATCAGAGCTACAGCTGCCAGGATCCAAGCTGTGTCTCTGACCTGCACTACAGTGCCGGATCCCCAACCCACTGAGCGAGGCCAGGGATCAAACCCAAAGCCTCATGCATACTAGTCGCATTAGTTTCTGCAGCACCACAATGGGACCCAGGGGTCACTTTTTCCAGAAATATTTGCTGACAGTCTAAGATGTACTTTGGGCAGTCCCACAGGGATGGGGGACAAAAGATGGAATTCACCAAGGGTAGGGACTTTGGTAAACCACTCCGACTGTGTTTAATTCAGATAGAATCTAGAAGCAGTGGGAGAATAGGTTGATTGATCAGTATGTAGTGTTGGAACAACTGGGTAGCCACTGGACAAACAAAATTTGATTCAGACTTCATACTACATAGGAAGATAAATTCCAATTGAATCAAAGTTTGGAATGGAAAAAAGTGAAATTACAAAAGTAATAGAAGAAAAATATGACCAGATTCTTTGATAATTCCAGAGCGAGTAAGGCCTTTCTTGCTATATCACAAAATCCAAAAGCTACTAAAAAGAAATGGATAAATTTGGAGTTCTGTGGAGGCCTAGGGGATTAAGGATTAATAGTTGTCACTGCTGTGGCTCAGGTCACTGCCATGGCATGGGTTCAATCCCTGGCCTGGGAACTTCTGCATGCTGCAGATGCTGCCAAAAAGGAAAGAAAGAAGGAAGGGAGGGGGGAAGGAAGAAAGAAAGGAAGGGAAAAGACAGGAAGGAAAGGAAGAGATAAATTTGGCTACCTAAAAAAAAATTGCAAGGGAAATAATATAAACAAAGTCAAAAGACAAACCACAAACATGGAAAAATATGTTCAACTCAAATCACAGGCAAAGGGTTAATTCCCATAATGTTTAAAGAGAAAAAGATGACTAGCCCAAGAGAAAAATGGGCAAAAGATATAAACAGATGGTCCACAAAAAAAGAAAAGAGAAATGGATCTTATAAAAAGATGCTCAACCCTAGTCATATGGTAAATGCAAATTAAAATCACATCGAGCTACCATTTTTCACCCATTGTTATACCGGTAAAAATCCAAAAGTTTGATATCACGCTGCATGGGCCAGAAAACAAGCATTCTCACACATTGCCAGCAGGAAGGTAAATTGACACCCCCCCTATCAAGGGCAGTTTGTCAGTATTTATCAAAATTACAAATGTTTATACCCTCTGATCTTATAATCCCACTCCCATAATTTTTTCTTACACATCTATACACATGTGCAAAGTGATATTCATACAGGTTCTCCATGATAATTACATAATGGCAAAAGGATGGAAACAGCTAAATGTTCAACAGTAAAGGATTGGTTAAATAAATGATTCCTCCATAAGCTGGAATATTGTACAGGTGAAAAGAGAGAAGGAGGCCCCTTATGTATTTTATGGAAAGTTCAGCAGGATACATTCTAACCAAAATTCACAACAGTGTGCTATTGGAGTTCTCGTTGTAGCTCAGCAGTAAGGAACCCTACTAGTATCCATGAGGATGAGGGTTTGATCCCTGGCCTTGCGCAGTGGGTGAAGGGTCTGGTGTTGCTGTGAGCTGTGGTGTAGGCCACAGATGTGGCTCAGACCTGGCATTGCTGTAACAGTGGCAGAGGCTGGCAGCTGCAGCTCTGATTCTATCTTTAACCTTGGAACTTCCATATGCCGTGGGTGTGGCCCTAAAAAGACAAAAAAAAAAAAAAAGAACAGTGTGCTAACATTTGGGTTTTTAAAAAAAGAGAGGGAGAGAGAGGGGAAAAAAGTATACCCAACAGTAGCTTACATACATGTAAACATTTTCTAGAAGGATAAAGAAGAAACTAAAATCTAGAGTCCCCTGTTGAAGGACGTGAGCATTGAGTGGATGGGAAAGGGGTGGGAGGGAGACTTTTTACTGCCTGTGTTTTGTTTTATTTGATGTTTGAACAATGTGGATGCCTTATTTATTTACTCCTCTGAAAAAGTGTCCTGGCCAACCTCCTAACCCACCATTAAAGCAGCACATGGACTCTATCTCCCAGCAACCAGAAGAGATTGCCCTGAGACGAACTCTCCTCTGGCCAAAGGCACCGATTTCTGGACACCAGCTGGGCTTGGGATGGGGCCGATGTGGTTTGTAAGATAAAATAGAGCTAACAGACCCCTACTTAGATTTTACCCCTCATTTTGACTTAAGAAACAATTTTTAAAATTTTATTGAAGTATAGTTGATTTACAGTGTTGTGTTAACTGCTTCCATACAGCAAAGTTTTGGTTTTATCCATACGTATTCTTTTTTTTTTTTTTTTCTGGGAAAATTTATTTATTTATTTATTTATTTTTTTAATAATTTTTAAAAATTTTCCCACTGTACATCAAGGGGGTCAGGTTATCCTTACATGTATACATTACAATTACATTTTTCCCCCAGCCTTTCTTCTGTTGCAACATGAGTATCTAGACAAAGTTCTCAATGCTACTCAGCAGGATCTCCTTGTAAATCTATTCTAAATTGTGTCTGATAAGCCCAAGCTCCCAATCCCTCCCACTCCCTCCCCCTCCCATCAGGCAGCCACAAGTCTCTTCTCCAAGTCCATGATTTTCTTTTCTGAGGAGATGTTCATTTGTGCTGGATATTAGATTCCAGTTATAAGTGATATCATATGGTATTTGTCTTTGTCTTTCTGGCTCATTTCACTCAGTATGAGATTCTCTAGTTCCATCCATGTTGCTGCAAATGGCATTATGTCATTCCTTTTTATGGCTGAGTAGTATTCCATTGTGTATATATACCACATCTTCCTAATCCAATCATCTGTTGATGGACATTTGGGTTGTTTCCATGTCCTGGCTATTGTGAATAGTGCTGCAATGAACATGCGGGTGCACGTGTCTCTTTTAAGTAGAGTTTTGTCCGGATAGATGCCCAAGAGTGGGATTGCGGGGTCATATGGAAGTTCTATGTATAGATTTCTAAGGTATCTCCAAACTGTTCTCCATAGTGGCTGTACCAGTTTACATTCCCACCAACAGTGCAGGAGGGTTCCCTTTTCTCCACAGCCCCTCCAGCACTTGTTATTTGTGGATTTATTAATGATGGCCATTCTGACTGGTGTGAGGTGATATCTCATGGTAGTTTTGATTTGCATTTCTCTTATAATCAGCGATGTTGAGCATTTTTTCATGTGTTTGTTGGCCATCTGTATATCTTCTTTGGAGAACAGTCTATTCAGGTCTTTTGCCCATTTTTCCATTGATTGATTGGCTTTTTTGCTGTTGGGTTGTATAAGTTGTTTATATATTCTAGAGATTAAGCCCTTGTCAGTTGCATCATTTGAAACTGTTTTCTCCCATTCTGTAAGTTGTCTTTTTGTTTTCTTTTGGGTTTCCTTTGCTGTGCAAAAGCTTTTCAGTTTGATGAGGTCCCATGGGTTTATTTTTGCTCTAATTTCGATTGCTTTGGGAGACTGACCTGAGAAAATATTCATGATGTTGATGTCAGAGAGTGTTTTGCCTATGTTTTCTTCTAGGAGTTTGATGGTGTCCTGTCTTATATTTAAGTCTTTCAGCCATTTGGAGTGTATTTTTGTGCATGGTGTGAGGGTGTGTTCTAGTTTCATTACTTTGCATGCAGCTGTCCAGGTTTCCCAGCAATGCTTGCTGAATAGACTTTCTTTTTCCCATTTTATGTTCTTGCCTCCCTTGTCAAAGATTAATTGACCACAGGTGTCAGGGTTTATTTCCGGATTCTCTATTCTGTTCCATTGGTCTGTCTGTCTGTTTTGATACCAGTTCCACACTGTTTGGATGACTGTGGCTTTGTAGTATTTCTTGAAGTCTGGGAGAGTTATGCCTCCTGCTTGGTTTTTGTTTCTCAGGATTGCTTTGGTGATTCTGGGTCTTCTGTTGTTCCATATAAATGTTTGGATTGTTTGTTCTAGTTCTGTGAAAAATGTCATGGGTAATTTGATAGGGATTGCATTGAATCTGTAGATTGCTTTGGGTAGTATGGCCATTTTTACAATATTGATTTTCCTAATCCAGGAACATGGAATATCTTTCCATTTCTTTACATCTTCTTTGATTTCTTTGATTAAAGTTTTATAGTTCTCGGCATATAGGTCCTTTACTTCCTTGGTCAGGTGTATTCCAAGGTATTTGATTTTGTGAGGTGCAACTTTAAAAGGTATCGTATTTTTGTATTCCTTTTCTAATATTTCATTGCTGGTATAGAGAAATGCAACTGACTTCTGAATGTTAATCTTATATCCTGCTACTTTGCTGAATTTATGAATCAGTTCAAGTAGTTTTGGGGTTGAGTCCTTAGGGTTTTCTATGTATAGTATCATGTCATCTGCATACAGTGACAGTTTGATCTCTTCTCTTCCTATATGGATGCCTTTTATTTCTTTTGTTTGTCTAATTGCTGTGGCTAGGACTTCCAAAACTATGTTGAAGAGCAGTGGTGAGAGTGGGCATCCCTGTCTTGTTCCAGATTTGAGTGAGAAGGCTTTCAGTTTTTCCCCATTGAGTATTATATTTGCTGTGGGTTTATCATAAATGGCTTTGATTATATTCAGGAATGTTCCCTCTATACCCACTTTGGCGAGGGTCTTGATCATGAATGGATGTTGGACTTTGTCAAATGCTTTTTCTGCGTCTATTGAGATGATCATATGATTTTTGACTTTTTTTTTGTTAATGTGGTGTATGATGCTGATTGATTTACGTCCATACGTATTCTTATTCATATTCATTTCCATTATGGATTGCCACAGGATATTGAATATAGTTCCCTGTGTTATACAGTAAGACCTTGTTGTTATCCATCCTATATATAATAGTTTGCTGCTGCTAATCCCAAGTTACCAATCCTTCCCTCCTACCCGCCCCCACCTTGGAAACCACAGGTCTATTCTCTAGGTCTGTAGTTGGGTTTTGTTTCATAGCTATATTGATGTTTATCATATTTTAGATTCCACGTCTAAGTGATATCATACGCTATTTGTCTTCGACTTACTTTACTTAGTATAATAACCTCTAGGTTCATCCATGTTGCTGCAGACGGCATTATTTCATTCTTTTTTATGGCTGAGTAACATTCCATTGTGTCTATCTATCTATCTGTCTGTCTATTTATACCACATCTTCTTTATCCATTCATCTGTCAATGGACATTTAAATTTACATGTCTTGGGTGTTTTAAATAGTGGTGCTATGAACATACAGATGCCTAGATACATTTTTAATTACAGTTTTATCTGGGTATATGCCCAGGAGTGGGATTGCTGAATCATATGGCAACTCTTTTTTTAGTTTTTTGTTTTGCTGTTTAGGGCTGCACTCGTGGCATATAGAAGTTCCATTCCCAGGCTAGGGGTCGAATTGAATCTGAGGTACAGCTGCTGTCCTACACCACAGCCACAACAATGCGGAATCCGAGCTGTGTCTGTGACCTACACCACATCTCATGGCAATGCCAGATCCCTGACCCACTGTGCAAGACCAGGTATTGAACCTGCATTCTCATGGATACTAATCAGATTCATTTCTGCTGCTCTGCAACAGAAACTCCCTTTTTTTTTTTTGTCTTTTTGTCTTTTTGCCATTTCTTGGGCCGCTCCCTCAGCATATGGAGGTTCCTAGGCTAGGGGTCAAATTGGAGCTGCAGCTGCCAGCCACAGCCACAGCAACTCGGGGATCCGAGCCGCGTCTGCAACCCACACCACAGCTCACGGCCACACTGGATCCCTAACCCACTGAGCAAGGCCAGGGACCGAACCCGCAACCTCATGGTTCCTAGTCTGATTCATTAACCACTGAGCCACGACAGGAACTCTGGAACTTCCATTTTTAAAGAACCACCGTACTGTTTTCCATAGTAGTTGTACCAATTAACACTTCCACCTACAGTGTAAGAGGGTTCCCTAAGAAACAATTTTTTTCATCATCATAAAATATATATAACATAAAATTTACCATTTTAACCTTTTTTTTTTTGTCTTTTTAGGGCCACACCTGTGGCATATGGAAGTTCCCAGGCTAGGGGTCAAATTGGAGCTGCAGCTGCAGGCCTATGCCACAGCCACAGCAACACCAAATCCAAGCCATGTCTACAACCTACACCACAGCTCATGGCAACACTGGATCCTTAACCCACTGATCGAGGCCAGGGATCGAACCTAAGTCCTCATGGATACTAGTCGGATTCATTACTGCTGAGCCATTTTAACCATTTTTTAAGTGTGCGATTCAGTGTCATGAAATACATTCACAGTGTCATGCAGCCATCTCCACCATCCATCTCCGGAAATTTATCATCATCCCAAACAGAAATCCTATACTCGTTAAACAATACTTCCCCAGCCCTCCATCTCCCCAGCCCCTGGAAACTGCTGTTCTACTTTCTATGAATTTGCCTATTCTGAATATTGTACAGTGGAATCATACAATATTTGTCCTTCTGTGTCTGGCTTATTTCATTTGGCACCATATTTTGAAGTCTCATCCATGTTGTAGCATGCACCAGGATTTCATTCTTTTTTATGACCAAATAATATTCTGTCATACAGGCATACTGCATTTTAGTGCTTATTCATCAGTTGATGGATATTTGGGTTGTTTCCACTTTGGGGACGTCGTGAATAATGCTGCTATGAACTTGGTATCCAAGCATCTGTTTGAGTCTCTGCTTTCAATTCTTTGGGGAACATAATCCTGGGAGTGAAATTGGCCTATTCTGGCTTTTAACCAACTGAGCTAACCAGAGCAACACTCATCAAAGATTGAGGACTGGAATGTGAAGACCCTTGACTACAAGGAAGATCAGGAAGAAAGTTAAAGTACAAACAATTAAATAATGTAAGACAGCCAAGCACTGTCCACACGTAAACGCATCACAAGCAAAACAAACATGAGTCCACTAAATGCCACGGGCTTTGGTGTCTCGCCTTTTGTTTTTCTACAAAGGATCCCCAGTTGTGATTGTATCTCAGGTCAGTCTTCATCCCAGGGGGGGAAGGATTTCAAAGGATTCCTGGCATCCCTCCCTCGCCTCCCCTCATAGGCAGCACAGATGGATCTGCAGCTTCTACCTGCTTGCAGGTAAAATGGAACCTGAGCTGTGCCTCTTAATATCACAGGGCGGGGTGGGGGTTGGCACTCGGCGAAGATGGCTTGTGGTGACACTGATGTATCACTTGCTGATGAGAAGTCTGAAAAAGGCTGGCAAGCTGGGTAATTTGCTGATTGCATTCTGACCTTCTGGCTTCTGGGCAGGGGTATCCTAAATAGCTCTAAATCTGAGCCAAGGCATCAAGGAATTTGTGAAATAAATGCTACGCCCTGCTCACTTCTCTGGCATCAGTTTTCAACTCATCCTGGACAGTGGGTGAGTGGCTGTTTTCAAGGTGTCTTCCTCTGCTTAAAACATCTAAATCCCTCCTACATCAGGTCACTTGAGAAGTCACTTGGCCACCAAGAAGCGCCCATTAGGAACCCAGCCGCCCCTCATTCACCCTGGGTGCAGTTTGCACCGTGGCTTGTTGCCAGGCAGATGGCAGATGGGGATCACCCTTGTTTCTGAGGAGATAAGGGAGGGGTCGTGTATGCAAAAGCAGCTTCCTCTGCCTTGAGGAGGAGAAAGAATGAAACCGTGAACTCTTGGAAATGGGCGAGCTCTTTGAAGACCCTTAGCTCAACCCAGAACAGACATTTTTCTTTGCCAACTCCTCTTCTCCTGTCAACTCCACCCTAATTTCTCCTAGGGGAATTAACCCTTCCCTGGTTCTCAGCCCTGTGGTTTTGATCCAGTTAACCCCCCGCCCCCCAGTACCAGGGATGGAGCCCGATCAGCTACAGTGATTAGATTAAAATGGATAAGATAAAAGGAAACGTTTGCTGGAGCTTCTGGGAAGGAAAAGCCCCCTTATTTGAGGGAAGTATGCAAATAAGGAAGGATGTGGCCGCAGGAGTGCCTGGCAGCCATTTTGCCAGCATGAGGGAGAGCATGCCTGAGATTAAAATACATGCTGAGGATGCTGAGAAGCCAGCAGAGAGAAGTTGAGTCCTGGGCTCGTTGTTTGAGCCTCAATTAAACCTTAAGTCAGCCCCATCTCTGAACTGTATTTACCTTTATTTTTTAAAGCCAATTCAGGTTGGACTTTATGTTACTTGCAACATAAGGTTGTCCAGCTAACCCAGGCTTCCATAATCAATGCTACAGGAAATATCAGTCTTCCGGTGAGAGTAAGTTGTTATAGCTGTTTCTGTGATGTGTTACTGGATGTTTCGCAGAGGGTAAGGGCAGGAGGATGGAAAGCATGTGAAGAGGGAGGTTGGTGTCTATCCTGAGGGAGTGAGAGTCCTTCCTGAAGGCTCCGTATTCAGGAGGGGAGTTGCTATGCCCCAGGTAATGGCATTAGGGCGATCCGTGTATAAACTGGAGAAAGAGGAAAAGTTTGTCTCAATCTGACCTCCCCCTATTAGTCTCATTTCCTCTATGAAATGAGGATGTTGGATTTGGTGAGCCTCCAGCATTCTACATGTCTTTGTTTCTGTAGAAGGAGCATAGACCTCAGAACCTCACATGGCTGAGATCCGATCCTGCTAACATCAGCCCAGCAATGTCAAGTTACTTAACCTCTCTGAGCTTCGGTTTCCTCAGCTATAAAATAGAAATATTGACTGTACCTTCCACACAGTGATTCTTGTAAGGATCCAATGAAATACTATGCATGAAGATACTAGCACAGTGCATCTTCATTCATGGTATGTGGTAAATACACTGCAAATATCAGCTCTCCCTACTCCATCCCACTGCCCTTCCCTGTAAGTACAGAACAAAGGGTGGCAACCGCTGGCCATTGGGCCAAATCTGGCTCCTGCTTTTGTAAATAAAGCTTTATTGGAACACACCTGTGCTCATCCATTTACACATTATCTATGGCTGCTTTCTAGCTCTAAGCAGGCGCTTAAGTAGCCAGGACAGAGACTGTATGGCCCACAACACCTAAAATATTCACTGCCTGGCTCTTTACAGAATAAACTTCCCGATGTAGATAGAACATAAAGCCTGATCTAGCTTAAGGAACCTCAGTCACTGTGTCAGCAGGGAGGGAAAATATTGGGAAGATATAATGTCTTAATGCTCCTTGAATCTTTCATGCTGACTCTGGTGGCTGTGGGGGTCTCAAAGGAGAAAAAAAAAAATCCCAGGGAAATAGTCAAACATGGTCCAGGATTCAGCAGTTGGGAAGAGGGCTGAAAGGAAGTTGTCTCTCTAGATACCACACACACACACACACACACACACACACACACACTGCTACAAGGAAGTGACCAGAGATTTTTTTTTTTTTTAAGTTAGAAAAAAAAAGGTAAATGTTGCAATAGTTCTCTGGGTTCTGGTGACAAGAAACTTCCTTTGGGGCGGTATTTTTCAGCGGGTGTGGCATCTGGAAGGGATCATGAGCATTGGTTGATCACGGGATTCTAGGGCGGCCCCACCATGAACCGTTTGGAATTGAACTTAAGGCCCCAAGCAGGTAACCTGACCCACCGACCTGGGCGATTTAGGGTTTTCTCCGCACCTGTAACTGTCTCAGGAAACGGAACACCCCACCCGGCTATCCCTTGCTCTTCTAAGTGGCACCCCCCACAGTCACTCACTGTGACTATCCCTGCAGATTAAGTGCAGTTTGCACCCCCCAAGCTGCCTGGCCGTCTCCACAGAAGACACCATCGTTGGTAACTCTGCTGCTGCCCCAATAGAGGGACACCTGTTGCTGAACGATGTGTCATTTTTCTTGCCCCCTTTTCACCTGGCATCTAGTAGACACACAATATTATGTTCGTTTCAGGTGGTGGTGTTTTCTTAGCAAGACATACCTTGTTGAGTGAGTCCAGGGCCCTGTCTGGGTAACAAAAGACCTCAAGGCACTTTGTTTGTTTGTTTGGGGTGCTGTTTTTTAAGCCTTTGCTCTGTGAGAGAAGCTCACGTCTGTGTACCCCCGTGTTCTCAGGGCTGGAGATCGCTCCCCCCCACCCCACCCCCCGCAACCCCATCACCCCTCCCCCCTAGACGTTGCGTTAATTGACTTGCTCTTTCTCCTTCACTCTTTTCCCTTCTTCCTCTCACTCTTAGAAACACCGAAACTGTGTGCTTCCCTGAAGGCGGGTGACGATCACACTGCCTGCCCTGCCCTGCCCTGCCCTCAGCTCCTCCAGGGTCTAGACGGGCTGCTTTACCTCTCGGGCTGCCCTCCAGGGCTTCCTGTGCTTAGGAGCTGGTGAGCGGCTCAGGTGTTCCTCCTCTTGTGACCCCAGAGAGAGGCCTGCTGGGGCGGATTAGAACTCAGATGGGAGTGCGTGGATGGCTCCAGGAGCGGGTTCTCGCTACTAAACCAGGAACTGTCAGGGCATGGAGATGGAAGGGGTTCCAAAACCTTGCCTTCAACCCTGGAAGGGATTTCTAATCGTTGTAGGGCTGGGGAGACCGAGGGCTGGGGGGCAGCGTGGTTCCCCAGCTGGCTCTCGGTAGCATCAAGCGCTAGGTCCTCTTTTCCACATCAAGTGGTAGAGCACGTATTACTAGGATGCGGCTGCCTCCAGCACGAGTGAGGGCGGGCATTTGGTCTGGCTTTTCTCGGAATGTGGTCCTTCTCATGAAAGACACATGCGCCTGGGGCCGTGACCGACATCTCTCGTTCCGTTGCCATCACCGGATGTCAGAGCCAGTGGGGCAGTGATTCCCAGAACCCGCCACAGGTGGATGGTCCGTGACATGACTTCAGGTGGTACCCACTTTTTTTTTTTTGTCTTTTAGGGATACACCGGCGGCATATGGAGGTTCCCAGGCTAGGGGTCGAAACGGAGCTATAGCCGCCGGCCTACGCTAGAGCCACAGCAACGAGGGATCCGAGCCATGTCTGCGACATACACCACAGCTCATGGCAGCGCCGGATCCTTAACCCAGTGAGCGAGGCCAGGAATCGAACCTGTGTCCTCATGGTTGCTAGTCGGGTTTCTTAACCACTGAGCCACGACAGGAACTCCCCACTTCTTAACGCATGTATGTCAGTATTCACTGGGGAATTATATACGTAGACACCAAATCTGTTCATGTTTATCTTGCTTGTATATGACTACCTAAGAGGGGGCTTGGTAACCAAAATATATTCAATTAAAAAATAGTGTGGTGGTTTGTTAATTGGGAAAAAAAAATACTAAGCAGATGGCTGAAGTTCAGGAGAATACCAACAATTTAAGGGAAGAAACTTAAACCAGGGACTTGCCGGTGTTGGAAAAATACACCCCTCAGCTTCCTTAATCACCAAAGAAATGCAGAATAAAACTAGAATGAGAAACCGTTTTTTCACCTTTCAGTTTGGTAAAGATTGTAAAGTTTGTTCTCACTTTGGCAGCATATGATGCTAAATTTAGAACGACATGGAGAAGATTGGCATGGTCCCTGGGCACAGATGGCATACAAATTAACGACCAATCCCGGAAGGCTGTTGGAAGAGTAATCAAATTAGTATTATTGGGAACAGGGGCTCTTTTTTGAGGAGGAAAAAAGAGAAAAAGAGATCTTTGAGAGTAAAATTCTGTCATCCTGAACATTAATTGGAAAACTAAGCATAAATTTATGACATAGTTTAAATATATATATATATATATATTTCCTACCTTCCCCCTGAAAAGATCCATAAATAATGACCAGCCCAATAGCGATAAACACCTCGAATACCTTGACTGAGGCCTCCAAATGCCGCTGCCCACTGAAAAGAACCAGAGCTCTTTGGAGAAATAGCTAATTTTATGTCTGGGATGGGAAATGATGACATAAGCCTGAAATATCTTAGCAAACAAGAAGGCAACAGAACTACCTGCTAGAGTGATGTCAGAAGCCCTCCAAAGTCAATTTGAAGAAGCTCCCCCTGACCAAAGATGGGACAATTTGAACCTCCAGAAGGATAGTAACTACAGTCGAACAAAATGCATAAATACGCTTAAATCCCTATATTTATCATTATACTAAAAACAACTCAAAACAAAAGAAAAACCTCCTTGGTTACCTTTCAAGGACACTAGTGGAACCAACTCATTCTTTTTAAAAATTGGAAATAATGGCAAAGAATCAAGCATTCATCATGGGTGTCCTACATGAACTGTACTTCTGGGTAAACCAATAGGTGGTGAGGGGAACTTTCTCTTTACAGACACTTTCCAGCTAAACGGAGAAGGAATGACAGCGTAACACCATTCACAGTCATCATGAATGGTTGCCAGCATCACAGAAGATGCAGTGACATGATTGCCATCTGAGAGAAGACCACAGCCCCACCTACACGGCAGTCTCCCCCTCTCCCCCACTGCAATCTGACCAAGATTCTAGATCCAAGTATCAGTTCACAGGAGAGATCTGTGAGAGGACAGCACAAGGTTCCCATCAGCAAAATATAGACTGCAGGAAACACTGCAGGACAAACTATCTCTATTGCTTTAACAATTAGATCACAGGGATGTACAAAGGCGGGGGTTCCAGGGACGTGGAAGGAGAATCTACAAATTCGAAAGAGATGTATAGGAGTTCCCATCATGGCTCGGTGGTAAAGAACCCAAGTAGTATCCATGAGGACCTGGTTTTGATCCCTGGCCTCGCTCAGTGGGTTAAGGATCTGGCATTGCTGTGAGCTGTGGTGAAGGTAGCAGACAAGACACAGATCCCGGATTGCTGTGGCTGTGGCGTAGGCTGGCAGCTGCAGCTCTGATTCAGCCCCTAGCCTGGGAACTTCCATATGCTGCAGGTGCAGTGTGGCCCTAAAAAGCAAAAAAACAAAACATTGAAAGAGAGAGAGATTTATAGACTGTAACCTATGGAATGTCTTGAATCCTGATGCAAACGAACTATCAATAAAATTATGAGACAATAGGAAATTTGAAGACAGGTTTTTTTATTAAAGTATAATAGATTTACAATGTGCCAATTTCTGCTGTACAGCAAAGTGACCCAGTTATATTTATTATATGTGTGTGTGTATACATGTATATATATATATATTCCCTTTCTCATATTCTCTTCCATCAAGGTCTGTCCCAAGAGACTGGATTAATTCCCTGTACTGTACAGCGGGACCTCATTGTTTATCCATTCTAAATGTAATCGTTTGCATCTACTAACCCCAACCTCCCCGTCCATCCCATTCCCTCCTCCTCCCCCTTGGCAAGCACAAGTCTGTTCCCTATGTTTGTGAGTCTATTTCTGTTTTGTAGATAGGTTCATTTGTGCCATATTTTAGATTCCACATAGAAGTAATATTATATGGTATTTGTCTTTCTCTTTCTGACTTATATGAGAGTCTCTAGTTGCATCCATATTGTTGCAAATGGCATTATTTCATTTCTTTTTTATGGCTGAGTAGGATTCCATTATATATATATATATATATATATATATATACACACACACACACACACATATACACATATATATACACATATACATATATATATATATACACATACATATATATATATATATACCATGTCTTCTTAATCCCTTCTTCTGTTAATGGATATTTAGGTTGTTTCCATGGCTTGGCTATTGTGAATGGTGCTGCTATGATCATACAGGTGCATGTACCTTTTTGAATTATAGTTTTGTCCAGATATATGCCCAGGAGTGGAGTTGGTGGATCATATGGTAGTTCTATATTCAATTTTCTAAGGAACCTCCACACTGCTTTCCATAGTGTTTGTAGCAATTTACATTCCCACCAACAGTGTATGTAGGAGGGTTCCCTTTTCTCCACCTCCTCTCCAGCATTTGCTGTTTGTTGACTTGTTAATGATGGCCATTCTGATAGCCATTCTGACAGGTGTGAGGTGGTGAAGACTGATATTTGATGATATTAAGGCACTAGTGTTATTTGTTTGAGTTGTGATCAGGGAGTCATAGTTATGATTTTTTTAAAATTCCTACATTCGAAATACATACTGAATTAATTACAGATGAAATGTTTGATGTCTGGGATTTCCATCAAAATATTCTAGTGGGGTTGGGGAAGAGGAGATCATCTATGGCTTGAACTCTTATGGCCACGAGTTCAAGCTGGGTGATGGGCACATGGGAAGTCCTTATAATCTTCCTCTTTCTTTTGTGCATGAAATTTTCCACAACAAAAAAATTTTAAAGTTGAAACAGGAGTTCCGGTTGTGGGGCAGTAGAAACGAATCCGACCAGTAACCATGAGGTCGTGGGTTTGATCCTTGGCCTTGCTCAGTGGGTTAAGGATCTGGTGTCGCTGTGGCTGTGGTGTCATAGGCTGGCAGCTGTACCTCCGATTTGACCCCTAGCCTTGGAACCTCCATATGCCATGGGTGCGGCCCTAAAAAGCAAAAAAAAAGGCTGAAACATCTAGTTTTGGTAAGGGTCTGGAGAAAAGGTCTCTTTCATACACTATTGATGTGCGTACCTAATCCCATTAGGATTCTTAAGGGCAATTGAGCAGTATCTACAGAGGTCAAGGGTACATACACTCTGACTCATGAATTCCACTTTCAGGAATGTAACCTAGAGACATAACAAGGACGTGTCCTACAGCATTGCTAGTGATTGCAAGAACTACAGCCTCTGTCAATGGTGGGTATTTAAATGAACCACTGTTAGCAATAGCAGGGGTAGGCAAACACCTGCAGCGTCTGTCAATAGCAGATGTTTAAATAAATTATGACACATCTATACAATGGACTGCAATGAAACTGTTAAAAATAATGAGGAAGAGCCACACCCGTTGTAACATAAAAGATAAACATTTAGGAATTGTCCCTAATTCCTGGCTCAGAGCTCCTAAAGCCCTTGGAATTTACTGTCTAATGAGATGATTCCTGGTAGCGGGCTAGATACCTTCAGGATGGGGGCCAGTGGCCAGACAACCCCCCCACAAGATTAGAGGGTTAGAACTTTCAACTTTTCCCCTGTCCTCTAGGGAGGACACAGGGCCTGGAGGTTGAGTTCAATCACCAATGGCCAGTGATTCAAACGATCATGCCTACATAGTGAAACTTCCATTAAAAACTCCTAAAAAGGGAGTTCCCATTGTGGAGCAGCGGAAACGAATCCAACTGGTATCCATAAGGATGAGGGTTTGATCCCTGGCCTCGCTTAGTGGGTCAGGGGTCTGGTGTTGCCGTGGGTTGTGGCAGAGGTTGCAGATGCAGCTCAGATCTGTGTTGCCGTGGCTGTGGTGTAGGCCAGCAGCTGCAGCTCTGATTCAACCCCTAGCCTGGGAACTTCCATATGCTGTGGGTGCGACCCTAAAAAAAAGAAAGAAAGAAACCCCAAACCCTAAAAAGCACAATTCAGACAGCTTCTTGGTGGTGAACATATCCATATCCCAGGAGGGTGGTGCCCAACCCCATGGAGACAGAGGCTGGTACACTCAGGACCTTCCAGACCTCTTCCCATGTACCTCTTCATCTAGCTGTTCATTTGTGTCCCTTCTACTAAATTAGAGTAGGATGTATAATGTTTTCGTGAGTTCAGTGGATCATTCTAGCAAATTATCAAACCTGGAGAGGGGGCATGGGAATCCCTCCATTTGTAGTTGGCTGGCAGAAATGTGAGCACCCCATTTGTGGCTGGCATCTGAAGTAGGGACAGTTTTGTGGGACTGAGCCCATAACTCTGGGGTCTGAGAAGACTTTCGGAAGTTGGTCTCAGAAATGAATTAAATTGTTTGTGTCTGGAAGCTCTCTTGCAGCACAATGGGTTAAGGATCCAGCACTGTCATGTTGTCTTGTCAATACGGTGGCTTTGGTCGCTGCTGTGGTGTGGGTTTGATCCCTGGCCCGGTAACTTCCACATGAAGTGGATATGATAAAAAAAAAAAATTAATTAAAAAAAATTGTTAGTATCTGGGAATTGTAGCATGGATTGATGTCAGAAAAAAAAGTCACAGAGCCTACCCGTCGTAGATCTCTAAGACCTATTTGAGATTTTTTATTAGCAATTTCTAGTTCATTGGGCAGAGTGCAGATTCTCTTATTGTAATAACAAAGCAAAAACTAGTCGTCTTCATTCATTTTTCTCATCTGAGTATTTATTTTACACTTAGTGTGTGCCTAATGCTATGTTTGACATATGCATAAGTGAAAATGCATTTTAAAAGCTCCAAAAAATACTGACTCACTATGCTGTACATCTAAAACTAATGTAATACTGTAAATCAACTGTACTTCAATTTTTTTAAAGGCTCTGGATGGAAACCACCAAAATAGACATAGTTACCTCCAGGCAGAGATACAAGACTGGGGAAGAATGTTCACTTTTATTTTATATAGTTCTGGATTCTCCCAATTTCCTCTAACAAGTTTTTTTTTTTTTTTTTTGCTATTTCTTGGGCCACTCCCGCGGCATATGGAGATTCCCAGGCTAGGGGTCGAATCGGAGCTGTAGCCACCGGCCTACGCCAGAGCCACAGCAACGCGGGATCCGAGCCGCGTCTGCGACCTACACCACAGCTCACGGCAACGCCGGATCGTTAACCCACTGAGCAAGGGCAGGGACCGAACCCCCAACCTCATGGTTCCTAGTCGGATTCGTTAACCACTGCGCCACGACGGGAACTCCTCTAACAAATATTATTTAAGAAGTATTGCTTTTGTAACTCAAAAAATGTAAAAAAGGAGTTCCCGTCGTGGCGCAGTGGAAAGGAATCCGACTAGGAACCATGAGGTTGTGGGTTCACTCCCTGGCCTTGCTTAATGGGTTAAGGATCTGGTGTTGTCCTGAGCTGTGGTGCAGGTTGCAGACTTGGCTCTGACCCCGAGTTGCTGTGGCTGTGGTGTAGGCCAGCAGCTGCAGTTCTGATTGGACCTCTAGCCTGGGAACCTCCATATACCTCTGGTACGGCCCTAAAAACAGCACAAAAAAAAAAAAAAAAAGATGCCCATGAGACTTTTACTGGTGATTGGTCCTAGAAAGACAAGCATGAAAGCTGCAGAGCCCTGGCAGCATGAGAAAGAAACTGGTACCATTCTGCAAAGATATGGGGAACCCAGATCCTACAGGCACCCATCCTGAGGGAGGGTCTGATCCCCTGGGAGCTCTGTTGTTTTTTTTTTTTTTCCTCTTTAGAGCCATACCTCTGGCATATGGAGGTTCCCAGGCTAGGGGTTGAATCAGAACTGCAGCTGCTGGCCTATACCACAGTCACAGCAACGTGGGATCTGAGCCACATCTGTGACCTACAGCACAGCTCATAGCAACACCGGATCTTTAACCCACTGAGAGGGGCCAGGGATTGAACCTGTGTCCTCATGGATAACTAGTCAGATTCGTTTCCACTGAGCCACAATGGGAACTTCCCTGGGGAGCTCTGTTTGTCCTCAAGGCCTGTACCTTTGTGGCTTCTTCTAGGTCACACCATCTGACATGTAGGAGAGATCTCAGGCCCTGAAACCACTCTCCGGGCCATACTCTTTGTCCCCAGTGCAGAAGAAGGGAAGGATGAAATGTCATCCTAGCCTCATCCAGAGGTGGTCGGAAGAAAAAGAGCTTCGGGGGCACAGTTCCTGTCCTCCTGTCGGGGATCCTTCCAGGGTTAGACCAGTCTCTCTGGAATCAGCCCCTTCCTCCTGGCCTCTCTGAACCCTGGCTGGTCAAATAAAGGAGTTAGAAGGTTTGAAGAATTAGTAACGAGGGCAAAGGTCATCCAGTTCATTGAGCATTTGGGTCATGGAGCTTACTAAGATGCCTAAGGAAGCCCATGAGGTGCCCAGATAAATACCAGAATATTAGGCAAATGGGCAAATCTGATGATTATTTATTAAAAAAAAAAGTGGAGGTAATGAGAGGAGCAGTTTTAAGGATAAAGTTCATAACATATGGATAGCTTCAGAAGGGTCCATTTATAGCCCTGATGTTGTTTGCAAAATTTTATGTGTTTCATGTGCATGATATTTTACTTGGCAGCTCTTCTAAAAAAATCAGATTATCAGATGATGATTTGGAAGATGATAAAAGACAAATTTGCTTTACTTAAAAATAGGCCCTTTCAACTAGAACAAACAATCCAAAAACTTATATGGAACCACAAAAGACCCAGAATTGCCAAAACAATCCTGAGGAACAAAAGCCAAGCTGGAGGCATAACTCTCCCAGACTTCAGGCAATATTACAGAGCCACAGTCATCAAGACAGTGTGGTACTGGTACTAAAACAGACATACAGACCAATGGAGCAGAATAGAGAACTCAGAAATAAACCCAAACTATGGTCAATTAATCTTCGACAAAGGAGGCAAGAATATAAAATAGAAAAAGACAGTCTTTTCAGCAAGCAGTACTGGGAAGACTGGACAGCTGCATGTAAATCAGTGAAACTGGAACATGCCCTCACACCATGCACAAAAATAAACTCAAAATGGCTTAAAGACTTAAACGTAAGACAAGATACCATCAAACTCCTAGAAGATAACATAGGCAAAACGTTCTCTGCCATCAACCTTACAAATGTTTTCTCAGGTCAGTCTACCAAGGAAACAGAAATAAAAGCAAAAATAAACCAATGGGACCTAATCAAACTGACAAGCTTTTGTATAGCAAAGGAAACCATAAAAAAAAAAAAAAAAAAAGACAACTTACAGAATGGAAGAAAATAGTTTCAAACGACAAGGGCTTAATCTCTAAAATATACAAACAACTTACACAACTCAACAGCAAAAAAGCCAACAACCCAATTGAAAAATGGGCAAAAGACCTGAATAGACATTTTTCCAAAGAAGATATACAGATGTGCCAACAAGCACATGAAAAAATGCTCAACATCACTGATTATTAGGGAAATGCAAATCAAAACTACTATGAGGTACCACCTCACACCAGTCAGAATGGCTGTCATTAATAAGTCCACAAATAACAAATGCTGGACAGGGTGTAGAGAAAAGGGAACCCTCCTGCACTGTTGGTGGGAATGTAAATTGGTACAACCACTATGGAAAGCAGTGTGGAGGTACCTTAGGAAACTATACGTAGAACTACCATCTGACCCAGCAATCCCACTCTTGGGCATATAACCAGACAAAACTTTCCTTGAAAAAGACACATGCACTCATATGTTCATTGCAGCACTATTCACAATAGCCAAGACGTGGAAACAACCCAAATGTCCATTGACAGATGATTGAATTAAGAAGATATGGTGGGAGTTCCCGTCGTGGCGCAGTGGTTAACGAATCCGACTAGGAACCATCAGGTTGCGGGTTCGGTCCCTGCCCTTGCTCAGTGGGTTAACAATCCGGCGTTGCCGTGAGCTGTGGTGTAGGTTGCAGACGCGGCTCGGATCCTGCGTTGCTGTGGCTCTGGCGTAGGCCAGTGGCTACAGCTCCGATTCAACCCCTAGCCTGGGAACCTCCATATGCCACGGGAGTGGCCCAAGAAATAGCAATAACAACAACAACAACAACAAATAAATAAAAAATAAATTTCTAAAAAAAAAAAAAAGATATGGTGTATATATATACAATGGAATACTACTCAGCCATATAAAAGAACAAAATAATGCCATTTGCAACAACATGGATGGAACTAGAGACTCTCATACTAAGTGAAGTCAGTCAGAAAGAGAAAGACAAATACCATATGATATCACTATCAGGAATCTAATATATGGCACAAATGAATCTTTCCACAGAAAAGAAAATCATGGACATGGAGAACAGACTTGTGGTTGCCAAGGGGGAGGGAGTGGGATGAACTGGGAATTTGGGGTTAGTAGATGCAAACGATTGCCTTTGGAATGGATTAGCAATGAGATCCTGCTGTGTAGCACTGGGAACTATATCTAGTCACTTATGATGGAGCCTGATAATGCGAGAAAAAAGGAATGTTTATGAGTATGTGTGACTGGGTCACCTTGCTGTACAGTAGAAAATTGACAGAACACTGTAAACCAGCTATAATGGAAAAAAATAAAAACCATTAAATTTTAAAAAATAGGCCCTTTCAGGAGTTCTCTTGTGGTGCAGTGGCCTGGTGGCTTCTGTGGCGCAGGTTGTATCCCTGGCCAGGGAACTTCCACATGCTGAGGGTGCAGCCAAAAAAAAAAAAAGGACTTTTTTTTTTTTTTTAACTTTCATTGGCCAAATTTGAGATTAAAAAAAAACTCAATGTAATAACTGATTCCAGCAAGAACCATTAACAGAGGCCATTGAATGAAAGTTGTCAGAGAATGTAGAACATACATGAACTCAAAATGCACCCTGCAGGAGATCCTTTGTAGGTGGCTGCTGTGGATCAGGTTGACTCCCTGGCCTGGGAACCTCCCTAATGCCGAGGGTACAGCCCTAAAAAGCAAAATACAATAAAATACAATAAAACAAAGTATTTATGAGTAAAGTTAACCAAGGAGACCAAAGACCTATATACTGAAAGCTACAAAATGTTGCTGAAAGAAACTAAAGATACAAATAAATGGAAACATATCCTGTGTACATGGATTGAAAGACTCGTAAAAATATTGTTAAAATGTCCATACTTACAAAGTGATCTACAGATTCAGTTCAATCCCTATCAAACGCAGTGGCACTTTTGGGGCGGAAATAGAAAAAAAAAATCTATTCTAAAATTCACATGGAATCTCAAGTGAACCCAAATTGCCAAAATATTTTTTTTTTGGTCTTTTTAGGGCCACACCCACAGTGTATGGAAGGTCCTAGGTCAAATTGGAGCTGCAGCTGCCAGCCTGCACCACAGCCATAGCAACACCAGATCTGAACCACATCCGTGACCTGTGCACAGCTTAAGGCAACACAGAATCCTTAGCCCACTGAGCGAGGCCAGGATCCTCATGGATACTAGTTGGGTTCATTACTAGTTGAGCCACAACCAGAACTCCACCAAAACCATCTTGAATGAACAAAGCTGGAGACCTCACACATCTTGATTTCAAAACACTGACAAAACTACAGTAATAAAAGTTATGGTACTAGGAGTTCCCGTTGTGGCGCAGTGGTTAACGAATCCGACTAGGAACCATCAGGTTGCGGGTTCGGTCCCTGCCCTTGCTCAGCGGGTTAAGGGTCCTGCGTTGCCGTGAGCTGTGGTGTAGGTTGCAGACACAGCTCGGATCCCGAGTTGCTGTGGCTCTGGCGTAGGCCGGTGGCTACAGCTCCGATTCAACCCCTAGCCTGGGAACCTCCATATGCCATGGGAGCGGCCCAAGAAATAAAAACAACAATAACAACAACAACAAAAAGACCAAAAAAAAAAAAAAGTTATGGTACTGGCATAAAGATAGACCATAATCCAATGGAACAAAATAGAGAACCCAAAATAAAACCCTCACATTATGGTCAGTGATCTTTGACCAGAGTTCCAAGACCACACACTGAGGGAAAAGACAGTCTCTTCAACAAATGGTGCTGGGGAAACTGGCTATCCATCCCTATGCAGAGGAATGAAGTGGGACCCTTACCTTATATCGTTTACAAAAACTAACTCAAAATGGATTACAGACCTAAATGTAACTCCTAAAACTAGAAGAAAACATAAAGCGATATCTTCATGACATTGGATTTGGCAGTGATTTCTAGGATATGACACCAAAAGCCCATTCAACATAAGCAAAAATAGGCAGATGGGACTATATCAAACGTAAAGACTTTTGTGCATAGAAAGAAATAATCATGGTGTTCCCGTCGTGGCACAGCGGAAACGAATCCGACTGGGAACCATGAGGTTGCGGGTTCGATCCCTGGCCTCGGTCAGTGGGTTAAGGACCCAGCATTGCCGTGAGCTGTGGTGTAAGTCGCAGACGTGGCTTGCCTCTGGACAGCAACAACAGCTCTGATTCGACCCCTAGCCTGGGAACCTCCATATGCCGCAGGTGTGGCCCTAAAAAGAAAAAAAAAAAAAAGAAATAATCAGGAATTCCCATCATGGCTCAGTGGAAAGGGATCTGACTAGTATCCATGAAGACACAGGTTCGATCCCTGGCCTCCCTTAGTAGGTTAAAGATCCGACATTGCTGTGAGCTGGGGTGTAGGTCAGCAGCTACAGCTCCGATTTGACCCCTAGCCTGGGAACCTCCATATGCTGCAGATGTGGCCTTCAAAAGACCACCACCACCACCACAACAACAAAAATAAAGAAATAATCAGCAGATTGAAAAGGTAACTTATGGAATGGGAGGAAATAATTGCAAATCATATATGTGATAAGGGCTAAATGTCCAAAATATATGAAAAACTCCTACAATTCAACACTAAAAATAACCCAAGGACCTGAACAGACATTTCTCCAAAGTAGATATACAAACGGTCAACAAGCAGGTGAAAGATTCTCAACATCACTCATCATTAGAGGAACGCAGATCAAAATGTCATTGAGCTATTACCTCACCCATTAGGATGGCCGCTATTAAAAAAAAAAAAACAGCTGTTGGTGAGGATGTGGAGAAATTGAAATATTTCTGCACTTCTGGTGGGAATGTAAAATGGTGCATAATTCCTCAAAAAACTGAAGATAGAATTCTTATATGATCCAGCAACTCCACTCCTGGGAATATATCCAAAAGAGCTGAAAGCAAGATCTCAGTTATTGCACAACCATGTTCACTGCAGCATTGTTTGCAATAGCTCAGGAGTGGAAGCAGCGCAAATGTCTACTGACAGAGGAATGAATGAATCTGTACAGTGGAATATTGCTCAGTCTTAAAAACCAGGAAATCCTGTCACATGCTACACCATGGATAACCTCGAAGACATTGTGCTGAATGAAATAAGCTAAATGCTAAGGGCACATACTGTGTGATTCCATTTATATGAGAAATTACGGGAACAGAAAATAGAAGGGTGGTTGCCAGACATGGAGGAAGGGGAAATGGAGAACAGTTGATCTGTGGGTATCAAGTTTCAGGGGTTTTTTTTTTGTCTTTTGTCTTTTTGTTGTTGTTGTTGTTGTTGTTGCTATTTCTTGGGCCGCTCCCACGGCATATGGAGGTTCCCAGGCTAGGGGTCCAATTGGAGCTATAGCCACCGGCCTACGCCAGAGTCACAGCAACGCGGGATCCGAGTTGTGTCTGCAACCTACACCACAGCTCATGGCAACGCCGGATCGTTAACCCGCTGAGCAAGGGCAGGGACCGAACCCGAAACCTCATGGTTCCTAGTCGGATTCGTTAACCACTGCGCCACGACGGGAACTCCAAGTTTCAGTTTTGCAAGCTAAAAAAGTTCCAGAGATCTGTTACCCAACAATGTGTGTATAGCTACTACTATTGAACTGAACATTTTAAAATGGTAGAGAGAGTAATTTTGTACGTTCTTGTTACAATTTTAAAGATAATAGGACACTTGAAAAGTTCAACCAAAGAAGTGCAAGACTTGTACATTAAAAACTATAGAACATCACTGAAAGAAATTCATTAAGACCTAAATAAATGAAAGATATCCCAAGGTCACAGATCAGAAGACTTAATATTGATAGGAAGTAATGCACCCCAAATTGATCAACAGATTCAGCACAATCCCTGTCAAAATCTCCTCTGATTATCTTTTGCAGCGATTCACAAGCTGATCCTAAAATTCATATGAAAATGCAAAAGTCCCGGGATAGACAAAACAATCTTGAAAAGGAAGGGAAAAGTTGGAGGGCTCACACTTTTTTATTACAAAACTTACTACAAAGTTACCATAATCAAAACAACATGATTGGTTGGAGTTCCCGTCGTGGCGAAGTGGTTAACGAATCTGACTAGGAACCATGAGGTTGCAGGTTTGGACCCTGGCCTTGCTCAGTGGGTTAAGGATCCGGCATTGCTGTGAGCTGTGGTGTAGGTTGCAGACCTGGCTCAGATCCTGCATTGCTGTGGCTGTGGCATAGGCCAGTGGCTACGGCTCCAATTAGACCCCTAGCCTGGGAAACTCAGGAGGAGCGGCCCTAGAAAAGGCAAAAAGACACACACAAACACACACGAAAAAACGTGATTGGGAACTCCTGTTGTGGCTCAGAGGTAATGAACCTGACTAGTATCCATGAGGATGTGGGTTCAATCCCTGGCCTCCCTCAGTGGGTTAAGGACCTGATGTTACCATGAGCTGTGGTGTAGATGGCAGACATGGCTCAGATTCTGCGTTGCTGTGGCTGTGATGAAACCAGCAGCTACAGCTACAGCTCTAATTTGACCCCTATATGCCAGGGGTCTGCCCTAAAAAAAACAAACAACGGTGTGCTAATAGCACAGAGATAAATTGCATAGATAAATGGAATAGAACTGAGAGTCTAGAAATAAACCCATACATTTATGGCCAATTGTTTTTCAATTTCTTTTGAAGTATGCTTTGATTTTTTATTGATTGTGTTCTGTATAAGGTTGTTATAAAATATCTGTTACTTTCTCTGTGCTTTACTTTACATCCTTGTAATTTCTTTCTTTCTTTCTTCTTCTCTCTCTGTGCATCTGGTTTGGTTTTCGTTTTTTTCCTTTTCTTTTTTGGCCATACCCATGACATGTGGAAATTTCCAGGCCAGGGATTGAATCCATGCCACCACAGTGACCAGAGCCACAGCAGGACAATGCAGGATCCTTAACCGCTGGGCTATCAGGGAACTCCAATGAGTCTGTTTTTATTTTTATTTATTTATTTTTTTTTGTGGCTGCACCTTTGGTATATGGAAATTCCTGGACTAGGTGTTGAACTGGAGCTACAGCTGAGGCCTACACCAAAGCCACTTCAATGCTGGATCAAAGCCACATCTGCAACCTCAGCTGCAGCTTGTGGCAATGCAGGATCCTTAACCTGCTGAGCAAGGCCAGGGATTGCAGCCTCATGGACACTAGGTTGGGTTCCTAACCCACTAAGCCACAACAGGAACTCCATTTTTTATTATATTCTTTTGTTCATTTTATGCTTTAGGTTCCACGCATAAGTGAAATCAATAGTGTTCATCTTTCTCTGATTTGTTTCACCAAGTATAACACCCTCCATGTCCATCTATGTTGTCACAAATGGAAATTTTTCATTCTTTTTTATGGCTGAGTAATATTTCAGTGTGTGTGTGTGTGTATCATATATATATATATATATCATCACAATGATATATATATCATCCTTTTTAATTTTTTTTTATTTTTTGTCTTTTGTCTTTTGTTGTTGTTGTTGTTGTTGTTGCTATTTCTTGGGCCGCTCCCTCGGCATATGGAGGTTCCCAGGCTAGGGGTTGAATCGGAGCTGTAGCCACCGGCCTACGCCAGAGCCACAGCAACGCGGGATTCGAGCCGCGTCTGCGACCTACACCACAGCTCACGGCAATGCCGGATCGTTAACCCACTGAGCAAGGGCAGGGACCGAACCCGCAACCTCATGGTTCCTAGTCGGATTCGTTAACCACTGCGCCACGACGGGAACTCCCCTTTTTTATTTTATTTTATTTTGTCTTTTTAGGGCCGCACCCACGGTATATTAAGGTTCCCAGGCTAGGGGTCTAATCGGAGCTGTTGCTGCTGGCCTACGCCACAGCCACAGCAATGCCAGATCCAAGCTGTGTCTGCGACCTATATCACAGCTCACAGCAATGCCGGATCCTTGACCCACTGAGCAAGGCCAGGCATTGAACCTGCAACTTCATGGTTCCTAGTTGGATTCGTTTCTTCTGCACCACGACGGGAACTCCCTATCATTCTTTTTTATCCATTCATCTGTTGATGGACACAAGTTGCTTCCATATCTTGGCTATTGTAAGTAATGCTGCTGTGAACATTGGGATGTATCTTTTTGAATTAGTGTTTTGCTTTCTTTGGCTATGTACCCAGGAGTGGAATTGCTGGATCACATGGTAGTTCTGTTTTGATTTTCAACTTTTGAAGATTTCCAACGAGGGTGCCAGAATCATTCAATGAGGAAAGACTATTCTCTTCAACAAATGGTGTTGGAATAGCTGGATATCCACCTGCAAAAAAACAAAGCGGGAGAGCTACTGGATTGGTGAACACATGACGATTTGGGGAGAGTGGTGAGCTCAGAGAGGGCATGGAAGCTCCTTGCCTTTCTCCCATACCTTGTGTGATGAGAAAACAGCTATTGTGAGTTGCTACCTGAGCATTCTACACTTTGGCAACCTTGCTCATATCTAAGACTCTAAACATTTAGATAAGGACCTGAGCTTAGAATTCCCACCCCACTTTGCTTTTCCTGGGTGCCTTAAAAAAAATAAAATAACCATGTGCAGTTGGGGCTGTGAGAAGTTGGTGAGCTCTGCCTCAACCACCTTATAAGTAATAGGTGTCTGCTACCCTGCTCTCTATCTGCTGCTCACTCCTGACTTGAGATGAAGGATTGCCTTCCCCCAGCTCATTGTGCTCCACCTCCCCCTCTTCTGGGATCTGTAGGTAATAAATCTTATGACTACTTCCTTTGTGTGAATGTGTATATATATATATATATATATATATATATATATATATATATAGTCTTTTTAGGGTCGCACCCAAGGCATAAGGAAGTGCCCAGGTTAGGGGTCAAATTGGAGCTGCAGCTGCCAGCCTATGCCACAGCCACAGCAATGCCAGGTCCGAACCACATCTCCGACCTACACCACAGCTCACAACAATGCAGGATCTTTAACCCACTGAGTTGTAGCCGGTGGCTATAGCTCCAATTAGACCCCTAGCCTGGGAACCTCCACATGCCACGGGTGCGGCCCTAGAAAAGACAGAAAGACAAAAAAAAAAAAAAGACCCCAAGGGTTTTATTTCCCCCGAGTGGAAGTTCAAATGCTGAGGGAGCTACTTGCTGACTGTGGGCCTGGCTTGTGCCCTCTCACTCAGCAGGTCATAATTCTTAATACAACAGCTCTGGCTTCTCAACACTCTTGCCCTATGCATCTCTTCTATCCAGCTGTTCTAGTTATAAAGTTGGAGGAACAGAACAAAATACAACTTCAGATGCTATCTGGGCAGAAATTTCCTTCCAAAGTGAATGTCATATAACTGATCTATGGAGTGAAAAATAATCAGCTATTTTGTTGGTAGTGTGTGGAAACACAACTGACCCCAGTTAGCCAGAGCAAACTTGAGAAAGAACAGAATTGATTTCAAACTATATTAAAAAGCTATATTCTGATTTCAAGCTATATTAAAAAGCTATAGTAATCAAAACAGTATGGTGCTGGCATAAAAAGAGACATGTAACCTAATGGAACAGAATTGAGAGCCCAGAAATAAACCCTTGTATATACTGCATACACAATCAACTAATATTTGACAAGGGACCCAAGAGTGATCAATGTGGAAAGGAGAGTGTCCTCAATAAATGGTGTTAGGAAAACTGGATCATTGTATACAGCAGATTGAAATTGGATCCCTATCTTACACCACTCGCAAAAGCCAAATGGATTGAATGGATTTAAAATGTAAACATAAGACCTGGAACTATAAAACTATGTTTCCTAGAAGAAAACGATTGGAAAAGCTCCTAGACATTGGTCATGGCAACAGTTTTTTAGATGTAACACCAAAAGCGCAGGCATTAAAAACAAATATAAATAAATGGGACCACATCAAACTAAAAATCTTCTGCACAGAACAAAACATCAACAAAATGCAAAGGCAACTTAAGGAATGGGAGAATAGATTTGCATGCCACATATCTAAGGGATTAACCTCCAAAAAATAAATATGGAACTCTTACAACTCAACAGGAAAAAAAAAAAAAACAAATAATCGCAATGGCAAAAGACCTGAATAGACATTTTTCCAAAGAAGACATTCAGATGGCCAGTAGGTGCATGAAAAGGTCAGCATCCCTGAGCATCGGAGATATCACCTCACATCTTAAAATGGCATGAAGTTAAGGTCTAAAACGGTCCATTCTCTCACTCATCATTCATTCATTCACTCGGCAGACATGTACTAGGCACTGACTCTGGCACTGAGGTAGGGGCTCTGGCAGTGGGAGGAATAAGAGGTACCAGCTGGCTGGAGCCAGGATGTCCTCAAGGAGCCATGGAATGACACTGTGGTATGACCAGTGCTGGAACCAAGGTGCATCTCTGTGGACAAACATGCCTAACTGGACCTGGGGAAGGGAAGGCTTCAGAGAGAACATGACAGGTGGGCTGGGAATAGACAAGTGAAAAGGGATCTCATCCTTTTATACAGGAGGAAGGAGGAAGCAACATGTCAAAGGAAAACATGAGAGCTGGAGGAGTAGCTGGGGGGATGGTGCAGCGCCTGTGTGGCTAGATCAGAGAGGGCATGGGGGAGACTGGAGGTGTCTTAATGGGGGCACCAGAGGGGCAAAGCAGGACTGACACAAGGATCTCGTACAAGTATTTTAGTTGGGAGACTGTTCCAGGAAGAAGGAATGAGGGAAAGGGAGACAGATTAGAAGGGAAAGCCAGGAGTTCCTACTGTGGCACAGCAGGTTAAGGACCTGGCATTGCTGCGGCTGTGGGGTATGTTGCAGCTGTGGCTCAAATTCAATCCCTGGCCCGAGAACTTCCATATGCCATGGGTGCAGCTGAAAAAGAAAAAAAAAAAAAAAAAGGGAAGGGAAAGCCAATAGAGAGCTCATCATGGATTGGTTACCACTATGAACACGGGGGGCTTATTTCTCTTGCAGACCGCCGGGCAGCCATGCAGAGTGTGCCTCAGGCATGCCATCCAAAGACAGGGGCATGGGGCCTTTATGAACCAGCTCCCATTTGCACTGGCCAGGGATGCCCCAGGGAAACCCCCTACCCCCAGAAGCTTCCATCTGGGAAGCTTGAGAAAAACTCTAGGGCAGAAGAGTGGAGAGTAGTAGGGGTAGGTGTTTGAGGTGAGACCCCAGCAGCCCACGGGAACGGTCTACAGTAACTGCCACAGAAATTCAAGAAGGGGAGTTCCCTTCGTGGCTCAGCGGTTAACGAATCCGACCAGGAACCATGAGGTTGCAGGTTTGATCCCTGGCCTTGCTCAGTGGGTTAAGGATCCGGCATTGCTGTGAGCCGTGGTGTAGGTCGCAGACCTGGCTCAGATCTGGTGTTGCTGGTGTGGCCCTGGAAAAAGACCAAACAAAAAAAAAAAAAAAGAAAGAAATCCAAGAAGGGCCAAAGGGAGGCGACATGGAACAGAGAAGTCATCTTCTCAGAAGGTGACTCAGACTGGAGGGCTGAATGGGTGTGGCCGCAGAAGTAATTCAAGAAATGGGACTGGACAAGCAGGCTGGGGTCAGAAGATCCATTGTAAAGAGTTGTATATGCCAGGCTACAGGGTTTAAATTTTATTTGCCAGGCCCTGGCACCTAGTAAGTACTTCACAAATATTTATTGAATGAATGAAGGCTAATGACACAGATGTGCCTGGGCCAAGCCCTTGCAAAGCTACTGAGTTTTAGAATCCAGATTAGCTGTGCGACCTCTAACCTCTTTGATCGTCCATTTCTCTCCCTCGGGACACTAATACCTTCTGTACAGGGTTTTTGTGAGAAATTAGATGAAATCAAAGATGTATGGCAACAAGAAGTGTGGACTCAATAAATGTCAGCTACTCTGCTCTTGCCCCCATGATGACCCAAAGCCAAGTAATAACACCAAACCATCCACCAGCCAGAGACAATGAAGGTTGCTCCTGGGATCTGTTTACGGAAGATAAATGTTGGCATTTCTGGCTATATTGGTCCTCGCGGAAAAAATTAGTGGTGTTGGTAACAACTTCCTTGGACCAAAAGGGAATCATACCCTTGCTTTAATTAAAGGACAGAGTTGAATCTATCCTCCCAGGGAAATTACAAATTCAGAAGTTGATACTTAGAGTAACACATAGATTTTTTTTCTTTGTGCATTTAAATATACATATCGAAACATCTTCCAATCAATAGGCTGTTGACTGGGGCCATCCATCTGTGCTGTGCCGCATTTCTTTCCCTTTCTGAAATCTTAACAGAGGCCAAGATGCTTGTGGACGACACTTGCTGCAATATCTCTGCACCGAGGAGCTGTGAGCACAGGGAGTGTCTCAGTCCCTTCCAGACAAAGGAGATGGTGGCAGCCTTTAGGGAGGGAGGGATGGTCTTCAAAATAGGAAGCGAAGGTGGGAGAGAAAGCAGCTTGAGGGACTAGGTGAAGGATTGAGAAATCACACAAGCTGGAGAATACTGGAAACACGTCCATTTCCCCATAGCAGTCGGACACAAGAGCCAACACAGTGATGAGTCATACCAGTGGCACACCAAATTAAAAAAAAAAAAGAAAGAAAGAAAGAGAAAGAAAAAAGAAGGGACATTGGGAAAGTGAGTAAACACAGACTTTGTCAAGGAAGGAAATTCCTGAGTGAGAAGTCTCTGTGGGAAGCACATGTGCTCCTAGCCTGGAATGATTCACCACTGGAGCAGCAAAGCAGGAACTGCAAGGTGGGGATTCGTTCATCTGCCCATTCATTCATTCATTCATTCATTCATTTCATTCAACAATTATCCGTTATCTCTCAATCATACTCTGCAAGAAGCAGCAAGAGGAGTTCCTGTCATGGCTCAGCAGAAACAAATCTGACTAGCATCCATGAGGATGCAGGTTCAATCCCTGGCCTCGCTCAGTGGGTTAAGGATCTGGCATTGCCGTGAGCTGTGGTGTAGGTTGCAGATGGGGCTCAGATCTGGTGTTGCTGTGGCTGTAGTGTAGGCCAGTGGTTACAACTCCAATTAGACCCCTAGCCTGGGAACCTCCATATGCCCCAGGTGCGGCCCTAAAAAGACAAAAAAAGAAAAAAGCAGCAGCAAGAATGCAAAAGTGGAAAAGACACCATCCCTGGACCTTGAGAGGAGGCTATGAAAGAAAGGGAAAGAAAAGATGTCACTGGAGTTCCCGTCGTGGCACAGTGGTTAACGAATCCGACTAGGAACCATGAGGTTGCGGGTTCGATCCCTGACCTTGCTCAGTGGGCTAAGGAGCCGGCGTTGACATGAGCTGTGGTGTAGGTCGCAGATGCGGCTCGGATCCCGCGTTGCTGTGGCTCTGGTGTAGGCCGGCGGCTACAACTCCGGTTCGACCTGGGAACCTCCATATGCCGCAGAAGCGGCCCAAGAAATGGCAAAAAGACCAAAAAAAAAAAAAAAGATGTCACTAATAATTGCCATAAAGTGGTACAAGGACAAAGGTAAAGACACAGATAAGATGGAGAGAGAGGGGCCAGAAAAGGTTTCTCAGAGGTGGAGCTCCTTTAGTTGGGTCTTAAAGGAGGGTTGGAGTCCTCCAGGCAGCAGGGAGTTGTGCCTGTGTGTAGGGACAGGAGTTCCAAGGAAGAGGAGAGATGTCTCTCTCGTAAGAGCCAGATGTCTTTGGGGACAGCCTGGAGTTGGGGACAGCCTGGCTAAAGCCTAGGAGGAAGGTAGAGAGGTGGGCAGAGACCAAAGGTAGGAGGACCTCCTTTGTCACTGAAAGGAGTCTGGACTCTGGCCTGGAGGTGTGAGGAGCCATGGAGGTTTTGAGCAAAAGCATGACACTATTTCATTTGTGGTTAAGAACTATCTTTCTGACATCTTCCCAATATCCAGCTGTGAGGGGTAGACTGAAAAGGATTGAAAAGTGAGAGACTGTTGAGATGGTACAGGTGAGCCGCCCACAGCAGGGCTTTGGAGAGAAGGGCTGAGTTTAGCTGCAGTTGCCAAAGGGAGTAGGAGGAATTTCCAGCTGCCAAGCCACTTAGTCTCTTACAGTATCCATTTCCTCATCCTTCAAATGAAGAAAATATGAATCACTGATAAGGTCCCCCCTGGAGGTGAGCACGAGACAGTGTATCAGGCCCCCTCTCTGCAGACAGTGAGACCTCACCCAAGGGCCTGGAAAAGTGGTGCAGCCAGGTGCGAGGAGGAGGCCACGAGGGGGCCTCCGTCCGCCCCTCCATGGGTGTCAGCCCCGGAGCAGGTCCCCAGCGCCCCTCTTTTGTTGAGGGCACAAAGCGGATATGTAGTGGAGGGTTCTTTTAGACGCCCAGGTGTCTAAGGCTCCTGACAGTCACGGTTTGATTCAGTCACAGGGAGTCACACGGGAGTACCCGCAGCTTTGAGTCCCAGGGGACTTCAGCTGTCACCCTTGCCTCCTTCTCTCCCGAAAAGTTCTAGTGAGCAGTGGAGAGAAAGCTTTAAAGGGTCTTTAAAAAAAAAAAAACCCAAACAAAAACACCACCATGCAGTTTCATCCCCAGCGTTGGATTAAATAGCTCTGTGATTTTGGACTCGCTGTTCAAGGAGCTTAGTAACTGCGGCGGAGGACAACCCTGGCGGTCAGCAGAAGGCTCCCTTCCACACCTGCCCTCGTTACCGCGTCACATCGCCTTTCCCCCACCTTTTCCTTCTCGGTCCCAGGCGCCGCCCTGACCCCGGGACGGGCAAGACTGCCGAGGGCCGGCTGGCGGGAGGTTGGCTGCGGCCCAGGGCGCCCCCGCGCTCGGTGTAGGGAGCCCGCGCGCGCAGCCCGCCTGGCCTGGAACGTTCGAGCTGGGCCTGCGGCGGCCAGCGCCGCAGGGTCGCCAGCGCCTCGGGGGTGGGCAGCACCGCAGACCCGGCCCCGCCCCACCCCCCGGGCCCTCCAGCAGCCACCCTGCCGCGGGAGCAGCCCCGAGGCGCCCGCGAAGCTCCGCCCCCGCCGCGGTTCTCCCGACGCCAGAGCCCGCCCGGCGCCCGGCCTCGCGCGGGGGCTGCAGACCGCTGGCTGGGCGCCTGCTGCCCGGGGCGGGCCCAGGGCCCCCAGGCGTCCGCCTCCGTCGCCGGTGGCCGCTGACGTCAAGGGGGCGAAACCCAGAAGAAGAAGAAGAGGGAAAAAAAAAAAAAAAAAGGGCACGAGGGCGGAAGGGGAAAAACTTTATTTTTCCTTTATTCTCGTCTGGGGCTGAAGTGAAGGGCAGGCGACTGCGCCAGCACCGAGAGAGCCGGGCCCGCCCCCGGCCCGCTGAGCGCCGAGGAGCTGGGCCGCGGCGGCCTGGAGGGGCGCCCGGCATGTGGGACCCCCAGGACTTTGAGCGCCACTGGCAGGCCGAGTTCCCCGGGGAGGACGTGCCTGTCATGCGGTTGGAGTCGGTGCTAGACATGGAGCGCGAACTGGAGCGCAGCAGACTCAACCTGAAGTGGCTGCAACAGGTGCTGGCTGAGGAGAAGTTCAAAGTCGTCTACCTGCAGGCGGCCCTGGAGAAGCGGGACCTCGGCAGCGGGCGCCTGGAGGGCGGAGACGGCGACAGCGGGGGAACCTCGGCCGAGGAGCCGGCGCCCGCCGGGCCAGAGCGAGAGCCACAGCCAAGCGAGGAGGAGGGCGCAGCGGGCGGCGGCGGAGACCCCCGGGGCCCCTCCATCCCCGACCCGGAGGTGGCCGCGAAGGCCGAGAGTCCCCCATTCGTGAGCCTGGACCTCCCCCGCTGGCGCGGGGCGGCGGGGGCAGGGGGCGCGGTGCGCAGCTTGACTGCAGCCATCCACCAGCAGCTCCTGCAGCCTCGCCTCCTCTTCAGGCCCCGGGAGGACTGCGCGCCCCCCGGGCACGATGGCACAGTTCCCGGCGCCGCAGGAGAGGAGCGGTCCGCCGGGAACCGCGCGGGGCGGGGCTCGGAGGAGGGCGAGCCGGACGCCTTGGGCGCGGACGATGGGGGCGACAGCAGTGACCATGACTTCGAGATGGTGGATTTGAATGAGAAATTCGTCCTTGGTCAGCTGCTCGTGGCCCCCTGCCGGCCCGGGACCTGCTATGAGGCTGAAAAGCCGGCGCGGGCGTGCAACACCCATCGTTTGAAGCACCTGATCCTCGGCGGCCGGCGGCAGCTGCGCGGGAGCCGCGACCTGGAGCAACTGGAGGCAGAGGCCAAGGACGGGCGGGGCTCGCCCCCGGTGGCAGAGGAGCCGCCACGGCGGAGGGCTCGCGAGCACCTCCCCCCGTGGCGGCGCAAGAGGTACCTGGGGTTGCCGGAGCGGGACTCGCCGGGCCACAGCTCGCCGGAGAGGGGCAGTGACTGCAGCTACAACAGCTCCGACCACGAGGACGGCTCCTTGGCAGGTAGGCGCACCCCTCTCTAGATCCCCGCCTCTCCTGTCCTAGGCCTCGCCTGCTGCTCACTTCCCCGCTCCTCCCTGAGACACTTGGTTGGTCCTGTTTAACCTCAGGCGCCTGGGTAGAAAGGAGATAAGATTTACTTGTTTACTTGAAGGCACTTGTGGCACTTAAAAAAAAAAAATGATTGTGCCAAGTGGTTTCAGCCTGGGCGAGTTTAAGAAAATAAGCGTTATAGAGATGGGCGGGGCGATGGAGTGATGCTCTGGACCAGACCACGGGAAAAATCTTTCACTTCAGGCCTCAGCCTTTCTGCTCTGTTGCAGTATCACCGCCTCCCTCCTCCATCCCCCACTCCCCACCGCGCCCCAACCCATCCTCTGTCTTCTGCAGGTGGGTCAGGCTTCCTTGCGCTGGCACTACTTGTAGCCTTCTCTGAACAAACTCCAGTGGCACCCATCTCCCCCAGATTGCTTGATGTGGAAGTCTAAATCTTCCGCTGAATTTTCTGAACTTATCTCTCATCTTCTCCAGCCTGTAGCTTGCGCTCTGGCCAACATGAAAGACCCTCTCACTGAGGAAAAGGTCCATAATCCTCACCACCCTCTTCCTTTGCTGAGTGTTCTCTTCCGAGGAAAGAAGGTGGCACCTGATCTGTCACTTCCTAGGAGCCTAGGAGCCTGAGTGGGAAGGGGAGCGTTTAGAATCACAGTTTTCAAGCTGCCCTTGTGCTCAGAGATCTTGTCTAGTGCGGTGTTTTCATTTGATGAAGGTGGAAACTGAAGCTCAGAAAGATTAAGTGCTTGGAGTTCGCCTTGTGGCGCAGAGGAAATGAATCCGACTCGGAACCATGAGGTTTCAGGTTTGATCCCTGGCCTCACTCAGTGGGTTAAGGATCCGGTGTTGCCATGAGCTGTGGTGTAAGTTGCAGACGCCGCTCGGATCTGGCATTGCTATGGCTGTGGTGTAGACCCGTAGCTGTAGCTCCGGCTCGACCCCTAGCCTACCAGCCACCCAGCTCAGGTCAGGGAGTGGGAAAGGGGCTACAGACAGGGAGGTGGACGGTCCTGCAACTCACCTTTTGCTGCCCCAGGGACTGTCAGGGTCTCCTCAGCCTTAGGGAAAGCATAAATTGTCATCTGATTAGGTCAAGCTGTGACCAGGAACTTAAGATGCCTTCCTGTTCAGAGAAGGAGAGTGGGGGAAAAAAAGGAATCACTGACGCTGGGATTGTTCCAAAGTCTCCATTATTAGATTTTTATCTGGGTGAGCTTGCATTTGAATGAAAAACTGTCCACTTTGCTAAAAGCACGTTTGGAAGGGCCATCAAGTCATCTTTTGTGATCAATTACACTTATTCATTACCAGAGATTGGCTGCTTTTCCCATAGGTAGTGCTTTTGCTGCCCATGCTAGTAACATTTTTATATGCCCCTTTAACTTAGAGTCTGAAGATTTCACTCTAGCGCCAAGTTCCAAATGTCCCCAGTGGAGGCTACCCAAGTGGTACAGAGCTGCTTTAGAGCTGGCTCCAATCCCATTTCCCCTCAGACCCGCATCAATCACACTGCCAGGGGTGCCCGATGCACTGGATTTTCCCCAGGGAGTGATTTTTATTTCTATTCTGTGCTCCTCTCTCCTTAAGGGCACTCTGGCATATAGGAGTGCTTTGATTCAGATTAGGGTCTAGCATTTCCTCTGGCCTAACCATTTACAAAAGGTGCTTCTTCTGGGTGGAACCATGGGAGGGAAAAAAAAAAAAGATTTTTTTTGGTCCTCCCAGTTGGACTCCAGCCAGGGCACTCATGCCATTGGCCAGCAGTGCCCAGGCTCTTTTTCAGGCCCCATTCCAGGACCCCTCTGCAGGGCAGGCTTGTGTAGGAAACCTCTGGACAGCTGCATGTGGGGAACCTGCCTCCTGCCTCCAAAACCTCCCCAGTGAGGAGGTGAACGGGGGTGGACGCGCACATGCATTGATGCATGCAACACGTCCATGCACGGCCTATTCATGTATTCACACATGCATGTATTCACACATATAAGTGCACGTGCACATAATCTAGGAGGAAGAGCTTTCAACACACAGGAAGCACTGGAGTGGAGAGATTAAGGGCAGAGGTTTTCCCTCTGTAGGTGACAGCCCACTGAAATCAGCGTAGTGGGGAGTGAGAGCATCATGAGGCCTTCTCTGGCCACCCATGGCCTCCCCTAACTTAGTTTTTGCTACGATTTTGCATATGGATCTTAGTCACTCTCCCTAAAATGCAAGCTCCCAAGAGGGCAAGAATTTTTCTCTTTCATCCCCTGATGTAGCCTCAAAGCCTAGAACAGTGTCTAACACATATAACATGTTCCATAAATATTTGTTGAGTGATTTTTTTTAATGGAATAGAGTAGAATAGAAAACATCAGAGTGCATTGGTAACAGCGAGTACTATTCTGCTTTAAAACATTGTTTCAATTCTGTAGAATGACTTGAGCATATAGGGATCCTGATGTGGATTGTATTTCTTGCTGTGGATTGTATTTCTTGCTGTGAGTTGGGCCAAAAGCTTTGAAAATGCTGTTAAAACAGACCATGGGCTCTGAAATTAGACTGCTTGTGTGACTGGGAGAAGTTAATTTGTGTGTGTGTCTTTTTGCCTTTTCTAGGGCTGCTTCCCTAGGCATATGGAGGTTCCCAGGCTAGGGGTCTAATCAGAGCTGCAGCCGCCGGCCTACGCCAGAGCCACAGCAACGCAGGATCTGAGCTGCATCTGCGACCTACACCACAGCTCACGGCAACACCAGATCCTTAACCCACTGAACAAGGCCAGGGATCGAACCAGCAACCTCATGGTTCCTAGTTGGATTTGTTAACCACTGCGCCACGACTGGCGCTCTCCTGGGAGAAGTTAATTAAATTTTCTGCCTTAGTGTTCTAATCTGTAAAATGGGACTAATAAGCACTGCTTGCATCATACTGTTGATATGAGGAATAAATGGAATACCATTTCTAATAACTTCAGGGCGTTGAACAGGCCCTGGCACTTGGAAAGCACCCACAGTATTAACTAAATACAACAATGGGTCATTTTCTTTGAATTGATGCTTCAAAGCTTCCCACTCTCAGATCATTCTGGATCACAGATGGTTTGGTTTTCTATGCTGCATGTGTTTTGTTTTGTTTTGTTTTTTTCTAGCAAGGCTCTGACTCTTTCTAGATCCTTCCAGGAGCAGGGCAGGACCAGGGCTGAGTGGTAATATTGGCTTATGAGGCTCTTGCTGGAGGGACCCTTGTATTGTTTACTCCTCTTCACCAGCAGTCATGCTTATCACCTCTGCTCAGAGAACCTGATTGGGTTTTATTGCACAATTCAGGCTTTGCCTTCCTCTCAGGGTTTCAAGGAGAGAGAACCCGTGAGGCCTTACATAAAAAGCCTAAAGGCCAGGGTGCCCCCTCCCTCCTTGGAAAA
This sequence comes from Phacochoerus africanus, assembly GCF_016906955.1. NCBI lineage: Eukaryota > Metazoa > Chordata > Mammalia > Artiodactyla > Suidae > Phacochoerus > Phacochoerus africanus. The sequence goes on from NC_062557.1 coordinate 46,340,315, forward strand.
GGGCTGTTTTCTCTTAGCTGAGGGGCAGATCCTCATACCAAGACACATTTGAGTTTGTTTTAACACATAGTAGCCAAATCAGAGTTTAAGTTAGAGTGCCAGTTCTTTTCTTTTTTTTGTCTTTTTTTTTGCTATTTCTTTGGGCCGCTCCTGCGGCATATGGAGGTTCCCAGGCTAGGGGTCGAATCGGAGCTGTAGCCACTGGCCTACACCAGAGGCGCAGCAATGCGGGATCCGAGCCGCATCTGCAACCTACACCACAGCTCACGGCAACGCCAGATCGTTAACCCGCTGAGCAAGGGCAGGGACCGAACCCGCAACCTCATGGTTCCTAGTCGGATTCATTAACCACTGTGCCACGACGGGAACTCCTGAGTGCCAGTTCTTTTAAGCACCCTGTAGCCTTGAGTGGTACCAAGAAAAGGCTAGGCCATGTTGGCATGGCTAAGGATAGTGGTGTGAATGGGTGGGAGGCACAGAACTGGAGTCAGCTCTGTTGGGTCATGGGTGCTGTAAAAACAGACCTGTGCGTGTAAGTGCCCAGGCTCTGCCCCTCGCCAGATGTGAGGCCATGGGCAAAGCCACTGGCCTTTCTACACCTCAGTCACTGTTGGACAGAAATAGCAAGGATAAGAGTTCCTGTCGTGGTGCAGCAGAAATGAATCCGACTAGGAACCATGAGGTTGTGGGTTCGATCCCTGGCCTTGCTCAGTGGGTTAAGGATCTGGTGTTGCCGTAAGCTGTGGTGTAGGTTGCAGATGCAGCTCGGATCCTGCTTTGCTGTGGCTGTGGTGTAGACAGCTACAGTTCTGATTGGACTCCTAGCCTGGGAACCTCCATATGCCACAGGTGTGGCCCTAAAAAGCAAAAAAAAAAAAAAAAAAAAGAATAAAACTTCCTGAGGGCTTATTTTGTGTCTGCTCCTGTTCTAAGCATTTTACACATATTAACTTAGTTATACCACACCCCAGCTTCATAAGACAGGCACTATTGTCATTTTCATTTTACATATGAGAATCATGAGGCCCAGAGAGCTCATCTAACTCTTCTCAAGGTCAACCGGCTTAGAAGTGGCACTTAGGACATGAATCCCAGGCAATCTGACTCTTTGAGTCTGTGCTTTCAAACACCAAGCTATACTGCTTCAAACAATAGCATCTACTTCTCAGGGTAGTTATGAAAATTAAATACAATAAAATATTTAAGGGAATGAGGGGAGAATAAATTAGAAATTTGGGATTAGCAGATATAATCTACTATATATAAGATAAACAGTGAGGTCCTACTGTGTAGCCCAAGGAACTATAATCAATACCCTATAATAAACCATAATGGAAAAGGATATGAAATGTGTGTGTGTGTATAACTGAATCACTTTGCTGTACACGGAAATGCATACAACATTATAAGTCAACTATACTTCAGGAAAAAAACTTAAAAAATAAATAAGATATTTAAAGAGTTTAGTTTATTCACACACTGACCATTAAGTGCCCGCGTGTGTATGTGTGTCTGTGTGTATGCATCATTATTGTTGTTATTTTCTTTATCACTAAAGTCCCCAGCAGACCCCAGTCCACCTGCTGCAGAGGTCACCCATGAGGGCTGCCACCTGCCCATGGGGCTCCACGTGTGGACTTGGCCTCCCAGGTGAGCAGACCGCCTGTTGGATTTTAGATGTCCCCTCCTCAGCTGGGAGCCCTTGGGAGCACACAATTGCATGCCCACGTGTGGAGGCCCTGGTCCTCTTCCCTTCACGTTGACAAGCTTCTGTGCCACCCCTGCCTTAGAAGTGGGGTGACATGTCCTTCTCAGAGCTCATGTATCCCTGTGTCCCTTCTGTAACCAGTGGCATCCCCTGGGCACTCGTGGGCCAGAGTGCACTCATCCAGCAAAAGTCCAAATCAGATATCCTTTTGACTGGCAACAACTATTCATCGGCTATTGTGATTTTAGTTCCAATGACAAAAGTAAATTATCATTATATTTTATATTGGTGTCATTTTCTCCTTGCATTAACCTTTGCTTAGTGGAGGACAAACAGTCTGTTTTTGCTGTTCCTTGGAAATCCTTCATTCACTCGCTGATCCATTCCACTCGACGGGGATTTATCCAGGTTTTGCTTTGTGCCAGGTCTGTGTTAAGGGCCAAGACTGCAAAAGTCAGTGACCTGCCCTCAAGGCTTTTTTGCTTCTGGGGTAGAAACCAAAGGTTTTTAGATAAACAACTTTCCAGAAGGTAACTTATTAAATCCTAAAATGAGTGACTGTAGGGACTGTCCTTTAGAACATTCAAGAGTGACATTCAAGGAGTTCCCATCGTGGCTCAGTGGTTAATGAATCCGACTAGGAACCATGAGGTTGTGGGTTCGATCCCTGGCCTCGCTCGGTGGGTTGGGGATCTGGGGTTGCCGTGAGCTGTGGTGTAGGTTGCAGATGCAGCTCGGATCCTGCGTTGCTGTGGCTCTGGTGTAGGCCGGCGGCTACAGCTCCGATTAGACCCCTAGCCTGGGAACCTAGAAAAAGACCCCCCCCCCAAAAAAAAAAAGAAAGAGTGACATTCAAGAGCCTAGAACAGGAAGAGATCTTAGAGTTGGTCTAAGGGTCTTCCTGCTCTTCTCCAGACAGATGAGAGCCTGAAACCCTAAAAGTAACCTCAGGGTCACACACATATGACCCTTGAGGCAGGGTCTAGAAGCCAGAGCTAGGCTCTTTCCATCATATCCTTTGGCCTTTTCTTTCCTGTAATTTTTTTTTTAATAGTTATTTCCCCAATACAATTTTTTTTTCTACTGTACAGCATGGTGACCCAGTTACACATAAATGTACACATTGTGTTTTCACACATTATCATGCTCTGTCATAAGTGACTAGACATAATTCCCAGGGCTACACAGTAGGATCTCATTGCTGATCCATTCCAAAGGCAAAGTTTGCATCTGTTAACCCCAAGCTTCCCAACCACCCCTCTCCCTTCCCCTCCCCCTTGGCAAACCACAAGCCTCTTCTCCAAGTCCATGATTTTCTTTTCTGTATCTTTCTTGTAATTTTAAGTAGGGAACACTTACGATGTGAGTCCTTTCGAAATCATGGGAACAGGAGCAGCAGACCATCTCATTTAGCCTCATTGACTGGGTGGAAGTTGTTTGTCCTACCTTGTAGATGAATATGCTGAGGCTAGGAGAAGTGATGATGTTTACCCAGCATTCAGAGAGCCGGGGGTGGGAGTTCCTGTTGTGGCTCACAGAAATGAATCTGACTAGTATCCATGAGGACACAGGTTCGATCCCTGGCCTCACTCAGTGGGTTAAGGATCTGACATTGCCGTGAGCTGTGGTGTAGGCCAATGGCTATGGCTCTCATTTGACCCCTAGCCTGGGAAGCTCCATGTGCCTTGGGTGTGGCCCTAAAAAGACAAAAAGCAAAAAAACAAACAGCCGTGGTGGAATCAGCATTGTAACTTGGGTCAGTCTCACAAAGCTGATACTAACTTCCGGTATGTCCTAGGCCAGCTATAGAATTCCAGATTTCTCTACTCAGGAGGCCCTTTGCATCAGATTCCTCTAGACTTACTGATGGAGACTTTTTATTTTTAATCCTCATGGGAAATGCATTTCCTACTAGGTACTCATGTTACCTAAGTTCATTTGTAACCTGATGGGTTTTTTTTTTTTTAACCCTTTCCTGTTAGTGTCTAGTGAGATTTTTGCTCCAGGAAGGATTCCTTGTGTTCAGTGGATATGTCTGACTATCTTAACTCAAAGTACTGAATTTTCAGCCTTAGCTGTGATTGTGTAATTTTTTTCCATTCCCTGTTGTGGAGAGATATTAAAAAACTATTGGAGACACATGAGCTGGTGGTTGGCTGCGATTCCTTTGTAACCAGAGCTGCCACGGCATCACTGTTTGCTTGGTTCTTTAATGCATGCTACCTGCCCCCCCTACCCCCGCCGTCTTAGCACCGTCTCAGCTTCATGAACATGTTACCAGCTGGCAGGGGGTGGTGAGGAGGGGGTGTGTGAGGGCTTGTTTAACAGTGTCTTCCTCCTTGTAGTAAATGCAACCAAGCCTGAAATTTTTCTGTTCCTCTTGTCTGATTTCTTCTGATGAAGAGACTATTTACAAAGCAATTGACCCTGTATTTGACTCTGGATTTTTTTGTTCTAAAGTCAGGATCTTCATACCTTGGAGTTCCCATCATGGTGTTGTGGGTTAAGAATCCGACTGCAAGTGGCTTGGGTTGCTGCAGAGGTGCGGGTTCCATCCTCAGCCCAGCCCAGTAGGTTAAAGGATCCAGCAGTGCCACAGCTGTGGCTTGATTTCAATCCCCGGTCGGGGAACTTCCATATGCCACAGATATGGCCATAAAAAAAGACAAAAGAATGGTACAAACCCTTTATACATTGGAAAAATGGTCTGGATGTTACCCAGTTTGCAGGGTTGTGAGGCTTACCTTGGACAAGTTACTGACTCTCTCTAAGCCCCAGTTCCTTGTCTACCAAATAGGGGTAATAATGGTAGGACTATGTCATAGACTTGTTGTGAGGCTTCAGTGGGATAATGCATGTAGAGTGCAGGGCATACAAGTGCTCCATAAATCTTAGACGGTGTTATCATTACTGTCCAGGACTTTTCAGTTGGCTAAACCAGGCACGGCCCACACTCACATCTCTTCATGGAATGAAGCTCCCCAAACCTCTTCGTCTGCCTCTTTCTGTCCTTTCTTATTCCCTGTCCAGGTCCAAAGGTGTTGTGCCCCTTCAGAGGGAAACAAACTTTCTTAGTCCTTTGTTGTCCTGGTCCTTCCCCAGTCAAGTCCTGTCTCCCCTGCAAAACCATCATCTGGGAGTTCCCGTCGTGGCGCAGTGGTTAACGAATCCAACTAGGAACCATGAGGTTGCGGGTTCGGTCCCTGCCCTGGCTCAGTGGGTTAACGATCCGGCGTTGCCGTGAGCTGTGGTGTAGGTTGCAGACGCGGCTCGGATCCCGAGTTGCTGTGGCTCTGGCGTAGGCCGGTGGCTACAGCTCCGATTGGACCCCTAGCCTGGGAACCTCCATATGCCACGGGAGTGGCCCAAAGAAATAGCAAAAAGACAAAAAAAAAAAAAATCATCTGGCTCCTCCTTATCTCCTACTCTCTCATTTCTGCCAGCATCTTTTCTTGTGCTCTTTCTGGCATTTGAGATGCCCTTCCTCCTTCATTTCCCCAGTCACAAAGCCAACCCTTCCTTTAAGGCCTGGCTTTTCTGTGGAACCTTGCCTTGGTTAAGATACGCTTTTGCTGCATTCAGCAAAACCCAAAAAAGTGGCTTAAGCAAGAGTGAGGTTTATTTATTTCTCATATAAAAGAATTCTAGAGATAAGCAGTTCAGGGAGAGTATGGTGACTCAGTGATCCTCAGGAATTTAGGCTTCTGTTTGCTTTTCTGTCTCAAGGTTGCCTCGTGGTCCAAAATAGCTGCTGGAACTCCAGCCATCACATGCATGTTTCAGACAAGAATTAGAAGAAAGGGAGAAAGGACTTAAGAGTGAGTAGCAGCTGTTGGTCTGCCTTTTAAGGCACTTTCCTAGAAGCCTCTCTTGACAATTTCTATTCAGATCTCGTTAGCCATTTCTGGCTACAGGGGAGGCTGGGGAATGTAGTGTTTTATCTGGGCATATGGCCACCTCAAGTAAAACAGGGGCTCTGTTACAAAGAAAAATGGAAGAATTGATATTGAGTAGGCAACTAGCAGCCTCTGGCACAAGCCTTTTCCAACTACTCAAACCCATCTTTCGGTTCTTCGCATGAGCCCTACACTCACAATTGTCGTATTATTGTGCCATCTATTAATTCATTGACCCAATGAACAAATAACAAGTGAGCCACTGCTCTGTGCAAGGCACGATGCCTTTTATATGTTCGCTGTCAAGTGTTACTCTCAAACTAAGAGGTTAGCTGGCTCTTTGAGAGAAGGGATCATGGCTTATGCTGCTTTTTCTCCCTCACAATAACACCTTTCACAAAGCTGGGCACGTGGCAAGTGCTGGATAAGTACCTCATTGATCTTCTAATAGTCACAGATGAGACGCTCAGTGAAAACTTCAATTCCTTGACATGGGACTGTGCCCAGCCGTTGCTGGTTGCATAAGGTTTGTTTGGGGTTCATTCTGGTTTGAAGGTACCATCATAAGGAGCCTAGGTTCTCTCGCTGCATCAGTGCTGTGTTGCTGCCACACAGACCTGTTCCGGTATTGGGGTGGATCTGTCTGTTTTGTAAACTGGATTCTGTTGGGATACTCAACTAGAATTATAAGCAGACCTGTCTGTGCCCACCTGACTGTCTTCACCACCGCTCTGCCCGTGTAGCTGTTTTTACTCGGCTCGAATCTCCCTTGTGATTTCTGCACTGCGGAGCTGCCGGGTGGATCTGCAGTCTTTGCGCAGCGAGCGTCAGCCGCGGTTCACGTTCCCGCCTTCCCATCTGATCCCTGCTCCTGTTTGACTGTCTGAAGGGAGGTTGCCTCGAGCTTATGTCACATCTTGCAGCTGCTGAGAAAATGATTGTTTTAACATTGTTGTTGGCACTTGAAGGAAAGGAACTAGAAAATATTTCTCCTCTACTCCCTGTAAGGCACTGTTACGTGCTTCACCTGCGTAATCACATTTCATATGCAGAACCGTCTGCTCCTCCGTTGTCACTGTGAAGAAAGTAATACTCTGCTCGTTTTGCAGATGACGAAGCCGAGGCTCTGACCTGTGAACTAACAAGCCCAAGTGCACTTAGAGCGAAGCGGTGGAATTATTTTTTTCTCTAAGATACTAATTAATTATGTGGAGAGATAATTCACATACTATACAATTTACCTGCTTAAAGTGAGCATGCATGGTTTTTAGTATATTCGTAAAGTTGTGTAACCATTGTCGCTCTAATTCCAGACCATTTTCATCAGGTCAGGTGGGACTGTTTTGAGTCTAGGCTTCTCCTATGATTCCATTTCTTTTTCTAATTTGCCACATAGTGATTTAAAATAACTAGACCCGATTTAGGGGAACATCAGGGCTTGTGTGTGTGAAATATGTGCATAAAAGGACCATGACCTCGTAAGCCGTTTTCTTCCTGTTACTGCAGCAGTCCTGGCACGCTTTGAATTGCTGCAGAATTCGCTGAAATTCCTCTGGGCCCTCCATCCTACCTTGTTAGTGTTTCCTGGACTTAGGACAGGGGACAGAATATTCCAAGCTTGAGGTTCCAGAAACACCCCTGGGGTTGTAATTGACATGGTGAGAGGCACCCTTATTCTGACCCATGTCTTACTTGTCCCTGTAGCCCCCGAATGTCATGGTGCCTGGCATATAGGAAGTGCTTAATAAATGTTCATGAATATCCAGAGGGTCATTCCATTAGCTCTAATCTAAATCACTGCCATAACTGACTCTTCTGCCTTTAGCCTTTCTCCTCCAGCCCCAGGTCTCTCCCACGTGAAAGACAAAGTGGTTGCTCTGGCCTAAATCTACAGAGTTTAGACTGAAGTGATCCTACTGGCTGTCCGTCCCTTTAAAAGGCTTTCCCCCAAGCCCTACCTAGCAACTGCTGCTTTCCCGCTATTGGCCGACACTGGGTGCAGGCCTGTGAGTGGCAAGGAGGGCTGGGGAATCAGGAATTGTCACTCTTCCACCTCTATAGTAAAGCGTGTTAAGGGAGAAGGGGACTCTGAATAGCTTGGGGAAAACCACAGCGCTTGCTCGCTCCGCAGTCCTTCCCTGAACCTGCACGTTCGTGTCAGTGATTACAAAATGGTTTGATCTCTGTTTCCCCTATTGGATTCCAAGCCCTTAAATTGTGTATGTTAGAAGGGGACGATTTCTTTTAATTTTAGCATCCCTATCCCTAATACAATGCCAGCATATTGTATTTATTGAATAACAAAAGAAAGATGGTACATTTTCAAGTAAGAACTTTGTGGGATTTGGAATTCTTGGCCGGACAATTAGGGTCTTTAAGCATTTAAAACCTTTTTTCATTTCCTTTTCTTTATCTCTTCTTCCTTTATTTTATTTTATTTTATTTTATTTTATTTTATTTTATTTTTTATCTTTTTGTCTTTTCTAGGGCTGCACCTGAGGCATATGGAGGTTCCCAAGCTACGTGTCCAATTGGAGCTGTAGCCGCCGGCCTACGCCAGAGCCACAGTAATGCAGGATCTGAGCTGAGTCTGAGATATACACCACAGCTCATGGCAACACTGGATCCTTAACCCACTGAACAAGGCCAGGGATCAAACCTGCAACCTCATGGTTCCTAGTCAGATCCGTTAACCACTGAACCGCTGAGCCACGACGGGAACTCTTTTTTTTTTTTTTTTTTTTAATAAGGTAAGACATATGCTGGAACTGTGATTCTCAAGGGCCGTGGTGGGTTTTTCTTTCTGAAGCCATTTTCAGACATCACATGCCCCAAGGAGATTTTGATGTGTGGCCATCTGTTGCAAATTTGCCACTTTGCACCCCTCTTTCTGATGGGAGTGTGTCGTTTCCTGAAGGTGGTCAATGCACAAAAAGGCTGATACTTCAAACATGCCCAGTTAGCCCCTCCCCAACTAATGATGAACTGTGCTAGTCAGTAGGCCCATAAACTAAATATTTCAGTTCCCCTTTGCTCTCCAGAAACATGGTAGGTAGGAGTGTATTCCTGGTTCCCTTGAGATTGAGTAGGACTATTTGCCTAGTTCTAACCAGTGGATTTGAATGGAGGTGATCTGCATACCTTCCAGACTAGGGCATTTAATGCTGGTATGAAACCCTTCAGAACACTCTTTCTTCTTTGCTGCTTCCGTGTGCAATGTTCCAAATGGCTCGGATCCTAGAGGGAAGGCAATATAGAGCAGAGCTCCTATCCAACCCTCAATGGACATGTCCTAGAGGAGGAAATAAACCATTGTTATTTTATGTCACTGAAATATTTGGTGCTATTTGTTACTGCAGCATTACCTCATTTATCTTTTTTTTTTTTTTGCTTTTTTAAAGTCTCACCCAAAGCATATGGAGATTCCCAGGCTAGGGGTTGGATCGGAGCTGTAGCCACCGGCAGATGCCACAGCCACAGCAACGCCAGTTCCTTAACCCACTGAGTGAGGCCAGGGATTGAACCTGTGTCCTCATGGATGCTAGTCAGATTCCTTTCCGCTGAGCCACAATGGGAACTCCCCTACCTCATTTATCTTGACTGATACAAATACCTGACTTATATTCCTATGGAAGAATGCCTCTCTGAGCCTTAGAAACCAAAGTATTTCCCCCAAGATCTCTAAGTTCCCTTCTTACTAAGGCTAAGTGGTAACCACAGCTGTTTGCATGTGTAGATGAGAGGGCCCAACTCAAAAATGTGAAAAACAATGTTAGAAATGGCTACACTGTTTTACCATTGTTTCATTCAGTGATTTGCTAGAAGGATTTATAAGACTCAAGAGCAAATTATACTCACAGCTGAGGTTTTTGTTACAGAGGATACAGAGCAAAAGCAGCAAGAAACATATGTGTGTCAACAGACTCCAGAGACCGGCACAGACTTTTGATGTCCTTCCTTGTCTGCGGCTGTGTTGGAACACGCTCCCTCCAACAGCCAACGGCAAAGACACACGTGAAATATCTTCCTCCAAGGAAGTCTGTTTGAGTCTCAAGGTTTTAGACATTTTTTTAAAACCATAAAGAGTAGATAATATCTATGCAAATTAGCTTATTAGATTGGCAAAATAAAACATACTTTAGGGTAATGTTTTATCCTAATGTTTACTCAAATAAGCAACCTAACCTTACCCCTAAAGAAACTAGAAAAAGAACAAACCAAACCCAGAGTTCCTGTTGTGGCCCAGTGGGTTAATGACCGTAGGTTGTCTGTGCGAGGATGGAGGTTTGATCCCTGGCCTTTCTCAGTGGGTTAAGGATCCAGTGTTGCCACAAACTGTGGTGTAGGCTACAGGTGGCTTGGATCCTGTGTTGCTGTGACCGTGGTGTAGGCTGCAGCTGCAACTCTGATTTGACTCCTGACCTGGGAACTTCCATATGCCATAGGAACAGCCATTTAAAAAAAAAAAAGAACTGGAGTTCCCGTCGTGGCTCAGAGGAAACGCGTCTGACTAGCATCATGAGGACACAGGTTCGATCCCTGGCCTTGCTCAGTGGGTTAAGGATCTGGTGTTGCCATGAGCTGTGGTGTAGATCGCAGATGTGGCTCGGATCTGGCATTGCTGTGGCTCTGGCATAGGCCAGTGGCTACAGCTCTGATTCGACCCCTAGCCTGGGAACCTCCATATGCCTCGGGGGTGGCCCTAAAAAGCAAAAAAAAAAAAAAAAATAATAATAATAATAAATTTTAAAAAAGAACAAACAAAACTCAAAGTTTAGTGGAAGGAAGGAAATAATAAAGACCAGTACAGAAATAAATGAAATAGAGAATTAAAAAAATAGAAAATATCAATGAAACTAAAAATTGAAGGGATAAACAAAATTGATAAACCTTTAGCCAGACTCATCAAGGAAAAAAAGCAAGAAGATCCAAACAAAATCAGGAAAGAAAAAGAAGTTACAATGAACAGAAATACAAAGGATCATAAGCGATTACTGTGAATGATACTGCGAAGACCTAGAAGAAATGGATAAATTCCTAGAAATGTCCAGGAGTTCCCGTCGTGGCGCAGTGGTAAACGAATCCGACTAGGAACCATGAGGTTGCGGGTTCGATCCCTGCCCTTGCTCAGTGGGTTAACGATCCGGTGTTGCCCTGAGCTGTGGTATAGGTTGCAGACGTGGCTCGGATCCCGCGTTGCTGTGGCTCTGGTGTAGGCCGGTGGCTACAACTCCAATTCGACCCCTAGCCTGGGAACCTCCATATGCCGCGAGAGCGGCCCAAGAAATAGCAAAAAGACAAAAAAAAAAATGAAATGTCCAATCTCCCAAGATTGAATCAGGAGGAAGTACAAAATATGAACAGACCATTATCAGTAATGAAATTGAATCAGTAATAATAATAAAAAAAACTCCCAACAAAAATAAATCCAAAACCAGAAGGCTTCACAGGTGAATTCTACCAAGCATTTAAAGAATTGACACCCACCCTTCTCAAACTATTCAAAAAAATTAAAGAGGAAGGAAAGCCTCTAAGTTCCCTTCTCACCAAGGCCACGTGGTGACTGTAGCTGTTTGTATGTGTATATAAGAGTGTGGGTCTCAAAAATATGAAAACAATGTTTGAAATGGCTAAATAATAAAACCAAAGACACCACCACCACCACAAAAAAATACAAAGCAGTATCACTAATGAACATAGATGCAAAAATCCTCAACAAAATATTAGCAAAAACCAAATTCAGCAGTACATCGGAAGGATCATACACCATGATCAAGTGGGAGTTATCCTAGTGGTCCAGAGGGGGTTTTAATATCTGCGAATCAGTCAGTATGAAAAACTACATTAACAAATTAAAAAAATAAAAACTGTATGATCATCTCAATAGATGCAGAGAAAGCTTTTGACAGAATTCAACATCCATTTGTGATAAAAGCTCTCAACATAGTTGGTATAGAGAGAACACATCTCAACGTGGTAAAAGCCGTATATGACAAACCTGCAGCCAGCATCATACTCAATGGGGAAAAGCTGGAAACATTCATGGATTAGGAACAAGACAAGGATGCCTATTCTCACCACTTAAATGCAATGTAATATTAAAAGTCCTCACCAGAGCAATCAGATAAGAAAAATAATGAAAAGGAATCCAAATTGGAAAGGAAGAAGTAAAACTGTTACTGTTTATGGATGACATGATACTGTATGCAGAAAATACTAAAGATGCCACCAAAAAACCATCAGAATAAAAGTTTTGAGATTTTTGTTGGGGGGGGGCTGGACACGTAGGCATATTCTGCTGAACAACCAGCCAGACTCATCAAGGAAAATATAGGAACCCCTCAAACGAAACCAGCTGTACTTTACCAATCTTGATGTTTGTACATTGCCAACTGGCCGTTCATTATAGCATGGTCCATTTCTCCAGGTACAAAAGAAATGAAATTATTCACATAATGAAAAAGATACCAGAATTTTAAAACGACAGAAACCTATTTTTTCCCATGATGTCATTGATCAAGTCGTATATTAACTTTATTTTTGATGATAGAATGCCTAAATATCTAATTGTCCACATCTCTGAGAAGTATGATTTCCTTGGGGATTTTGCACATTTGGAATGAGCGTGACACTCAGAAAAGTTCTGGAAGTGCAGTACCATTTTCCAAGGTCTTTGTTGATTAGATTTCAGGGGGCCTTCCTCACAAGCTATGTGCCACTTACACCATGATTTCAAATCATAAAGTACAGACTTGTAAACAAAGTTTGAAACTATCAGTCTGTAATTTGTGGATACCTGACTCTAATGATATGGTTTTGCCATGCCGAGTATTTAGTAAAAGTATATATTACACACATACTTTAATCAGTACAGGCCCATAAAACTAAGTACTATTATTCTTTTTTTTTTTTTTTTTTTAAGGGCCGCACTTGCAGCATATGGAGGTTCCCAGGCTAGAGGTCCAGTCAGAGCTGCAGCTGCTGGCCTACGCCACAGCCACAGCAACATGGGATCCGAGCCGTGTCTGCAACCTACACCACAGCTCATGGCAACACTGGATCCTTAACCCACTGAGCAAGGCCAGGGATCGAACCCACATCCTCATGATTCTTAGTCGGGTTTGTTAACCACTGAACCATGAAGGGAACTCCCAGTATTATTATTCATATTCTATAGTAGTAATAAGTCTAGAAACCTTGAGTCACTTGCCCAAGGCACTCAGCTAATTAAGAACAGGGCTAGGATTGGAGCTCAGCTTTTTCTGGGGCCAAAGTTACTCTACTCCATCTCACCACTAACTCTTAACCTCTCCAGGCTATGGCTTCTCTCTAAAGCACTTGGACCTGATGATTGTCCAGGCCTAATGTTATGAATACCAGTAAGTTAGATCAGCTGGGACTCTGCACCAAGTAATGGTTAAGAGCTTGACTTTGAATCTGAGGAACCTGTGTTTGGATCCAGGCTGTAGGTGGCTTGCTATTTTGTGCTCTTAACCAAATTACTTCGCCTTTCTATAAACCTATTTTCGGTACAGAGAAGATGATTATGTTTCACCTGATGTGGTAAAGATTAAATGAAATAAGGTACAAAAAATACATAGCACAGGGCCTGGCATACAGTAAGTGCAGTATAAATGCACACAGCCACTGGTATCATGGTCAAGCGCCTGCGGTCTAGGACCACATTGCTTGTGTTTGAATCCCAGCTCTGCTGCTTAACTTCTGTGTGACCCTGAGCTAACTTAAAATTTTTTTATTTTTTTATTTTTATTTTTTTGTCTTTTTGCTATTTCTTGGGCCGCTCCTGCGGCATATGGAGGTTCCCAGGCTAGGGGTCAAATCGGAGCTGTAGTCTCCTGCCTACTCCAGAGCCACAGCAACGCGGGATCCGAGCCGCGTCTGCGACCTACACCACAGCTCACGGCAACGCCGGATCGTTAACCCACTGAGCAAGGGCAGGGACCGAACCCGCAACCTCATGGTTCCTAGTCGGATTCGTTAACCGCTGCGCCACGACGGGAACTCCTAACCTAAAATTTTTTATGCCTCCCTTTCCTTATCTGTAGTCTGAGAGTGATAATAATATGATTATCAATACCTAATTAAGTCGGTGTGAAGATAAATAACTCAATATGTAAAGCATGTAGCACCTGGCACATAGTAAACAGTGTGTGTTGGCTAATTTTATTATTATTATCATTATCACAAACACGATTCGTTTGGCCATGTGCACTGCTGAGAGAGAGGATAAGGGTGAAGAATGGTGCCTTGCTCATCTTGTTGCCTGTCATATCCTTAATTGAAACCTGAGCCTTCTGGAAGTCCTGCAGTTTGAATAATCCAAGAGCTGGAGCAGAGGAGCATCCAATTACGGATGCCTCACAGCTGCATCCGGGGAGGAAGGTGAGGCCTCAGCACTGTCTAGCTGAGGTTCTGGTCTTATTACAGAGAAGCCCTGCTTTGTATGCAGCTGCCTTGCCTTGGGTTTGGCTACATAATTGCGCCTTTTTGTCTCATTTAAAAGCATCTTGAGGAATTCAGAGCTCTTTCCCGCTGACAGTCAGCAGAGAAAGCCAGAGTGTCACGTCTCTAATGAGCCTTACGGATGCTCTGATGGCCCCACCAAGACGGCCAGGCAGGGAGTTCACACACAAGCCTGTGCCTGCATCCACGAGCTCCCTTTGAGCACAGGCGACCATGCCAGACTTCATTAAGGGGCTCCCTGTGCACCCCCAGGATCCCCCACGCCTGTCCTCATTGTCTCAGAAGGGCATGGTGTTCTTCCTGAATGCTGGGCTTGTTGGTAACCTTTGCGGGCTGGCAGTGAAAAAAAGAAATTAATTATTCATATCAGCGGGCCTGAAGGAGCTGTTGTTTGCAGAGTTGACTCCTCTTCTGGCTACCAGACCCAGAATTCCCCAGCGTGTTTGGGCAAGTAGAAGACAGGGTGGTCCTTGGAGACAGCTGCTCTGAAAACAGAGAGGGCAAGTGGCTGGCTCCAGGCTACATGCAGTCTGTTGATGCACTTTGTTTGGGCTGCAGGGAGTTAAAAAAAATTTTTTTTTAATTGGGAGAGTTTTACATAGAATCTGGATTTCTGTGTTTGCTTAAAAGATGGGAAGGTCTTCGATACATGTGGAAATCATGACAGTGCTGAGTAAGTGACCCCTTCAGATGGACCATGATTTCACTGATTGCTTCAGCGGCATCGGGACCTTTACCCATTCACATTGTGAGAGGTGTGTGTTTAGTGTGAACAGAGCTGCCTGGCCTTGCATCCTGACCCTGCCACTTACTAGTTGTGTGTGACTTTAGGCAAATTACTTAGCCCCTTTGGGCCCCAGTTTCCTTGCCTGCAAAATGGGGGTTATAATGGTTTGCCTCACAAATCTTGAGAACCAAATGAGTTAGAATAAGTGCTTAAAAACAGTGTACCTATCACATAAGTACTGCTTAGGTGTTAATGTGTACTAGCATTATACTACATACCTGCCTGCTGTTTCAGGCATTTGAGATGATAATCCCTGTGTTAAAGAGTTTTCCATGGAAGATAAAAACGTATTTCTTTCCTAGTGTTCCTCTTAACTCATTAATGAGTGTCGACTCTCGGAGTTCCCTTTGTGGCGCAGTGGTTAACAAACCCGACTAGGAACCATGAGGTTGCAGCTTCGATCCCAATCCCTGGCCTCGCTCAGTGGGTTAAGGATCCAGTGTTGCCGTGAGCTGTGGTGTAGGTTGCAGACACGGCTCGGATCCCGTGTTGCTGTGGCTCTGACGTAGGCTGGTGGCTACAGCTCTGATTGGACCTCTAGCCTGGGAACCTCCATATGCTGCAAGTGCAGCCCTAAAAAAAAAAAAAAAGAAAGAAAGACAAAAAAATTAATTTTTAGGTTTGAGGAATTCTCTAATAGCTAATCTTTAGGATTAAGACAAAAAAAAAAAAGGAAAAGAGGCCCCATAATGCATTTCACATCTACTCAAAATAGAAAGAGTCTTACATTGCCTTTTTTTAAACCCATATGCGTCTTTGGAACCACAGGGTCTGTCATCTTTGAAGACATGAGGTCACTGTGAGGTTAAGACGGTGTATCTGCTGCTGTTCACACACAATCTCTGAGAAGCCAGGATAGAAGAACTTCTGAGTTAGGAATGACTTTTAATCTCTGAAGCCTTAATTCGGACTAAATAATATCTCCTTAGTCACCTAAAACCGGGTCATCTTCCTGCTCTTAGATACCCCTCGGTTTGCTATTTGGGTCCCCAGTTGACCAACAGCCCTCTCTGTCCTCTGAGTAACAGTCTTTGGATGAATCAATTATTGCAGACTCCATGAGGAAGAAAAATCCAGAACCTGCAATTTCAGCATTGACCACTTCCCAGCCTGGCCTGACTCCCATCCCAAGCACATTACAAAATCAAGAGGTTTTTAGAAACTGAAAAGTGGAAATAGCTGGGCTTTCTCCCTTAGTCCCTGGGCTGCAGCTTGTTTGGTGCCCTGTCTTGAAGAAAGGTCTGGGTTAGGAAAAAACTCTGTGGATCTGTCTCATGGTCAGATGTGTTGATTCTTGCTGGTTCTCTGTGACTCCATTCCAGAATTTGCTGGGGAGTTTCACAGTCCATTTGCTGTTTGGCGAAAGGGTGAAAAATCTCTGGAGTGCAAACCACATCTCAGATATGGCTCCTCCCCCAGGACTTGTCTTTGGGTCTCAATTTAACACTGTTTCGCTCTGCCTCATGTTATGGTCACTTCAGTGATACCTCAAGGCTTACTGAAGGCAGGGACTGGCTTAGGGTGGTAAACAGTGCACCCTCTGGAGTCCGATTTACTAGTTGGGAAAAAGTAATTTCACCTCCCTGTGCCTCAGTTTTCTCATCTGTGAAATGGATGTGTTAATAGCATCAACCTCCTGAAATGTTGTGAGGATTAAATGAGGTAAGCATGCAGCACACTGCCTGACACCTGGTGAGCACCCATTAAGTGATAACTCATATTATTCACCTTTTGTTTTCCCAGCATCTGCCATAGTACCTTATGTGTCCTGCCTGCTTAACGCATGTTTGCTGATTAACCTGAAAGAATAATGGAGGAAATTACAAAACTATTGTTCCTCTAGTTCTGGAGTAATCTAGATAAAGATCTGACTGCAAGTCAGAATTCTCTTTAGGAACACTGTGAAAAGACAGGTCCTGATGCCAGACATCACTGAAGGGGAATCCTCGTAGGTCTGGGCAAAACCTGGAATCTATAGCACATGTCAGAATTTCGTCCTCTTTAAGGCCGAATAACATCCCGTTGTATGGGAGTTCTCTGGTGGCTCAGTGGTTAAGGATCCAGCATTATCACTGCTGTGGCTTGGATGGCTACTGTGACTCAGGTTCGATCCCTGGCCTGGGAACGTCTACATGGAAAAAAAAAAAAAATTCCATTGTATGTATATACCACATTTTGCTTATCTATTCATCTGTCAATGGACATTAGGGTTGCTTCCCTGTTTTAGCTATTGTGAATAATGCTGCCATGAAATCGGTGTACAGTATCTTTTCGAGACCCTGCTTTCCATTCTTTTGTGTGTATACCCAGAAGTGGCATTGCTGGTTCCTGTCTGGTGAGGCCCTTTCTGTCCATATAGCTCAAAGGTTGACATTAAAAAGGAAACCAAAAAGGAAAAAAAAAAAACCCTCTAATTTACTTAAGAATTTAAATACTTCTAAGCAAAATGTGCAGGGAAAAGCCCTTTGTGTGTGAGTAGATAAGGAGTTGCCAGACAGTTGATAAAATAATCCATTCTTGTTAGGAGTCAGCAAACAGTCAGAGGGAGGAAACAGTCCAAGGTGGCCTTTGGCCTGAGAGCAAACACAGTAGCAGAAAGCTGAGTGACACCTGGACGGTGGTACAGAGAAATCCATTGAGATCTGCTATTTCAAAACACCTGGCCAACCGAGATTTGAATCATGTAGGTGACCCTTTTGCTGCCCCTAGATAGTGATCACGGTGTTTGAAGGTGTCATGTTCCAGGTGCGAAGGCTCACCCACATTCTCCCTGCTGAGCTCTGGGAAAGGAGGGCACTGGGGTGGGGTCACAGCTTTCCAGCCAGGTGGCAAGCGACAAGTCCCATAACTGGCAGGCTAAGCATCTGCCTCTCGGAATTCGATGACTTTCTGCCTCTCTTAAAGAGATCAGCTTTCACTGATTTAAATGTGACATGAAATACATGTTGTACGTTTTCCTTGGGAGCAGAGATCAATGTGGTGTAAGATGACTTTTGCTGCGATTTATAAATTTGCTGAGTTTGTAAAGTCAGGCAAACCTGATGGACTTATAAATGGAACTTTTTCTAATATTTTTGAAAAGTCACTGCAGAGAGTATGAAATACTTAAAACCTCCAACCCCATCGATAAAAAAGGTCAACAAAATATCTTTACTGGAATTCTTGATATTTATGGGGTAAATCACCAAGTCTTAGAAGGTTAAAAGAAAAGGATTTGGATAACAAAACATCGCTCACTTCAAAGCAGGTTCCTGAGAGTAAAGCATTGTAAGTCTGACTTTATGGCCCGGAGAGATCAATTCTGGGCTGCCTTAAACTCCAATCTAGGAGAAAGGGATTCGAGCAACATTAAAGCAACCTTTATTGACACCTGAATTGTGCCAAGCAGTGAGCCAGGGAAAGGCGTTCAGACCTCTGCTTCAAGAGCTTCCAGTCTCACTGTGGGACCAGGCTGGTGAGCGTTGTCACCACATAGATGTGTAGGCAATAGAAACCCATGCTAAGGGCTCACCATTGTCAACAAGCTCATCAGACCCAAGGTAGGTCTGTCTTCATAAGCTGTTGGCAGCCACTGCTGTTCAAATACCAACCAGATCTTTGCTGGTTGACCAGACCTGCTCCACAGTCGTGAAGGCACATCCTTTGACACTTGTCCTATTCCTTTAGCCCCATTGCCCACGTGCCCACCAGCAGAAGTCCAGCAGCTCCTCGAAGCCCTCCCTTACAGAGTCAAAGAAGGGAGCAGGGGTTGGTGCCACTGCAGCTAAGTTGGTGGAGGACCCGAGTCTCTTTAACAGTTAGGACCTGCCACTTCACAGGCCAGCAGCTGCTGCAGGCACACAAAAGTGCTGAGGGACTGCACTGATGGAGACCCACCCAGCACAGGCTGCTGCGGTTCTTGGAGAGTGGAGACTGCCCCTTCCGCATTGCTGAGCTTGCCTGGGGGCCCCTGCGCCTGACACCCACGTGCTTCAGGTCAAAGTTAGAGCTGTTCCCATGTGTCAGTCTCCCCAGGAAAGGCCCGGCAGGACATGTTCTAGCCTCCACTGCTCTTTCCTTTCCATCCCTGGGGACCCATCTAGGGGGCCAGGCTGCCTCTCTTTTCAAACAATCAGGACACAGTGGGGCCTCTTACACCTCTTTCCTAGGCTAGCAGGGAGGCCATCTCTGACGTCAGTGGCTCCAAAGTGGTTGATCTTCTAAGAGAGGCTGCCCAAGTAATTATAAGGTTAAAAGGTATGTGATTCCAAGAGGACCTTTTCCCAGCATTTCTCTTCCTAGAGAGGAATGACAACAGGGACAAATCAAATCCTTGGCAGGGTATCCCAATTTCTGCTGTTCCAAACCCACCACAGTGAAAAACCACACATAGTACACAGTCCATGTGTGCACAGGCGAGACTGTTTAGAGAATATCTAGACATGGAATTGTAAAGCTAAAAATTATGCGCATTTAAAATATCAATAAGGGAGTTCTTGTTGTCCCTCAGTGGAAACCAATTCGACTGGTATCCATGAGGATGCGGGTTCTATCCCTGGCCTTGCTCAGTGGGTTAAGGATCTGGCTTTGCCATGAGCTGTGGTGTAGGTTGCAGATGCACCTTGGATCCTGTGTTGCTGTGGCTGTGGCGTAGGCTGGCAGCTGCAGCTCCAGTCAGACCCCTAGCCTGGGACCCTCCATATGCCTCGGGTACAGCCCTAAAGAGAAAAATAATAATAATAATAATAATAATAATAAATACTGTCAAGTTGTTCTCCAAAAATGTTCTAGTTTATACTCTTGCCATACTTTTTGAGTGAACCAGTTTAGTCCCTTGCTAACATTTGTTATTATATTTCTTTTCTTTTCTTTTTTTTTTTTTTTTAGGGCCATACCCATGGCATATGGAGGTTCCCAGGCTAGGGGTGGAATTGGAGCTGTAGCTGCTGGCCTACACCACAGCCACAGCAACACCAGATCTGATCCGTTTCTGTGACCTACACCACAGCTCACAGCAATGCTGGATCCTGAACCCACTGAGCAAGGCCAGGGATTGAATCTGCGTCCTCATGGATGCTAGTCAGATTTGTTTCCACCGAGCCATTATGGGAACTCCTGTTATTATATTTCATTTATACCAATCTAATGGACAAAAAATGGCATCTCAGTGTGCATATGACCCTGATTACTAATAAGGTACGGTATATTTTCTTTTCTTTTTTTTTTTTTGTTCTTTTTTTTAGGGTTGCACCGCTGCATATGGAGATTCCCAGCCTAGGGATCAAATCAAAGCCGCAGTTGGTGGCCTACACCACAGCCACAGCAATGCTGGATCCTTAAGCCACTGAGGGAGGCCAGGAATCGAACCCACATCCTCACAGATACTAGTCAGATTCGTTTCCGCTGAGCCACGACTGGAATACCACAGTATCTTTTATTATGTTAGTTTCCAGGAGGTTTTTTTCTGTTCTTTTAAAGCAGAAACAGGTGTTAACTTTTAACAAATGCTTTTCTCAAATATGTTAAAATGATCATATGCTTTTTTCTTCCTTGATGTGATGAATTATGGGGTTAAGAGAGGCATATGACAAATTTATCAAAATGGTATAAGACAAACCAAAAAACTGCATGCACTCAGTCTTCTACTTTGACCCAGAAGCCCCAAAGGAAAATGAGGTTAGAACTAAGATCTCAGTTTTAAAAATTAACATCTGAGGGAGCTCCCTTGTGGCTCAGCAGGCTGAGGATCTGGTGCTGTCACTGCAGAGGCTCAGGTCTCTCCTGTGGTGTGGGTTCAATCCCTGGCCTGGGAACTTCTGTATGCCGCAAATGCAGACAAAAAAAGGAAAAATAAATTAAAAAGTAATCTCAAAAATGTAAAAATTAACATGGGTATATGCCATGAATTAGTTCCTGCATTAGGCATAAATGCTTTTTCAATATAAAATGTGCAAACTGTACTTTAGTCTTTGGAATAAAACATGGAGTAAAACGTGGCAGTTCTTGTCATGTCTTCCCCACCACTTTTTATTATTTATTTATTTATTTATTTTTAAAGCAGGAAGTGCAATTGCTTATTTATTTATTTATTTATTTATTTATTGCTTTTTAGGGCCACACCTGCAGCATACAGAAGTTCCCAGGCTGGGAGTCAAATTGAAGCTGCAGCTGCTGACCTGTACCACAGCTCACAGCAACATCAGACCCTTAACCAACTGAGTGAGGCCAGGGAGCAAACCTATATCTTCATGGATACTGGTCAGTATCGTAAACCACTGAGCCACAAAGGGAACTCCCCCCATCACTTAAAAAAAATTTTTTTTTCTTTCCCAAACCCTCAGTCCACCCTCCCCCCACCACCCCACATACACACACCTGTCCCCTCTGGTAACAAAAAGTTTGTGTTCAAAGTCTGTGAGTCTGTTTCTGTTCTGCAAATAAATTCATTTGTATCCTTTCTTTAGATTACATTTAGAAGTGATGCCATAAAATGTTTGTCTTTCTCTGACTTAACTCATTTAGTATGATAATCTCTAGGTCCATCCATATTGCTGCAAATGGTATCATTTCCTTTTTCATGGATGAGTAATATTCCATTGTATACATAAGTACCACATCTTCTTTATCCATTCCTCTGTCATTGGACATTTAGGTTGCTTCTATGCCTTGGCTATTGTAAATAGTGCTGCAGTGAACATTGGGGTACATGTATCTTTTTGGAGATTTTCTCTTGAGAGATCCCTAGGAGTAGGATTCCTGGATCATATGGTAGTTCTATTTTTAGTTATTTGGCAAACCTCCATACTGCTTTCCATAGTAGTGGTACTCTTCCCCACCTCTTTCAGTCCTCTCCAGAAGGAGCCTGTGGTTAACAGTTTGCTGTAGATTGTATATCCTTCTAGTCTTTCATGGCACATGTGCAAGTATTTTATCTAATCTGTGTGCATTGTTTTCATTTATTCTCACGACAACCATAAGAGGCTAGTACTAACCCCATTTTAGGGTTAAGAAAACTGAGGCCTAAGAAGATTGGGTGATGGGCCAAGGGGCTCACAGCTAGTTAGTTTGAACCCATGTATCTCATTTTGAAAACAGCCAGTGTCCCCTTTTCAGGAGACAGAGGCACTCCTCTTGAAAAAAGAAAAAGAATGAATCTTGCTCACTGGTGTATTTCTTACACACTCAAAATGGTCTGAGGGAGTCCCAAGGGACCCTGGGGTCTCTCAGCTCAGCTCTACCTTTCTCTCGCAGCTGTCCTTTGGGAAACCTGGCTGGGCAAGCCCTTGATTTATAATTTATAATTTATAATTTATAATTTATAATTTCAAGTGACCCTCATCTGGATTGCAGATCTTCCCTTTTGCTAGGACTGTTGAAAAACATCCTTGAAGTGTGTCCAGGAAGTTTTCGGGTGGTGGGGACTCTAAATGTTCCCCCAAGTGCCCTGGGGGAAATCCAGGAGACCCTGGCAGTGGCTTCCGCAGGGGTAGAAGCCAAGAGGAAGTGGGCAGGCCCTGTGCCTTGGGCAGGTGGGCCTGTGTGTTGGCGCTCATTACCCCTCTACTCCAGAGATTTCCCCAGTGGACCTGGCATCCAGACCAGGAAATGAAAACTCTTTGATATATTTAATTATTTTAAAGCCGGAATAAATGTTGGAGCTGGTTTCACCTCCCACATCAGCCAGCACATCTTGTAATGTCTGCTGCTTCTGCTGGTGTTTGGCTGAGGGGTGGCAAGATCCCCACAAATGTCACATCCCTGGCCCGCCCCTTCCCACGATACGAGGGAGAGCCTGGGCCTCCCTTCACCACTATCCCCAGGTGCCAAAGGTGTAGACACCCCACCCCCCAACCCCTGCGCCCCCAGAGCGTTGGGGGGCCCCTGCCTTCCCGGGAAGCATGCCCAAAGCCCGGAATTCATTTGCATCGTAGTAACTGTGTAAACCTCAGAAACCCAGGCCGCCTCGGCTGCCTGGCTCCTCGAGCAGCGGGCCAGCACGGGTTTCTGATTTGATGTTGGGTTAATCATGCGTGCAGACGGAGGCAGCACTGGTAGCCCGTGAGGTTTAGCTGCTGGTGCTCAGTTTCACATTTAAATGCCGTAGCCCTCGTCACGTGACCTGGAGACTGTGCCGCCTACTCCCGGGAGCTGGCCCGGAGCCCTGCTGGGGTCAGAAGCCGCATCTAAGGGGGCTTCCCCAGGATTTGCTGCTCCCATGGACTAATAGAGAAACTGTCAGAGGGAGGCAAGAGCTGAATTTACCATTGCTGCCGGCATCTGGGCCTCCTCTTTTAAATGAGAGGGCCATTTGTCTTCAAACCAACTGTTTCCAGCCGCAGTGTTTCTAAACCCTAAACCTAGGCAGGCTTTCATCAAGGGTCAGCGAGTTAGGAATAGATGATTATGTATCATCTTCCCTTCCCTAACAGGATCATCAAATTTCATGCAACATTTACCAGGGGCTAATATGTAAAAGCATGAGAAGGCGGTATTACACTCAGAGGGCACCGTGGGGGAGGGGGCGCCCTTCGGAAGAGGGTTGGGAAGGTGGGCCTCCATATGCATAGGGGAAATACCCTTAAATGGGACTTATATGTGTGCGTGTGCCCGTTAATGCCCCTAAATGTGTGCCCTTAAATGCTCTTAAATGTATGCCTCTGTGTGTGCGCGCGCGCGCACACGCGGGTGCCGTGCATGAGTGCGCGTGCGCGTGTGCACACGGCACGTGTTTTCTGGCGTATTTGTCTTTGGGGACTGTTTGCTGAAGAGGCGAAAAGCATGAAAAGGCAACGGGGCTACCCTTTCCATTTGCAATTTAGAATGAGCCATCACATTGAAGTTCAAGATGAGTAATAGACATAGACTGGAGATTTTAATGTGAACCCTGGGGCTCTAGCATAGCTGAATCTGTTATTATAAGAGGTCCTTTGAGATCACAGCCTGTCCCTGTTATGATACTCAGACATGCCCTAAATTTATAATGTATTGTGTGTAGATGTGTGTGTAGAGTGTGTGTTTTACACTAATTTCTGATCTTAATAAAATTTTTTCTCGGTCCAAGATTTTTTTTTTTTTTTTGCTATTTCTTGGGCCATTCCCAGGCTAGGGGTCTAATCGGAGCTGTAGCCACCAGCCTACGCCAGAGCCACAGCAACGCAGGATCTGAGCCGCGTCTGCAACCTACACCACAGCTCACGGCAACGCCAGATCGTTAACCCACTGAGCAAGGGCAGGGACCGAACCTGCAACCTCATGGTTCCTAGTCAGATTCGTTAACCACTGCGCCACGATGGGAACTCCTCCTCGGTCCAAGATTTTGATTAAGTGTTTACTTTGGGTAATTCATGGTTTATAATTTTAACATAAAATTACTCATATATCTCTTTTTTTTTTTCTTTAAACACATTTGAACACTTCAGACCTCAGTTTCCCTTTTGCTCAAAGAGGGTCCTCTACCTGGGTGCCTTGGAGAAAATTGTGCGGGGAGTTTATAGAATGTACTCAACTTTTCAGCTTCCATTGTCCTTGAACTTTTTCAGGGACCTTTAGCAATGTAGAAGCTCCTGCCTCTCTCAAGTATTACCCTGACTTGAAGGCAAGGGGATTTTATTTTTCTAGATTATTTTATCTTTTTCTTATTGTAATTGCTATTGAATAGCAAAGTATGGAGGGGGCACACTTATGAAGTTAAGGGTTGCTTTGTCTCTTAAAAATGCTAAAAATTAACTCTGCAAAGACAATGAGACACATACAGGACACAAAGGGTGTGGTTTGGCTTTGGTGGCTTCACCATAAGTCATGATATTTCTTCTTTAGGCTTGTGGTAATCTTTTCAGGGGGTGCTGTTTCATTTTTTTGCCTTGTTTTGGTCCTCAGGGGAAAGGTATAAAGTAAGTGTGTGTGTGTGTGTGTGTGCACGCCCATGTGCAAAATCCAACCAACGTCATGATAATAGCTGCTTTTGCTTGGGTGGGTATGATGGAGCACATCCTGCACTGAGGAGTCTTACATCTGCTCATCTCGTTTGATCCTCTCAACAGTGTGGTCGAGGCAGTTACTATGACTGTCATTTTACAGAGAGAGGTTGAATTGCTTAGGACCCCAGATCCTGAACCAGGTCTGTTCTGTCTCTAGAACCACATCCTGACCTAAACCATTAAACGCTGCATCTGCAACAGCAGCAGCCCAGAAGCCGGCCTCTTGATGCTATTGCTGATGTGAACAGCTTTGGGGGATGCTGCTGCTTGCAGGGGACCTGGTAGCAGTGCCCAGAAGAATTAGCAGGTGTCTCTACCCTTAGGCACCTGGGGTGGGAGGATGGGCTCACCCTGCTACTGTCTTGGCAGTTCTGCTTTTATAAAAGTAAATATCCATCTCCACACTGGCTGGGAAACAGGGACCTTTGGACCAGATTGGCACAACCAATGCCTGGGCCAAGCCATGGCATTCTCCTGCAGGCTATCACTTCTACCATATCAGCAGCCATGCCCATCGATAGCCTGGCCTCCTGAGAAGTGCGCCCTCAGCCCCATTGTCTGGGGGTGAGGCTAAATTCACCTGGACGCTGCCTCATCTCACCTGCCATGGGGACCAGGGTGGCTGCCCTAAAGGGAGCTTTACTGATTTTATCCTGGCAGTATGGGGGCCTCTAAAATCAGAAGTGCTTATGAAGTGGGATGAACTGGAATCTGGGGTTAGTAGATGCAAACTATTGCCTTGGGAATGGATAGGCAATGAGATCCTGCTGAATAGCACAGGGAACTACATCTGGTCGCTTATGATGGAGCATGATAATGTGAGAAGAAGAATGTACATGTGTAGGTGTGACTGGGTCACTTTGCTGTAGAGCAGAAAATTGACAGAACACTGTAAACCAACTATAATGGAAAAAATAAAAGTCATTTTAAAAGAAGTGCTTATGAAACCTGCAGCCACTAAGGAGGGTTTGTTAGAAATAGAAGATCATCTCTTGCCGCTTGCTCTCCCAGAGCTTCCCAGTCAGTGCCTAGAACGGATTAAAGGTGAGGGGAAGTACTGCCGTGTCAGCCTCGGGGTGGCTGGGCAAGTCATGGGGCAGGGAAATGCCCCCCTGGCCTCTGACAACTGTTAGCTCTGTCTGCTCATCCCAGGGAGCTGTGCCAACATCAGCATTTCCTGAATGTGCCACAGTGTGGAAAAGTTCGGAAAGCACCCCTCTGTCCTGCCCCCCCCCTTTTTTTAAGGACTGCACTCACAGCATATGGAGGTTCCCAGGCTAGGGATCTAATCGGAGTTACAGCTGCCAGCCTATGCCAGAGCCACAGCAACGCCAGATCCGAGCCCCGTCTGCGACCTACACCACAGCTCATGGCAACGCCGGAGCCTTAACCCACTGAGCGAGGCCAGGGATCGAACCTGAAACCTCATGGTTCCTAGTCGGATTCGTATTCACTGTGCCACGACAGGAACTCCTGTCCTGCCCTTCTGAGACTAGAGGGGCAAACCCCTCCGCCGCTCGCTCTGTCCCTGCTGGGAGTTAGGCTTTGGCAGTGAACTCACACCAACTTTGTCCTCACCATTCCCCTCACTCCGCCCTGTCCGCTCAGTTTCCGTTGCCGCAGGGCTGACGTTACAGGCCCAGAGCTGGTACAGCCCCTCCAAGGCAGGCGGGCAGCCCTGGGCAGCCCCAGGACTCCCGTCTAATCTTGAAGCTGTAGCCCAGCCCTGAGGAAGGAAGAGGCCTGAGGCCCTGTCAGGAGCGGCTCCCAGCTTCCTGCTCTGCAGATACGACTTTATCTCCCTTGTCCCTGGGCAGCACTGACCAGCGGGTGAGGTTCCTCCCTCCCTTTCTCCAAGGAACCAGAGACATCTCCCAAAAGTGCACTATGCACAGACCTGGAGGACAGGGGCTCCTCTTTGTGTTTGGGGCCAAGGAGGCCCTGAGCAGAGTGAGGTCAGAGCTTGTCAAGGTAGCCCTTGCCTGGCTGGATGTAACAGGACCAGGGAGAGAGTGGAGGCTGGGCCAGCCAGGGATCAATGGCCAAAAAGCTTCTGAGCACAACCTGGAGAGCTGCTTTATGTCTTTGGAAA
The DNA here is from genome assembly GCF_016906955.1 of Phacochoerus africanus. Taxonomy (NCBI): domain Eukaryota; kingdom Metazoa; phylum Chordata; class Mammalia; order Artiodactyla; family Suidae; genus Phacochoerus; species Phacochoerus africanus. The sequence goes on from NC_062557.1 coordinate 46,367,238, forward strand.
GACTGCCCCCTGACTCCCCTTTTTGTAGCAGAAAAAGTGCTAAGGGGTAGTGCAGCCCCAGATCACATTTTACTCTTTTATTATCTAAACTTTTACAATCGTGGCTTTATTAATTTCACAACAGGAAAAACAAACCGAATAAACTTAGAGTTAAAAAAAAGAGAGACCCAACAGCCTATATGCTTCACACCTTCCTTGAGGTCTCTGATGACATGTGAAATGCATACAAATGAGCAAGTGACAGGGTGCTAATTGCAGTGTGGCTTCTGAGCCACAGCTTGGGTATTCTTCACAGCAGGCCTGGTTCCTGTTTCTGCATTCTTCCCTGCTACCTGCAGAGGCAAAGAGAACTTGTTTTCTAGGATAAGGAAGCTTCCACACCTTCCCCAGCTCCCTCAGAAGAAGGAGGGTCTGCGTGGGGGAGAGTGCCTTGTCCTCGGAACCAGACGCTTTTGGAACCAAGATGAGGCAGGCCAGGGGGAAAGTCAGCTCCTGTTCATGGCTCCAATCACGTTCTCCTTGACAAGACAGAACCTCTTCCTTTTCGGTCCTCCAGCCACGTTGGAAATCAGCAGAAGTGCTGGCTGCGTGTACTGCTCCTGGCCTTCGCGGCCTTGTAGGAAGTCAGGGCTCCTCGTGGGCCTGGACGGAAGCGTGGCTGCTCGTGTGTGCAGCTCCATGTGTGGCCCTGGGGCCAGAGCTTCTCTGTGGCTGCTTCCTCATCTGTGGTTAGTCATGTGGGAGGCAAATAGGGTCTCTTTTTACAAAAGCAGTCCTCTTACTTCCAGAGGGGGAAAAAAAAAAAAAAAAACCAGCTCAGCCTCCCTGAGAGCCCCCAAAGAACTAACCGCCTGAGTGGAGACCCTGGCCAGCTGGGCCTGTTTTAGCAGCTTTGCTCCAACAGCGCATCTGCCCCAAGAGCCAAGGATCTGAGGGGCAGGGCAGGCCTGGAGCCAGGTCCAGCTGGTACTAAGAAGAGCCACCGTGACCTTTCTAGCCCATCTGGGTGGTTGCTGCTCTCTTCTGCTTCGGGCTGCCTGGCCTCGAGCCTGTGTACAGGGGCCTCCTGCCAAAGAGACTGCTCTCTGGGGAAACTGGAACCAAGTCGAGATCTCTTTCTGGCTGCGCTGTCTCTCCCAGTGGTCCCAGGCCCCCTGGGGGTCCAGAAAGGGGACCCTTCCTAGCATCCTTCCCCCCTCTGTGGGTGGCCTGTGGCCACCGTCGTGTAATGATCACGTGGCTTCCTGGAGGAAAGAAGCTTGCATAAGCAGATAGAAATAGGAACCTGGAAAATAACTCTGTAGGGCATGTAAGGGGTTGAGCAAGGAGTTGTCTAGAAGACACTGGGCCATGGGAGGGGGTGTGGGGGGAAGAACCGTGTGTCATCTGCGTCATGGCTAAGATCTAAGGAGGTCAGCGAACTTAGGCTCAGGAGGGGTCAGGCGGTCTGGAGGGGCGGCAGCGGGCAATGTCTTCCTGTCTGCCACCTGTCAGACTAGACATTGGGCACAGGGCCCACCCCAGATGGGGCGCACAGGGGCGGGCCTTGGAGATCCTTTAGCTGGAAGCCGGGGCCGCTGCAGCTCCCAGCGCCCAGCCCTCACCCTGTCCACCCAAAGCACAGGATCAGGCCCTCTTCCTGGTGGCTCTGCACTAGGAGTGATTCTAAGTGTCCCTCCAGTTCTCAGCTGAGCCTGGACCAGGCAGGCTCAGAGATGAGTGGCCCCTCAGCCCTGGGAAGTGCTTTTCCCCGGGTGGCTTCACAGGGGAACCGAAATCCCTCAGAGCCTCTGCCTTTTGAGGTTCTATAGGAAGGTTTCTCAGAAGTGCAGAGTCTTTCCTTAGGGAAAGTGAATCTCATCCCTCTCCTGCAATGTTATCTTCCCCCAAGGCCTCTAGCTCTGTTCCGAGAACAAAGAATTTTTGAGAAAGTTCTGAGTGTTCTGGTCTTTTGGGGGGCTAGGGTAGTAGAGACATGAAAATTCGGAGAAGGCAGGATGTAGAGCAGATACCTCAGTCTTCTCCTGCATTCCCCTGAGAGGGTGGCTAAGGGACCCTTTTCCTTAAAGCGCTCCTTACAATACTTGGCTGCACCTGAGCCGGGCAGGGCTGGAGGCTGCTTTTCTGAGAGACGTAACTGTCCTATAGCTTCGCAGAACACCATAACCGCCAGGGACACTCCAGGGACAGGCCTCATGTCCAGGGAGTAGTTGAAAGACCCAAGAGCTTGGGAGACTTCAGTTGAGCAAGAGGGTGAAAACGCATCGTAGCGTCTTTGCCCTGCTGCTCCCCCAGGAGGGTCACTTTAAGAGCGCCTCTCTTAAATTCATGGTAGTGTCAGGTGCCAAAGCTGCCTGGTATGCCCTTTCTTGCCAGCGAAGCTATCTTACGGTATCGGAGGCTAGGATGCCTTCTGTAGCACGGTGACTGGATGGGCACAGTCACGTGGTGACTGTCTTAGCTCAGGCTGCTCTAACAACGTGCTATAGACTGGGCGGCTTGAACAGTGGGTACTTAATTCTCACAGTTCTTAATTCTCACATCCAAGATCAAGGTGCCAGCGTGGCCAAGTTCTTGGTGAGGGCTCTCTTCCTGGCTTGCTGTCGATGTCTTCTTGCTGTGTGTCCACATGGCAGAGAGAGGGCTCTGTCTCTTCCTCTTCTTATAAGGGAGCCAGTCCCTTTATGGGGACCCCACTCTCATGACCTATTCCAAACCTAATTACCTCCCAAAGACCTCACCTTCAAATACCTTCACATTGAGGATTAGGGCTTCAGCCTGTGACTTTCTGGGGACATAAATAAATATTCAGTCCATAATAGCTGTTGAGAGCTTGGACTCCGGACCCAGTCAGATCTGAGTGTGAAGTTGGGTCTACCACTTAGAGAGGTGTGACCTCGAGTCTCATCTGTAAAGTAGGGATAGTGATGTGTCTTTAATACATAGAAGCATCATGTATTAAAGGTTAGAGTGACATAAAAACAGAGACTGGAGTGGTGGTGAGCAGGGGCTGGGAGGTGACAGAAATGGGGAGATGTTGGTCAGAGGTTACAAACTTTCTGTCCTAAGATGAATGAGTCCCAAGGATCTAATGTACAGTATAGTGACTCTAGCTAACAATACTCTATTGAATACTTTAAATTTTCTCAGAGAGTAGATTATTTATGTACTTATTTATTTATTTTTTTAGGGCCATACCCGCAGGACATGGAAGTTCCCAGGCTAGGGGTCAATCGGAGCTGTAGCCGCCGGCCTACACCAGAGCCACAGCCAGAGCAAAGCGGGATCCGAGCTGCATCTGTGACCTACACCACAGCTCACTGAAACACCGGATCCTTAACCCGCTGAGCAAGGTCAGGGATCGAACCCGTGTCCTCATGGATACTAGTCAGGTTCGTTAACTGCTGAGCTATGACAGGAACTCCAGAGAGTAGATGTTAAATGATCTTACCACACACAGAAAGTAACTATGTGAGGTAGTAGATGTGTTAACTAGTCCCCATTGTGGAAACCATTTCGCAGTGTGCGCTTACATCCTGTCATCATCACACCGCACACCTGTGTTTTTGGCCACGCCATGGCATGTGAAAGTTCCCAGGCCAGGGGTCAGACCCAAGCCTCAGCAGTGACAATGCTGAAACCTTAAGCTCTAGGCTACCAGGTAGCTCCCATACTGTATACCTTAAACTTACACAATTTTGTCGATTATATCTCAGTAAACCTGGAAAGAAAAAAGTAAGCATGAACATCCTATCTCAGCCTCGAGACTAGATCGCAAACATTGGTGAAGCCAAGTATGCATTGACTGAAGGGCTTTTAGGATTTGATGCCTCTGCCCACAAACTCACAGGAGGGGAGGTGATCCTGAACTTCTGTGGGCTTTGCAGAGGGTAGGAGTTGTCCCAGAAAGACTTCTTTGGCGTTCTCACTGTGGCTCAGTTGGCTCAGGACCCAATGTTGTATCTGTGAGGATGCGGGTTCGATCACTGGCCTCACTCAGTGGGTTAAGGATCTGGTGTTGCCCATGGCTGTGGCATAGGCTGGCAGCTCCTCCTCCGATATGACCCCTGGCCCGGGAAATTCCATAGGCCGCAGGTGAGGCCATAAAAAAAAAAAGAAAAAAGAAAAAGAGAAAGAAAGAAAGTGTTCTTTATAAAGACAGGCCTAAGACAAGAAGACAAGCCCGGTGTGTCCCTGACTCATGCTGTGGTCACTTGCTACTTTAACCACAGTTGACACTTTTCCCCCCTCATCCATTCTAGTTCCCCTCCTCACCCCCTCTTTGCCTCCGTGAAATTACTTATGCTTCTCCCCCCGCCCCCCAGAATGCTCTGCCTCCCCACCCCACCATTTATGCCAATGAAATATGAGATGTCCTTCCAGGCCCTGGTTCAAATGGCAGTTCCTCCAAGAAGCATTGAGTCATCAACTCAGTGCAAAGTGGTGACCCACCCCCCCAATATACTGTCCAGACCACTTTCTGGACACACTGGGTGCTGCTTTGCCACTTGGTGACTTCTGGGCGTATCTCAAATCCACTATCATAAGCATCCTGGGCAAAGGAACCCAGTCTTGTGTAGGGTTCCGGGAATTTTCGATGAGGTAATGAAGAAATTTTCTAGCTTTCAAAACCCATGGAGCTTGCTGAAATCTTGGACAACTGAAGGGTGGGAAAGAAGAAAGTTTTTCCCCTCCCCGTCAGCTATTTGCTGGTCACCTATCTTCCAAAGAATCACAGATGGGACAGTCTTGATCCCTACATGTCACGGTGAGGAAATTGAGGCCCAGAGAGGGAAAGGGAGTCCTCAAGGTCACACAGCAGGTTAGGGGAAGAGTCGGGGCCTGGATGCCGAGGGTGCTCGGTGTAGTGCTCTTTCCCTTCTGGTGGGGAGAGGGAGTGGAGCGCTGAAGGGCAAAGCCGTGGATTTGGGGCACTTGGGGGTTACTGTGATAATTCAGTGATGTAATGATACAGCCCTCAGATCAGCCCAGGCACGGTAAGCACAATAGAAGTGTAGCTGTCCTTTTTTTTTTTTCTTTCCCACGACCACTCCTGTGGCACATGGAGGTTCCCAGGCTAGGGGTCTAATCGGAGCTACAGCTGCTGGCCTACACCACAGCCACAGCCACGCTAGATCTGAGCCGCATCTGTAACCCATGCTGTAGCTCACAGCAACATCACATCCTTAACCCACTGAGCGAGGCCAGGGATCAAACTGCATCCTCACAGATATTATGTCTGGTTCATAACAGGCTGAGGCACAATGGGAACTCCTGAAGCTGTCACTTTTATTGCTATTCCTCTCCCCTTGGTTGACCACCACTACCTCCTCCCAACAGACCCCTTCATTTCAGGGAAGAGAATTTTGTACACAGACTGTATTAACTAGAACATCTTTACTAAGCAACAGGTAAGAAGTTGGTGGGTAGTTTAGAGGACTAACATCTGGGTTACTGACCCCAGTGGCTTAGGGTGATTTTTCTGGACTATCACAGACCCAGGGCCCAGCACATCAGACCTGGACTAATAATTGGCCATTATATGTGTCTCTTTGGTGAAGGGAAATTGAAAAGAAACCTTCTTCCCTAGTTAAAGATGCCCAGCAGAACAGGTGCATCTGGCATAGTGCCCTCCAGGGCTCTTAGGCCTACCCAGTGGTCACGATGGCCAAGTGTAAGCAGCAGCCACAGAGAGTCTGCCCAAGCCCTGCCTGTCTGTCAGACAGCCTGCAGAACCTCCTAAGCTAGGTCCTTGGGAGGACAGTGTGCCCAGAATCAGTTTCCATCCTACTTCTCCCATCCCTGAGCTGAAAGCAGAATTTCCCATCTGTCTGGTTAGAGGGGCATCAGAGTTATCGCTGGGAGCTGGTGAGTGACAGCTTCAGGCTGCAGTGCCCTGGGACAGAGGAGTTCAGCGTTGCTGCAGGCAACTGGCATCTTCTGTCTCACACTCCTGGTGTCTGTGCCCTCGCAGGAGGAGAGACAGGACAGCCATGCACCTAAGGACCGCTTTTGCCTCATGGAGGCTCCAGTTTACCTCTCTCCTCCAAAAACCCAATTTAATTGCAAATTTGGGATAGGCCCAGGAGAAGGACTCTGAGAATTGAGACCAAAGTTCCCTTAGTGGGCCAAACCATTTTTCAGTTTCTATCCCATTGCCATTGTTGGAGTCTGATTGGGTGAAAAAGAGCACAGCATCAAATGCTGGCTGCTTAGCAAGGGGGCCCCGGGCTTTGAGGAGTTTTTAGTTGGGATTTTGTGTGAGCAGTCAGAGAATTAATTGCAATAGCAATTCTCCTGCCCCGGATCTGACTCTAGGATTCTGTGGTTTTTCTGAATCTTTCCAGAGAGTTCTCAGAATTCTCAGCATGACATTCCAGCCAGCCCAGACAGTTCTTTTCCAGCTGGTGGAGCTGGGTTGGCTGAAGCTTCTGTGCTTCTTCTCTCCAGGCTCTTTGTGACGAGGAACATATTTGGTCACTTATTCATCCATTGAAACCACTCTTTCAAGGTACCAGTGGTCAGCTCGAGAGATGTGGTTCACACCTTCTTGGAGCCTTCACTGTAGCAGAGGGACGGGTGTTGGGTACTTTACAAGAGCACTGAGCAATCTCAAGGGCAGGCCTCCCTGGTCCGGTGGGGAGGGGAAGCTCCTGAGCAGAAGTGAAGCTTAAGACTGGAGGGAAGAGTAGGAGGTATCCAGGCGGAGGGGGGTGGCGCATTTTAGCCAGAGGTGTCATACTGTCCAAAAGTTCTGAAAAAGCAAGAGAGAGCCAGGAGGTGAATGTGCCCGGTGAAACTGGAAGGAGGCGAAGGGCCAGGCCACAGGCTGCCCCTGAAAGGATGTGGGTCTTTGCTCTGGCAGCAAGGGGAAGTGTTCTCCAGCTGCCGTGTGATGCCAGGAAACTTCTTCCTCGGGTTGATCATCCTAGCTGCGACGTCAGCCTCATGAGCCTGCGACTTCTCCAACCAGCAGACCCCGCTCAAAGGTGACCACTGTGCGTCTTCCACTGACCACCGCAGACGGCGCTTCATTTTTTCCCACTCTGCTTTCATTGGAACACCTGTCACACGTGTTGACTTCTCACGTCAGCCACTGGCACCAGACTGTGTTCGTGAGACTGAGCTGACCAGCCCAGGGCCCAGTGAGCCTGGGGAAGGGGAAATTAGGACGCATCAGGTTTCATGACCAGGACCTGGAAGTGCCTTACTTACGTAGGAGATGAGTGTCACGGGACAGTTTGGAGACAGAGAGCAGAGCTAGGTTGAGTCATCCATGTGGGAAGGAAGGCAGGGTGGTCCCTTGGGGGAAGGAGTGGCCCGTCTCCTGTGATCTCTTCTCGGAGTCCATCTGCTGGTTCCTAACAGTCTGAGTTAGGCTGCCAGCCTGTCTGCCTTTTCCATCCAAGGGTTATGGTGACCCAGAGCATGCTGTGTGCAGGGGTGTGCCTGGCTTTGGGGGAGGGGCAGCCAGGGCACTGGCGTCTCTTGGAAGGTGGCCTGGGCCAGACCACTCCCTCTCTCGACTTCTCAGATTATAAAGGTAAAATTTAGGGAGGACACCAAAGGCAGTATGATGGGGAAAAAAAGAGCATGGGGTCTAAGCTTGCTGAGGTACCAGCCTCTGTCCCTCTTAACCAAGTATCGCTCTTAGCACTGTTGGCATTTGAGGACAGACATTCTACGGGACAGTTCTGCATATTGCAGGACATTTTAACATCTCTGACTTTAAAACGATCTTACATATTTTCAGTTATTTCCTGGTGGGACAGTGCCAACTATTTCTCCCCTAATTGAGAACCAGTGTTCCAATGTTTATGGGGACAGTTTATACACAGCTGTGCTTTTTGTCCTGCAGATGGACAGCAGGGAGACTGGGTTCGTTCCCCTTCCCATTTCATAATATGTTAGGGGAACTTTTGTCCAGTGGGATGGTTATTCTTCCCAGGCCACTCATGGGAGCTCCTGCTGTCTCCTGATCCCAAATGGAGTTTTTCCTGACTTCTCTAGGCTCATTGCTCACAACATAACCCAACCACCTGGTGCATAGTCCGGTGGGTGTAGCTGAGATTTTAGTGCAGGCATTTCCAGGCCTCCTGGCTGGACTGTGGGCCAGGATGACAGGATCTTGTCTGTTGGCTGAGGTGCTGCTCTATTGGGCCACCAGATGGCGCTCCGGAGCCCCGTTGTCTGCCGCAGGACCGCTGGTGGCAGGAGTGGTTGCAGAAGGAACTCGTCTTGAAGAGGCCTGGTTCTTAAAGAGACAGGGCCACACACCGCAAACTTGAATGTAACCCCAACGCGGGACTCCACGGATGACAACCACGATCAGCTAGGTTCCGATGCTCCTCTGTCCTCGCCGCTTGAATGTTGAGCCTCCACCTCTTGGAGCCTGTCTCCTTGACAGCCTGTCCTCAGCCCCTCCGGCCACTCCTCGGCCTGACAGGGACAAGGCCAGCCTGGCGTCAGAGCTCCGGCAGAGCAGTCAGAGCAGTGCGGGGCTGGGAGGCATCTGCAGAACTCTGGCTGATAGAGCAAGAAGCCCAGCCGGCTTCAGGGGGATGGTGAGCACGGGAGGACAGAGGGCCAGCCTGTGAGCTTGGCCCCTATTGGACATGCCTCTGCTTCACTCTGAGCTGATAAGATTGGAGCCATTGAACTTTGTCTCTGGGTTCTGGGGACTCGGAGAACCCCTCCGTCTCTTCTGCTCACCTCTTTCCACATGCTGAAGGCGATGCTGCGGTAAGTAAATGAGGACGGGTCTCCAGGCCCTATTGTCAAGCCCGCTGTCCTCTCTCGAGAACCTCTCCTGCTGACCCCTGGGTGGTACAACCTGAGCCAGGTGTGGTGAGGGTGACATTAGCTGGAGCTTGGCCTGAGCCCCTCCTGAAATTGCAGCTTGCATAGCGTACTTCACGGCAGCTACTATTCCTGGATGCTGGATTCACTGTGGCCCTGGTGGTGGGTGGGCCTTCGGTACAGCCCCCAAGAAATGTGTGGGTGTGTGTGGGGAGTGTCACCACTTCAGGCACCTGGATGTCACCATGCTTCTCCCGGCCATGGTGTCAGGGAGGCCGCAAAGAGGTGAATGTAATTCTCTGGTTCACATCTTGCCATGACTCTTCCATCTTTCCCATGACTCCAGCTGCCACAAACTTTGGAAGAGAAATGCCCAGTGGGGCAGGCTCTCTTGAACCTTTGCTGCCTGCAGCACTCACTGTCCGCTGGGAAAGCGGGGAGGCTGGGAGGAGATGGGGAGCCAGAGGGCAAAGGACAGAACCGTTAGGTCAAATCTTCCCATGCAGAGGTGACCCAGGAGAAGCCTGGGGAATTTTCTTCTTCCCGAGCCCTAGGGATGAGGGGGGAATCTTAGAAGAGTAAGTGCTGCTTCACTGCACGGAGGTAGAGGAAATGAAGCAAGGAGTGGGGACAGGCCATCCCGGGGTCTGCTTGCACAGATAGGAATCCTGGACTTTCTCTGCCTGCGCCTCCTGTGTGCCCACCTCCAGATGTGAAAACTGAGCCTAGAGGCTCGAGACTGGCCCAGGGTGTAGAAGCAGTGGGGTTTGGCGGGGACTGGAGTTCAGGAAATTGGTATTGGATTGATGGTATCTAGTTTGTCTCCAGGGTCATCTGACCTGTTGTAGCTGAGGTGGTTTTCTTTGGGAATCAGTTCTCTTTTCGCTCAACCATTGGTGGCTCTGTGGGGGGGGGGGGGTCTGGAATTACATCCCTCCTGTAGCTCTCATTTCTCCCTCCTTGAGTTTAACTTCCTTCTGTTTGTTCGTTTATTCACTCGTCGCAGCTCAATCCAGAGATTACACATGTGGAGTCTGGATTCAGAATCTCTGTTCGTTTCCAGGCATTACTGCCTGCTAACTGGCCAATAGACAACCTTCCTGCTTCCATGGACTGGGGAGGACAGCAGGGCCTCTCTCATGGGCTTATTTTGAGGCTTAAGGGAGACAGGCTATGTAAAGCACATAGAGCAGTGACTGGCACTTGAGAAGCACTCAATCACAGTTAGCTGTCGTTAGTTCTATTTATTCAACATGTATTATTGAATGCCAATCTGCTGGGCTTTGGCAGAAAACTGGTGCAGGGGCTCCGTGTGGTTACGGCCGGCTTGGAGGGCTACCTGCACCTCATTCATCCACTGGGCTGAGGTGGTAAAGAAAGGCGCAGTCCCGGTTTTTAAGGACCTGATCTGACAGGGAGGGTGCAGAAGGGTTTTGGGCTATCAGACTCTGTTTTTTGCTGTTGTTTTTTTATTTTTATTTTATTTTATTTTTTATTTTTTTGGTCTTTTGTCTTTTTTGGCCTGCATCCACAGCATATGGGGGTTCCCAGGCTAGGGGTCTAATTGGAGCCACAGCTGCTGGCCTACACTACAGCCACAGCAATATGGGATCCGAGCCTCATCTGTGACTTACACCACAGCTCACAGCAACACCGGATCCTTAACCCACTGAGCGAGGCCAGAGATCAAACCTGTGTTCTCATGGATGCTAGTCAGATTCATTTCTGCTGAGCCATGACAGGAACTCCTGCTGTTGTTTTTTAATTTGAATGCAGAGCCCACCCCCACCCCACCCCTGACCACCTGTACATCCAGCCTGTGTACACTGGTGTGCCCGCTCACCTCAGAGTGGGCAAGGTGAATGGACATTCTCTTCATCAGCAGGGACCCCTGCAGGGACCCTTCCTGTTGTGCGCAGTGGAGTTGGGTTGCTAACAGCAAGAGGGAAGAAAAGTAGAAATACCCAGTTTTAGTTCTAAGCATGGTCACCCTTTTCCCATGCTGGCCAGGGGGCTAGTAGAAGCAAGAGTTGGCTGTTGGAGAGGCAGCGAGTAGCCTACCCCTGGGAGTTAAGGGCAAGACTGCTGATCTTCAGAGCAAGGTATATCTTCTTCCCACTTGGCCCCTCATCATCAGCCCCGTGCTCCCAACAACCAGTCCTTAAATCCCCCTGAAATCTACTGGCGAGGCAGGGGCAGGCCAGTTGCTCTGGGAGGTGGGGAGCCGAGGACAGCCTGAGTGCACCGGCCAGAGGGAGGGCTGGAGTGGGTGGTGAGTGCTCACCCAAAGGACGAGTTGGCAAATGGTTAGTGGATGAGGTGTAACAGCTGCTGATTCAGTGCCTTGGGGTGCATGGAAAGGTGAATCAGGGTGGCCTGTCCATGGGCAGGGCCCCCTGCCGTTCTACAGAAGGGAGTTGCTGGCCGAGCATGTCACCCTTTGGCACAAGGCAGATGTGAGTGGCTCGTTAACTCCTTCCTTCCTAGGATGTGGTCCTGGGTCTCCCCCACCTCCTCTCCACCCTCAGGGCCAGGAATCTGCAGGCTTCCATCCCAGTCTTAAATCACCCTGGTGCTGCCACACACTTGTCTCAATAGCCACGGTTAGAAGAGTCAAGCCATGTGGTGTTAACATCTGCTGGAAGTCCCCCCCTCCCATGTAAGCATCGAGGGATCTTAAAGTAACTGCCTTTTCCTGGCACACATATGTGTAAGAGAGTTTTATGGAGATAGATAGTTTTATAGAGATGGCAGAGGGCTGGAAGGCTGGAAGGTCGTCTCTAACCCATGAACCAACAGAGATTTCCAGGGACCTTTACCACCCAGCTTTCAACCCTGACAGTGGAGGCAGCATGCGTGGCATTTAAGAGCATGAGTAGACTGCCAGGGTTCAAGTCCCAGCCCTCCACTTACTGTCTGGATGGGCCATTCACTGCCTTAGTTTGCTCTTCTGGAAAATGGAGGGAACTGAGACAGCAGTGAGGTTGTTGTGTAAACAAAGCAGTCCGATCCAAGCCAGATCCACTGCAGGCATCCTTTGTTAATTATTAGAAGTGTTCCTCCTTATTTGCTTCCAAGACCCCTCTCTCTTCTCCCCTATATTGTGTTCTGGAGGGGTAGGTCCAGGACAGAATTGGATAGAATGTAGAAAAAAGCAAACTGTGGCAATGCTAACGAGAGCAACTGTAACATTTTAGCTTGAAAAATGCTGAAAATAGCTTGTTCAAGCCTTTGCAGATAAAAATGTAAAATGTATGCAAATGTATGTGACTCACGCAGAAACATACGTCCTTGGCCTCCTCACAGCCAGTGCCCAGATGTGGCCATCGGGCAGTGTGCCGAGAGGGCCCAGGCTGCCCTGGTGGTGGTGGTTGGGAAAAGGGCAGCGCTGCTGCTTCCTGGGGCTGGGTGCCTGCTTGCGCCTTTCTTCTGGGTTCTGTGCCTTCCATGTGGGAAGGAGGGAGGCCCTGTGCCTCCTCCACCTCATTGTCCTCTCTGGTTCCTCCGGGAGCCCATTTGCTTTCTCTCCCGTCTTGGCTCTATTTCTGGAGCATCTCATTGGAGATGCACGCCCCACTCTCTGCCAAGCTCCAGGTGCCTGCTTGCTTGGTCCTCCCAGTCTTGTGTGCAAGTCAGAGATGGTGGGAGGGTGACAGTTGAGCAGGGAGGCCCACAAGAGCCAGAGCTGGAGCTGGAGCCTGGAAGGCTGGGGTGGGTGAGAGCTGAGTGGATGCGGGGAGGGGTCAGTGTCACCTCAAGGTTGAAAAACACCCACTGCAGCCACCTGTGGAGGCTTTTCACACTGTACCTCCCAGGGGTTCACTGGTCCTGCTGTGAGCCGCTGGCCACCATCTCTCCCCTTGGGCAGCTCTGGAGGCCTCTACCTAAGCAGCTGCAAGGGCTGGGCGCAGGCTTCCTTTCAGCATCATGGGGGAGGGCTGTGCTTCTTCACTTAAGAATGAGATCTGAAACTAATATAATATTGTATGTCAACTCTTTTCTTTTTTAATTTAAAGAAGAGCTAGATATGTGGTTGTTTGGAATGATGACCACCCCACCCCCGCCCCGTCCGCCCCCAGCCCCTGCAGATGCTCTGGGGATGTCGACAACACCGCCCCCTACAAACGCCAGAGTGAGCTTCACCCTGCAGGCCTGTCTGTAGAGCTAGGTCCCATGAAGTCTTTGCCCTTAAAGCTGCATGGGGGTGGGGGATGCAGAGGGTCTGCCACATTATCAGAAACCTCATTGTCCTAGGTAGAAGCTGTGCAAATGGCCCTGGGCAGGGTTCCCTAGTGGGCCCATTGCCTCCCTTCCCTTGGGTTCGGGAAAGAAGCTTCTGCACCAGGGCCCTGGATCACCCTAGCCTGACCCTCCCCCAGTCCCTTCTCCAGAGTCCTTTAGCCCCAGGATGCCTGCTGGACCAAATCTGCAGCAAAAGTTGCCTTGGGTTCCTTAAAACCAGCACCCAGGGGACGGGCATAAAGCTCTCTACCCCCAGCCCCTTCACAGCTTTTGGCGGGGGCAGGGGTGGGGGTGGGGGTGGTGGTGGATGTGTCTTAAAAGGAATTTTGTTGCTAAAGGTCTATTCTCAGGCGTCTTGACCCCAGACTTCCCTCAACTTGTAAGTGATTACTCGTGCACCGTGCACCGTGTGCCTCCTGGACTGAGGTTGGGATCCCCAGAGAAGGCTCCTGGAGGGGACCCATTGGAGACCCTGAAGCCTCTCCAGTGACCCAGTTTGTCTTCCACAGCCCCTCGTTGATCCCCAGCCTCTGGCCTTTCTCCGGCCGGCCGCCGCCCCCTGGTGTGGAGGGCAGGAACCGCCCAGCTTTTAGGTCGAGGATGTCTAAATAGATGAAGCACTGTTAAGGTTGGAAGCAAAGAGTCCTAGGGCCGCCAAGGCTTCCCGCGGCGGGGCAGGACGTTAACCCGGTCAGCGCCGCAACCCAGGCTTGCCTAGGGGAGGGGCCTGGCAGCCGCACTGGCCCCTGAAACTGCGCTTAGAGATCCCGGGGTGGCAGGTGATGTCACCCCTGCGGGCTCATAGGTCTCCCCGCAGCACCTAGTCTGCGGGCTACCAGAATTTGGCCGAGCCCAGCGAGGGGAGGAAGAGGAGCCTGGGCCTCTGCCGCAGCCCAGAGACCCCCGCGGACCACTCCTCGGTTACGGGTGAAGACCCTCTCGCCCGGGCACCGGTGGGGACCAGGGCTGCTCCGCACCCCCGCCCCCCGGGTCTGGAGGCGTGCTGCGGCGGGGGGAGGGGGCGCGGGAGCCTGGCGCCGATTGGTTGCGGCCCCCGCCCCCCGCCCCTGGGCGCCGCGCAGCCCCGGGGAAGTTGCTAGTTGGCGGCCGGCTGCTGGGCCGCCGCTCCGGGATCCGCAGCGGGGCTCGCCGCGGCCGCAGGGGCCGGAAGGGCTCCCGGGGCCGCTCGCCGGCCCTCGCCCTCCCTCCCCTTCTCCCCGGCAGCTCCGGCTCGCTCCTCCCTGCTACCTGTTTCCCTGCCTCCCCCGCCTCCACCCTGCGCTCGGCAACTTCGGCCTCCGGGGCTGGCCGTCCCGCCCGGCCGCCCGCAGCCTGCCGCCCGCGCCCTCCCTCCTTTGTTATGCGATGAGGGTCTGGTTTCCGATCTGACCGAGCCACCGCCGCTACCGCGCGGAGCCGCGGACATGGAGCCGCTCAGCCACAGGGGCCTGCCGCGCCTCTCCTGGATCGACACCCTCTACAGCAGTACGTGTGCGCTCGGGCCGGGGAGGCTGGGCGGGAACGGGCCCCCGTGCCCCGCGCGGCGCCCTGACAGACCCGGGGCCCACGATGCCGCTTGTCTGGGGAGCTCAGCGCGGGCTGTGGGCTCTGGGCTGCGGGCACGGCCGCCTAGGTACCCAGCGGGCTGAGAGGCGGGGGAGCGGCGTGGGGCCCCGCGATCGGTCGCGGATGGGGTCCCCAGAGCAGACTTCAAGCAGGAGGAGGGGCAGTGAACCTACGGAGCCGGGAGAGCTGTGTCACCCCTCTCCCACCTGTTGTGTAACCGAGCACTCCCCAACCTTGCGGAAGAGGGGAGAACCCTTGTAGGGTGCAGCCTCCACTCCCCAACTGGCTGCTCCTTCTGTCCGCGCTGAAGCAGAAAGGCCATTTTGCTAAAGTCCTTGGTCCCTGAGTTTACCACCTCAGGGACATCCCGAGGCCGGTGTGTTTCCGGGTGGGGTCCGGTGGTAAGGGAGGCTGTAGGTGCAGATCTCCTTGGGGAACATTTGGATGCAGGACTCGAAAACCCCCAGCTCAGCAGTCCTCCTGGCAGCCTCATCATCGCCCCCACCCTCACTCTCCCTCCCACCCAAAAAGAAAAAAAAAAGCAATCCTCAGCGTCTCCACCTCCTCGCTCCCGAATCTGCTGTGATCATGTGATTGCTCTTGCACTGCCGATGGGGATGTGTAATTGATCACCCGTACCCTCTGGGGTCTCGCGTCCACCCCGAGCGCCCCCACGCCCCACTCCCACTGCACCTTACCTAGATGGCTAAAGCACTGTATTGCTCCCTTGAGCCGCCTCCCCCAACGCTTTCAGTGGTGTAGGAAGAGGGTCCTGCTGGCCCCTGAAGAAGGTAGTGAGTGGTTTCACTCTCCCCTGATCACTTCAGTGGGACGCTCCACTCTCTTTGGCCAGGTCTCCTAGCCCAGAGTCCTGAGGCAGGGGCAGGGGTTGGGGCAGGAAGGTGGAGCCAGGTTCTGGTTCTGGACACCAGATGCCATGGAACAAGGACATTTTTAAGGGTTAACCCGCCTTGAATTCCTGGGTAACAGTCCTATGGTGAGGGGAGTGGACAAAGTGATGCCTTGAACCCCAGGGTCTTGCCCTGGAGCTTTCTCTGTACTCAATACGCAGCCTCTGACCTCTGTATCCCCTTGAGTCCCCATCATTCCCTGGACCTTCTTCTCCTTCCTCTCTTGCCTCCACCTCCGCCTCCATCCCCTTTTCCTTCCTTTCCTCCCCCAAGAGCTCTCCTTGTGATGATTCATTCTGCTTTGGTTTTTCAACATCAAAGGGGCAAAGCTGGATCCCCTGGGTGTCAGTCCCGTGCCAAGCCCAGCCACTACATCTGCTCCTTCCCCTGCAGAGGCCAACATCATTGGGTGAAGGTCAGGGCCCATGGCCGCTGTGTGGCTTGTGTGTGCACGTGTGTCTGCGTGAATAGGGTCACACATCTGTTCACAGCCTGGCTGCAAATCAGCTCCTGATCTCAAGGAAGGATTAGTGACCTCCTCTTCGCTGCGCCCTTACAAATAACAGTCATAACAATGCCTCATATTCACATGCAGCTTATGTTCCTGAATATTTCTGGCTCTTAGAGAAAGCCAGTACTGCTTTCCCTATTCCCCAAAGCATAGACTCCTAGGGAAACCTGTCTTTGGCTTTCCCTCCATTGCCTTGCAGAAGACTCCCTTACCTGATCATCTGATCATTTCTAAGTTTTCCTACTCCCTCCCCCCACCTCCACCCCCACCTCCCACCTGGAGTAGAGAAGCAAAATTGCCTGAGGCTGCTTGAAATTTTCTCACCAGAGGAAGGTGGGACTGGAAAAGAGAATTAGACTGAGGGCTTCTTTGGGGGTGCCTGTTAATCAGCCCTGACTCAAGCAGGCTGGCATCTGAGCTGTCTACCCTTATGCTACTGCCCTGGCCTCTGGGCTCCTGGTGCAGCCTGGATGGAGGGGAAGGGGGGACACTGTCTTGGCGGCAATGTGAGGAGCCCTTGCCTCCTTCTTCCAAAGGGCTTTCCAATAAGCTGTAGAATGAGGCTTCCTGGGGAGGTGCTGTGCAGTCATGTTTGGGCTGTTAGCCATGAAGTTTCCTCTAGACAAGAGCCTAAATTAAAACAAATACCCGAGCCGTCATTTGCCTGGCAGCATGGTTTTGTGACTCCCAGAGGAAGTTCCTCTGCCTCTCAGAAAGCTGTTTGCTTACAAGGCTCACAGTCCTGGGGTAGCAGGTCTCCACAAAAGCCAAATCCATCAGGAATTGTAAAGGGGATGTACCCGGGGCACAGGGTAGCCAGTGTACTTCTTAGGGATACAATGATCCAGTGATAGAGGCTCCTCCTAAGCACTACTCCTCGTCGCAGTGATAAGAGCATCTCCTGAGGACCTCCTATGTGCCAGGCACTGTGCTGGGCACTTTCCATGCAGCCTTTGCCAACCTCACAACTCAGCAAGATAGGTAGTCTATCTCCCTTTCATAGAAAGAGGCTCAATAAGCTCAAATCATTACCCCAAGTCACGTGACAGATAAGTGACAGAGCTGGGATTCAGATCTTACCCTAGAATGGTGAGGAAGGCTCTGAGTGTCACCGGGATATGTCTAAGTTTATTCAAGGCCTTGGGATGTTGTGGAAGGGGGGACATCTGTCTCTTTGGTTCTCTGTCACAGAGGTCTCCCCAAAATGGTCCAGCAAGTTAAGTGACTCTGAGCCCAGACTATGTGTCTATTGGAGGAACTGGGGGCTGGTCCTGGAACCAGGGCAGGGTGCTTGAGGCTCTGTCTCCTTTCCCTGAGGCTAGTGATTCTCTACGCCTAAGATTCCAGACTGCTAACCAGCACCTCCGCTCACACACTTCTTGCCTTTGGAGTTGTCAGCTCATTCTTTCTGGCTTTAGCATCTGTGCGCACTTCCATTGCAGATGCACGGCCATTTACTAAGGGAAGACAGAGACCCCCTCTCTCCCCATAGTAGAAGTCCTGAGGGGGCTGCAGTGATGGCAATTTGTCTGACTCAAGGAGATGGGTTGGCTCCCAGCTGCCCGTGTGCTCTGGGACTGATTGGAGCAGGGTCTCTGTCCCTGTAAGCTAGTGTGGTGGAGCAGGGTTCCAGCCATCCCGTTTCCTGTGTCTGGACTACGCATTTTCCCATGTTAATGTAATAAAGTCACCTTTGCCCCTGTTGCCTTGCCTCGATTCTTTCCCTGGAGCTCGTGTGGTTCTCTCTCTGCACGTGTTCTCTGCCTGTGTTCTTCATTTTATCTTCTCTGTGTCTTTCTCTCAACCACTAAACGTTTGCCACTTTCTCCTGGTTTTCGTCTAGACTACGGGGTTGGGTTGGATGGAATTAAATTCTATGCAGTAGCAGAAATAGAGGATGCTCTGAAACATTCTCTGTCCCTCTGAGTAGAGATGAAAATCTTTCACTTTATGTTCAGGATTTATTTAAAAGAGAGCTGAGGGCTCCATTTAAGGTCTCTTCCTTTGCTGTTCCAGTCTCTTTTTTGTCCCAAGCAATTTAGCTCTGGCTCAAAGATGCCAACTCTAGAGAGCCCAGCAAAAGCTGGTGGTTGTTTGGACTTCACAGAAGACAGAACATGATCATCTGTTGTTGTTAGAACCTGCTTCTGTTACCACAAGCAATGCTTCAGTGGATTTCATTCTCCATTGATATTTTTATGCCCCTTACTCAGTGCTCTGTCCAAGAAGGGGCTGTGAGGATACAAACCCTATTCCTGATGATCATGAACCCGCCTCAGTTTCCCATCTGATTCCTACATTAGCCACAGCAAGGACCAAGTCACTGGCCTGACCTTCGGTGTGGGTTTGATCAGGGCAGCTCTCTCGCCCAGGCTGCATCAGACCGCCCTGATGTGCCAGTGAGTGCCTGTAGATGGATGCTCTCTGGTCCTGTGACTAAGCCCCAGTCATTTATTCCTGCTTGTCAACACCAGCCCATAATTGACATGGCTGCTGGAGTCCCAGAGGTGGGGCTGGCAGAAGAATTAAGTCTCTAGCTCAGAAATGTCATTTTTTGTTCTTGTGATTACTGCTGCTGCTGTTCTTTGGAAAATGGAAGACATGACAGGCAGTTTTGTGAAGAATTAGGTGGGCAGAAGTTGGAGAGATAGAAAAATCCATTCTGCCTCGATCTTGTGGGCAGGATGGAAGACTTGGGACTGGTCTCTGAGTCCGGGAGCGATTCTGGTACCTTCCTTGTGCACATCCCTCTGTGACGTGAGACTATGAAGCCTCACGTGGGTGCCGTGGGAATTCATTGGCTAATGTTTACCGAGTGCTTTGAAGACAAGGAGCGCTGTTGAACTACTCGGCTGTCCAGCTTATCACAGCCTTCATCGCTGAACAGGCCTCCAAGAAAGGCTTGCAGAGCAGTTTGGAAGGGGCTGGGAGGGGTGCAAGAGGACTGGCAGGAACAGAGTGTTGGACCAGGTTCTTACGTGGTACCTCGCCCGGTGCCTCCCGCCATAATAAGTCCTCAGTAATTTGGGATCGTGTGAGTATGAGAGGGAAAGGAAAACTTCCATGTTCTTGGCTCCTTTAACTCCTTACTTCACCAGAAACCCATTCACTGGCCCATTCATAGTTTCCGGCTTTGTGGATTTGGTAATTGTAGTAGCTCGGTAGTGGAGTCGGAGACCCCCCAAGGGAGTCCCATGCATTGCTAGGGCTTGTGATTGGAAGCCTTTGCCTCCAGTGTTGGGGCTGCAGCTGTTTGGCTCAGCTTGAGCCCTTTGGAGCGAAGCAGGAGCTAGGCAACTTCGGGACAGCTGCCTGTCATGTCCACGTTGTCTGCCTGTGCTGGGCCCCTGGCTGCGGTGGGCTGAGGGGATCTCTGAGGCATGGAGGACCCACCACATTCTCCCTACAGGGTCTCGGCCCTGAGCACAGGTGGGGGAGAGTCTTTCAGGCTTACTCGTCTCCAGGGCTGGATAGAAGAGGCTGATTTTCTTGACCTGTGGCCTTGGTCTGCCTTAGCTTGCATTGCTTTGGGCAGTGTGTGTCCTGATGGAGCATGGATACCCCTGAATGGCAGTGGGAGTATTCTGCTTGTCCCTGAAGCTTGGGGAGAACCTGATCCTGTCAATTGGGAAGAAGAAAGAAATCAGGACAACAGGCGGACTATAAGATGCACCCCCTGTGCGAGTTGGGCATAGATGCTCACGCCTGTCCCCTGCCCAAACCTCTGGCAAAGAGCCCTTCAGGGGGGGGCCAGCCGGTACCATGGCTGACTGCAGGTGGGACAGCCAGTTCTCATTTCCAAGGTTCAGGCCTCACTTGGTCCTTTCGCTTAGTTTTCTACCCCTGGGTTGGTAGCTTGGTCTTCGGGCGATGGGGCCCGTAGGGGTGGGCTCTGTGGTGACCTAATCGGCCAGATGCTGTTCCCCGCGTTCCTCTCCCCTCACCCTTGATGCCTTCCTGTCTCTTTAGGCCACAGGTGGACGTAGCAGACATGCTCAGGCATTTTGTCCAAGGTCAGCAATGTCTCCAGAAGGGGTTGGGCAGCTGGGAGGCCTCAGGTGAACCAATGTCTGTGGAGCTCAGAGTCCTTGTCACTCTGGGCAGCATAGCTATTAGCCTTCCTGGGGTGTCATTGGGGCTGGTACTGCCTAGAAAAGCCCCAAATTGGCTAGGGATCTGTGGCTTTACTCAGGGCTGTTTAGGGAAGGATGTGGCCGTAATTACCTTCATGGGATTGAAGAGCTGATCCTGCTAGTGCACCGGGCTAACCCCTTCCTCCTGGGCATCGCCTCCTGGCCAGCAGCAAGGGTTTAATGGATCAAGATGATGGAGACCAAAGCTGTTGTATAATTAAGCCTGGTTACCTCCCTAGCTGGAGGAGGGCTCCTCCCCACAGCAGCGCAATTGATTTGCTCATTTGTGGTCACCCTGAGCAGCTGCAAGTTACCCTGGGCTTACAACCTATAGGCCATCATTTTGAGTGAATCTCTCCCTTGAAGGTACAGTTTTATGAGAAAGATCCCTTTCTGAGAGGTTTGGGGTCGGGTGGCAGTGTGTTCTATGTGATGCCGCGGGGACCTCTTAGGGAAGTGTGTCTGGGGTACATGCAGACCTCATCCTTGGGTTTCTCACAACCACTGGACCCAAGGAAAAGAAAGCTCCCTAGTCCTCCCAAGTGCATGGAAATTAGATTTCTCCATTTGGTCTAGGAGGAATGGAATAAAACAACATTTAATCAGTCCTACTATGTGCCAGATGCTGTGCTAGGTGCTTCCTTACATTATACCAACAACTCAGTGAGGTGCATTTTATCATCCCCCTGTTTTATGGATGAGGAAAGGGAGGCCCTGATGGATTAAGTTATTGTCCAAGGTGTCCCAGTTTGAGCTGGGTCAGATCTCAGCCGGCTCTGACGCTATACATAGCCCATTCAGCTTCCAGTGCTCTCAGCCAGCACTGCTGAGGACTTACTGTGTGTCAGCGCAATCCTAGGCACTTCCTGTGTGTTATCACCGATCCTGAACAGCCCCTGCCTTACGAGGCAGGAAGGACTCATCTCTATTTTATGGAGAGGAACCTGGGACTCGGGAAATTTAAGCGAGTAATTCAAGGCCCTCGAGCTAGAGTACAAGCCAAGAATCGAGCACAGGGTTGGCCTGACTCTCAACTCACTTTCACGGCAGCTGATATTTCACGGAGGTAGATGGATGTGTCCATCTCTCTAACCAGAATGACAGCTGTGGAGACTGTCCTGGCTGCCCCCATGGTCTTCGGGCAGCTCTCAGTCTCTGGGCGTCCTGGGAGTGCTCCCCAGCTGGCTGCCTCTTCCTAAGGATGACTTCAAGGAGCTCTCCCCTGGGTACTTGGAGCCCATAGCCCAGTTACCTCATCTCTGGATTATTGTCAAGAGGCCTCTTAGTTAACCCCAACATGAATAAAGAGGAGGAGAGAAAATAGACTTTGGGGGTAGGGACGGTAGGGTACAGCCAATGCCCAGTTCCCAGAGCAGAGCCGAGCAAGGGACAAGTAAGTGGCGCTGGAGGGAGAGGGACTTGGCAGAGCCCAGGCGTGCTGGCTCTGATCTCACCTCCACAGTTTCCAAAGGAAAATAAAGAGAACTCTCGGCTTAAATCAGGCCACTGCGCACCAAAGTCCTTTGCCGAGGCCAGGGCCAGTTGGGCCACAGATCCAGCTTCTGCATTTGAACTCACCCACGCATAGCATGTTAATGATGGGGTGGCTCTGGTGTAGACCCAGAGTCCCCTGCCGAGGGTTCAGGCCTCTGGGGAGGCCTGTGCCTGGGACCTTCCTCCTCAGCGGCCCCCCCTTTGGCGGGAGCCAGAAAGGCTAGGGCAGCTGGGAGGGCACCTTGCACACAGGGTTTGTGTGTGGAGAGTTTGTGATATGACAAAGCGGTGGGAGCCTGCCCTGAGTGGGGAAGGTTAAGGTGGGAACATGAAGGGAGGGGAAGGGGCCCAGCAACTCTATTCTCCTCCTTTCCCTTTGCTGCTTAAAACGTCACTGGCAGCTTACTTCCTTCTCTGGATCTGCGGCCTTTTTAAGGAACTCCTGCTTGACGGGGTGGAGGGACCCATCGACCTTCCTCCTCACTCGCCTACCTGTTTGTAGGGGGACAGATGTGAGCTTCCAGCTGCCCCTAGGGCCTTAGGTGCTCCTGACCTCTTCCTCGCAGCCCTCGAACCTCCTGTTCCAGCCTTCTCCCTCCTGCTGCCCGGCTTGCTCCCTCCCTCCCTGTGTTCCCAGGATGCAGCCAGACCAGAGGCTCAGCCTTGACAAGTCCATCCTTCAAGGGCCACCCTGTGGTGAACTCTGTCCCCTCCCCCACCCAGAGCTTTCTCCTGCCTTTCCTGCCCTTCCCCCAGCCTCTGTGTTCCCCACCCTCCCGCCCCCGCTCCATCACATCTTTCCAGGAAGACCAGTGAAACAGGGCTGCCCAAGCAAGCCTGGGAGGGTTGAGAGGGCCCGGAGAGCAGACCTTGGTGGGGGGCATCCTGTCCCTCCGGAAATGGCGTGCTTTCTTGCTAGTGCCTTTCCACAGTTCTTTCTGTGCAGGTGCCCGAGTCTCTCCTCGCCTCCGCAGGGCTGGGGAGCATCCGCATAATAACTTGTGGCAAGGACGACTGTTGTCAGTCCTGTCATGAGAGGGGAGCCAGAGAGCTGTGGTGGGTGTAGCACGAAGGGACGCTTGCTCCGGGGGGCCTGGCCGAAGGAGTTAACTCCCCTGCCCCTTGCAGTTGAGTTAGCAGAGGCCAGGGTCCCCTACCAAAGGGAGATTGGACTAGACAGGTGACTTGCAAACTCTTTGGGCTACAACCCGTACAAAATATAAACAATTTACACTGTGAGCCAGGACACACACAAACTGAAACACAAGTTTATGGGCTAGTACTTACTGTTTCATCACATTTGCAGAGCACTCATAATTGTATGCCCTCTGGGCTCTCCCATTCCCTCCCACTCCATTAAAAACAAACCCAAGAAGTGCTGCTCATGACCCTCCCTCTACATCGATTTCCTGAACTACAAGATGAAAAAATAGTGGACGAGGCGACCTCAAAGGGCTCTTATGAACTGTAAGGAATAATAATTTACCAAACTGCCATAATTTATATACCACTATCGTGATTTTTTTTCAGATTCACACACTTCTGTTATTAGGGACTCAACTGTTTTTCTTCAATTTGATTCATTCTTTTAAACATAGCAATTTAGAAAGGAAACTAATGGAAAAGCTGTATCACTTGCAATAAATAAAAAGTTACCTTACATTTAAATGCACTACAAACTCAACAGTGTTATTAATTCTTGATCTACATACACTGTTGCCCTTGGAAAGATCTGAGTCTGAGCCTCCTGTGTCTCTGTTTAAAGGGAGGGAAACAGAGGATAGAGGATGTTAAAGACATGCTGGTAGCAAACAGTAGCAGGAAGGGTGGAAAGGAATCAAGAAGTAGTCGTTTTTTCAGCGTGTGCTCTCGTGGGCTTTAATGCAGCATGACCAGCAAGCAGGTGCTAATCAAAGGGCCCTGTGGGCATCAGCATCCTGTGCTTCTATCCACTCCGAGTCCTGGGCCCCATGTTTCCTGAGGTGGGGAGGGGAGACCAAATATACCAGAGCAGGGTCTCAAACTCTGTTGTGCATTTCAATGGCCTGGGGCTCTTGTTAAGGTGCCAGTTCTCATTCAGGACTGGGATGAGACCGAGCTTCTGTATTCTTGCAAGCCCCCAGGTGATGTCAGTGCTGCTGCCGATGCCCTAGGGACCACGATTTGGGGAGCAGGACTCCGGGGTCTTTTATACCCTCTTCTAGGGGACTGATTGTGGACCCTGAACCGAGTCAGACCCTTCCGTTTCCCCATAAAGATAAAAGTAACGAGGCAACTGATGGGACACCTGGTGTGTACCACACCTGAGCTGGTGTCCTCACATTCACGATCCCAGGGAATTCTCACAGTAAACCCGTGAAAGGTTGAGGTGAGAAGAGAAAGTGGCCATTGCGATCGGCCTGTGCTGGGGACTTCACCACAGGGGACACACCGGGTCTCCTCTGCCCACCCCCTTCCTGAGAGGCAGAAGCCCAGGCATCTGGCCTTTATGAGTTCCTCTGTCTAGACAAAAACCCATGGCCCCCCCCCCCATCCCCCTCCTGCCCCCCACCAAGAGCCTGCTTCGGTGTTAATGGAGCAGAAAGCCTTCGTTGTTAGTTTTACAGTGCGTGATTGAGAGGGTTAATGAGAGCCCATCGGGTGTGCCCCCCAGCCGTGAATTGGGTCTGCAGGCTCTATGGCAGCTCCTGACCTGGGAGGGTCAATGGGCACGCATGCCATCTTTGGGTGTAGAACCTTTGGAGAACCAGAGCAGGGACTTGTTCTGTCCCCTCTCCCTGGAAAGGAAGGATGGCCTGCACGTTTGACGAAGGGCTGTTTCTTGCCTGGGGACCCCGGGTGACTGGTCGGCTGCCATCCCAGCCAGGCCCATGTGGCCACTCTCATCCAGTTGGCTGTAACTGCACTAAAGCTACTTCCGTCTACCTTTCCTTTGCCCAGAAATTTTGGTTGGCAGCGGGGGAGGGGGGGGGACATTTTCTTTCCACACTGTCTTCAAGATCCAAACTGCCTTTAAGATCCCCATGCTGGGGGACCCCTCACACTAGCCATTCCCATTTGCCGTAGCCAGTGAGACCCTTAGCATTCTGCAGCCAAGCTCTGGGCTCACGCCTCAGCTCAAGTTACCCCCAACTCCAGGAAGCCCCCGTGCCCGATTATAGCACTGCCCTGGGTGAGCACCCCCCCCCCCTGCTCCAGAACCCAAACACTGCTTGCTCAGGCCATAACCCTGAGCTCTTCTTATCTCTTGTATTATGGTGTTTACCTGTTTAGGGTTTGTACCTGCTGTCATTTCTTCTCTGCCAGACTCTAAACTCCTTAGAGGCATAAAGAACAATAACAAAGGCTGCCATTTTTAGGGTGCCAGACACTGTCCTTAAGCACTTGACGAACCATGTCCCATTTAAGCTTCAGCCCCCCTGCCGAGGTCTCAACTATTTTTATCCACTTTTATGGTGAGAAGACCTTCCCAGCCTCCCCCCCTTAGATTCTGGAGAGGGTAAATAGCTTTGCTAAGGTCACGGCCTGGTCACAAGCTGGGCCGAGCTCTAAACCCAGGTCTATGTGACACCCCAGCCCATATGCCTTACCAGAGGTGCCCAAACGCCAGGGCCCTCGGCTGGAAAACCTGGGCTTGGCCCTGGCCTCTGTACGTTTGCAGAGCTCCTGTGCAGCCCAGTCCTGCTTGGGGACTGACTCTTAGCCAGTGAGTGCCTCTCCCTTTCCCATAACACCCAGCTGAGCCCTGAGCACGTGGGAGCTTGGAAATGCCCTGTGGTTGGTTGGTGAGGGGGTATGAAGAAGAGGAATGTTTTGGGGGTTGCATTGTTCTAGCACGAGGGCCACTGTGAGAATCACGGAGCAGGGAGGCTGCAAGGAGACAGCAGAGCTGAGCATGAGGAGGGCAGAAGCGTGATCTAAAAAGGCAGTTGCAGAGATCAGACTCGTCACCCTCTCTCTGCCCCAGCTGTAACTCGGAGGGTCACCTAGACGTGTTCATCATGGGGGCATCTGCTGAGAGTGCCAGCTTTGATCCTGCAGGTTTGGGCAGGGTCTCTACTTTGGCGTTTCTAACAAGCCCCCGGGTGATGCCCAATCGATAGGCAGGACCAGGACTCCGTGAGCCCTCCTGGAGGATCTGATGCAGTCACTCACCAGTCTAGCACCTTCCCACCCGGCTCCTTCCCAGAGGATAAAATCCCAACCCCTTAGCATCGCCTAGGAGCCTTTTCAGACTGTCTCCAGCCTCACTTCCTGGTTCTCTTCACCACACTCCTGACCCTGTGGCTGCCCTGAATTCTTCCCCAGGCGCACTCGCCCGGTCAGAGCTTGCTGCTCTCTGCACATGCCCTTCCTTGGCTGGGAGGAGTGAGCTTTGGCCCTTCTTGGCCAGGTGAGGATGAGGCTGAATGTTGCCTCCCCCTGAAGTCATAGATGGGGGAGGGTGCTTGACTCCTGGATCTAGAGAGAAACCCTCCAGAAGTTCCTGGACCCCCTTCCCTGTCCCTGCTCCCATCTAAAGGTCACCCATGGTCCCTGGCCCTGCAGAGGTGTGCAGTCAGGCGACTTAATTGTCCTGCTTTGAACATTCTTTGTTTCTTGTCACCTTTGGGCAAAAATAGAGCTGAGAATGACTGAAGCGAAACCCCGGCTTGGAGTCTGGGAGAGGAGAGGTGGCGCCCCTCCAAGGGAAGGTGTGGGACATCCTGTGGAGCCGGGGGAGGCCTGGCCATCCCGTGTGAGCTCTGGGGAGGGGCCTCGTGACCTGGGCCAGGGCTACTGGGCCCTGTGGTCCTGCTGTGGGCTCTGAGAGGCGTGCCCATGGCTGCTTTCACTTTAAACTTTTCTCCCCCGGCTGTGAACATATTTTAGGACTTCCGGAGAAGTTTCCTTTGGTGCTTCCTGAGTTTTCTCCTGGGTTTTTTTTGCCTCCAGATTTTAGCCCAGGCTGGGGCAGATCCCGGAAAAACCGTGGGTGCCGCCCTGGTGGACCATGGCTCGCTTCCCCACCTCCCTCTCTTACAGGAAGTGCACTGGTTTGGGGGAGCACCAGCTCCTTTCTCTGGAAAAAATTGTCTCTTCCTGTAGTCAGGCCGTGACGAGCGTGCTCTGGTTGCAGGCAGGTGACTCAGGGCTGTTTCTCTGGCTCTAGGCCTGTCCCCTCTTCTAAGAGCAGAACCACTGGAGAGCAGCCACCTGCTGCTGCCCACAGGGAACAGAGGCTTTGAATACTCACTTGGACAGCTACTTGGGCAATTTACTTCACCTCTTTGAGCTTCATTTTCCTCCTCTGTAAAATGGGAACAAGCTTACCAATCTTACTGGTAAGGTTGCCAGATTTTCTAGCAAATAAATATATAGGATGCCCAGTTAAAATTGCGGTCGGGTTAAACAATAATTACTTGTATCGCAGTTTATTCATACTTTATCCTATGCAATATTTGGGACATACTTATGCTAAAAACTTGTTGCTCATCTGACGTTCAAATATTCCTGGATGTTGTGCATTTTATCTGGTGTTCCTACTGTTGGATTAAATAGTGTGTGTGTATGGTGTTCCTGCTGTGGCTCAGCAGTAACAAACCTGATTAGTATCCATGAAGATGTGGGTTCAATCCCTGGCCTCACTCAGTGGGTTAAGGATCCAGCGTTGCCGTGAGCTATGGTGTAGGTCACATACGTGGCTCAGATTCTGCGTTGCAGGCCGGCGGCTACAGCTCTGATTCGACCCCTAGCCTGGGAGTCTCCATATGCCGTGGGTGTGGCCCTACAAAGAATAAACACATATATACATACACACATACATGCATAGTATGTGTGTAACACTTAGCAAGGGACTCATCCACACGTCCCTTACTCATTTAATTACACTCTTCCCTCCTCTCTGCCACCGCCTGGCCCTCTAGAGGCCAAGCTGATGAGACATTTCTGTGGAGTAGTCACAGAAATACTGAGATGGTTTTTATAGAGTCGACACAAAAAGTAATGAGTGATGAATAGAAAAATGCCAAAAATAATAGCTGTCACTTACCTAGCACTTGCTACGTGTCCCACACTGTTCCAAGCACTTTATGTATATTAATTCTCTTATTCTTCACAACAATCCTTTGAAGACAATTATCTCCATTTTACAGATGAGAAAACAGAGGCACAGATGAGGTAAGTAACTTGCTCAAGAACACACAGCTAGGAAGTGATGAGCTGGATATGAACCCAAACCATCTGGCCCGGATGTTCATGGAGGTTCCCAGGCTAGGGGTTGAATCAGAGCTGCAGCCACTGGCCTACACCACAGCCACGGCAACGCCAGATCCGAGCCATGTCTGCGACCCACACCATAGCTCACAACCACGCTCAATCCTTAACCCACTGAACAAGGCCAGGGATTGAACCTGCATCCTCATGGGTGCTAGTTGGATTCATTTCCACTGAGCCATGACGGGAACTCCCCCCCTTGTGTTCTTAAATAGGACACTGTGCTGCATCTTGGCTACCAACCGCCAGTTAAAGATGTAAAGTTTCTTTAAGGTCAAGGACATGGAAACCCGCAGGGATAGTCTCACAAAGCAGGTGGTGACACAGCAGGATCCCGGAGGGAGGTGTGACTTCCAGGGTTCCCCCGAGATCTTTACACGGAGAGAGGACTCAGCCAGGCATGAGGAGCCACACTCCAGGTTTACATCTTCCTGGCCATGTGCCAGCCTGTCACCAGGTGAGAGAGCCTTGAGCCCCCCATGCCCCACTGAGGTGCACGCCTGCAAATCCTGATCCAGGTCCTTTTCTGTCTTATTAATTCACAAATAACTGTGCCCCAATGTAACAGCTTCTTCTCCTTGGGAGTCTTCGTGATTCTCCAGGATAGAATTTTCTTCCTTTTATAAAACGAATGTCTGTAATTATTGAGGACTAGAAAAATACCTAAAAGCAGAAGGAAGACAATCCGTGTGGCAGTGTCCTACCCCCTGCGGGTGTCCTCTTTGCTCTTCCCTGTAGCCCAGATTCTGGCCCTGCAGCCTGACTGTGCATACCTGGGGGCCAGAGCATGGTGGAAACCTCGAATGACCCCGCTGTCCCAGCGCCACCCCAGATGCTTGTGTGAGGGGCCTGGATTGGAAGGACGGTCTGGGAGCCAGCAGATGCCCTCTCCCCTCCTCTAGAGCCTTGGCTGGTTCTTTGAGACAAGGTGAAGGTCAGATGCCCACAGCTTCCTTCTCTCAAGGCCTGCAGGCCCACTCGTCCTCCCCCCAACCCCCGCCCACCGTGGGAGCAGCAGTGTAGAAGTGCTGTTGTCAAAAGGGGCTGCCCAGCCCTGTGCCAGCTTGTGACCAGAGATCAGTTTCCAGAACACTTTGTAGGAAGCACTCGTAGCTCTGCATGGCCTGAAGCCCAGATTCTAAGTCTTCCTGCTCCTTTTCCCACCACAGGCCTCCTCCAGGCCCAGCTTCTCAGTGTTGTGGTCTTTCCCCATTTTCTGAAGGTTAACTCCAGTTAATTCGAAGAGAAATCTGAGACCGAGGGCTTTGCCTGTTGTCTCTGCTCCCGGCTCCTGCCACGTCTCTGCCATCTTCCTTTTCTCCTTCTTCCCTCCCCCACTTCCCCAGGGACTCTGTAAGGTGCTTGGTGGCAGGTTCAGAGAGGCCCTGGTTCATTCATCAGGAGATCAGGGTTCCCCAGCTTGGTTCCTTAAGCCACATCTGTTGGAGTCCAGCAGGAAACAGATGGCACACTAGGCTTGGGGGGCTTGGGGAGAGCTTGTAACAGGACTGTGGCCAAAATGCGGGCAGAGGGAGGGGAGAGTCTAGTTCCCAAACCTGGAGGCACACAGCTTCCTGGCAGGAGCTGCAGCCTTCGGGGGAAGTACACACGGCCTGGTGCCCACAGAGCAGAACTGCGGGGAGCACCATCCCAGCCTCACACCCCCTGCTGCCCATCCTCTCCTGCCAGGGCAGAAAAGAGTGTGAAGACGTGGGGAGGGTGGACCTGGATGGACACACTCCAGGGGACTGGCCTGTGTCCAAGTAAAATCGGGCTCTGGGAATCTTTCCCCATTTGCAAAGGGAAGGTTAGAGGCCCTGGGCATGTCCTGGGGTTGTTGTCAAAGTCAGCTAAGAGGATCAGCAGGGACAATGTGTGTTCACCGTTTCACTGAAAATCAGAGTAAGGGGTGATTGTTATGATTGATAAACACACACTGGCCACCCTCCACAGAATGAGTCTTGCACATTCTCACGTCTGCTGGGGACCCTCCAGCCTCCAAAAGATGTAAGGGTAAAGGAGCAAGAAATTGCAAAATGGCGAAAGCCTGGATTGGAATCCCAGAGCCCCTGCTTAATGCTCATATGGCATCAAATCATTTAATGAGACTCCCTGAGGTAAAATGCACCTCATCGGGGTTCAGAGGAGAGCGGATGCTGTCAGTACTGTTAGCCACGCGGGAGGTGGGGGAGGGGCTGGGGGGTCTGGGCAGCACCCCTCGTCCTTCATCCCTCGGCTGAGTACAGGCCCTGCAGCGATGTCCAGGCTCAGGGCTGGGGGGGGAGGGGGTCACTGGGTCTCCTTCCCCAGCACCACTGGCCTGGGTCCAAGGACGTGGAAGCAACTCTGAACGTTCACAGTAGTAACCTTCACTGACTGTTATTGAGTGCTTACTGTATACAGGCACTGATCAGTTAACGCCCTTGGACTCACCAGAGTCCCCGTGGCTAGACAAGCATGTTGATAGAACTGAGTAATTTGATGATTTGATGCGTTCCAAAACATTCCCGGGGGAAGGGACGGTTGGCTTCACCGGACCGCCAAGGATAGGGCCAAGGCGTGAAGAGAGACGGAGCCCCGCTTGTTCCTAGAGGACTGTGAGTTCCAGCTTCCCTGTCCTCTGAACAGAAGTCAGCCTCTCCTGGGTACCTCTGAGCCATGGCTATGACAGCAGCCGCCACTAAGCTGGGAGGCGGGAGACCTGGGCTCTTCGCCTCGCCCAGCCACTCCCTGGCCGTGGGACCTGAGGCAAGTCCTCCGTGCCCTCCGCTCTAAAGCGTCATGGTGGACCAACCCTGCCTGGTTTCTATTTCTGTTTTCTAAATGAGGTAGGTCGTATATATCAAAGAGGATATGACATGTCTGGGTTTGGTGTCACAGAGACAAGACAAGCATCCATTTGCCCTCCATAGAACTTTGTCCTGAGAAGCTGCTCTGAGCCTCACTAGATTTATTTGCTAATACAAAGCTCTGCAGGAGTTCCCGTTGTGGCTCAGAGGGTTAAGAACCTGACTAGGATCCATGGGGATGTGGTTTTGATCCCTGGCCTCACCCAATGGGTTAAGGATCTGGCATTGCTGTGAGCTGTGGTGTAGGTTGCAGACGTGGCTCAGATCCTGCTTTACTGTGGCTGTGGTGAAGGCCAGCAGCTGTAGCTCCAATTCAACCCCTAACCTGGGCACTTCCATGTGCCTCAGGTGCGGCCCTAAAGATTAAAACAAAATAAAAATGTTAAAAAAGCACTGCAGAGTAGGGGCCTTAAACCGCAGGGGTGTATTGTCACCCAGTTCTGGAGACCAGAAGTCCAAAATCAAGTTGTCAGCAGGGTTGGTTCCTTCTGAGGCTCCAAGAGCCATGCCTCTCTCCTGGTCCTGGTGGTTACTGGTCATCTTCAGTGCTCCTCGGCTTGTACATGCATCACCGGATTTCTGCCTTTGTCCTTTTTTCCCCCTTGGCCATGCCCATGGTGTGTGGAAGTTCCTGGGCCAGGAATTGAACCCGAGCCACAATGGTGATTTTTTAACCACCAAGCCACCAGGGAACTCCTGCCTTCACCTTCGCGTGGTATTTTCCCCATGTCTCTGCATCCAAATTGTCCCTTGGTATAAAGAAGCTGGGCTTGTTGGATTAGGACTTACCTTCATAACTTCACTTTGACCTGAGTAGCTCTATAAAGACCATGTCTCCACGTAAGTCACATTCTGAGGTACAGGGGGTTAAGACTCCAACATGTTTTTGCTGGGGACACAGTTCAGCCCATTGTATTCACCTCAGTCCCCCTCTCCCCATTATAGACAGACTCGAACTGCTGTCCTGGATTTCGTCTTAACCCCTCCTTCCTTTTCTTTAGAGTTTTACTATGTAGGCATATGTATCCCTAAACAATATAACTGTAGTTTTGCCCATAATTTATATCAATAGAATATTAGTAGAAGTATTTTTCTGTGATGTACCTTTTTCTGCTTAAAATGATGTTTTTCAGATATGTCTTCATTCTTGCCTATAGCTTTAGATTATTCATTGTCCAAACCGCATAGCATTTCGGCACAGGAATAAACTACGGCTTATTTAGTGGTAGTAATGGTTCTCCTACGTTTTTGGTCAAAATCTTTCATAGGAGAACCATTTTACACTGCAGCATAGCTAACACATCTTATAGAGGTGTGTGCGTCTGTGTGTGTGTGTCTGGGTGTGTGTGTGTGATCTGAATTGTCTTCACAGAACCATACCTCCCTGTGTGTGAGGTGCTCCTTTTCAATCCATTTCAAAAGGTGACCTGCCACACTGATTGCATGATCCATTAACAAGTCAGCCTACAATGTCTGAATGCTGCCCTCCTGTGTCGGGGTTGGTGGCCCTGTGGTTCCTTGCCCAGCCGGCACCCACAGGCCGTGGCCCTGCTGCTCTCCCCAGGGCTGTCTGCCCACACACCCCTTGGCACAAGACCACGGTGCCTGCTGGTTCTCATCCTTCCTCTGCCGGGGCTTCTCCCTGCTCCTGCTGGGCATGTTCTGGCTGTGGCCTTGCCCTAGTAGTTGCGGCATCTCATGGGCCATGGCTTGAGGGAGCAGACGCTGGGGCGTGTTAGAGTGTGTGTGCTGTAACGTTACTGATTTAGTCAGGGGGCAAGAGAGGGTAGTGTCTGGAATCAGACGGCCTGGGGTCCAAGCTTAGCTTCTCAGTAGCTGTGTGACCTTGGGCAAGACATGGCCTCTCTGTGCCTCAGTCTCCTTATCTGTTAAATGGGAATATTAATACCATAGGACCTACCTCCTAGGGTAGTGTGAGGATAACATGAGTTAATTTATTGTGTGAGTGTGGGCTGAGCCCAACTCTGCATCAGGGCTAAAATCTATCTAACCCTTTGTTAGTGTCTCTGGACACAGTGGGTAAACTGGGAAGAGGTCAGAACACCCAGTTTAAAGGAAATTGGAGGTGGATGAAGAGCTGGTTCTGCACTCAGGCTGCCTGTATTCAGATCTCAGCTCCACTGTTAACTAGCCGTGTAGCCATGAGCAAGTTATGTGTCCTTCCTGTACCTCCTCTTACTCATCTATGAAATGGGGCAATAACAGAATTCACCACGTACTTGTTAATAGGATTAAATAAGCAAGTGAAGACAAAGCTTTTAGTACAGTGCCTGGCTTTGCCTTCTCTGTGGTTATCCAGCTGGATACTCAGGAGATGGCTGTCTCTCTCTCTCGCTCTCTTTTTAACATGAAAAGATGTTTATTTTCTCACTGTGACCCTATGTGGAGGAAGCAGCTACCCGGCCCTAGGCGGCCTCTCAGCTCCACTCACAAGCTCACTGCAGCCAGAGCCCTGAGCTCCCCCTCACCAAGTGTGTGCACCTTAGAAAACTCACCTTCCCCTGCTGTTGGGCTGGTGGGGTGGGGGGGTGTCTTCCTTCAGGTTCCCATGGGGTTCCCACTGTTTTCAAGGAGGGTCCTGTCAGAGTCCAGCCTAGGTATCATCCAGGCACCAGGCATGCAAGACCCCAAGGAGCACCTTTCCTTCTGTCTCTTGATGGCCAGCAGACGCCCACCCTACCGCTCTGTTCTTGCTGTGGACATGGGTGCGAGGAGGAGCAGGAGGCCGTGTGGACCCTCCCACTGCACTGTTGTCCACCACAGGCACCTGCGCCATCATTTCTCCCCAGCCCTCCCCAGCTGCTCAGCCCGACCACCTGTCTTCCCGTGGAACCCCCTCCCAGCAACCTCACGGTGTCCCCAGACCAAAATCAGATCAGGTGCCCCTCCTGCTGAAAACCCTCCCCTGGCTCCCCATTGCCCTGTGGAGGGAGGAGTCCCGCTGCCCAGCATAGCCTCCGGGCCTCTGGGGAGGGCCCCTGGCTTCTCCCCCCACCCCTCACCCCACACTTCAACCTTCCGCTTTAGGACCGCCAACCCTACCCCGCTATCCCGTGTTTCCCATATTCCGTGTTGATTCTCGCCTCTGTGCCTCTGCAGACCGCCTTTCCTATTTGCTTGCCTGATGAAGACTTTCAAACCCAGTTCCTATCACCTCCCTAAGCAACCTTCTGTGACTCCCAGTAGGATGAATCACTTCTGATAATGCTCAGGATCATGTGGACCCTGGAGAAGACTATCCTGGGTGTGAATCTCAGACCCACCATTTACTAGCTGTGTGATCTTGAGCTAGTTACCTAACCTCTCTGTGCCTACATTTTCTTATCCGTGAAATGGGGGCGCTCAGAGTATCTACTTCGTTGTGAAGATTGAGTTGCTCCCTGTACCAGGCACACGGTAAGTGTGTCCCATCTATCCCCTGGATGTAAGCCCCACGAGGGCCAAGGCTGAATCTGCTTTGCCTCCCAGCTGTGTCCCCGTGGCCTGGCCCAGTGTCTGACACAGAGGAGGTGCACATAAGCTGCCTGTCAATTGAATGAAGTTAAGCCACCTTTACTTCCTTGGGAAAAAAGTCTATTCAGATCTTTTGTCTCTGTTTTGGTAAAGTTGGGTTGGTGTGTCTTTTTATTGGTTTTTGTTGTTGTTTTTATGGCTGCACCCATGGCATGTGGACCTGCACTGCAGCTGCGGCAGTACTGGCTCCTTTCACGCATTGCTCCAAGCTGGGCTCAAACTCATACCTCCACAGCAACCCAAGCCGATGTGGTGGAATTCTTAACCCACTCACTGCACCACAGCAAGAACTCCTCTTTTTATTGTTGAGATGTAAGATTTCTTCACATAGTCTAGCTACAAACCCCTCGTTCTGTGGGTTTCACTTTCTCTCTTTCTTTCTTTCTTTTTTCTTTTTTTTTTTTTTTGGTCTTTTGTCTTTTAAGGGCCACACCCATGGCATATGGAGGTTCCCAGGCTAGGGGTCTATTCGGAGCTACAGCTGCCGGCCTATGCCACAGCCACAGCAATGCCAGATCTGAGCCGCATCTGCGACCTACACCACAGCTCATGGCAATGCCGGATCCCTAACCCACTGAGCGAGGACAGGGATAGAATCTGCAACCTCATGGTTCCTGGTTGGAATGGTTTCTGCTGCACCATGACGGGAACTCCTCTTTTCACTTCTTGATGGTATCCTTTGAAGCACAAAAGTTTTTAATTTTGATGACATCCAGTTTTTCTATGTTTTCTTTGGTTGTTTGTGCTTTTGGTGTCATATGGAAGAATCTTATCCAAATCCAAGGTCATGAGCATTACCTTCTGTTTTCTTCTAAGAGTTTTATAGGTCTTCAATCCATTTTGAGTTAATTTTTGTATATGGTGGAGTTTTCTTGCCGCTCAGTCAGTTAAGGATCCAGCGTTGCCACTGCTGTGGCTCTGTTTACAGCTGTGGCTTGGGTTTGATCCCTGGTCTGGGAACTTCTGCATGCTGTGTATGTGGCCAAAAAAAGAATTGTATGTGGTGTGAAGTAAGGGTCCAGCCTTATTCTTTTGTGGGTGGATTTCCAGTTGTCTCAGCGCCATTCGTTGAAAAAGCTATTGCATGGTCTTGGCACCCTTTTCAAAAATCAGTCGGCCATAGAGAGATGTGTTTATTTCTGAACTTTCATTGATCTATTTACCTGGAAAGCCACCTCCATCTCTAACAGTTTGCCATCTCTGCACATCTGCTCTCGGCAGTCCTGGAGGCTCCCACCGGAAGTGTTAAGGGGACATCCCACAGCTGAGCGCCATCTCCCAAGTGGCCCCTGGAGTTAATCACTTTGCCCATCTGTCAAGGTGACCACTGGGTGGGCCCCGATGTGACCGGCCCCCGAGGGCACTCGCAGGAAGGTACTATGGAGACATGCTTTCCCTCCCCACCTGCACGCCTGCACATCTTCTCCCAGTGCAGGGTACAAGGTCCCAGAGCAGGACCTGTTTGTGCCAAGGCCCAGCTCCTGATTGGGTGGATGCCCTCGATGCGGGAGGGGGTGGGGGAAAGCATAGGGCGGGAGGTGGCTGCTGGGACGGAAGGGAGCAGGCCTGCAGGAGGGGGAGCATTCCTGGCACTAGAGGCATCTTCACCAGGACGGCGGCCTTGGGAGGGAGAGCCTGCATCCATGGGTAGGCACTGGGAGGCTAGAGAGGGCCGCTGGCATCACCAGGCTCTTACCCTAATGTGGCTTCCTCCCCTGTTTCCTTAGTGTGTGTGTGTGTGCGTGTGCGCGTGGGTGTGGGTATGTGGGTGTGTGTGTGGGTGATGAGTGGGTGACCTGGCCCCCCCTCCTTTCTGGGGGCTTGTTCCTTCTGTTTGGGGGACCTGTGTGCTTTAAGAGGTTGAGGCCCTTGGCTGGTATGTTCTTGGCGTAGGACTGTTGTCTCACATCGACTCCAGCCAGCGAATAAGACTCCCCAGGGCAGCCAGAGACCCTTGCAGAGTGGGGTGGAGATCTGGGAGGATGGGGGTCCGTGTACCTTGGGGACATTCTAGTTTGCAGGGAGTTCCGGGTGTATGGGTGCTTTAGTGCAGCTCAGGCAGGAACACAGTTGAGCAGAGAACAGTGAAGTTAGTTGTACCTGTCGAGTTTGCAGGGTGGGGCTGCCTGTGGGCAGGGGGATATGGGGGTGCTTAGCTGGTAGGGTGCTGACTCAGAAGAGGAGAAGGGGGCCACGTGGTAGTGGAGAGGCCCATGGTACAGTCTGGCCCTGCCCCCTCCAGCTCTCCTAAGTCTTTGGAGGTGAATCTTCCAGTAGTGGCAGCCACTGCAGTGACACCATACTTTTTAGGGACCCGGGAGGTCTCCTTTCAGGGCCACCTTCCTTAGATCGCTAACAGCAGGACTCGGGGAGAGCAGAGATCGCTGTAGGGTGAGTGCCCTTCTCCTCCCTCCTCAGTTGTTCTCCCCACTCACCCACCCCCGAGTGGGAGCAGAGCGGTGTGAGCCGAGTTGAGTTGCTCACTGCCTGAGAATTGCATCAGCCCCGCCTGGCAGGCTGGAGCGGGAGCCTGTTGCTATGGTGACCACTAGGCTTCAAACCAGTGAGAAGGATGAGTTAGTCGCAGGGTGTGGTTTTCTCGCCTTGTGAGGCTGTCTTGTGATAGGCACACGGGGTCTGTATTCCCAGCCCTTCCACGGGGAGATGTGTCATCTGCTCAGGTGGGCATGATGGGCAGCTGCTTCAAAAACCATGTGGGCACCGACCAGGCTGGGCATGTGTGACAGAAGCCACAGTTGGCTCCCTCCTGCCTCGTTCTGGGGGCCATGGGTGATTTGACCAAGTAAACCAGATCCTGGGGGAAGGGAAGGAACGAGGATGCAACCTGTCACCCAGAACGGAGAGCTGCTCTGAATTCAAGCCAGTAAAACCTGTCCAGGCTGCATGAGTTTTGTTTTTTGTTTTTTTCCTAAACCACCTGACAGAGCTCTTCCTTGCTGAAGATAACAGCTGCTTAACCATGCCAGCACTGTTCAGATCATTCCTCTCACATTTTGCTTGCAATGGGAAAGGAGGTAGAGAGTCCACAGTCTAGCCACAGTGAGCATGTTCTGTGTACTGGGCACCGCCCTGGACACGGCCCCATCACTTTATCAGCTCACCTCCACACTGGGAGTAGGGGAGGCTGGCCCCGTTCTGCAGGGGAGCAAGCCCTGGGACCAAGAGGGTCTAAGTGACCTGCCCAAAGGGTTAAACCTAAGGCTCTGGGCTTCGTGTCCTGTGTGCCTTTGGATACTAGATGCCCCTAGAAACAGGAATTCTTAGGTTGTCCAGTAAAGAAACACACTGTACATCTTCTAGTGGAAAAATCTCGTCAGTCTCTCTCCCCAGAGAAAAACGCAGTTTCTCTGTGGGGGAGTGGTTGACTAGAGCTGTTTTTGACTTCTGAACGGAAAGAATGAGCGATGTGGGCGTCACCTGCGGACAGAGGAAAACCAGGGAAGCAGTTGGTGAGGTCTGGGCATTGACAAAGCTCAGACCTGGTACAGAAACAGCCTGGGATTTCTGCCTGGGGCCCCCTAGGGGTAAGCACCAATTGTCCATTGAGTTCTCAGCAGAGGAGGCGGGAGGCTCTGATGAGCTGGTCCTGGTAAGAGGTAGAACCAGAGGAGACCTGGGGTGTAGGGAGAGCCTGAGTGTCATAAGCCCTGACTTGCTGAGCTTATGAGGCACAGTAACGTGAGTTAATACTCAGACGGTACCATCACTCTGCTGAGTGCATATATTACATGTATTTACTCTTCATGCTCCCAGAAACCCTGGGAGCTTGGTTGCTATTTTTCCATTTTGAAAATGAAACAGAGGCACAGAGAGGTTGAGTGACTGGCTCAGGGTCACACAGCCGGTAAGAGGTAGAGCTGGGGATTCAAGCCCAGGCAGTCTGGCTCTAGAGCTTAAGTCCTTAACCAAAATGTTCTTCTATCTCTGCTTGTATCTTCTAGAAAGATGACAGTGAGTTAGCTTGTATGGTGTACCAGGAGGAGTGTGTGTGTGCGTTCCCATACATGCCCACGTGCGCACGAGCACACACACACACACCAGTATACTGGCAATGGGAGGGAAGGCTCATGGCTGCACTTGTGAGCTGCTTTGTGTTGGTGACTGTGCCCTCTGTATTTGCGGCCCTTTGCATGAGGGCCCCTCCCTTTATGTTTCTCAGGAGGCTGGATGCTCTCCCCCTCTGGTGTGGAGCTGTGGAGGCTATTACTGCAGGCCTTGTACCTGGAGTGCTTGCCTAACCTGTTGAAGGGCCCCAGGCTCCCAGAAAGGAGCTGGGATCTAGGGCTGAGAGTGGACAGAGGCCCCGAAGGAGCAGGCGGGAAACGAGGGAGCACAGTTGCATGTGTTGGGGAGCCATTCTCTTGTGCCTCTTTCTGTGCTTAGGTCACCCATGTGCTACTCACACAACAGGCACCTGCTTCCAGACAAACTGGGCTTCCTCTCTTTGTCTTCCCTAGGGCCGTGATTGTGGGGAGAAATAATTAAGATAATAATTTTAAAAAACGACGAAATCCACAAAAACAATTAACCTATTTACTGCCTGGCAGGCACTATTCTTAGTGCCTCTACTTGAACTAACTCATTTAACTATCATAAAAGCTCTATAAAATAGTTTTATTATTGTCTTCATTTTATAAAGGAGGCTGCTAAGGCACAGAGAGGTTAAGCAAGTTGCCCCAGGTCACACAGATAAAAATGGGATTTGAGTTCAGGTGGCCTGGCTCCATCCAGAGCCAGTGCCGTCGAAGCAGAGTACATGGCTCTGTCCTTTCATGACTCCTAGGGGAAGCCTCCAGACCTTGTAACCCTTTTCTGCCCGGAATTCAGAATCTTGCTTTTATTTTCCTGAGAGACTGGGTTGTGCTCACTTGCCTGCTCACAGGTCCTGCGCATAAGGTGTAGCCTCTGATATCAGCCAGGCCCTGGCTTATTATGGGACCTGTGCCTCTTCTCTTACGTCCAGATGCTCGGGCATGGAAAGGACGTTTCCAGGAGCTCTCCTGTGAACAGAGGTTAATTACTTGGCTGTTGCTGCTCTGGCCTCATCCCGCCAGTCTGCTTGCACACAGGTGGTTCCAGTGTCAACACCTGGGGCAGGGCGGGTTCCTCCAGCTCTGTAGGCCCTGCTGCCTGTCCCTCTGACCTGTGGCCCTTGTTGTGAGGGTCAAGATGAAATATTTCTTTTACCTTTCTACCCCCCCTCGCATCCCTCTCAGCCCCTGGGCCATGTCTGGTCCTGAGCTTGATTCTTGGGAAAGGCTGCCTTCCTGTGGGAAGGCTGGCATCTCTTGCTGCCAGGTGGAAAGATGGAGGCGTTTGGAAGGTGGCACAGGGGTAGGGATAGAGCCAGGGAGAGGGGGTGACCTGCGGGAAGTTTCACATCCAGCCATGACCCCTGGGGTTCTACATGTTCCCCAAGACATTGCCATTGCCACTGGCGGGTTGAACTTGTAGCATGGGAAGGAGTATTGGAATTGAAGCTGACAAATGCCTGGCAGCCCCTACCTAGGGCAGAGCCAGGCTTGTCTTGTGCCAAGAAATTGGCAGCAAAACAGAAATGAGTTTGGGGAGGTGGAACCTGCCTTTGTAACTCAGAAGGTGACTCCAAAGCCCTCTTTGGAAACTGGCGGGCTCTGGGCCCAGTCTTATCTCTTTGCCCCTGCTAGTTCCCATGAAAGGGTTTCTCTGGTGTTGCTCCTTCCCTGGCTCTCTCTTTTTTTTTTTTTAAGTTATATTTTCCCCTATTTTTAAAGTTGCAATGAAATTCATAGAACATAAAAGTCACCATCGTAATCATTTTCCAGTGAGCAGTTCAGCGACATTAAGTACGTTCACATGGTTGTGCAACCATCACACCGGCCATGACCAGAGCTCTTTTCATCTTGCAAAACTGAAACTCTGCACCCATTAAATGCTAACTCCCCCTTCGCTCCCCACCTCCAGCCCCCAGCAACCACCATTCTACTTCCTGTCTCTGAATTTGACTAACAACCTTATGCAAGTGGAATCATACAGTATTCGTCTTTTTGTGACTGTTTATTTCACTTAGCATAATGTCCTCAAGATTCATCTGTATGTAGCATATTTTAGAATTTCCTTTGTTTTTTCTTCTTTTGTTGGTTTGTTTGTTTGTGGCTTTTTAGGGCCACACCCGTGGCATATGGAGATTCCCAGGCTAGGGGTCGAATCAGAGCTATAGCTGCCCGCCTGTGCCTCAGCCACTGCAACGCCAGATCTGAGCTACATCAGCAACTTACGCCACAGCTCATGGCAATGCTGGATCCTTAACCCACTGAGCGAGGCCAGGGATTGAACCCTCAACCTCATGGTTACTAGTCAGATTGTTTCCACTGCCACAACAGGAACTCCTCCCTTGGTTTTTAAGGCTGAGTAATATTCCGTAGTATGTATATGCTACGTTTTGTTTATCCATTTATCCATCAGTGGACACTTGGGTTGCTTCCACTTTTTAGCCGTTGTGCGTAGTGCTGCAATGAATGTGGGTGGCCCTGTCTACTTTGGGGCTTACTTCACACATCGTCAGTAATAGGCTGTCCTTTGGGCTTGGTCAGGGATGGGCCCACTGACTCAGCCCCAAGAGAGTGAGGGGCTCATCAAGTTGATGGGGAAGCCTTGGCCCTCTGCTGTCTGCTTCTACCAAACAGATGACAGTGCTCCTGGCGCCAGCCTACTTCCTTGAGGATACATCGAGATTTCTTTCCCATCTGCCTTCAGAAGAGGGTGCTGGGTTCCTGGTTCTCTCCTGAACAAGGAGGGTGACAATGGCTCACTATGAGCCCAGCATAGGTGGTGTTAGGAAAAAAGGCACTGTCGGGCATTGGGAAGGGCATGTGGAGACTCTCTGAGACTGGGGCCAGCCGGCTGACCTCACAGGGAGGAGTTGGAGGGCAGGCTGGTAATGCTGGGGAACCAGCTTAGTCCTGAAATCCCCATGACTGAGCACAAGCAGGGTTTGCTCCTTGCCCACACTGGTCCATGACAGGTAGGGTGGGGCCTCTGCTCCACATGGTCACTCAGGGACCCAGCCTGATGGAGGCTGCACCGTCTGGAACCCATGGCCTCCAAGGTCATTGCAGTGGGAGAAGAAGGAAAAGGGAGAAGGGCTGGCCAGAGGGCTGGCCAGAGCAGTGGGAGTCAGGCCTTAAGGAGGCTGTGTGTGTGTGTGTGTGTCTGCTCTCACATACTTGCATACATGTAGGCAAAGAGCAGAAGTGAACTGGCTGGGTGAACCCCATGGCCCTTCCCGCACCCCCCAGAGGAGAGGTGACGTTGGTGTTTCAGGAGGAGCCCATTGACTTGGGGAGTTCTTCCCATCTGCCCTCAGTGGATGATAAAAGGAAGCTGGGGCAGATGAAACCGCTGGCACTCAGGCGCTGCAGGGAGGGGAGAAGGACATGAACTTTGAGGCCCCCTCTTATAGCCGTATACAATTCACGACATTTTTTAAGGTCTGGGGGGACTCGGTGTGGAGGGCCAGCAGCTTGAGCTGAATGCCAGCGAGCCCGGCCTCTTGGCAGCAGCAGGCAGAGGTGCAGGGTGTTTATGTGGGTGTGTGTGTGAGGGTGCGCAAGTGTGTGCAGGTCAGAAACGTCTTGGCTGATTGTGCAGAGAGGGCGGGAGCCCTGGGATTGAAGGGGGCCCCTGGTGCAGAAGGCGGGGGTCGTAGATCCTGATGCTGGCTGCCACCAACATGCAGAGCTGTTTTGAGGGTCTTCCTGACCTCTCGGGACCTTGGTTACATATCTGTTCTCTGCACCAGCCCTGCCTTCTTCTCAGCGCTAGATCGCGAGTCATTTAATTTTTCATAAATACCCCAAGGACTCATGAAGCCATATATGGGAGAAGGGCTCTGAGGAGACCATCCCAGGCCGGTGATAAGTGGGATTGGATTGAAGGTCATTGTCATAATGGTCCTTTGATTCTTCCTCCTCATCACCTCCTGCCTGTCCCGCTTCTGCCCCTCCGGGACCCAGCTGCGGACCCAGCAGCATGTGGGGAGAGGGGAGGAAGAGCTGAGCCTTAAATCACATCAGTCTGGGATCATTACTTGTTACCAATTCATGACCATTCAGAGGGGAGGCAGGAGGCGAGTTAGAGCTGTTAACGCTAACAAAGGTTAGAACTCCTCTAGGATTTGTCAGTGACCTCCTGGCCCCAGACCCTAAGTAATTGAATTGGCTGTTATGGGAGGAGATTAGAGGATTTTTAAAGGGTTCTATCAGCCAGTTGGCACTTATCCAGCATCCACTGTGTGTGAATACTGTCCTGAGTGCCATGAGCGATGCGAAGTAAATAGAAGAGGCCGTCCTTGTCTTCCAGACTCCTGCCACCTAGTGGGGAAGCCAGAATATACCAAAGGCTGAATGAATGTGAACTTGACTTTGTAGAGGATTTAAAAAAAAAAAAATCTGATTTATTGACCACTATACTGTTTGTGAAATACTCATCTTGTTTGGTGTCTCTCATTGATCTTCAGAGCAGCCCTGTGGTTTGGGCAGGGCAGCTGCGTCAGCCCATTTTACAGTGAGGGAGTTCCCCTTGTGGCTTAGCGGTAACAAACCCAACTAGTATCCATGAGGTCATTGGCAGGATGTGGGTTCGATCCCTGGCCCAGCTCAGTGGGTTAAGGATCCAGCATTGCCGTGAGCTGTGGTGTAGGTTGCAGAAGTGGCTCAGCTCTGGCACTGCTGTGGCTGTGGCATAGGCCGGCAGCTATAGTTCTGATTCAACCCTTAGTCTGGGAACCTCCATACTTCCATATGCTCAGGGTGTGTCCCTAAAAAGGCCACCAAAAAAAAAGGTCATTTTACAGTGAGGAAGGAGAGGCTGGGTAGAGCTGAGACCAGAACCCAGATCTGCCTGGCTTCTCCACTCACTGTATCCCATTGACTGGCTCATGGTCTGCAGCAGAGCTGGAGCTCCTGGGTCCTGCTTAGGGTCTGATCCTATCATTGTATCTGGCACATAATTTAGATGTTTGGAGTTCCCATCTTGGAGCAGCAAAAACGAATCCGACTAGGAACCATGAGGTCTGGGGTTCAATCCCTGGCCTCGCTTAGTGGGTTAAGGATCTGGCGTTGCTGTGAGCCGTGGTGTAGGTTGCAGACGTGGCTTGGATCTGGTGTTGCTGTGGCTCTGGTGTAGCTGGTGACTGAAGCTCTGATTAGACCCCTAGCCTGGGAACCTCCATATGCCGCGGGTGTGGCCCTGGAAAAAGACCAAAAAATTAAAAATTAAAAAAAAAAAAATTTAGTTGTTTGACGAATGACTCGTGCTCATTTGCACATGAAATAAGCTTTTCTCCATGAAGGCAAG
Source organism: Phacochoerus africanus (assembly GCF_016906955.1). Classification (NCBI taxonomy): domain Eukaryota; kingdom Metazoa; phylum Chordata; class Mammalia; order Artiodactyla; family Suidae; genus Phacochoerus; species Phacochoerus africanus. The sequence goes on from NC_062557.1 coordinate 46,410,889, forward strand.
GTCATCGGGTCATTGTGCACCTTTATTCCTCTATGTTCAGTGGGCAAAGAGCTTCACTTCCTACAGAGTAATTAGGGATATTAGGCCCTTCTGCCCTGGGTAAGCAATTATGTCAAAGTACAAAAAGCAGTAGACAGGGTACAAAGAGCAGGCTTAAGTTGTAGCTCAGGTGGTTATTAGCCAGGTGGCTGTTGATGGGACCCTCTTTGAGCCTCAGTTTTCCCTTGTGTAAAATGGGGGAGTAATTTCTACTCTGATAACCTCTCTGGGTTTTGAGGATAAAATGAGGTCCTGGCTATGAGCTTGATTTGTACACCATAGGACGCAGTATAGATAACAGTCAGCCTTGCCAGTTCATCTCTCTGAGCCTGGGCAGGGTGAAGCTGCTCTCCTTTCTCTGCCCAGGGCCCGTTGGCAGGTCCCCCATCCCTCGCCTGCCTCTTCTGCTCCTGCTACCCGTGCCCAAAACCTAGGCCTCCTTTGTCTCAGGCTTTGGAGCCCTGGCTTCTCCAGGCTGCCACCATCTCTGCCATTTTCCCCAGGGGAGCCTGGAGGTGGAGGATCGGATCCTGTCTCCAGGGCAACCAGTGAGGCCAAGCCGCACCCCACGGCGGGGGGGGGGGGCAGTGGGGGCGGAGCCAGAACCCAGCACTCAAGCTGTGAGGCCTGAGGCCGCACCTCCAGGAATCAGCTGCTCCAGGTCACCACTTCTCTGTCTTCCAGTGGTTGCTCCTTTGCAGGGGCTCGTGCCTCTGCTGCAGGCCTGGCGGGGAGGCGGAGGCCATCCTGCAGTCCAGGCGGCTGCTGCAGGCCAAGGCTGAGGGCTCTGTGTGGACGAGACAGGGGCTGCCCTCCCCTCCTGCCCATGGGTCAAGCCCTTTCTCTCTGCCTCTTCCACCTTTTCACCAGCAAACCTCCCAGTCCTTCGAGACTTCAGTCAAACCCTGCCTCTTGGGGTTCCTGCTGTGGTGCAGGAGGTTAAGAATCTGGAGTTGTCTCCGAGGCGACACCAGTTCGATCCCTGGCCTGGTGCAATGGGTTAAGGATCTGGCATTGCCACAGCTATGGCATAGGTTGAAGCTGCAGCTTGGATTCGATCCCTGGCTTGGGAACTTCTAGATGTTGCAGGTGCAGCTGAAAACAAAAAAACAAAACAAAACAAAACAAAACCCCTGCGTCTTAGAAGTAACCTGTCAGTGCTTCTCACAGCCTGGGCGAAGGCTCCTGGAAGTGTTTCAGAGTTCAGTTTCATTTGACTTGAGGGACTGTGACCTCAGGGTCCTTGTCTTAAACTGGTGGTTCTCAGCCTTACAATACATTAGAATCACCTGAGGAGCTGCTACTTCGCCCACCTGACCCCAGTTCAGTGTGGGTCTCCGGGTTGGGAGCCAGACACCAGCCTCCTCAAGGGGTTCTGTGCAGGGAAGGTTGGAACTGTTATCTCAAAGTTCAGAAATTAGGAGTTCCCATCATAGCTCAGTGGTTAACGAATCCGACTAGGAACCATGAGGTTGCGGGTTCGATCCCTGGCCTCGCTCAGTGGGTTAAGGATCTGGCGTTGCCATGAGCTGTGTTGTAGGTTGCAGACACAGCTTGGATCTGGCGTTGCTGTGGCTCTGGGGTAGGCCAGCAGCTGTAGCTCTGATTCGACCCCTAGCCTGGGACCCTCCATATGCCATGGGAGCGGCCCTTGAAAAGGCAAAAAGACAAAAAAAAAGTTCAGAAGTTAAATCCTCCCATGGCCTGTGAGGCCTTGCTTGATGCCAAAGCTACCAAATGTAGGCTGACCAATGACTCAAAGCCCAGGTCTTGACCACCGTCTGGTCCTGGCTTCTTAGGCCCTCTTCCATCAGCCATAGAGCAGGGGGAGCTGAGAAGGAGGCGGCTTGTCCCATGGGAAAGGTGCTGGTCCCTGGGTGCTCCACCTTGGTGCCCTGCCACCCAGGGGCTCTTGACGGGATCTTCTGGGTCCGCTGGGGTCACAGGGCCCTGAAGGTGTCCAGCCCGTTCTCCTGTTCCTCCAGCCCGCCTCTGTTGAGGACTATTCTGCCCAGATGTTGTCCTAATTCTTTACCCACCCTGGTGTTGGGTCATGTCCCAACCAGCCTGTGACAGGGGCATTGTTATTCCCATTTCAAAGGTGAGAAACTGAAGCTCAGAGGGTCTGGAGCCATCCAGCTGGTGACCCACAGAGCAGGCCTCCCGGTTCTGTGGCTGCTCAGCTCTGGACTCTGGCTCTGCCTTGTGGGTCTGGGTTTCCACCAGGTTGGGGGTTGGGAGAGGCCAGCCCCACGTGGCCCTTGGCTCTGTGATGGAGCGAAGGGTCACTGTGGGGGTCGTCAGCCCCAGAACTGACCCCGCCTGTCGAGGCTAGCTAGTGTCCTGGTCTGCTGGGCATGGAGGGGAGTTAGGGGATTTGAGGGGAAATGGGCAGCTCTCTGCACCTCCCAGGGGAGGGGACAGCATCGGGAAACCCCGCGAGCAGTGTCAGGGCAGGGGCAGTGCAGGCCTCTACCCAGTGGCGGGCATCCAGGAGAGATGGGAACAGGGGCAGAATCATTTGCTGGGCGTTAGTGACAGGAACGTCAGGTTGGGAGAACCCTACCTGTGCAGGAGGAGAGCTCCTGGGACCTCAGCTTCAGCTATGCCAATCTGCTCATCGGGCCCCTGAACAGAAGGGCCTGGTTCTGCCCTGGGGCTTTGTCGCACTGTCCCCCTCAGTGGGAATGGCCTCTTCCTTCCCCTCTCCTCTCGTTTCTGTCAAGGTGCACTCAGACCCTTCTTCAAACGGCCCTCTTCCTCCTCCAAACTTTGACACAGGTTGTTTCTTCCACTCCTGAGAGCAGCCTACCCAGGAGGTTTTTTTCTATTTGTACAGGCCCTACATATTATAATTGTGAAGCAGGAGTTCCCATCATGACTCAGAGGAAATTAATCTGACTAGTAACCATGAGGATGCAGGTTCGATCCCTGGCCTGGCTCAGTGGGTTAAGGATCCGGCATTGCCATGAGCTGTGGTGTAGGTCGAAGATGTGGCTCGGATCTGGCATTACCCTGGCTGTGGTGTAGGCCAGCAGCTGTAGCTCCGAATCAACCCCTAGCCTGGGCAGTTCCATATGCCATGGGTGTGGCCCTAAAAAAAGAAAAAAGAAAAAAGTATAATGGTTGAAGCACAGGTTCTGGGGTCAGATTAGCTGTGTTCAGTCTTAACATCCTTTAAACCTTGGGTAAGGGACTTGTTTTTAATTAAAAAAAAAAACAAAAAACTTTTAAGGGAATTCCCATTGTGTAGCGGAGACGAATCTGACTAGGAACCATGAGGTTTCAGGTTGGACCCCTGGCCTTGATCAGTGGGTTAAGGATCCAGCGTTGCCATGAGCTGTGGTGTAGGTCGCAGACGTGGCTTGGATCTGGTGTTGCTGTGGCTCTGGCGTAGGCCGGCAGCTGTAGCTCCAGTTCGACCCCAGGCCTGGGAACCTCCATATGCCGTGGGTACAGCCCTTAAAAAAAAAAGACCCACATTTTTAAAACTGCACCAATCTTAAGTGAATAGCTTAATGAACTCTTACCTACCTCACTCACATGCCCACCACCCAGATGTAGAATGTTTCCAGCACCCCAGAAAGTTCTCTTATGCCCCTTCCCCGTTGATACCCACCGCCTGCCCATCCCCAGGGAGCCACTACCATGAACTTCTGTTCATTGTGCCTGCCCTTGAGCTGCACAGAAATGGGATCCCATGGAGCTCCCGTCGTGGCGCAGTGGTTAACGAATCCAACTAGGAACCATGAGGTTGCGGGTTCGGTCCCTGCCCTTGCTCAGTGGGTTAAGGATCTGGCACTGCCATGAGCTGTGGTGTAGGTCACAGACGCAACTTGGATCTCGCGATGCTGTGGCTCTGGCGTAGGCTGGCGGCTACAGCTCCGATTGGACCCCTAGCCTGGGAACCTCCATATGTCACAGGTGTAGCCCTAGAAAAGACCAAAAAAAGAAAAAAAAGAAAGAAAGAAAGAAATGGGATCCTGTGATATGTGCTCTTTTGCGTCTGGTTTCTTATGTTCAACAAAATTGGGTTTAGGATTCATCCATCGTAGGGTTGCTCTGAAGATGTTGTGCACAGCCCAGGGCCTGGCCTGGTCACAGATGCTAGGACCACACTGCCAGATTCTGGAGGGCAGGGCAGAGTCTGTGCCCCATGGCTCTGTTACCACCTGACACAGTGTGTGGCATGAAAGAGACTTTTGATGCTGCCTTGGAAGGAAGGATGGTCAGGCCTGAGCTTCTCTCTGCTGTTTTTGTTTTGTTTTGTTTTTTTGTCTTTTTGCTATTTCTTGGGCCGCTCCCGCGGCATATGGAGGTTCCCAGGCTAGGGGTCGAATCGGAGCTGTTGCTGCCAGCCTATACCAGAGCCACAGCAACGCGGGATCCGAGCCACGTCTGCAACCTACACCACAGCTCATGGCAACGCCGGATCGTTAACCCACTGAGCAAGGGCAGGGACCGAACCTGCCACCTCATGGTTCCTAGTCGGATTCGTTAACCACTGCACCATGATGGGAACTCCTCTGCTGTTTTTTTGAGGCTCCCCCCTCCCCACACCTATCTTCAGTTCTAGGACAGACAGTGAGTTTATCACCTAACATCAGCCTTTGTACCCCCCTGCTCCGAGCGCAGGATCATTCCACACACCTGGTACTTAGCTTTATCCTGCACCCACAGGTTCTTAGCGGGTCCAAAAAGAGGTTGGCAAGATCCCTCAAACTGCCCTCAGCATCTGTGTTGGGGGTTGAGATAGCAGGCTGGATTCTTGGCTATGTCCACGGTCAATGGTGCTGGACAGGCTCAGGGGAAGGTTGTAAACAGCCTGGCCTGTGTGCCTCCAGCCATCTGGGCGCCCCTTCTCCTTGCGCCTACCAGAGCTCCAGGTGGTGGAAGTGAGGGCTGTCACTCGAGTTTGAGCCTGTCCCCAGAGGCCAGCTCTCCACATTGCATGTCGAAGGTCTCCATAGCCTGTCACTGGGTGGTTCGTATCCTGTCATCCGGCAAAGGCTCCATCACAGGCTTGCAGTAGGTACCCTAGGTTCACAAGTGGTCCCGATCTGGAGGATTCCTAGGTGATCTGGAGGTCACAGGGTTCTGCCTGCATTGACAGGAACATGAGCGCGTCGGGAGAAGTGACAGGAGTTAGCGATGCTTGGTGACGGTGTGGCTGGCAAGCCCCACTGTGCGTAGGGGTCCAGATCAGTAATCCTCCTGGGTCACGCCTCACTCTTGGCTTGGCTCACAAGGCCCTCAGCGTGCTGGTCTGCGCCCACTCCTCCAGCGCTATTGCCACCGCACCCCCTGCTCACGCGGTGTTCTAGCCAGGCCGCATTATTTATAGGGGGCCCTGCTGCTTCACACTTTGTGCCTTTGCCAAGCCTCATTGCCGAGAACTCTGCTCCTGTCCCCCATCTGCCTGGCAGGCACCCACACATCTTTCAGGATTCAATTAATTATATTAATAATAGCAGCTAAGATGTATCGGGTGCTTACTACGTGCTAAGTGCTTTGCGTGCGTTACCCAGTTTAACCCTCACAGTGGTCCTGTGTGCTCCATCCCTCCGTCACCCTCTTTCATATTCATTGGTTTAACTAATATCCATTTATAAGGGGCTTCCTTGTGCCAGCCACTCTTCTGAGCACAGAGTGGTTAGGAAGGGATGGATCCTGGCTTGTGACCCCAGGGTCCTTGCTCTTAGCCACAGTGATAAACCAGCTCCCTTTAAGTATCACTCAAGCCACCCCCCGCCTCACACTGCTTTTTGCTCCCTCCTCTCTGCCTTGTCTGTGAGGTGCTTCTGTCAGAGCATCTAGGATGTTTCCTTGCTAATTGGACTCCCTTCCTCTACTGGGCAATAAGGATTTCACTTAGGAATGTGTTCATTTTAAGTGGCTGAAAATCCAACATATGGGGATTTAGCAAGAAATGAGGTAGGCTATTTCTAGTGTGGCTCAATTGCTCAGTGGCATCAGGGAAATGTCTGTAGTCTTCCTTGATCATTTCCTTCTGGCAGCCATATGGCCACTGTAGCTCCGGTTATCACATCTGAATTCAAGGTGAGAAGTCTCTTTATTTATTTATTTATTTATTTATGTTGTTGTTGTTGTTGTTGTTGTTGTTGTTGTTGTTGCTATTTCTTGGGCTGCTCCCGCAGCATATGGAGGTTCGCAGGCTAGGGGTCGAATCGGAGCTGTAGCCACTGGCCTACACCAGAGCCACAGCAACGCGGGATCCGAGCCGCGTCTGCAACCTACACCACAGCTCACGGCAACGCCGGATCGTTAACCCACGGAGCAAGGGCAGGGACCGAACCCGCAACCTCATGGTTCCTAGTCGGATTCGTTAACCACTGCGCCACGACGGGGAACTCCCTATTTATTTATTTATTTATTTATTTTTGTCTTTTGTCTTTTTTGTTGTTGTTGTTGTTGTTGCTATTTCTTGGGCCGCTCCTGCGGCATATGAAGGTTCCCAGGCTAGGGGTTGAATCGGAGCTGTAGCCACCGGCCTACGCCAGAGCCACAGCAACTCGGGATCCGAGCCGCGTCTGCAACCTACACGTCTGCAAGCTCACGGCAACGCCGGATCGTTAACCCATTGAGCAAGGGCAGGGACCGAACCCGCCTCCTCATGGTTCCTAGTCGGATTCGTTAACCACTGCGCCACGACGGGAACTCCAGAAGTCTCTTTTTTGAATATCAAAGCAAAGACCTTGCCAGAGGCCCCATCATACTTTACTTGCCTCTCATTGATCAGAACTCTGTCAGACTGACCACTCCTGGTTGTAAGAGAGTGGAGAGAGTGGGTGTCTTGACTGGGACTGGGTCCACTGCCACCTCATATGGCCCCGTCTGATAAGCAGGGAAACAGGGAAGGTAGCCATTGAGTTGGAGACAAGCAGTGTCTGCTGGTGACCTGGAGAGCAGAGACCATGTATTAATTTCTTCCACATTCTCAGAATCTAAATGCTTTATAATTGTTCTATGTTGTTGCCTTGCAGGCAATATACTGTCATACGCACATACAGACTTTCTTTTTCAAGCATATTATACTACAGATACAATTATTAATTTCTTTCTTCACTTAACAAGATGATGTAAATCACCCATGTAATTTTTAATGAGTACACAGTAGTCCATCTTGCAGAAATAACATAATTTACTCAACCAATTCCCTACAATTAATCATTTAGCTCTTTTTAAATATTTCACAGCCATAAACAACTCTGTGTTTAATAACTTCATAACTTTATGTGCATTTATAATTAATTTCTTAGGACACAGTCTTGAATTATGCTGGATTGTGGGTTAAAACTCTACCAAGCTGTTAAAGCTTTGATACCAAATTGACTCTAGCAAAGTTGTGCCAGTCGTATATGTCTTGTCAGAGTTTCTGAGAGAGCCTGTTCCCTGACAACTTTGGGTATTTTCCCTGCTGATTTGATAGGAAAATTACAAAAATTAGAAGTTTGCATTTTCTTTGATTACAAGTGGAGTTAACATACCTTGAGCATTTGTAGTTCTCTTTTTAATTTTCCATGCATTTCTCTAACTCATTTAGAAAGTTGAGGCATGCATCTTCTCACTGGATTGCAAAAGTGCCTTGACCAAGGAGTGCCTGGATCCACCGACACTACCTCTTCCAGTGCTGGCTTTTGGTCAAGGACTAACTTCATTCTCTGCCTCCCTCTTCGCATGGCCTTCTTCTGTGTGTTTGTGTCTTCCTTTGCTTCTTATAAGGACACGTCATCCGATGTAGGTCCCACTCAGTTCATCTAGATTAATCTCCTCAAGAGGTCCTTAACTTAGTTGTATCCACAAAGACTTTTTTCCTAAATAAAGTCACATTTATGGGTTCCAGGGTTAGGATTTGGACATATATATTTGGGGGCCACTCTGCAAACCCCTGCAGGGACCTAGAAGATGTTGGCTATTGTAGGGTGGCAGCTAAGACTCTGTAGATAGGTGCTAACCATGAAAGGCCTTGAATTGAGGAGTTTGGTCTGTACCTTTGAAGTGAAGGGGGAACTGTTGAATTTTGAACAGGGGAGGAACAAGGTCAGATTCGCAGTCTGGCAGTCATGGGGAGAGAGTGTTGGGATTGTCCTTGAGAGAGTTGGAGAGGGTGGGGAGGAGGCTGGGGAGTGGGGATATTTCAGGGCATAGAAGATGAGTAGGGGAGTTCCCGTCGTGGCGCAGTGGTTAACGAATCCGACTAGGAACCATGAGGTTGCGGGTTCGGTCCCTGCCCTTGCTCCGTGGGTTAACGATCCGGCGTTGCCGTGAGCTGTGGTGTAGGTTGCAGACGCGGCTCGGATCCCGCGTTGCTGTGGCTCTGGCGTAGGCCGGTGGCTACAGCTCCGATTGGACCCCTGGCCTGAGAACTCCCATATGCCGCGGGAGCGGCCCAAGAAATAGCAACAACAACAACAACAAAAAAGACAAAAAGATAAAAAAAAAAAAAGAAGATGAGTAGGAAGAGGGAGGCATCTGGAGTGACTTCTTAGGTTTCAACTTGAGTGACCTGGCAGATTAACTGCAGGAAATGGTTGGGTTTGAAGTTCCTGAGGGTGGAGATGTCCAGGAAACAATCAAAGGAGGGGTCTGCAGCCCAGACCTCTCCCTGGAGTGTAAATGAAATTTGGGCGTAAATTAAAAAAAAATTTTTTTTCAAAAAAAAAAAAAAAGAAATTTGGGCGAGGGAGTAAAACAGAGGAACCTGGAGAACTACCTGTTTTACCTCATCTTTTTATCATGAAAAATTTCAGCATACCTAAAAGTTTAAAGAATTGTAGTGAACACCATGTACCCACCATCCGGCGTCTATAAGTATCATTTTTTTCTTCACTTACTTTATCATACATCTATCTATCCCTCCAAACGTTGTCAACCCATCTTGTTTTTGATGTATTTCAGTAAGACGCAGACATCAATACACTTCACCCTATTATAGGGTAGCAGCTAGGACTATAGCTTAATAAGCATGATAAACATACTTATCATTAACAAGAGTCCAATATTTAGTGAAATACACAATTTTTTTTTTTTTTTTTTGGCTGTGCTCATGACATGTGGAAGTTCCTGGGCCAGAAACTGAACCCATGGCATGGCAGCAACCTGAGCCACTGCGGTGAAAAAGCTGGATCCTTAACCTGCTGTGCCACAATGGAACTCCGAAATGCACAGATCTTAATGTACTATTTGATGCATTTGACAAATGTATCCACCTGTGTACCTCAAATCCCCGTCAAGATACAAAACATTTCTGTCCCCCTAGAAAATTCCCTGCGACCCTTATAGTCAACTCCTGTCCCTACCTGACCCTCAGAAGCAACCACTATTTTCTTTTTCTTTTTTTTTTTTTCCCAAGCCTAAATTAGTTTTGTCTGCTCTAGGACTTTATGTAAGAACACAGGATGTGTTCTTTTGTGTCTGGCTTCTTTCACTTAGGATAATGTCTGTAAGAGGCATTTCTGTGTGTCTCAGTAGTTTGTTCCTTGTATACACATTGAGCAATATTCTGTTGTAAGGATGTATAAGGAATACCAATTTTAAGGGGTGGGCAGAGAAGGAGGATTCCACCAAGGAGACTAGAAAGAGCACTGAAGACAGTAGGAATAGATAAGAACCCAGATAGAATGTCAAGGAAGACCATCTGGATCAGTTCTAATTAGGTTTAAATGAATATGACATAAAAACTAAATAGCAGTGACTTAAATAACAGGCGTCTTTTTTCTCTCATGTAAAAGAAGTCCAGAGGTGGGGTGTGTTGGCTCATTGTGCCATTACCTGCCCAGGCTTTGTGCTCACCTATATTTAGCACTGGCTTCTAGCCTCAAGACCACCTCATGGTTCAGTATGGCTGCTAGAGCTCCAACCATCCTATCTGCTTTCCAAACTTGCAACAAAAGAAGGAAGCATGGGGTGGGTAGGGGGAGGACGTACCTTCCAGTTGAAACAATTTCAGCAGCTTTCTTCAAAATTCCAGAGATAACCATTTAACATCTCATTGGCTAGAACTTAATCACATGGCCTATGCCACTAGGAAAAACAGCCTTTTAGCTAGCCACTGAGCACACTGCCACTCCAAAGACAAAAAGATTTCTGTTACTAGGAGGGGAAATGGATATTGACTGTTAGCAGCCTCCTCTGCCTTTTCTTTGGACACCTGCTAGCCAAGCCAAGGTCCACTCAGGCCTTCCTGTCTGTGGCCCTGCACCAACTGAAGGCTGTGCTTGGCAGATCGCTATCCCTGGGGTTCCTTCCTTCTTGGAGGGTTGGTTTCTCTGTCTTTTCTGTATCCCTTTTCCTGGTAGGAGTCTCCCAGGTGTCTGGCCAGCTTCCTGGGCCGTCGGGGTCTCCTGGGGGGTGGAATGAAGGGGAAAGTGCCCAGAAACATTTGCAGAGAGCCCTGTGGGCACTGCCTCTCACTCCTGGGCCTCCTGCTGCTGTGTCCTCTCCAGCCCCTCTCAGGTGAGCCTCCTTTGACCAGGTGGGAGGGCGGAGGAAGGAGATTTCTCTAAAAGCTTCGTGAGATTCAGAGGGGAGATGACATTGAGACAGACCTGGGTTCGGATCCTTTCCATGCAAATCTGTCTGAGACTCAGTGACTCAGTGACTTCGTCTGCAAATTGGGGCAGTAAGGACCACCTCACCGACGTGACTAGGTTGAGATGTGGGTCCACAGCCACCTCTCCATCCAGGATGAACTGGGCACACATGACGGGAGGCTGGCAGAGCCCTTCCCGCTCTGCCATGATCCAGACAGCTCCAGACTGTGTGGCAGAGGGCATGCCCTACCTTCCGTGCTGTCCCTTCTGTCCTTGCCCTTAGGAAATTTCTTGAGAGTGAAGGCTCTGGCGCTGGGACCCCAGGGAATTGGTCAGCGCGTGGGCGAATCAGCTGGAATCTGAACTGTGGGCCCGGCCAGGGTTCCCTGTAGCTCATGTCCTTGGCCTTGGCTCCAGTCACTAACAGGGCAGCCTGGAGCCTCCTGGAGGAGAGGCAGCAACTTAACGAGGTGTTTCATTCCCGCCTTTTGCTTCTCCGAAGTGAACAGGTCTCACCAACCAGCCAGGCCCCTCAGTGCCAGGCTCAGGCAGGCCCGATGCTGCGGCTCTTCTTCCTCCCTCCCGCCGGTGGAAGCAGAGGTGGCTCACCCCCTGCTTGTCTGAGCCAGAGGCCCTGCGTCCTCCCGGCCCTGGGCCCTATTTCCCGGGTGCATAGCCCGTGCACACATCCCAGTAGCTGGATCGAATGGCTCAGTCCTGTGGTTCTTCACACGCACGCCTGTCCTGGAAAAAAAAATAATAGCTCATGTCCCTGACAGCTTAATGGGCCATCAACATGGAGACTGGAGAGCAAGTCGGCAGGAACAGGTGCAGCGAGGCTGGGGAGGCGCTTGGCTGCCAAAAGGCCAGATTGGACTGCATGTGGCCATGGCCCGGCGCCCCGGTGACCCGTTGACACTGTTCTCAGGCTGCTGGCTGCCCCTGAGGCTGGTGTTGTGACAGAGGAGGAGGAGCCAGGGCCCCCGCCGAGAAGCTGGCTCAAGCCTCAGCTCTGGAGGGACAGTGCATTCCTTTGCCCATTCACTCACTCCATACACCTTCCGAGATCCTGCTGTGGGTCAGACCCTGGGTGCTGGGCACTCAGCAATGGTGGACACCCAGTTCCCACCCCGGGAGCTCAGGGATGGGCGAATGGGCGGGATCATCAGGGCACTAGAAGGCCATGCACGGTAGGATTTCCGAGCTGGGACCCCAAGGGGGACATCCTAGAGGAAGTGATACCCGAGCAGATGATGGGGCAGCCCAGGGTGGGGGTAGGGGAGGGTCCCTCACGCTGCTGCAGGAGAGTTCCCCACTGGTGGGGTTTGATCCGGGGCCTTTCTGAGGTGCAGCCCTGCGCCCTGCACGGACCCGGCCCGCAGTCCTGGGAGGGGGTGTCTGTGCGTGGGCTCTGGCCCCTGAAGGGGGTTGGCAGTGCCAGTGGGGTTAATGGCAGCTTGACTTTACTGTGGCCTTTTCTTCCCTCCTTCTCCAAAGGAAGCCTACATTGAAATTACAGAAATAAGTGCCGGCTTTTGAGGAGTCTGCTGTTCAGCCACATCCCTGCCAGGCCCAGGGCTGCCTTCTCGCCCACGCGCTGCCAGCCCTGGGCTCTGACCTGCGCAGGGCCTTGTTCAGAGGGTTGAGGGTGCCCTCGTATGCTGTTCTTAGTGCCCCCCCACAACGCTGCCATCTCCCCACACCCGACCAGGGATGGGGCTCAGAGTACAAATGGTACCCAAGGAGGAGGGGCCCAGGAAGTGACATCGCTTGGCCCGCCCCCACCTCCTTGTTCCCTATAAAAAGCAAAATGGTGACTCAGAGAGGAGAGTTGGAAGCGTCCTGCCTCCTGCTCCCACTGTTAATTTTTAGACTTGGAATTAGGCAGGAGGCAAAGGAAACAGCGGCTCGAAATACGCGCCTGACATGCTATTAAGCGGGTGGCAGCAGTGGAGCCTCTCCCCCTCGACACCTGGCAGCCCCTGAACCGCGGTGCCCGGTGCCTGCTGGCGCTCCCGGGCCGCAGCCCTGCCCGGGCCGGCGTGGATGCTGCAGCCGGGGCCATGGCAGCTGGGGGCCGCCGCCGGCGCCCACTGCGCTACCAGTCCCTGGCAGCCCTCGTGGAGGACTCTCAGTGGCCTTTCTTGTTCCTTGTCTCAGACTTCAGCTACGGGGCAGACGACTACGACGGAGAGGGGAATGAGGAGCAGAAGGGGCCCCCGGAGGGCTCGGAGACCATGCCGTACATCGACGAGTCGCCCACCATGTCACCCCAGCTCAGCGCCCGGAGCCAGGGCGGCGGGGACAGCATCTCCCCCACCCCACCTGAGGGGCTGGCACCAGGGGTAGGTACACCTGCATTTCCTTCTGGGTTTGGAAAGAGGGGGCTTTCAGGCAGAGGGGTAGGCAGGGTGTCGTGGGCCAGGCTCTGCTTGGGGCACTTCTGAGGTGCAGGACTGGGGAGATTTGGGCCTGGCCGTTCTCCATGCCCCCATCATCTCATGCCCATCCTGGGCCTCTCAGACCAGCCCCCCACCCACATGCCACTACTCTGCCAGCCATCTGCTCCCCTGACTCCTGGACACCTCCCCTCCTCTTCAGCCTTCTCTCTCAGCCCCTCATTAGCAGGATGGGGCCACGGGCAGGGAGCAGGCTCTCCTCTCTGGGCCCTGGCTAGGCAGTGGCTGCCTCTGTGACCTGTACACGTGGGCCATAAATGCACAGGTGCTGGCTCAGCACACCAAGGCTGGCCTCGGCACCAGCTGTGGGGGGAAGTGCGCAGCTTCCATGGCATTCTCTGAGGACCCCAGGCCTGGCCAGCCCTCCTCTGTTGACTCTGGAAGGGAATGAGCCCCAGTGGTGTCCAGCTCTTCTCTTGTCCACTGACAAGAGCTCGGCCCCAAAGAGAAGCATTTCCCCAGGAACACTGAGGATGTGCTGAGACAGGCCAGGGGATAGAGATGTGTGAGGTGTGCAGTCTGTAACTGATGCTCTTCCCGGCCACAGGGACCAGCTGTGTTTGGGCCCAGCTTGTGCATGTGTCTGAGACACAAGAACAAGTGAGACAGGGGGATGCCTGGGGGTTGTTTTTCTGAAATTGGGAAGAATCAAAACCATTTCTTCGTTGGGGGGTTGGGGAGGGGTGCTTGAATTGTTCGGTCCTGCTTGGTCAAGGGGCTTATCCAGGTGTGTTTTGTGAGGGGACCCCTTTCTTCCCTCTGATGCCCTCGAGGAGCAGTCACTGAGATGCCCTGAGATACTTGCTTCTCCCCTGCTCCAGCCGGGGGGCCGCCTGGACTCTACCATTTCTTGAGAACCCCCTGCTTCCCTCCCTCTCAGCCTCCTTGGCCACCCTCCACCCCTACGCAGAGCTCTCACCCCCTCTTCACACACCGGGGTGGCTGTTATAGCCTTTGGCAACAAGGGCCTTGGCAACCGGCTTCCCACATGGGGGAAGCCACGTTGTTGCCATGGCAACAGAGGCCTCGGCAGAGCTTATCAGCCGGCAGACGGTGCAAGTTTGGGAAGGGACGGCCGGGGGCAGGTGGGAGATGGAGGTGATGGGCAAGGGTGTTGGTCAGTTTTAGGTGCCTCACCCCAGCCAGCGTTCTGGGGTGTTGTCCTGTCATCCTAAGGAAGGGTGGCAGGGGACAGACAGCCATCTTGGATGTGCAGGGCAGAATTCTTGCTGCCGATGGAGGGGAGGTTACTCTGGGACCTGAACTGGGGCCACCCAGGAAAACTCTTGCTTCCTGTTTCTGCCTTTGGGTCTCTGACCACAACAGGGCTTAGAGAGTATCCGGGAGACCCAGCTATTGCCCTTGTGAGCAGGTGCAGAAAGAGACGCTATAGGACTGAACACAGCACCAGGAGGGCCAGCTGAGAGTTGAGAATGCGTAGCCAAATTAGAACCGCTTGCTAAACGAAGAGAAAAGCCATTTCCTTGTCCCCTCCCTTCCTTCCTGCCCTGTCTCCTTCCCTCATCACAGCAGCTCCTCGCTGGAGTGTTGTCCAGTGAATCCCCAGTGAGAGGTACTCCAGGTGCTTTCTCTAGTGACCTGGCTCACACACACGACGTGGAGAGGCCCTGCTTGGGCTCTGAGCCTTTGGGGCAGGACCTTACTTAACTACGTGGCTGCCCATTTTGCTTGGTGACTCACAGGGGAAGAACTGGTTTGAGGACTTTGAAGTCCAAGAGGTGCTACAGTGACAACTGACCAAAGTGCTGGGGAACCCTAGGATTAATTGTTACACCATTGGCTGGAAGTTATACAAGGAAGAGGGTGGGGAGCATTAATCCAACTTTGGGGATCCCAGAAGATTCTGGCCCTGTTCATCCCCTGCCTGCCCTGAGTACTTTCCCTCCTGAGACGCATTACTGCCCTTTTTGCTGTGTCACTGGCCCCATCTAGTGGACTCAGCAGGTATTGCTGTTTACGCTGGGGTGCTGAAGAGCGGACCTCTTCCCATTTGGGGGCCGGTTTCAGTTTTGAAAAGAAAGAAAGCCAAGGTTTCTGCCACTTGGCTCTGCTCATTTGACCAGTCAGGTCCCCTCCCTTCCAGGCTTCCCGTAGGGGCATTGGGATCCAAAGGGACTTTGGGACCAAATCAGATGATTGTTCTACATATTCAGATATCTGGCCTTTGGCAGCTAGGCATTCCACCCTCAAATATGCAGCCAGCTTGTTCCTGGAAGTGCAAGCTTTGGGCTTTGAGTTAGTTAGGGTTCTCCAGAAAAAACGGAATCAATAGGATGCACACAGAGAGAAGGATCCATTTATTACAAGGAATTGGCTCACTAGATTATGGAGGATGAGACGTCCCAAGATCTGCAGTCAGCAGGCCAGAGACCCAGGACCACTGATGGTATAGTTCCAGTCTGCGTCTAAGGCCTACAAGCCAGCCGAGCCAGGGGTGGAAGTTCCAGTCTGAGAGCCAGCAGGCTCGGGCCCCAGGAAGAGCTGGTGTTTCATTTTGTGTCTGAGGCTGGAGAAGACCACTGGCACCAGCTCAACTGCCAAGAGGAGGAAGTCCCCCTTACCCTGCTTGTTTGTTCTGTTCAGGTCTTCAGGGGTTAGATGAGGCCCATCTCCATTAGGGAAGGCAATTAATTCAAGGGTTTATTTCATCCAGAAGCAACCTGACAGGCACACCCAGGATAACGTTTGGCCGAATGTCTGGGCACCTGCGGCCCCATCAGGTTGACACATAAAACTACCCGTCGTGGTCTTACTGTCCCAGTAGCCTAGAGAATGGAAGGAACATGAGCTTTGGATAGGTGAACACATGCCTCTCTCTAGCTGTGGGACTTTGGACAAGTGCCATGACCCCTCTGAGCCTCAGTTTCCTCATCTCTAAATAGGACTGAGCACCTCAAGGGCTGTTGGGAGGATGGACCAGGATGCTCAGGTGAGGCCTAGAGCATTGGGCCCGGCTCAGTGTGGGTCCTCTGTCTGTGGTGACCAAGGCCACCGAGACCCTCCTCACCAGCTTTTAGAGGAGTGGGGAGCCCAGAGCACTGCAGGGACCTGGTCTGATGAATATCTGCTGGACAGTGACCGCGTCTGCTCTTGCAACTTCCTTTCTGGGATTGGATGCATCCTCCCAGGCATAGCCCAGATGAAACCAGGTCTCTGCGGTGCTGGCAGGCACACGCCCCTCCTGCCTCACTCTGCTGCTCGTGCCTTAGGTGCCACAGCATGCGGCTCACCAGGGGAAGGGGGGGTCGGGAAGAGCCCTGCCTTGCAGACCCTCTCTGTCCCCAAGCCCAGGCTGAGCACAGCTCCCTCTGGTGGCGCAGTTCAGCCACGAGGGCTGGTTCCCCCCCTGCCCTCCATCTATCTCCCTGCCATCTCTGTGCTGACACGCGGGGCACACGTTCCTCCAAGAGGACTATGGTCTTACAGAAAAACATGCTCCCACATGCCACGGACACCTCTCACTCCCTCTCCGGAGGCGCAGTGAAAGAGGCCACGAGGCAGAAGATCTGGGTGTCATCTCAGCACTTCCACTTTTTAGCTGTATGCCCTGAGGGATGTCCTCACCCTCTCTGAGCTCCGGTGCGCTCATCTGTAAAGGGAAGACACTGAGAACTCCCTCCCTGCTGACCTCATGCAGCTGTCAGGAGGCTGCCGTGAGATGGCGTTAGGCAGAACGCTGTGTAAATTGTAGAGTCTGTACGTGTTAACACTGTACTAATAAAAGGTTGAACGGAGGGTTCAGACTCCAGCTGGCAGGAGACTCCAAAGATACGTGGGGGAAGAGTTGAAACGTTACCCTTGTCACCCTTCTCATCCCCCCACCCCCCGCCGCCACCCCACCCCACCCAGCCTCCTCCTCACAGCTACTTAGACGCACCCTGAGCCTTTTTCATGGGGTGTCTCATTTAAGGCTCCCCACTACCCTGTGAGGTAGGCGCAGTGATCATCATTTTACAGTTGAGGAAACGGAGGCTTACAGAGGTAACATATTTGCCTAAGACCAGCCAGTGGGGCCAGAGATGAACTTAAACTTGGGACGTGCTGATGCTGGAGTCTGTGCAGTGTCACCAGGTCTGCTCAGATGCCTCCTCCCTTACGAAGCTCCCCCGGCCCATGGCTGAGCCCTTTGCTCTTGGGGGTGTGCACAGGTAGTTGTGGGGCACGTTTATAGCTGATCACCTCCGTGGCCCTGTCAGCAGCTCCTGGGCACCCAGGGGTGTTCACCCAATGTTCATGGAATTGAACCAGGTAGTACTGGGATGGCGAGGGGGCAGGAAGGGAGGGCAGATGCAGTCACGGCGCGAAGCTGGAACGGATAGCTTCTCGCTTGCTCAGTCCCTTCTGAAGGCTTGGGGTTTTGGATATGAGGTTGCAGGACAGGTAGGTTGCTTCTAGGTGAAAGCTCGTGGAGAGCCGGGAGCATCTGAGATGGTGTCCCGGTCTGCTCCAGTTGGACAGTGTTCAAGGCCTGGGTTCAGGGGGTTGGTGCCTGCTCCTCATCTTATGCTTCTCAGGAATTTCCAGCTGCAGGTAAAACCAGAGGCATCTCTCCGCAAGTTGCCGACCTCCTGTCTCAGCAGCTTTGCTCATTGCTCCCTTTCTGATCTTTGGTCCCTGCTGCAAAGAGCAGGAGCCCATCTGGCTCCCCCTACGTGCCAAAAGCTGTGCCAGGAGCCATGGCTTTGTGCCCACCTCTCCCTCTGACCACTGGGGAACCCCCATTTTGTAGATGAAGAAACTAGGGCTCAGGGGTTCCTTGACTTGACTGAGGAGGCCATAAATAGAAAGGAGGCTGTGACCCTCAGCTGCTCCCGAGCTGGCCCTCCCTGGCATCTCTGCCCATCCCCGTCTCGTCCCTGCCCCGGATCCGGCTTCCCTGATCACCCTCTCTTGCCGTGAGTGGTGGTGTAGGTCGCAGATGTGGCTCAGATCTGGCGTTGCTGTGGCTGTGGTGTAGGCCAGGGACTACAGCTCCGATTCGACCCCTAGCCTGGGAACCTCCATATGCTGTTGGTGCGGCCCTAAGAAGACAGATAAGTACATACATACTTAGACTAATTCATTTAGTCCTCACCACAGCCTTGGGAGGTAGGCACCCATGCTGCCCCATCTAAGGCACAAAGAGGTGACATAACCCACCTGAGGTGCCACAGCTGGTGCGTGGCCGCTGCTCTCTGCCACCTGTGCAGAAAGGAGCCTTAGTACCCTTGTTTTACCTCTTCCTGGCTCTGTGACTTTGGACATAGAGTCTCGGTCCCCTCAGGATAAATGAGGATAAATTCCTTCTACCTGGAAGGGCTGCTGGGAAGAACCAAGGGACGCAGCAACTGTGAAAACTCCTTTCTGCACCACAAGGAGGACCAGGTCCCAAGGTGATAGTTGACTTTGAGTCTCTCCTGGGATGTGATCCCAAATCTCTGTGAGCTCCCAGCTCTGAGCTCTGGCTGCCCTAGGACCCTCCTACCCCCACTCTCATCCTGGCAGAGGCAGCTCATTTCCAGTGGCATTCAAGCCGGGCAGAGGCCCCTTTGGAGGGTGTCACCATGAATGACCACTTTCCTTAGGAACCATCCACTCAACCCAGATCCCTTGATTTCTCTTCTTGGAAGCCCCTTTGCCTTGCCCGACCGGCATCCTGGGGTCATTTCTACTCAGGAAGTATTTTCCGGGCACCCCCCTTTTACAAGATCTTGTTTTGGATACTGTAGGGAATTAGCATGAACAGGCATGCCTTGGGATTACCCCTCACCCCCCCTGTACACACACACACACACACACACACACACTCCCTCAATTTCAAGGGCATCTACACAACAGCCTTGAGAGATGTGCAGCATCTCGGGGGGAGGGATATCATGCGACCTCAGGGAGGGGAGCATGTAGGTGGCCCCTCACCTAGAATGTTTGAGCGCTGTACATCAGTTTTGTAACAAGATGCTTGCTCATTGCAAACTCTAGCTGGTGTTCTGTCTGGGCAGGGGTCAGGAAGGACACTCTAAAGGGGCTGTGTAAGTGCTGAAAAGTGGGCAACGCTCTGGAGGTGTGAGAAAGGAGGATGGGCCGGTGTGGCTGCAGCACTGGGTTCCTTGCAAGAGGTGCGAGGTGAGGCTGGGCGTGGGCTCGGGCTCCCCACTCCTGCGCCCCCCACAACACACCACCACTGCCAAAAAAGAGGAGAGTAGCTGGTGCCTGCCGAGGGTGCGACCCAGGCCAGACACTGCCCCACGTGTACGAGCCCTCCTTGCAAACCTAGAGTTGGTGTGAGAATCATCCCCATTTTATAGACAAGGCAACGGAGGTTCAGAGAGTTTGAATGACTTGCCCAGAGTCACACAGCTGGCAAGAGGATTCAAATCCAGAACCCAGGGAAGTTTTTTTGGCTTTGTTTTTATTTGTTTGACTACATAAGCAGTGACGTGTGCTGTTTAAATTGTTATACCCTGCATTTGCTTCATGTAATTGAACTGTATGTATGATTGTTGGAGTGACTTCTGCTACAATAGAGAAAAGGAAGGCAGAAGGAAGAGTGCGGTTACCAAGAAGACGATGAATCTGACTCCATCTGTGGCTGCAGCTAACTCCGCCCGGCCCTGGCCCTCGCCCTTGGGGTCCGTTCTCATTGGCCTGGAGGTGGGGTTGGAGTTTCTGCCAAGAAAGTTGTAGAGGCGGAAGATAGGCAGGGAGGACAGAGAGGGGGGGCTTCAAACCAGGACAAGCTGTGGAGGTGAGAATCTGCCTGGCCCTTTCAGGGGACAGCAAACAGCAGAGGTGGTTGTTGTCAGCAGTTTGATCAGTTGAGTCGCGGTAGGGGCCCCACTGCCCTTGTTTGGGTTGACTTGGTGGCTTCCTGATAGGCACGGAGTGAGCGATGTTTTAGAGAAAGCAATCTGATGTCACTGGGGAGGAGGCATTGAAACACCGGCATGTGTTTCCCTGTAAGTCTTCCTTGCCCCTCCTCTGTGCTTAGGGCGAAATCCAGCGTGAGCAATGCTGTCGGGCCGTGTCTCTCTGACCCCTTCACCGCCACCCCCCCCCCCCATCCTCTCCCGCCTCATTAGCAGCCCCTCGCCTAGAATGTTTGAGCGCTGTACATCAGTTTTGTAACAAGATGCTTGCTCATTGCAAACTCTAGCGCCTAGAACTGCACCTGGCACATAATAGATGCCCCGTAACTACTGAACAAATAAACACTTGCTGCCCAGACTGAACTCATCTCACTATGGCTCACACCGTCCTATCTGCCCTCAAGCCGCCGCTGGCATGGCTAACCCCTGTTCGTTTCCAGGTACGAGTTTTAATGTTACCACTTCTGGAGAACCTTCTGTGACTGCCACCCCCGCCCCCGACTTTGCTACATCAGATGCGCCTGTCTTGTGTCCCCAGAGCTCACTCTCCTTTCCCAATAATAGCATTTGCCATACTTCTTTTTTTAACTTCTTTATTTTTCTGATTACATCACTGGAAATTCTAGCGTTACAGAAACATATAATATGGAAAGCGAAAGTCTCCTGAAGTCTCATCCAACAGAGAGAACTTCTGTTGAGTTGGTTGTGTATTTCTCCTTATTTTTCCATGTGAGATAATCTATATAATACATAGATATATTCATATATTTACATATATTCTTTTTTTTTTTGGTCTTTTTGCTATTTCTTGGGCCGCTCCTGCAACATATGGAGGTTCCCAGGCTAGGGGTCTAATTGGAGCTGTTGCTGCCAGCCTACGCCAGAGCCACAGCAACGCGGGATCCAAGCCGTGTCTGCAACCTACACCACAGCTCATGGCAACGCCAGATCGTTAACCCACTGAGCAAGGGCAGGGACCGAACCCGCAACCTCATGGTTCCTAGTCGGATTCGTTAACCACTGCGCCACAACGGGAACTCCTACATATATTCTTTTTTAAAAAGTGGGATCATACTATTGATCCTGTTGTGCATCTTGCTCCAGTTATTTTCCTTAAGTCTTGGACCTCTTGCCTGTCAGTGATTCAGGACCTCCCTCATCCTTCTTCATGACTCTGTGCTGTGTTTCTTTTTATGGAGGTACCAAATTCACATAGTCTGTCCCCTTCTGATAAACACTGGGGCTGTTTCCAGCCTTTCACTGTTATAACCATCATTGCAGTAAACATCTTTGTCCAAAGATCATTGAGTCTTTGTAGCAATGCTTTTGCGGAAAAACCCTTTAATGTGGAGTTGCCAAGTCAGAGGGTGTGAACATTTTAAATCACAATAGGTATTTCCACGTTATTCTTTCTGGAAAAGTTGTACCTCAGCCCCATAGTTCTGAGATCGTGCCCTTCCTCTGGCCCTGGCTCGGCTTGCAGTGGTCAGTCTGTGCCCGATATGGGCAGCCCCACAGAGGTGGACAAAGTGTCCCGCCTGTGGCTGCGTTCTGAATGCTGGCACAGCGCCGGGCGCACAGTAGGCAACAAACAGATACTTGTTGATTGAGTGGGTAAGAGGAGGAGAGGGTGGAGCATGAGGGTGCGAGAAGGCTGGTGGGTTCAGGGCGAGTAAACTAGGCGTGGCTTGGAGAGCATGGGCTTGATCCGTGTCCAGAATCTCAGTCTGTGCCCTTGTCCATGGGGAGTCCGTGCCCCTCATCCTCCACGGAGTGGTTCCTGCCCACTTCTCCAAGGTCATTGCCCACCCCTTGTCTCGTCCGTCCTCCAGCTGTGCTTCCTGGGGTTCCTTATAGAACATCTTCCTCCCTTTGCCTGGAAACCCTTCTCGTTTTCAAGAAGCTGCTCAGAAGCCGCTCTCCCATGAAGCTTTTCCTCTCAGGCAGGGTTGGTGCCTTTGTCCTGCGTTCCCACTGTGTTGGTCAGTGAGCGCACTGGCCCGTTTGTTTATATGACCTTCACCCCTCTGGGGTGAGAGTGTTCTCATGGGGGGGGGGGGGGCTGTGTCTCCCAGATTTGTGTATTTGTAGTGCCAGGCCTTCTCTGGGGAGGAATAGGCGGAGAGACGGACAGGCAAGATCGGGAGTCAAAGTGGAACATGATTGTGGGTGTGTCAGTGTAAGATGCTGCAAATGTTGGTTGGGGTGGTGGCTTTGGAAAAGGAAAAGAAGGAAGAACTGAAGGGACCTGGTAAAAGGGATGTGGGGCCCGAGGGAAGGAAGAGCTGCAAGAGGGCCGCCTCTCCAACAGAGGTGGAGAAGCCAGAAGGGGAAGCTGGTTTAGGGAGGGGGAACGGTCGTTTGGTCTGGACTTGAGGGGCTGCTGATGGGCCTTTCAAGGGAGGAGAACCGGGTGGCAGCGATATCACCCTTGGAGCAGGGCAGGCTGCTGGAGCTGCAGACGGTGACAGGCCACCTCTGGCCTAGCAGCGAGTTCTCCAAGGGTAGAGAGCAGAGGGCTGAGGCCTGGGTGGGAATGGGTGACTCCACACTTACAGGAGGTAGGACAAGGAAGGACTGGCCTAAACCAGCATGGTCAGAGGCAGCATCCCCATGGCCAGGGAAGCTGAGGGATTTGAGAGCATCCAAACTGGAGAGGCTGGAATTCCCATGTGGCTTAGTGGAAACGAATCTGACTTGCATCCATGAGGATGCAGGTTCGATCCCAGGCCTCGCTCAGTGGGTTAAGGATCCAGCGTTGCCCTTACCTGTGGTGTAGGTCACAGATGTGGCTCAGATCCTGTATTGCTGTGGCTCTGGCATAGGAACCTCTATATGCCGTAGGTGTGGCCCTAAAAAAAAAAAAAAAATTACTGCAGAGGCTGAGGAGTGGAGAAGGAGGCCTCTGACTTTGGAAGAAGGCAGTTTAGGGCCCCTTGGAGCAGAATGCTTCTCTGGAGAGGATGACCAGGAGCCAGGCTGAAGCAGGCAGGATTGTAGAGGAAGCTCGGGTCTAGGGCTGGCTCAGGGCATCGGTAGGGGAAAGGGAGGGAACACCATTGGGACTTGTGAGTCACTTCCCTCCAGGGGCAGGACTGAGGGCCTCTGAGTAGAGTCCGTGTGCCCGGTGGAGATGGAAGGGCATTCCAGTTACTCACTGGAATTTCCAGCCAGCCGGGCTGGGGTGGAGCAGAGATGCCTTGAATGTTCAGGGAGCAGCTTCTGAGAGGTTTCAGGTTTGGGAAAGAAGTGGGGCTCGGTCCTGGCAGGCCAGGTAGGGGCATGGCGAATGGAGACGGGGAGATGCCAGGAGACTTCTGAGGGCCCCTCCTGGTCCTTTGGGCTGTTAGGCCCTTCTCCCATGCCACCTGCTTGGCTGACCGGTGGGGGTAGCCATGCCTTGCAGGGTGCAAGACAGACTGGCACAGAGCCCTGGGCTGGCACACTTGTGCCTGGGGAATGCCAGACCTGGTTGTTCCCAAGCCCTGGGAACAGCCTTGTCCAACCAAACCAAATGAGGAACTGTGGCTGAGAGAGCCCTTCAGATGTGCCCGGCTATTTATAACCTGCCAGGGCAGGGACAGGGAAAAACCGACTGAGGGAGAGGGCGGGTATGGGGTGTGCCTCTGTGGAGCCCTGTTGGCCCTGAGGCCCCAGACCTGCCCTCGATTTCTTGGTCTGTATTTCAGCTTTGGTGACAGGGAGGAGCCTGTCGCTGCTGAGGACAGGTTTTATGCTCGCATAGAAGGGCAGGAGCCCCACCTGGAGCGCAGAACTCCCGGACTTTCTGGGAGAGTTGGGATAAGAAACCATGGCCATTCCTCTCCTTTTCCCTCCCCTCCCCTCTCCTCCTCAACCCTCCACCCAGCTCAGAGGCTCAGCCAAGGGCCCTGTTCTCAGATGAGGTGTCCAGTGGGGAGGAGAGGTGGTGAGCCCAAGTGGCCCAGGATGGTGCAAGGTTGACTTCCCTTTGGAATGCATTTTCAAGTGAGTTCTAAAGAGTGTCAGTTGCCACGCGGTGAGAGATGTGCCATGTGCATAAGGAGGACGGCGGTAGACACGTGAGGAATTGATGGTCAGCTCAGACACTGCTTCCCCAAGAACCACTCCAGCTGGTCCTGGCAACTGTGTACTGGCAGAGGCACTCATGAGTGAGAAACATCAGGAAGATTTCAAGGGAATCCCTTGGCTAGAGACATGGTTGAGGGGCTGGTGGGAGATTGGGGGGTTGCGGTGGCGTGAGTGGGGCTGGAGCCTCAAGGTTCACCACCCAGAATCCTGAGTCTCCACTTGGTCTCTCTGGTTGGTGGCACCGACTGTGCAGATATACAAAGATAAGTGGTGGCTGGATGTGTGTGAAGCTGAATTTGATTGCAAGATGCCAGGCCTACTGAGGAAGTGGGACAGAGAGGGTATTTGAGAAACTGCCCCTCCCTCTCCCTCCCACAACTGCTAACCTTCCCTCAGAGAAACAAACAGTTGCAAGAAGGCATCGGCCTTGTCTGTGGGCCTGACTCAGCGTGCAAGTGTGTTTCATTTAGGCTGCACCGTGTTTTGTTTCTCCAGTAATTTATCTGCCATCATTTTCAAATTAAGAGATGTCACCTAAGAATCCAGATTCCAGCTTCGCTTGAACCATCCAAGATGGGGCAACCTCAGCCTGCATTGCCCCTGGCAGCCAGCAGCTGGAGCTGAGTGACAGTTTCTTCAGTTCACCTAGTCCCTACCTGGCTCACTAATTGATCTTACCTGCACCCTCTTGGGTGCTAGAGTTTGCAGCCTTTGCCCTGGGTGCTGTGTTGTGAAGGAGCTTTTCCAGGATGCTGCCCTGAAACTCCTGTCCTATGAGAGAGCAGGTGGATGTACTGTGTGGGGCTGGGGGACCAGAACGTGCACATCCCCCTCTGGACGGATTTCACTTCTGTAACGGTGCAGAAGCCAAGGGCAGCAGGCTGGAGCTGGGCAGGGCTGGCCAAGCTCCGTCCTGGGTTAAGTGTACCCTGCCCCATGGGGCTGGTGCTGCTGGGCCCAGGCCCCTCTTGTGGGAGAAGAGCTCTAAGGAGTTGCAGCAGCATCCGTGAGTAGGAGGTGTGGCATCTCCGGTGGCCCTGCTGCAGACTGCAGACCCCGGCTGACATGAGTGGTTCTGTCGTGGGGAGGCAGGTCAGGCCTCCTTTGCACAAAGCCTTGTTTCCTCCAGCCACGGTGGGGATGGAAACTCTGGTTTCTCACCAGGCCTTGGCCTCCCCTCCTGAAAGGTGTGGGAGCCTGAGGCGGAAGTGAGAAGGGGCTTGCCGGCATCCCCAAGGTGACACCGAGGCTGGCCCGGGGGGCCGCGAGGCTGTGCGGGCAGCTGCTCCTCCGCTCCGCCCCCCGCCTGCCCGCCGGCCCGGTGCGGGGCTGTAAATAAAGCCTGTCGCTGGGAAGCGGACCTCCCCCTGCGCCCGGCCCGGCCGCGGCCTCCTCGCCCCTCCTCCGCGCTCCCGAAGCCTCCGCCAGCCGGCTGGCCCGGCGACCGCAGAGGGGGAACGGCTCCACCTCACCCGTCGAGCCGTGCATTTCCTGTGTGTCGAGAGCGAACGCGAACCTCCGCGTCCAGGAGGGCGGGATCTGGGGCCGGCGGCGGCGGCGGCGGCGGCGGCGGCGGCGGGGCGCCCGGGCCGGGCTAGGAGCGGCGGCGGGGAGCGGGGCCCCGCCTGCCCGGAGAGCGGCCGGCAGGGGCGCGCGGGCTCCGGCTGACAGCCCCGGGAGCGCGGCGGCGGCGGCGGCGGCGGAGCTCCGGGCGAGAGGCGGCCGGGGCCGTCCGGGCGCCCCGCTTCCCCTTTGCCCGGGAGGCCGGGAGCCGGCGGCGGGAGAGGGTTCATAATGGAGCCTTTCATCGGCAGCCGGTGGCCGGGCGCCAGGACCGACTCCGGGGAGGCCCGCGTGCTGGTCTAGGCCTGCCCTGCACGCTCTTCCCCTCCCGCTTGCCCGCCCCGCTCCCGGGTGCCGGCGGCCACGGCTGCCGTTGCTGCCGCTGCTGCCGGGACCCTGCTTCCTGTTTGCCCTCCGCGGCTCCGGCTGCCATGGAAGAGGAAGAGGAGGCGATAGGCTTTCTGGACAAGGTCCTGGAAGATGAAGATGTGTTTCTGCTGGAGGAGTGCGAGCTGGGAACCCCGACCAGCCCCGGCTCCGGGTCCCCCTTCTTGGTGGCCGTGAAGGTGGGAATGTGACACGCCCGGGATGCTTGTCGGGGGAGGGGGCAGGGCTCGCAGCTCTGACTGCCGAAGCCGCCGTGTGCGGCAGAAATGGCTGATTTGTGCACGAACCTCGTGGCTGAGTGGGAGCACCTCAGCCTGAGAGGGGCTGGCGCCTGCCTGCAGGGGATGCGAGGGACTGTGCAGCTGTTCCTGGGGGAGAGGTGCAGTGCCCGCCTCCTCCCTCTGGGCCAGTTGTCCTCAGGGGGAGTGGCTGCTGGCTTGCCCCAGGCCAGCTGTGCTGGGGGCTTTCTCTCGCGGTGACATGAGTCACCTGGTGGGCACGTCAGTGGTGTGAGCCTGCTGCCCCAGTGGAGCTGGCTGACTTGAAACCGGGAGGCCATAATTCCTTGTTTCCATGGCAGCAGTAGGCTAAGTGCACTTGTGAAGTTCAGGGAAGGGGGCTGCTCTCTTTCTAGCAAGGAGACTTGGTGAGGCTGCGCTAGGGCCAGAGGTCACTGAGCTTCCTTGAAGAAAAATAATTGGATCAGCTGAAGAGAGGGAGCTAACAGCTGGCTTGGAGGCAGGAGCCGGGGGCATAGGCACTTTAGGACCCAAGGTGGGCTTAGGCAGGAGGCTCTGGGGCTGTGGGCATTCCAGGCAGCCGTGCCTCTGTCTTGTCAGAGAAGTTGCCTGAAGGTAGAGCAGGAGGGGTGTGGTTGCCTCGATCCCCTTCCCTTCTTTTCACCTCCACCCCAGGGGCCTCTTGAAACCACACACCCTGCCTGAGGCATGGCACACCATGCGGTTCTTCCTTTTTTTCACCTAGGCCTGCTTCTAAGAGCTCTAAACTGTTTTGCTCACCTCCTCTCTGTCCTGCGGCTAGAAGGGAGGGCCAGTGAGAACTGGTGGCAGGGAGCTCGCAGACTGCAAGCCAGGGTGCCTAACAGAGCGCCCATCTCTGGGCCAGGGCCTGTCTGCCCTGGCATCCTGCATCCAGAGGGTGTGGTGCACAGAGCACTGCTGTGGGCAGGAGGCTGTCACTGGGCCTTTTTTGTCCCTTCTTCGAGATGGGATCCTGGCCCTGCCCCACCCACGCTATAGTGTAGTTCAGAGGTGGAGCTAATAGAGGTAAAAATAGACTGCAGGCCCACAGTGGATGGCTGATGTGTGGAATGGGTGGGGCCGGAGCTGCAGGCCTGGGTGCGGAGCAGAGAGCGGCCGTAATGGGCAGCTGGCAGTGGCTGGCGCCCCAGCCCTGGCTTTCTGATCTGGTGCTAGCTCAGCGCACTGGGGCTCTCATTAGGCCCCCACGGCCTTGCACGCAGGGTCTTCCCAGCCGTCCCAAGAACAGGACGGTGAAAAGACTGATTATGAACCAAGAGCACCTGCCGGGAGCTTAGTAGGGTGTGGGATGTGGGTTTTCAGTGGGCCTTCCCTGAGCAAGCCTCCTCAGCACAGATGCGGTCCCACTCATGTGCTGCCTCATGGGTCTTCCCTTCCTCCGCACACTGCTTATACCTCAGGCCATCCCATGTTTCATTCTGTTTGGAACTCTAGACATCCACCTCCTTGAATATGTCCTGTTCTTGCCACTTGTATTCCTTGTGAACATGGCACAGTGCCTGGTGTCCAGTGCATTGGTAGCACGAGTGAGGTTTAATGGGGCCGCAGAGGGTGTACCACGTCCCTGGTCTTGCTCCATCTCAGAGGTGTTCTAAGCGGGAAGCACATGGATGGCAGGGGAGCTTGGGTGCACATCACACCTGAGAATGCTGTTCCTTGCAGGCCTTGGGCGCGCTGAGATGGAGTCTTCCCCTCAACCTGCTGCCTCATGTCGTTGGACCTCTCCCCAGCGCTGATTGGAGCGTTGGGGGGTGTGTGGGGGGGTGCTTCCTGAGTGTTGGGGGATTCCAGGTCCCCTCTCTCAGCCTGAACACCTCTAGTTTGCCCTTCTTCTCTACTAGACTTGCCCATCTTTAGAGGGAGAAAGCAAGCAGAGAAAGCTCATTGATTCATTCAACAAACACTGTCAGGTTGCCTTCTAATCAAAGCAGACTGCCTTGACCTGGGGAGGAGATGAGATGAACAAAGCTTGGTCCTTTGTCACAGAGCTCACCGTTCAGGGCAAGTGCCCACATAATAGGGATTTATTGAGAAAGTAGGCAGGGCCCCAAGAAGGGTTCTGATAAAGGGGGACTAAATTCAGAGGAGGAGAGACCACTGCTAGTGGCGGCAGGGCACATGCACACGTACCCGTGTGAGGCCCAGGCTCGCTTTCTGGAGGGCGGGCTCCTGTCCGGGCTGCGGGCTTGGTGCACCCCGGCATGGTAGACTCTTCTTGGCAGCGGGGAGGAATCCAAGGCAGTCCTCTTGCTGCTATTACTTTACATCAGGAGCACTTATCTTAAGCAGTAGTTGTGTTCCTGAGCACGTGTCCAAGTGCCAGTCCTATAAATCAGTCCTGTTTTCCGTGTAATTTCTGAGCTGCTTCATCTTCCTGGGGGATGTATGTGAAGTAGGCAGTGGTTTTCTCCAGAGCTGGAGCTGGAGCTGGAGCTTGCTGTGTCTTTCAGCCCACGCTTCCCTCTGAGGAGTTAATGATCTATAAACGAATCATAATGCGAATACTGATAGCATCACCTCCCCTCTGTAAAGTGTTGTATCCCTCCCCCAAATCTTTCTTCCAATTCTATTTAAAGGTACCCAGGGCCGATGGGGGCCTTGCTATATAAAAGCTGCTATTTAAAGGAACTCATTTGTCAGGAATTTAGAATTCCTTTTGTAATGCAGATTAACCCTTCAGGTTAATCCTGTGCCAGTTTGAATGGATTATCTGGATCGCCTGTGTTTCAGCTTCACCTGCCCAGGTCTTGGCTCCCTCCACATGCAGTGATGGCCAAGCCTGTGTCCCCCACTTGGGTGTTTCCCAAAGTGTGGGCCACGTAGGTGGCACCTGGATGTCTCTTTTGCCCTTTAATAGTTAGGCATGTTTTAATATATATTGGAAAAAATATGACTTGCACATCTTTCCTGTGGTTTCAAATATACTGCTTGGGATGAGGCTGTGCTTTTAAGAAGCCAGTGGTTGTAAAGAACAATATTATATTAAGTAAATAATAGTAGCGGTGATGCGTGAGCGTGATAGAGCTGCAGAGGTGTGAGCTGCGAACGACCAAACTTTGGAAAACACTGCTGGACCCCAAGGGGCCTGCCTGTAGCTTCAGACAGCAGGGAGCCCGGAATAGGGAGATCCAGCCCCCAGGAGAGTGGGGCAGCTTCGTCCCTCAGCGGTGGCCCCCGTGCTCTCTGCTCTCTCTTCTGCTGAGGAATGAGCTGAAAGGGACCTCAGCTCTGGGGAGACCCAGCACTGGGGAGAAGCGAGAATGGCTGGATTGCCTGCATCTTCTCAACTCAGGGAGAGGCCGGCCCGCCGTCCTGGGGCTGGTGCTTGGCATGGACACAGCACCCAGACCCAGTGGCATCCGCTCTGACCAGACCCCCTCGGGTGCTCACTGCAGACTGGTGTGGCCCATGGGCTGAATTCTGCTGTCTGCTCTGTCTGAATCACAGGCGGGGCTGCAGGTTCAGCCCCCACCGTTGTCTCCGAGGAGATCAAGGCTCCTGGAGAGAGTGTCTTGACTTGGCCTGGAGCCAAACCGTTGGAGGCTTTATTTAGCCCCGACGATAGAAGACCAGGCTGGAGCCGGCTGAGCCCTCCTTGCAGAGACTGTCCCCCCCCCCCCCCCAGTGACTTGACTGCTTGGATCTGGGGCCTCAAGCTTGACAGGCTTTCAGCCTAGCAGATTGTGTAAGACGCTGGGCACGAACGAGCCCCCCGTGGCTGTGTTTCATAAGCTCTGCTTGGGGAGGAAGTGGGGACGTGTCGCTCAGAAGGCAGCTTCCCGGGCTGCGGGACTGGCAGGCAGTGTGGTGTAGGCTGTGGGGGCCCTGAACTCCAGAACGCACCCCCGGGCTTCTGGGGTGTGGGCACCTCTGGAGGGCTCCGGGGGTCCAGAGTGTCTCCCTCACTTGTGCTCCCAGCGCTGGGCACGTGGTGGGGAACGAGTGAATGGACCTTGAGCCCTGGGGTTCCGGGGTTGAGACTGGCTCCCTGAGCGTTGAAGAAACAGTGGGGAATTTCCAGATAATCTTTAACTAGAAACACGTGGGGCCTGAGGAGAGCAAAGCTGGAAGAGGTTTGGGGTGATAACTGTGAACAGGCCACCTGCTGTAAAATGGGCAGCCTTTAATTTCCCCTCCTTTGCCATCGCCGCCACATCCATGCCAGCCAGAAGTCAGCGTGGATGTGGCCCAGAGGGGGGCCTCTCAGGGTGACTGCTTCCTGCCTGTGGGGGAGTTCGCTCAGGATCGGCTCTGAGGTTGGAGTCCCCCGAGGTCAGGTCTTGCTGCCGAGCGCCGCTGCCCGTCTCAGGGCTGACACAAAGGTCTGTGCCCGGGGCAGGGTGGGAGAAGGCTTGGTAGGGGCTGAGTCACCAGGTCTTCACCCTGGCCCTGTCCAGCCAGCTCTACAGCTAAACCCACATTGTGCCCCCAGCTGACTTCCTTGAGAGGCTGTTGGCCAGGCCCTCTGGCAAATCCCTGGTCAGCAGGGAACAGGAAGGGAATAGGGCACAGGAGGGGGGCCAATTCCCACGCGTCAGGCTGGGGAAACAGCAGTGTTTGTGTGGTGTGCCAGGAGGCCTCCTCGGGTCTAACCTTGACCTTGAGGGGAGCTGCGGGCCCTGCACTCCAAGCTCTGGTCTCGTTCCTCTGTGGGGGTGCCGCCCGCCTTTAAGGTCCATGGCGGGGAGGCAGCCGGCAGTTTCCACGCTCTGTGCCTCCAAAGCATAACGATAACTCCTTCCAGACTGTGGGATTCCAGGGAGTTAATCCATGGAAAAGGCTAAGATCGGTGCCTGGCACTCCTGAAGCCATCAATAAATAACCATTGTCTTTCCCTAAAGCTTGGCCTCCATACTGGTCTCCTAATGCCACTGAAACAAATTACCACATATTTAGCGGCTTAAAACAATGCAAATTTATTCTCTTACACACCAAGTCTCGAGGGTCAGCAGGGCTGCCTTCCTTCTAGGAGCGCTAGAAAAGAGAACCTGTTTCCTTGCTTTTTCCAGCTTCTAGAGTCCCCCTGCATTTCTTGGCCCATGGCCCCATCCTCTGTCTTCAAAACCAGCAGTGTAGCATCTTTCAGGCTTGTCCTCTCTATCTTCCCGTCCCCAGCCCCCTCTCCTTCTGTGGGCACATGGCTTCTTCTCTGCCTCTGACCCTGTAGCCTCCCTCTCATAAGGATCCTGGTGGCTACATAGGTTCCACCTGGCTAATCCCAGGATAATCTCCCCATCGAAAAATCCTTAACTTAATCACATCTGCAGCATCCCTTTGCCACGTAAGGTGACACAGTCGCAGGTTTTGGTGGACACCTTTGGCAGGACATTGTTCTTCTACGACAGGATCAGGTAACATTTCAGAGACTCTGGAGGCAGCAGCCTCGGGCGCAGATCTGCTACCTGGGTTGCTGATGGAAGGCCAGGGGTTAGGTCCCTCACCTGGGGAAAGGGGAGGCAAGCCTGTGAGGACATGCTGGGACTCTCCTCAAGCCTGGGGAGATTTCTCATAGCTTCAGGCCCTCTCCCAGCCTAGGCTAAGGGTGTGCATTTGATGCCCAGAGAGGGAGCTGTTTGAGATTCCAGGTAAGCGTCTGAAACTTGAAAAAGGAACGTGAGAGTGAGGAAATCATCAGAGCAGTGGACAAGCACAGAATTTGGTGTTCCAGGCTCTGGGGGTGGAGGCGGCAGGGGGACTCCCAGCTCTGCCACTTTCTAGCTGTGTGATCCTGGGCTGGTCCCCTCCCTCTTTTTTTTTTTTTTTTTTTCTTTTTAGGGCCCCACCTGTGGCATATGGAGGTTCCCAGGATAGGGGGTTGAATCAGAGCTGCAGTTACACCACAGCCATAGCAACACAGGATCTGAACCGTGTCGGCGACCTACACCACAGCTCACGGCAACGCCAGACTCTTAACCCACTGAGCAAGGCCAGGGATTGAACCTGTATCCTCAGGACACGAGTCGGGTTCTTAGCCTGCTGAGCCACAACAGGAACTCCACCTCCCTCTTTTAAGTCTTATTCGTTGAATGGAAAATTATAGGACAACCCCCCCCACCCCTGCAGTGAGGTATTTGAGAGGTGGATGAGCCTAACTAAAAGTGGAAAGGACTTACAAGGCTTAAGACGCATCAGGTGCCCACACGTTAGGGGTGTCACGTGGTCCTAGACTCGGGGGTGTCCAGAAGAGTGTCATGCAGGTGCTTCAGAAGCCCTACTAGATCACTGGGCTGTTACAAGACAGGGCTCATGTCAGGTGCGAGGGGCGGTGCCACAGGCCAGAGGCTTCAGCTGTGCCTTCAGGAGAGACGGGATTTGGAGGGAGGGCGGGCCCACCTGGGAGGAATGTGGTCAGCAGTAGGGATGGTGAGACCCCAGATGCAGAGGCTGGGGCACTTGTGGCCATTTGGGAGCACGGGGGCCTGCGGCTGCTGGGGAGACGGGACGCGTAGGGAGAGGCACCCGGAGCCACTGAAGGTGTTTAAGAATAAGCTGGACCCCCGTTACAGTCGAGAGTCATGTGTATATTGACGTGGTTTTTGTTCTTGAACGTCTTTCTTTCCCACTAGATTTTAAGCCATGTGAGAGTAGGGCTATTGGATGCTTGTTTCCCACTGAATCTACAGGGTCTGGGAGACATTTGTTGAAGGAATAAATACATGAGGAAATAACCTCCTTGGATCCCCCAGTAATTAAGTCTTTGACAAGCCTCAGGTGTAGCATGGCATTCTGGGAAGATGGATCTGGCTCTGGTGAGCGGAGCAGAGGCAGAGGGCAGTTGGAATCCGGTGGGGAGTGGGGTGCCCTCGGGACCACAGCAGAGAGGAGAGGGTGGAGCCGAGGGAAGAATCCTTCTCAGAGATTAGCAGGCGCTCTTGGCAGGGTTTGAGGCCTACATGTGGCAGAGGGGAAGGAGACAGCAGGAACAGGAGCCTAGGCTTGACCTGGGATCTAAGGTGACAAGAAGGATTATCCATTTTTTCACTCAGGAAAGGTTTGCAGGCACATTCTCTAGGGCAGGCACTGTGCAGGTTGGTGGCCATTCCAGGCTCAGTGGGGTATGATCTCTGAGAGGAGAAGCAATTCCGGAGGCGGGAGGAGGCCTGTGGGGTCTGTGCCTTACTCGGTGAGGCAGTCAGGAAATGCTGGGGTCGGGGCGGCGGGGGGGGGGGGACAGGGGAAGGGTGGAGGGCTGCAGCCAGGACCCTCCATCGTGGGATGGAGCTCCCAAGGACAGGAAGATAGAGTCCGAGGTGTAGCTGGAAGGCCACTCGGCCGGGGTCCCCTGGCCACACCTCCATCCCGTCCTCTTGTCTCAGTTTAGACAGCACTTCCCTGGCCCCTGCTGTGCCTTCCCATGGCCTATGCCCTGCCTCAGACATGACTGATTTCCCTTCTCAGCTGTCTGTGTGTCCCACATGAAACCGCCCCACGCATGAGGTCGGATGCTCTTCCTCTTGCTCACTATTGTAAGGCTGACCAGGTGGATGGGTATCTGATAAGGAAAGGTCGGGGCGGGGAAGGATGGGAGAGAAATAAAGCAAAAGCCATTAGCACCAGGAGTGTGGAGGATTGTCTTTTATATTTCTGTACTTTCCAAATTTTCTGCGGTAAGTATTTGGCTTTTATCCCCTGCAAAAGTGTTAAAGAAGAGAAAAAAAGGCAAGATAACAGGTCACTCAGGATTTCGGCCTCCTTTCTCATGAGCTGTGGGTTTTTGGTCTTTTCCAGGTGGAAGCAGGGAAAGGCCTGGAGATGAGGAAGCTGGTTCTCTCGGGCTTCCTGGCCAGTGAAGAGATCTACATTAACCAGCTGGAAGCTCTTCTGCTGGTGAGTTTATGCCCCGGGACCCTCATGCTCGAAAGCTGCTTTTGTAGTTGCAGAGGGGTGGAGACCAGCACCAGTCCTTCCCAGGGATGGAGGGACCGGCAGGGTCTGTGATACTTACCTGCCTATGGCTTGCTGTCTGGGAGCCAAGGTCGTTGACAGAAAAGACCTGTGCCTCTCAGCCCCAACTCCCCATTACCTGCCCTGGGAAAGGGTGAAAAAGCAGGCCCTGCTTGGTGCTGGCAAACACTCCATCCCCGCTCCCTCCGTGGTACAGGCAGTGCTAATGGATCACAGTACTCTGTCCAGGCTGGGGTCCTAGCCGCCTCCTCCTGCTGGTGCTCTGGGCAGTCTCTACCAATCAGTCAGGTTGAGACTTCTTTGTCGTCGCTGGTCCAAGTCCTTCCTCCTCCCTGGAATAGCGAACCATCCCGATCCTCTGTGGCAGGAAGCGTGAGGCGGAGGGCGGTCTGTGTTGTTCTGAGAAGTGCAGGAACTCTGAGGCATTAGATAGACCGCAACCCTCTGGGACCGTGCCTCCATCTCTTCTCCAAGGTGGAGGTGTTGTTGCAAGAATCGGACTGGGAGGGGGGGGATATTCCAAAGGTAAAGGTACCAAAGCTGCCATCGTGGCTTAGTGGTTAACGAATCTGACTAGGAACGATGAGGATGTGGGTTCGATCCCTGGCCTTGCTCAGTGGGTTAAGGATCCTGCGTTGCCGTGAGCTGTGGTGTAGGTCTCAGACGCAGCTTGGATCCTGTGTTGCTGTGACTGTGGCTGTGGTGTAGGCTGGTGGCCTAGAACCCCTAGCCTAGAACCTCCATATGCTGCAGGTGCAGCCCTAAAAAAAGTAAAAATACCACACACACGTAAGATGTTTTTGCCTTTGAAGAGAGTGTGTATGAGGTGCATCTGGATATTATGCAGAGTGATCGTGGCGTGTGAAGTTCCCTTCTCTGGGTGTTTTGCAGTCTGAGGCATAAGACGATATCAGAAAAAAGAATCAGAAATTTAGATGTAGATCAGTAGAAACTCATTCTTACAAGAATTATAAGATGTACATTTCTACACTTGCTGTGATACGAGGTATTGTCACCTGGTGTCCCAGGGAACTTGGTGTTTGTTACCCAGGAGTGAGTATGCAGATGTTTAGCTGCTTTGGAACACCCTGGGCTGAGTTGGTGGTTCATCTCACTGAGAGTTTGTTGCTCTGCACAGGTCATGTTTCTCAAGGGAGGGACAATTTGGCAGGTTGATAAGGACTCTGATCTGGGGCCAGAACTAGGGCAAGATGACACTGCCATTAAGAGTAGACTTACTGGGAGTTCCTGTCATGGCGAGGCGGTAACGAACCCGACTAGGATCCATGAGAAGCCGGGTTCGAACCCTGGTCTCCACTCAGTGGGTTAAGGATCTGGCATTGCCCTGAGCTGTACTGTAGGTTGCAGATGTGGCTTGGATCCTGCGTGACTGTGTCACAGCCCAGCAGCTACAGCTCTGATTTAACCCCTAGCCTGGAAACTTCTACATGCCATAGGTGCAGTCCTAAAAAAAAAAAAAAAAAAAAAAAAGAGTAGACTTACTGAGAGTTCCCCTTGTGGCGCAGTAGTTAACGAATCCGACTAGGAACCATGAGGTTGTAGGTTCAATCCCTGTCCTTGCTCAGTGGGTTAACGATCCGGCGTTGCCGTGAGCTGTGGTGTAGGTTGCAGACTCGGCTTGGATCTGGTGTTGCCATGGCTCTGGTGTAGGCCGAGGCTACAGCTTTGATTTGACCCCCAACCTGGGAACCTCTGTATGCTGCGGGAAGTGGCCCTAGAAAAGGCAAAAAGACAAAAAACAAACAAACAAAAAAAAGAAGTAGACTTATTGGGGAGTTCCCGTTGTGGTGCACCAGAAACAAATACAACTAGGAATCATGAGGTTGCGGGTTTGATCCCTGGCCTTGATCAGTGGGTTAACAACCCATCATTGCTGTGAGCTGTGGTGTAGGTTGCAGACTCGGCTCAGATCCCGTGTTGCTGTGGCTGTGGCGTAGGCTGGCTGCTGTAGCTCTGATTAGACCCCTAGCCTGGGAACCTCCATATGCCTTGGATGCGGCCCTAAGAAGAAAAAAAAAAAAAAGTAGACTTACTGGCCTGTCTTTCAAACTGTGCATCTCAACCACTAGTGGGTTGTGCAATCATCAAAGCGGGGTGAACCAGCATTTTAAAACCAATGAGAAAGAACGTGTCTGCGTGCATCACACATAACAGGAGTGAGTATGGATTCATGCAACTTTTGGCTTATATGGATAGATATGTATGTGTATGTATGTACTAGGCCACATGCTTTCTTATATGTGTTGTGGGTTTTAAAAAACCACTGGCTTGGAGTTCCCACTGTGGCTCAGCAGGTTAAGGACCTAACATTGTCTCTGTGAGGACACCGGTTTGATCCCTGGCCTTGCTCAGTGGGTTAAGGATCCAGCACTGCCATGTGCTGCAGCGTAGGTTGCAGATGCAGCTCGGAGCCAGTGTTGCTGTGGCTGTGGTGTAGACCTCAGTTGCAGCTCCAATTCGACCCCTGATCCGGGAACTTCCATATGCTGTAGGAGCGGCTGTGAAAAAAACCAGTAACAAAAATAAAAAACCACTGGCTTTGGGCAAGCCATGCATGACCTCCTTGAGCCTCCATTTTCTCATCCGAAGATGAGAATGATGCCATTACCTTCTCTTTCTCTTCTTCGTGGGGCTGAGATGATCAGGTGATCCATTGGGGGCCCTCGAACAGTGCCAGGTACTCAGGCACTCAAATATTAGCTGAAGGAAGGAGGGCAGGCAGCTGAAGTACACCGTATACTGTGAATCGCTGTCCCCAAAGGGGCACGGCTGTCACCATGAAAAGGATGCATATTAGAAAGAAATTCAGACAAAGGAGCCAGACTGCCCAGCTTTGAGTCCCTGTTTGGCTGCTTTACTAGCTCTAGACCTTTAGCCGGTGAACGAACCTTTCTTTGAGCCTCACTTTCTCCATCTGCAAACCAGGTACTAATATTAGTACTCTCTCCATGGGGTTGCTGTGAGGGTTGAGTGAGTTTGTAGCAGAAGCTCTTAGAGCCTTAGTGTTAGCTGATACAATTATTCTCTCCACTTCTGGGAGA
Source organism: Phacochoerus africanus (assembly GCF_016906955.1). NCBI lineage: Eukaryota > Metazoa > Chordata > Mammalia > Artiodactyla > Suidae > Phacochoerus > Phacochoerus africanus. Next base: position 46,448,075 of record NC_062557.1, read on the forward strand.
GAATGCAGGTTAGGGCCTGTTTGTTTCTATCCACACGCATTCCCTGAAGAAAGGGGAGGTGCCTGTTCTCACTGGAAGCAGGCCCCTCTTAGATTCCAGCCTGGCTCTCTTCTGTCATTGGGCCCAGTTTGAGTTTCCGTCTGTCTGGGTAAAGATAACACCGGATTTAGGGGCCAAGACACTCCCTCCCCGCCTGCCTTTCCAACGGCTCAAGCCCTCCAGGCAAAAACAGTGGGGCTGGGGCCCCCAGTCCTGAGGCAACCCTGGTGGGTCCCTCCTCTCCCCCTCCTGTCCATCCGGGACCCCTGGCCGGTTCTTTCTTGAGCTGAGGCAAGAGTAGGAGGAACTGGCTGGAGGGCCCCAGGGAGAGGGGGCAGACCTCCTCGGCCACAGTCTCAGATGATGAGCCTCGGAGATAAGGAATTCGACCTCCTTGAGTGGTGGGCTCTCCCCAGGTATCCCGAGGCCAAGCCCTTTGCTCCTTGGGGTGACCTAACAAAGGGGCCCAGAGAAGAAAACCTGGCTGCCCGGCTCACCTCCTCCTCACCCCTCCCCTGTTCCCGCAGCTCGGCTCTTGAGTGTGTGCTTTAACACTTCCTGCTATGCAAACGGCTGGGTGTGTGTACCCAGGCCTGTGGACACACACAGGTGCAGACAGGGAGTCACACAGGAGCCTCTGTTCCTGCTGGCTTGCTGGCAGGTGTGGGAACCTTCCACACCCTCCAGGATCCTGCTGGGCTCAGATCACAAGGGGAGAGGGTTGGGAGCCTGGGCTGAGGCGGGGATGAAGGAAGGGAGACGGACCCAAGGCTGCATCTGGCTGCCTTTGCCCGAGGCTCCTTCCAGCACCCAGGCCCCAGGATGCGGCCCCCCACCCCCTCCCCGTCCCCCCAGGCCACAGCCTCCCAGCCATTGGGATATAAGAGGTGGTGGAGGAAGTGGGCCTGGTTTCTTTCCTCTGTTTCGAAAGGCAAGTTGCTGGGGGACAGAGCAGACAGACGACAGTGTGAAGTCACGCAATGAATTCGAACCCACCTGGCCCATCTTCCTCTGGAGGAGCCTGTTATGGGACCTCCAGAGCCGGCCTTGTCCTCTGCCCTGGGCCGCTGGGAGGAGGAAGGGCAGACGGGTGTGTCCGCGCTTTGTCGGAAGAGTGGATTGGAGCTCTGTGTGGGCTCCCAGGCCTATATGTGGGACCTCACCAGATAAAAATAACTGCCTTCAAGGGTCTCAGGCCAGCCAAGGGCATGCACCCGGCACTTTCCCTTCCTCCAAAGGCCCCCAACCTTGTCCTGAGAACTGTGTGATGCCTGGAGCACAGGCCCTGTCCATGTGACCGGCCCCTGGCGAGCGCAGCTTCCCCTTTTGCAGCCGGTGGGAGCTGAGGAGGAAGCAGAGCAGTGGTGTCCTGTCTGTGCGTGGGTTTGAGTGCTTTCCCAGCAGCTTCTGAGAAATCCTGACACACACACCCCCGGCCGCCTCCACCTTTAATTCCCCCCCCCGGTGGGGGAGGGGTTGTACCCTGGCAGGGACAGGGCCTCTGTGGCCACTTGGACCCTCCCCTGGACCTGGAGAGATCAAGGTGAAAAGGATAAACTAGCCCATGCTGGGGGCCGGCTGTGTGTCCTCCCCGGAGTGCTGGGAGCCGTGAGGCCAGTGAGGGGCCCACCCAGGGTTGCGAGGACACTGGTTTCCTCTCTGTCCCGCCGCTGGCAGGCTCACCCAGTCCCCGCCCCTCCACCTGCTCAGATCTTCCCTCTCCCATCCCCTCCTCTGTGCCACTCTCTCCAGGCTGCACCAGCACGACCTTGGGACCAGTTGGTTGATATTTACGGTCCACGTTGAGTAATAGCTCTATCTTGCTTTGTCCACTAAATTGTTTCGTTTGTGTTGGTCCAGTTACCCAAATAGATTATAGCATTCTCCAGAACAAGGAGCATGAGTCATAAAAATAATCTCCTGAAGAGAAAATTAGACCCCGGCATTCCCCTGCTTCAGTCCCTCAGGGAAAGCCGGGTCACTGCATGGGCTTCTCAGCCGCATTCCTTCCCCTGTGCGATCTGGCTCTGCTCACCCCTCCAGCCCTCTGCCCGCGGCACAGGCTTCCTTCAGGCTCCTCCTCTCCCTCCCCCAGCCATGCCCGCCTTGGGACCAGGAATACTGTCCCCTTTGTCCCATGCTCCCATTTCAGGTCAGTGTCCCCTTCTTGGAGAAGCTGTCCTTCAGCAGGACGACCCCGTCTTATTTCCTTCATTGCACTTTTGTGCCATCATGTGTGTGATTGTTTCCTGGTGTTCTGTCTGGCTCCCCTCCCAGACGCACGGCTCCACAGGGGCAGTGATCAGTGAATCCCTGAATACCTCCCACCCGCCCCCGCTCTGGCCTCGAGTTAGGCACTCGGTCCATTATTTGTGGGGTGAATAGTAATAATAGTAGCAGCTAACATGTATCGATTGCCTTCTGTGTGCCAGGTACATATTCAATATTTTATATAAATTATGGTTTTTGATCTTCCCATCAGTGTTCTTAGGAAGGTAATGTTGTCCCAGATTTACAAATAACGCTGCTGAGGCCCAGAGATGCTAAGTGATTTGCCCACAGCTATGAAGTGGCAGAATTGGGACTCTGGCCCACACTGCCTGGCCTGCACCAGGTGGAATCCCATCCTGCTTCCCAAGCAAAGGGCTGGACATTAAGGCCTCACTGATTCCAGCACCAAGAAGGTCAGAAGGAGAGTTTCTGCTTTTTCCCTGCCTTCATCATTGCATCGGAACTTTTTATTTTCATTTTTTTTGGCCACGACCATGGCGTGCAAAAGTTCCCCAGCCAGGGACCGAACCTGCACCACAGCAGTGACAACGCTGGATTGTTCATTGCCAAGCCACCAGGCAGTTCCCACATCTGACTTTCTAGAGCTGGGAGGATGAGGGAGCCAGAACTCAGAGTGTTGTCTGGGCTTTTGAGTAGAGGGGCCTTCCTTGTGGATGGGCATGGGCTCTGCCACAGTGAGAGTGAGGCAACGGGAGGCTAGAGCGAAGCTTGGCTGGGCGATTCAGCTGTTGCAGCCAGCTCCAGCTGGTGGTTATCTCAGAAGGATCCGGCATTAACTTGGGTCTCCCTCGGTGCAGGTGTTCGCTGTAGCCCAGCACTGAGTCGCCCGTTCTCTGCTAGGATGCTTCGCTTGTCAGAAGACTCACTATCTAAACCCCCGAGACATGGGGAAACAGCTCCAGTGAGCCCATACCTGTCCCTACTCTCTTCTGCTCCTGGGTCTCCAAAATGACCCAGACTAAGTCACAGGCCTCTTTCCTACACAGTAGATGAAGAACACCAACCGTGTCTGACTCAGGCTTCTCTCGCCCAGGAAAATACTCCCCTGCCCCCCGTGACTTCTCTATGGGGCAGGTTTCCAGACTCTCCCCTGAGGGCCTTTGGAGCACAATCTGGGCATCTTTGGGGCTTTAGGAAGGTCAGCCATGGCGGTGTCATTTTTTTGTTTGTTTCAGCAATGAATTTTTCCTTTTTATGGCTGCACCTGCAGCAATACACAAGTTCCTGGGCTAGGGGTCCAGTCAGAACTGCATCTGTGGTCTTTGCCGTGGCCACAGCAACAGCAGATCTGGGTTGCATCCATGCACTACAATGCAGCTTGCAGCAACGCCAGATCCTTAATCCTCTGAGCAAGGTCAGGGATTGAACATGCATCCTCACAGAGACAACTCGAGTCCTTAACCCACTGAGCTACAATGGGAACTCCTTGACTGTGAGTTTTAATAGCTCTTTTCCCTTGATTATAAAATGAATATTTACTCATTGGAGGTGATTTAGAAAATAGAGAAATCACACTGAAGACACAGGTCTCATTGTCCTTTAATGCTGGGCTTTAAGGAGATGGCTTCAGCTCCCAGCAGGTGTTGGGGATGGTACTGAGTTTCTGTCACCTCACCCTCTCCAGCTGCAGGCGTTGGAGCATCTTAGTGAGGACAAGAGATGATAGATAGGTTTCATCTTGCTGGTCAACCTTGCCATTGAGAAAGAGTCTGAGGCTCCAACCAGGCTCAGTGAGAAAGATCCTTGTGATCGCTTAGCAATGTCTGCCACAGGCATAGGAGGTTTGCACAGTGCGTGTGTGCCTCCTGCTCACCCTCTCTGGAATAAATGATGGGAACTTAAAATATCAGTGCAGCTGAGGCTGGTTTGGATCCCTTAGAAATTCTACCCCCAAGTCCTAGAATCATATTCTGTTTCTTGAAAGGGAACAGCTGAGGGGTTGAGTTCCCAGCCAACCCTTCTTCCTCCCCTGAAGCGGGACAAGGGAGTTTATGACTCAGAGCATCAGGCCATTTTGGAAGAAAACTCTGGATCCTGTTAAACCATCAGGCAAACCCAGTGCAGGCCGAGAGCCAGGGGCCCCTCGGGGGACACGGGGTGGGATAAATCTGTTCTGAAACCACCCCGTGGGCCCAACTGGACCACTGAACCAGCCCCTGGCCATCAGGCTCCCTCTTCTTGCAGTAGTGTGTGGTTTGTTGGGGCCTGTGACAGCAGCTGCTTGATTCCAACCACTCGTCAGGTGCTGCCCTTGGTGGCCTTGTTGGGGCAGCGGGAAGGCCTCATCCGGGCCCTGAATCTGCTGACCCTTGGGTTTACTCGCCTCTCACCTCTGCTCTTTCTTCCTCCTCTCTCCCAGCCCATGAAACCCCTGAAGGCCACAGCCACCACCTCCCAGCCCGTGCTCACCATCCAACAGATCGAGACCATCTTCTATAAGATCCAGGACATCTACGAGATCCACAAGGAGTTCTATGACAACCTCTGCCCCAAGGTGCAGCAGTGGGACAGCCAGGTCACCATGGGCCACCTCTTCCAGAAGCTGGTGAGTCTCTCCTGGATGGAGGGTCCTCATCTGGGGCCTCAGTGGAGCTGCTGGTGTTGGGAGAGGACCAGTCAGCCCCAGCCCTCTGGGCTCTGCCTTATGGGAAACCTGGGCCTGGTGCCTCAACTCCTGGCCTCCCCTGGTGAAGCCCGAGTGCTCCTAGGGCCACTGGAGACACCCTGTGTGCGTAGGTGCCCCTCCTAGGGCATCATTTCTCAGCAAGGGGTTGCCAGAGCTGGACCAAAGGCTTCCCTGATGGGCTTCAGAGCCCCCATCCCTCAACTGACAGAGGGGCAGTGCCAGGTGGATGGAAGGGACTGCTCACCTGCGGCCTCAGGTACTTGCTGCACCTCTGTGCCGCCTATGACGTGATACAGTCAGTTGGGTGGGAGACTGTGTCAGCCAGCAGTCCTCTGCTGAGGACCCTGGACAGAAAGCACCAGGAGCCCAGACCCCTCCCCCCCACCATTGCAGGGAGGGAGAAGGAAGGAGGTGGAATTAACGTGCAGAAAAGCTCACCGGATGAGCTAGCTCCCGCGCTTCTGTGACACCCTGTCCTTCAGCACCTTGTCTGTCTCTGGCCAGGTCCCCCAAGGACCCCTGGTCAGACCTACAGGGCCCTCACCCAGCACTCCCCCCATAACTCCTGCCAGCCCAGGAGTCACTAGCCTTAACCTCCGGGTGTGAGTGGTGGGGGCAGGGGGCAGTGGCTCCACTTTTCCTCACCTACAGTGGTGAGACCCACTGAATGGACAGGCTCCTACTCGTTGTAGTCGTCTTTTTTTTTTATGAAAGTGTAGTTGATACAGTGTTTCTTCAACTTCTTTTGTACAGCAAAGTGACTGACCCAGTCATACACGGTTCCCTGTGCTGTACAGCGGGACCCCATTGCCCTTCCCTTCCACATGTAACAGTTTGCATCCACAAACCCCAAACTCCCCATCCATCCCACTTTCTCCCACCTCCCTCCCCCCTCCCTGCCCCCCGGCAACCACAAGTCTGTTCTCCATGGCCATAATCTATCTGTTTTGTAGATAGGATCATTTTTGCCATATTTGAGATTCCATATATAAGTGATATCATATGGTATGTGCCTTTCTTTTTCTGACTTACTTAGCATGAGAATCTCTAGTTGCATCCATGTTGCTACACATAGCATTATTTTGTCCTGTTTATGGCAGCGTAGTATTCCTTTGTGTATATGTGCCCCATCTTCTTAATCCATTCATCTGTCGATGGACATTTAGGTTGTTTCCATGCCTTGGCTGTTGTGAGTAGTGCTTCTGTGAACAGAGGGGTGCAGGTATCTTTTTGAATGAATGTTTTGTCAGGATATGTGCCCGGGAGTGGGATTGCTGGGTCATATGGTGGTTCTATATTTAGTTTTCTGAAGACCCTCCATGCTGTTTCCCACAGCAGCTGTACCAGTTTGCATTACCAGCCCCCTACTCTTCTTTCCCTGGAGAGAACTCTTGCTTGGATATTCCTGGGCCACAAGCTCAGCATCTTCAAAGAGCTTTGAAGCTCTTTGCTCTTTTTCCTGCCTCTGTGTCAGTGACTGTGGCCACACCCCATCTGCCATCCATCCATGACTCCCTGGGACTCATCCTTGGCACCTCCCTCCCACCCCGCTTTTCTGCCTCCCTGCATCCCATGGAGTCCACGTCTTTAAAGCTCATAGCCTCCTTCTCTCCACCCGCTCTGGCGCCCTCACCTGGATCCCTGCTCTGGCCTCATAAGTGGCTGCTGCCTCCAGGCTGGCCTCTCAGGTGGTTTCCACCTCTACGGAGCAGCAGGAGACCTGACTCCTGACTGGGCTTCGCTTCTCTCCTGCTCACATCCCTTCAGGGGCTCCCCCTTGCCCATCGGATATAAACCAAGCTCCAAGGAGTGGCTTAGGAAACCCTTTGCATGCTGGCCTCTGGCTACCCCTGGCCTCTGGCTACTGCCTCCTCCACTGTCTAGGCCCCCAACCCTGAACTTTCTGGTCTCAATTTTCACTGCAGGCCTTCTTGGCCTCTCTGTACCTGAGGGTCTAGCTGCCTGAAATGTCCTGCTCCATCTTGATTGGCTTGTCTTGTCAGTGTTCAGTTTAGAAACAGAGAAGCCTTCCGCAGCCCCTGGAATGCAGCCCCTGTGCTTACTCCCTCCATATACACCAAACTGCCTGTCTCCCCAAAACCATAAGCTCTGGGAGAAAAGACTGTATTTTCTTCAATTTGAACGAATGAGTGGGTTGGTGGGTGAGTGAGCCAGTGAATGAATAGGCGAATGAGTGTGCCCTGCCCTTGACCCCTGGGGCCAGGGAGAACTTGGAAGCGCATTGAATAGACATCAAGGGCTAGAGTCTTCTGTCCTGAGGGGCACCCGTGTAGCAGAGGTGCCCACAGCTTCTCCAGCCAGGTCATAGCTGGGTGTGAATCCCAGCTCTGCCACAGGTTAGACCTGTGACTTTGAGGAAGTAGAAATGAATCTGACTAGGAACCATGAGGTTGCGAGTTCGATCCCTGGCCTCGCTCAGTGGATTAAAGATCCAGTGTTGCCATGAACTATGGTGTAAATCACAGACATGGCTCGGATCCTGCATTGCTGTGGCTGTGGTGTAGGTCGGCAGCTGTAGCTCCAATTTGACCCCTAGCCTGGGAGTTTTTATATTGCCTGGCGGCAGCCCTGAAAAAAAACCAAAACCAAAACCTGTGACTTTGGGCAGCTTACCCAACCTCTCCTGACTCAGCTTCTTCTTGTGTAAAACCAAGGGTAATTATAGAATTTACCTCACTGATGGTTTTGAGGACTAAGTGAGTTAATATCTGAAAAGTGCTTGGAATAGGACCTGAAATACAGTAAATTAGTAAATGCTTAATAGCCATTATCCTTACCGTTATTACTGTTATTACTGCTATTATTATTATTAGGACGAGGTGGTGTTGCATGGGAACCCCCCACACTTCTGGCTCTGGCAGCCCCAGAGTGGTGGCCCCAGTTCAGGATGCTGGACACCTGGTCCCAGAGGCCTGACCCGATTGGCTTGCAGGGAGCAGCCTCTCCTTCGCCCTCAGGAGGGCAGATGAGAGCAGAGCTTGGCGGGAGGGGGCAGGTGGTTAGGAGGGCGAGTAGCCCGCAGCAGAGTGGCAAGGCGGTCCCAGTTTATCTTTGTCCTTCAGACCCTGCTCTCACCAGGGTCCCCCCTTCTGGTCTGAGCCCCACTGGCTTGGTCGTGAACTTGCCTTTCCCCAGCCCTCCCCCAGCATCATGAACTGCTATCTGAAGCCCCCGGAGCTACAGGCCTGGGAGGAGGCCAGGGCAGGCCAAGCATCTGGAGGCAGTTTATTTTCAGCTGGTCTCCGGGTATTTGATTATCCATTACTGAGAGAAGGGAATTAGCATCTCTGTTATTTGTTTTATGAGATCACCCCAGTGCCAAGCTGCTGTTTCTAGGCAACCTCCGCTTCCTCGTTAGCAGCCCTGGCAGGCCAGGCCTTGGGCCCTGCAGACAAGGCTGCTCCATGGAGAGGGCAGTGCCTGGGATGGCTGGTGACCCCTGCACCCGGGCCTTCTGCCCAGGAGGTTCCTGCTTCTGGCTCATTCCTGGCTACTCCTTGGGCGATGGGGTGGCAGGGAAGCACCCCACCCTGGGCAATCAGCCTTTAGCCTTTTCTTGGGACAGGGAACAAGGAGAGCGTGTACCTAGAAGAATAGCAGCCGTTTTCACTTTGGTTTAGGAGACAGCTGTCTAGCACAGGCCCCGTAGCCCGGGACACCAGGGGGCCAGTTCGCCCCCGGAAGAGGAATCAAACTCCATCCCTTCCCGCCCTTCCCACCTGGGATTTTCCTTTCTGAAAAGTTTGAGAGTTCACATTGTGGCTCACTAGTATCCATGAGGATATGGGTTCTATCCCTGTCCTGGCTCAGTGGGTTATGGATCCGGCGTTGCCATAAGCTGTGGTGTAGGTCGCAGACTCGGCTCAGATCTGGCGTTTCTGTGGCTGTGGCATAGGCCAGCCTCTATAGCTCCATTTTGACCCCTAGCCTGAGAACTTCCATATGCCACAAGTGCGACCATAAAAAGCAAAAAAAAAGGAGTTCCCGTCGTGGCCCAGCAGAAACAAATCTGACTAGTAACCATGAGGTTGCAGGTTCAATCCCTGGTCTCACTAAGTGGGTTAAGGATCCTGCATTACTGTGGCTGTAGGTCACAGACATGGCTCGGATCTGCCATTGTGGCTGTGGTGTAGGCCGGCGGCTACAGCTCCGATTTGACCCCTGTCCTGGGAACCTCCATATGCCACAAGTGCAACCATAAAAAGCAAAAAAAAAAAAAAAAAAAAAAATTGGACCCATGGCTCTGGCCCTGGCTTCTTTGCAAACGTCCCAGTTCTGACTTTCTGTCTAGCTTTCCTCGGCCCCACCTGCCAGCTCCCTTCAGCTCTGTCTCTTGCCTGGGTGGCTCCAGGCCATCCCCCCCACCCCCCCGCCCGCCCCCGGACCCACCTCTTTGGGTCCTTGAAGAGCACACAGATTCTGCAGAAAGCACAGTGGTCCAGGGCGGGGCTCCAGGGCAGCCCACTTCCTCTGGCACCTTTGTGGGTAGAAGCCCTGTAGTAGCAACTGAACCCCCTTGCTACTGCATCGAAAAAAATATTAACCGGAAAATCTAGAGAATAATGTAGCAAACAACTGTGCACTCACCTCCAGAATTAACAGATACTAAGCCCTGAAGATATACAGAAAGACTGTTTTTTGTTTTTTTTCTTCTGCTTTTTAGGGCCTCACCCTAAGCGTATGGAAGTTCCCAGGCTAGGGATCAAATTGGAGCTGTAGCTGCCAGCCTATACCACAGCCACAGCAATGCAGGATCCAAGCCTTGTCTGCGACCTGCACCACAGCTCACAGCAATGCCAGATCCTTAACCCACTGAGCAAGGCCAGGGATTGAACCTGCGTCCTCCTGGATGCTAGTCAGATTCATTAACCACTAAGCCACAACAGGAACTCCAGGAAGACTTTTTAATCAAGAAAATAAAGCATTGCAGGAAGTTCCTGTTGTGGCGCAGTGGTTAACGAATCCGACTAGGAACCATGAGGTTGTGGGTTCAATCCCTGCCCTTGCTCAGTGGGTTAGTGATCCGGTGTTGCTGTGAGCTGCGGTGTAGGTTGCAGACGTGGCTCGGATCCCGCGTTGCTGTGGCTCTGGCGTAGGCTGGTGGCTACAGCTCCAATTTGACCCCTAGCCTGGGAACCTCCATATGCCGTGGGAGCGGCTCAAGAAATGGCAAAAAAGACAAAAAAAAAAGGCATTGCAGATGAGGAGCCAATCTCTGCCTTTCCCCTTGCCCTTCCACTCAACCTCTACGCAGATGCTGGCATGAATTTGGTGTGTAGCCTCTAGGCTGCAGTTTGTGTTTTTGCCACAGATCTGTATCTTTTTATGGCACCGAATGTACATTTAAAGTGCATATAAGTGTGTATATATATCCTATCTTACAAATTTTGCAATTTAACCATCATTCATTTTGAAACTTGTCAGTGCTGCTGCACAAAGATCTAGTTCATTCATTTTAACTGCAGTGTGTGTATATGTTTCCCTATTTGTTTCCATTCTTTTCACAAGAGAACGAGGAGGGTAAATATGCTTGTGCAATTTCCTTGTGAACACAAATATGCAAGTTTCTCTAGAGCAGTGCTTTCCAGTACAAATACAGTGCAAGCCACATAGATAATTTTTTTCTGGTGGGGGAGTTCCCGTTGTGGCTCAGTAGTTAACGAACCTAACTAGTGTCCCTGAGGATGCAGAGACGCCCTGGGAGAACAGACTGTATTTTCTTCAATTTGAATGAATGAGTGAGTTGAGTGAGTGAATAGGCGAATGAGCGCACCCTGCCCTTGAGGGATCAAGGGGCCAGGGAGAACTTGGAAGCGCATTGAATAGACATCAAGGGCCCGAGGCTTCTGTCCTGAGGGGCAACCGTGTAGCAGAGATGCCTATAGCTTCTCTAGCCAAGTCATAGCTAGGTGTGAATCCCGGCTCTGCCACAGGTTAAACCTGTGACTTTGAGGAGTTCCCATCATGGCAAAGTAGAAGCGAATCTGACTAGGAACCATGAGGTTGCAGGTTCGATCCCTGGCCTCAATCAGTGGGTTAGAGATCTGGCGTTTCCGTGATCTGTGATGTAGGTCACAGAGGCGGCTCAGATCCCACATTGCTGTGGCTGTGGCTGTGGCACGCAGCTGCACCTCCAATTTGACCCCAGCCTAGGAACTTCCATATGCTGCAGGTGCAGCCCTAAAAAGACAAAAAAAAAAAAAAATCAAGTGGCCACATTGTTTGAGTAAAAAATAAGCAAGTGATATTAATGCTAAGAATATATTTTGTTTAGCCCAGTAGGTGCAAGATATTATCATTTCAAAGTGTAATCAAGATTTTAATTAATCAGCTAATTTACCTTCTCTTCTGCATATTGAGCCTCTGAAGTCCAGTGTGTGTTTTACACTCACAGCACATCTCAGCTTGGACAAGCCGCATCTGAGATGCTCAGTATCCCCGTGTAGCCCGTGGCTCCTGTATTGGACAGCACAGCTCTGGGGTTTGTATGTAGAAGTAGTATGCTGAGCTGTGCATATTTTCAACTTCGTTATTGACAAATTACTCGCCAAATAATTGTACTAATTTACATCCCCACAAGCCGTCTGTAAAAGTTCCTATTTCCCTACATTCTTTCCAACCCTTAATATCATTAGACTTTTAAATTTTGACCAGATGGATGGGTATCAAATAGTACCTCATTTAATTTGCATTTCCACCCTTTGCTCCTTTAAGAGGAAATGCACATGCACAGCACAGAGAACACTTTCCATAAATATTTGAAGAATTGAATTAATGAGCCTTGGTTTCCCCTTTTGCAGTTGGTATCTGCTCTGACTCCCCGAGGAGGCGGGGCTTCTCTGTGGTCCTGAACCATGGAAAGCTTTGTATTAGGTTCGGAGGGACATGGGAATGTGCAGTATGGTTCCTTGGAGGCTGAGGAAGCAGGGACAGGGGCCAAGAGGCCAAGGGAAGTGGGGACTGCATCTTTAAATGCTGTGCCCCGCACTCAGCGAGGGGTACTGAGCAGGCCACATGTGCCCATCCCGCTCCCTGTCTCCCTGCTTCAGTTAATTCCAGGATATGAAAGACGAGTGAGGCATTAAGGGCTTCAAACTGTGCGACACTTTGATGATGCTAAATAAAGCCAAAAGCTGAGATGAGCTGAGTTTTTGCATGCCAACAAAGGCCCTGCCCTACTCCCCCAACCCCCAATACCCCCTTGTTAACCTTATTGGCTGAGCCAGTTTCCATGGAAACTGTCAAGTTCAAAGGGATGCTGTAGTATGTTCATTCTGCCTTTTCCCTTTGCTCCCAGCTAGCCATTTGGACTGAGTTAAAGATTCTGAGTGCTAAGGGAGCTCCAGGTGCTCTGGTTATGCTTTCATCCATTCATTAATCCTCTTTTCCCATCCCACTCCTGCCCTCCTCTCTCTCTCCCCTCTCTTCTCCTTGCAGGCCAGCCAGCTTGGTGTGTACAAAGCATTTGTGGATAACTATAAAGTCGCTCTGGAGACAGCTGAGAAGTGCAGCCAGTCCAACAACCAATTCCAGAAGATCTCTGAGGTGGGCTGTTCCCTGCACAGCCACCCTGACGACATGGGGTTTTGGGGGTTGCTCAGAGCCTTCCAGCCTTTGGAGCTCTTCCCCCTTGCTTGCCAGTGAGGAAAACAGCTCCCCTGATGGGTAACACCTAGCCTGACATTGGCTTTCTTGCACTTGACATTTTTCCTCTTGATAGAAGAATATCGATTTGTATGTGATTTTATTATTCTGTGTTAAAACAGGGGGGCAAAAAAGAAAAGAAAAAAGGCAGCGTTCTCCCACCCTGTAGTGACCTTAAGCAAGTCGCTTCCCTTCTCTTGGACTTACTTCCTCTTCTGTAGAACAAGGTGTCTGGGTTTTTCTAGCTCATCCCAAGCTTGCTTGACAAGAACCACCAGGGGCACTGTATAAAAGGAAGATCTTAAAGTTCCCATCATGGCTCAGTGGTAACGAACCCGACTAGTATCCATGAGGACTCAGGTTCAATCCCTGGCCCTGCTCAGTGGGTTAAGGATCCAGCGTTGCTGTGAGCTCTGGTGTAGGTCCCCCAGTCGAGGCTCAGATCCTATGTCGCTGTGGCTGTGGCATAGGCTGGCAGTTACAGCTCCCACTCGCCCACCAGCCTGGGAACTTCCGTATGCCACGGGTGTGGCCCTGAAAACCAAAAACCAAAACCAAAAAAGAATGCAGATCCCCAGGTACTGTCCTTGGAGCTTTAATTCAGAAGGGTTGGCGTGTGGTGTTTTTTTTTGCGGGGGGGGGGAGGTTTTTTGGCCATGCCTGCAGCGTGTAGAAGTTCCTGGGCCAGGGATCAAACCCATGCCACAGCAGTGACCCGGGCTGCTGCAGCGTTCATGACACCAGATCCTTAACCCACTGGCCACAAGGGAACTGTATGTTAACCAGCTTCCCCAGGAATCAGGAGACCTGAGGCAGTCCGGACCGGGTGGTCTTTTAAGATCCTCACAATCCCGAAGAGAGAGGACAGGGAGCCCTTATGTGCAGAAGAAGCCCCAGACCCTCTGGCTGGAAACATGCCAAGCCTTCCCACTATCCTTCTCTGCAGGGCAAAGATGCTTCACTGCCTGCCGTTGGCCCTGCTGTCTGGGACATTGCAGGAAGGAGTTCTAGGATCCTCCAGGAGCCCAGCTCAACCCTTTAGCCAAAAAGATCTCAGTGACACCCCTAAGTCTCTGGCTGCACAGTCACAGAACCCGGCACCAAGCTCAGGGCAGGAGAACTTGTGGTTCCAGGGAAGGGGAACCTTCTGTGGTTTTGGACGTCCTGCCTTCCAGGCCCCTCTCAATCCTTTGCTTTCCCCCTCAGCTCCAATGCCAGAAAGTTGGTGAGATGCAGGGTAGTCTTCATGAAACTCCTGGGGTTAGGGGTCAGACCCAAGTTTGGAATCTGCCCAGAGGCAGCCCAGGAGTCGGGCAGACAGAGATGAAAATGTCAGCTCGATTACTAGTAAAAGCCGGATTGGAAGAACAGGGACATGGCTCTGCGGCCACACTGGCCTTGCTAACACTTCCCCTCCACGTTCAGACACATCTGCTGGGGGCCGAGAGAGAAGGGCTGGGCTCCATTTCCTCTCCCAAGCTCAGGGATCCAGTGAGTCACCGTCAGCCCGGGAGGACGGAGTGGAGTGAGCGGTGGGACGGTCCCTCTACGTGGAGTAAGGAGGCTGGAGAAAGGGTGTCCCTCTCAGGCTCCCAGCCCTCCCTGGGGACAAATTGTCTTCCCCAGTCTGTGTTCAGAGTGGCCCTGCCAAGGCTGCTGGGGTGCCCAGGTCATGTGTGGTCCAGAGAGCAGGGGTTCTCCTCTGAGCCTGTGTTGACTGCTTGTTCTCTGTGGTGGGCAGAAACGCCTGCACCCATCCCCAAGCCCCTGGCAAAGCCGGTCGGTCCCAAGGGCAGAGCGAGGCCCGTGGCCACCTGCCAGTGGCTTCTCACCCTGATTCATGTGCGGACACAGTCACTTCCTACTGGTGCTGCCACTTAATTACTGCAATTAGGCCCTTCTGCTCTGCGGCAGAGTGATTTCATCCCTCTGGCTGCACTGGAGGGGGACATGGGGGAAAAAAGCTCCCTAAAGCTGGGAACCCAGACACCAGCCAGGGACACAGCCTTGAGAAGCTGAGTAACCCCCCTTCCCCGCCCCCCATGCCCCAGGCTCAGTCCCTGGGGATTTTCTCTGTCTAGAAAGAGCTTGAGGCAGGAGTAGGGAATGTGGGGCTCCTGCCGCCTGGGTGTTTCCTTCCAGGCACAGCAGGCAACCTCACCTGGTACCTGACCTTGGCCTCACCTCATCCTGCCTCCCTGCTGACAGCCCCCTTGGAGCACTCAGCCCTCCAAGTGGGGTTGTGTTACAGCTCCAGTTGCAGGTCACAGTGGTCCATTGGCCAGGGCTTGCACTGGAGCCTCTGTCTCTAAAGGCAGATAAAAGAGGTTAGGATCTGATAAGCCGTCCCTGGGGTCTGTTTCCAGCACTCACTCCCTGTCCCTTGGCATGGCGTCCAGGAGGGCCCTGGCCTCTTCCTTCCTTGTAGTTTCCTCTCGGGTGCTCAGCCCAGGTGCGGTGGGTGGGGTGTGCAGGTGGAGCTGGCGGCTGGCTGGGTCTCTCTCCATATGGAGCAGGTAGAACGTGGCTCCCTGCTCCACGCTGCCCTGCCCCATGCAGGTGTGTTGGACCCCTCAATTCTTATTTCAAGGGCTGCTTGTGCCCCAGGACCAGCTGGTGCCCTGGGGCTTCTCCCCTAAAACCCTGTGTGCCCTGGGCTGGTGTGTGCAGACCTCTAAGTAGTGGCTGCTGCCGGGGGCTTGCGGGTGGGTCCACTCTTGCAGCATTCATCCTCTGGAAGCCCCAAGAGTGGCCAGGGATGGGTTTGAGGGGCACCCTGATCACAGTCCTCTCTGGTACTGGGAGCCCCTCCTTCCTGCCTATACCAGCCACTGGACCCCACGAGGCTCCAGGAGATGATGGGTGTGGCCTGGGGACCCTGGAGGCCGAGAGGCAGAAGGAGGCCCCAGCCTGGTCTTTGTCTCTCTTCTCTGTACATTCTGGGTTTAAGCCCCGCTTCCTGCTGTGTGCACGATGGGGCGTGGGGAGGCCCAGGGGACGGGCCAGGTAGTGATTCCTCTCCTCTGTTTGGCAGGAACTCAAAGTGAAAGGTCCCAAGGACTCCAAGGACAGCCACACGTCAGTCACAATGGAAGGTACTTTGGGCAACGGGTTGGATTGCAGTCACCTTCCTTTGTCTGGCTTTGTGGACTCCGGGGCCCTGCTTGCGTGTGTGCACGCGCACGTGCGAGTGTGTGAGCGCGTGCATGCGAGGAAGCCAGCCTCTGTCCCCAGGCAGCTGGCCAGCTACAAACGTGCTCCTCCTCAGGATGCCAGCAGGCGGCTCGCTCCCTCCTCCTCCTCCTCCCCCTCCACGCGCCGCCCTCCCCGCCCCCCGCCCCCTTGCTAGAGGAGCACTCAGAAGCGGCTGCTGGATTCTGGAGGCTGTGCAGCGGCAGGCAGCCGGGAAGGTGGCTGGGTGGCCGGGCTGCTGATGGGATCTGGGGAGCCGGGAGCGATGGCCGCACGCTCCTGCCGCGGGGACGGAGGCTGCCATGGAAATTCTCCTCATCATTCGCTTCTGCTGTAACTGCACCTATGGTAACCCAGGCCCCCCTGTCACGGGAGGTGGTGTCTTCGCCCCAGGGGGCTGGCTGGAGGGGCTGAGACCTGGCCATCAAGGCAGGGAGGGGGACACGTGGCTGGATCCGTGTTCACCCCCGTGCCGGCCAGCTTCCAGCCTGGAGTTGAAGTCTGGGGGCCCCTCGGCACAGGGCCACTTGGAAATGGGGGACCAGGCGAGGAGGGTCCAGGTACCCCTCAAGGATCTGTGGGGAATTAGTGGCTTTGCTTGAGAGGCTGTGGGCAACTTCCTGGAGGCTGTTGAGGAGCGAAAGTGATAAGCCTGGACCTGCAGGTGTGGCCACCCTGGGGCTGGAGATGGGTCAGCAGGGGCCAGTGGCAGAGTGACAGATGGTCAGGACAGCAGTGCCTTGGACTGGGAGGGCACCAGCCCCAGCTGGAGGGAGAAGTTGGGAGTCTCTTTGTTTCCAGAGAGAGGAGAGGAGGTTGAGCAGCCAGGGTATTGTGTGCTCCGCGCGCAGATGCTGCTTCACTCTCTCCCCTGTGAAGGCGGCGGGAGAGCATGGACGGGGTTGGGAGAGCAGGACGGAATTGGGTGCCTCCCAGGGGGTTTGTTTCTAGCCGCTGGAGACCCTCAAACTGAGGTCTTGGCAGAAGGTCAGCAGTGGATGCTGGTGGGCAAGGGGGGCGTGGCAGGTTGCTGCCTTGTGAAGGTCACACACCCACCGCACTGTGGGGGGTGGGAAGGTGCGCCGAGCACCCTCTACAGCTCCTTCCGGGAGGAGGGTCCTGGGACAGGCTTGTGCTGTCAGGCACGCTCTTGCTCAGAGGAGGAGCACATGGGCCTAGGCAAGGTGGCGTGCAGAAGCTGGTGCGCCCTGCCTCCCGCGGCAAGCGGTACCTTAGGAATGACCCAAGCTGCCTTTGGCAGGGGCATAAGGGTCCAGTATTGCCCCCAGGCCAGCTTCTCAGAGCCGCTGCAGCAGGTGGCTAGATTCAGGACCTTCTTCCCTCCCACGGGGCGTTCGTCTCTGTGCCCCTCTCCCTCACTTTGCTTTCCATCTCCGTGGTAACCTGGAGCTCCTTATTGAAGGCTGAACAGAGGGGGGTGGCAGCTTGCTGCTGGAGTGATGCTGAGGTTTCCCGGGCTCTTCTCGGAGGCCGCTGTGCTGTCCTGCATTGAGGACTGCTCATGATGGAGGTAGCCTCCAAGGTCGCCCCCTCTGGCTGTCCCAGCAGAGCAACTGTGGGAACTCTTGCCACTGGGCAGAGGCTGCCCTGCAGCCCCGCCCCTCAGCCCAGATTTTGTCAGGCTGGGCTTAGGAGGAGAGCTGGACTTGAACCTGGCCTGTTTCAAGATCCGAGGAGAAATCCCCTGTTTGGTCTGGCCTAGGAGTCGGTCAAGTCTCAACTCTCCTCCAAAGAGGAAGCGATCAGCCCTTTGCTTCCTCTTTCTCCCCCAAAGGGAAGCTTAGTTTTAGTGACACAGGCCTGGGACCTGGAGTTGAGGGTTTCTTTGGTCCCTGCGATGCAGTCAGCTTCAAAGTGAGGGGTCGGGAGCGAAGGACCCGCTGACCACACTGTTTAGAATCTTCTCCACCCCTCCAAGGGGTGCTGGTTCTGGGTCCCAGGGAGACTGTGCAACTTGGGGCTCACTCTGCAGTTGTCAGCCCTAACAGCTGTCTGCTGAGCGCCCACTCTGCAGGGCGCTGTGCCAAACACAGTGGGGGTGCAAAGGTCAGCTCACCTGCTCCTTGGCGCCAAATCTTTCCCAGAATCCTCCCGAAGACCAGCGAGCTTTTGCTTCCCTCTCGATTAAGGAAAGAGCGCATGTAAAACCGCGCCATTGAACTCAGAGTAGGTGCCTGGCAAACTAGAGCGAGGCCAGCTTGCTGATGTCGTGGTTTGACTTCTCAGCCTCAGGAGTGTGGCTTGTGAACGTCCTGGTCGGGGAAGGCTTTCTGGAGAAGGGGGAGAGACAGGCACTGCAACCTGATGAATGGTGCCTGTCCCAGAAACAGGAGCCGCCTGGTGAGGCAGGGGGAGCGTGGGTGAAGCAGAGGAGGAAGCAGGCCAGCCTGCTGGAGCCCTGGAGCAGGTGAGGGCAGAAAGAGGGCTCTTCACCCTGCATTTTCGGGGGAAGCAGGTGTGCGGGTCCCACGAGGTGCGCGAACCTCAGGGCTGCCCTTGTTCCCTCCATGTCTGACCTTGGCCCCACGGCCCTCTCCCTGCCCTGGCCTCGCTCCCGCCTGCCCCTCCCCCACCTGGGGCTGATGCCTACGGACTCGCTCCACAGCCACAATCAAGTGGACTCTTGAGGTGACCGTAGGCATATTAATAACCCCTCTGAAACCCAACCTGCCATTTGTGCAGAACTCAGAGCTTAGTCAGAAACCTCTTCCTCCTGGGACCCGACAGAGGGGTGGAGGGAGCTGACACTGCAGTATCAGATTTCCCTGGGCTGGAACTCGGGGGCCTGCCCTGGCAGGTGTCTGCTGAATCTGCACTTTCTCTGGGTTTCTGGGGTTCGCAGGTTGTGATTTTCCCCCCCGCAGATGAGCTGAGCCACAGGTGGGTGTCCAAGACAGCCACAGAACTGGCCCTGTCCTGAGCTGGTAACTGGGCTGTGTCCTCCCTGTCCCAGGATACCCCCGACCTGGTCCTCTCCCTCCTAGCTCCCATAGCCCATGCCGAGGGTCTCTAGAAATTGCTAAGTTAAGAGATGGCTCCCATAATAAAGTGTGTCTGCATAAAGCGGTGGTTTTCAACCATCACTTGACATATAAGAGTGAGCGAAGGAGCTTTTAAAAAATGCTAATGCCCGGGTTCTGCCCAGCAGAGCTTGCTGGTTAGTTGATGGGTGCGGGGGAAACAGGCATTTGGATCCACGCTCCCCGGTGATCCTGATGGGCAGCCAAGCACAGCCCGCGGATGAGGCTCGGGGCACGCCACTGAGACTGCGTCTTCCCTGCAGGCAGCAGATGGTTCCCTCAGGTGTCCAGTTAGCAACACACAGGGTATTTCTTTCTAGGTCTTTGGGGGAACTCTTTGGTTTGGTGGCTGGCTAGGGCCTGAGTGTCAGCTCTGGGACCTGTCACAGCCTGGACCTGTGGGATACCCAGTCTAGGGTCCTCCCCCCAGACCATTGTCCTGCCTCTTAGCAGGAGGGCAGAGGTCATGGCCCCATGGACAGAGGCGTCCAGGTGCAGGTGCAGAGCTGAACCGCCCTTGCTGGGAGGGGCCGGGCACAGCTGCTCGCAGGAGCTTTGTGGGGAGTGTTGGTCAGCCAGCTGCCTCTTCCACCTGTCCCTGCTGAATCCCAGCCATCCTCATTTGCTGTCCTGGTCACTGAGGGATGTGGCCAATGGGGACCCTGCTGAGCTTGCGTTTCCCATTCTTCTCATGGGCTCTCATACTGGAAGCACCACCTGAATTCCTTTAGGAAGTCTTTGTCCCCTCAGCTTGAGAGCACAGCCTTTCTGTGGAGCCTTTCTGTGCCCCCCTGCCCCTCAGCCTGTCCTTGTCTGTCTGGGGTTGAGGGCATGGAGGGGGGGGTCTGCTTCAGGGAGATGAGGCCAGCTGTGTGGGTCAGAAAGAAGCGTGCAGTTTCCAGCTGGCAATGCCAGCCTTGGACCAGAGGGACATGAGAATGATGGAGCATGGGGGGGCTGCCACTCCGGAAAAGCAGTCTCCTTCCTGCATTCTGGGGTCCCAGGGTGACCCCCCCCCCCCCGCCGCGTGTCGGAGCTCCTTGGGGTAAGGCTGTGTGATTCAGCATGGAGGGTACAGAGGGGCATCTGTGTCTGCTTTGAGCCTGGTCAGGGATGGACAGGCCTGGGGGGTGGACGGCCCTCAAAGACATCATGTCTGCTGGGACAGGAGAGGAGGAGGAGGTGGAAGGGGCCTGGGCCACCAGAGCTGTGTGTCTGCCTTTTGGCGTTGCCTGGCCTGCCCTGGGATGAGAATGGAGGTGTGGATTGCTGTGGAACCCACTTTGGCCTCCTGCAAGTGGGCACCCAGGCAGCAGAGGGCTTTGGGCCGAGGGATGAGGCTGGTCCCTAAGGTCTCAGGCTGCTCCCTGTGTTTCATCTGTCCTGTCTCCTTCCCCACCCCCGACAGCTCTGCTCTACAAACCCATTGACCGGGTCACCAGGAGCACCCTGGTCCTACATGTGAGTGTCTCCCCCGTGAATGGCCAGGGAGGGTTAGGAGTGGGGTAGGGGGCTGAGCCTAGGGTGGGCAGGCGCTAGAGTCGCCGAGAACATCTGGGGAGTTGGGTAGAGGGTCCCTGGCCCCTGATTGTACCTGCCTGGCCAGTGATGACTGTGCTGATGGGGCCAGGGCTAAAAATAGCTTGGCTCCTAAGCTTGACTTTGGGCCAGATGCTCCCTAGGAGGCAGGTGCTTGCTGCCTCCCCATCCCTGGCCTGAAGGTCTCCAGTGTCCTTGGAGCAGCTGTGAGGTGACAAGAGGAGTGTCTCCCCCAACTGCTTGGGGAGATGAGACTCCACCTGACCTGCGCCACTAGGGGTAAGAGTAACGAGTGCAGCAGGGATAAAGGGGCCACTGCCTTCACCCCCGCGGCTCTGACCCTAATCTTCAGTTCAGGTTTTGCAGGCATGACCAGGTTAGAGTCTGGGTCCCTGGGCATTCTCTTAGCAAGGATGCTTCTCACTAAGCCCCAGCACTGCTCCCCCAACTGACAACCCCGTCCTTCCCAGGACCTACTGAAGCACACCCCCGTGGACCACCCAGACTACCCACTGCTCCAGGATGCCCTCCGCATCTCACAGAACTTCCTGTCCAGCATCAATGAGGACATTGACCCCCGCCGGACTGCAGTCACAACCCCCAAGGGGGAGGTGAGCTCAGGACCCAGCGTAGCCTCGCACCCAGGCTCCCTCCTGCATGCAAGGGCCCCGCCACCCTGTGCCCAGTGGCTCTCCAGCCCGGATCCCTCATTCCCAGCCAGAGAGAGGCCTTTGGGTCCTGGGCTGACAGCTTGAAGTCTGGCGTCTCATTAATCTTCCTAACAGTCCACTGGGGCAGAGAGGAAACTGAGGCCTGAGAGTCTCCCCACGCCTCCTACATAAGGTCTCTGGGCCGTAAGTGTCAGAACTGGGTCTTTCAGCTGGAGGTACCGTCTGCAAGCCTCGTGTGCTAACCCCTGCGCCAGGGCTCGGGCCAGCTCGTTCTTGCATGCAAACCCCCCCACCCCCGCACTGGGCGGTATGATGTCCTCAGGGTCCCCTGGAAGATAATGAGTCAGGCTGAGAGAGCTTGGGGAGCCTGAGGGAGAGGAGACTGAGGCTCCCAGGTGGCCAGACTGTCCCAGGTGGGCACTGGGATGGGGTTCAGCAGCTCCAGCTCCCTGGGGACCCGTTTCGGTGGCAGGGTGGAGGTAGCTCCGTGAGGGGAAGCAGTTTGAAGAATCAGAGGGACAGTGACCTGAATGGGTCAGCAGCCTGGCCCACATACGGGGCTTCCTGTCCAAGAGAGGTGATGAAGTGACATTTAGGAGTGAAGGCTGGGTGGCTTTATGTTTCTTTGTTACATACGAGCCTCCAGTGTCTCCTGGGGAGGGAGGTAACGAGGGGCAGGTTCTGGAGAGTGACTAATGGGGCGGAGAGCGCCGTCCCTGGGCGCACGCAGCTGCCAGCCCTGGTTTGCAAATCCTGGAATGTCACTAGTTTCTTTGACTCTGGGGACATCTGAAAAGATCTCCAGCAGCCTTAGAGCATGGCCCGTGTCAGATCATTGTCCCTATATCCTTGCTCCATGCTCACCTACATAGAGCAGCGTGTATAGGTCACGTGGCGTATAATATAGGGAGGCCCGAGACAGACTGACAGCCCCAGAGAAGCACGCAGGCCCCGAGGGCGTCTCTGCAAGTTCGCATGGAGCCAGTGCTCTGGACCAGTCAGAGCCCGGGCTAGAGACGGCGACAGCTTCCCCAGGACACTCCAGTGGCCCCCCAGAGGGAGGCCCAGGGCCTCCCACCCGCCTGGGGGCTGCTTGAAGAATCCACTCAGAGGCTGTGTAAACCAGCCCGAGTGGGTGTGCAGGTCAAGGTTCAGCTGAAACGAGGCAGGGTTAGGGGCTTTCTGGGGTGGGGTGGGTGAAGGTATTCAGGACCCGGGTGGGTCCATCCAGGGATGAGCTGTTGAGAGCAGCAGGAACGTGGGGAGCTGCCACCTGTTGATCCCATGTTACATGGCCAGGCACAGTGCTGTTTCACACGCACCACGACTCCCCTCTTGTGGGGTATCATTACCCCCATTTTATAGATGCTAAGACTGAGGCTCAGAGAAGTCAGGGAACCTGCCTCCACATCGCAACCAGGAAGTTGCAAATCTGATTTAGCCCATGCGCGTGACTCCAAAGCTGTTGCTCTCAACCACCGGGCACCACTGACCCTCCCTGAGCCCCCACCCCCGCAGCTGGATGGGTGCAGGCTGGGCCCTGGGCTGACTGCCCCTGAGCAGCTAGGGGTGGGTGTGCCGTCTCCCACAGACGCGGCAGCTGGTGAAGGACGGCTTCTTGGTGGAAGTGTCGGAGAGTTCCCGGAAGCTGCGGCACGTCTTCCTCTTCACAGACGTCCTACTCTGCGCCAAGCTGAAGAAGACATCAGCGGGGTGAGTGTGTGTCGGGGCCGGGGGGGGGGGGGAACAGACCCTATCCCCTCCACAGAGCCCCGCAGCAGCCTGGGGCAGTCTGCATTTTTTTTTCCCTTTTAAAAAACGTCTTAATTAATTTTATTTTACTTCATAGCCTTTTTCTAAAAATAAATCATGGTTTTAATTATAAAGATAATACAGGCAAATTACAGGGAAAAAAAAAAATCCGTCACCCACCCGAACATAAGCATCAGTCTCCTGCTGCTATATTTCCTTCTAGTTTTTTAAATGTTCTTATGTTTTTTTCATACACTTGTAATCAGAGTGAATACCCAATTTGGGGCTCTGCTTTTTCCATTTCACGTCATAAGCATTTTCCCTGTTGCTGCCTCATCTTCATAATCATCATTTTACTTTCCTGCGTGATGTTACAAGTGGATGTGCCATAATTTACTTAAGCATTCTCCTTTTATTAGACAGCTCTAAATTTTTGCTAACTGCAAATCAGTGAATAGTCATTAAATCTGCTGCTGCCATTTATTGAGTGCTTATGCCACTGCCAGGTGCCATGACAAATGCTTTGAATATATTATTTCTAATCTCCCCCCATGACTCCACAAAGTAGGTATTATTACCCCCATCTCACAGATGAGAGAAAAGGCTTAGAAAAGTTAAATAGGTTACCCAGGGTCGCACAACTGCAAGTGGTGGAGATGGGATTTGAACCTTAATCTGACTTGAAAGCTTCTTTCCAGGTCCATCTCTGTACCCAGAGTTATGGGTCTCTCTGTGTCATGAGCAGAAGATGTTATCCACTATTCATTCTTCCACCTACATTTCCTTAGCACCTCCTGTGTTCCAAGGGAGACAGGCCATATACTCAGTGTTGTAGGGAGGTGCAAACCAAAGTCCTGGGGGAAGTGAGAGGAGGAGATGATTCTAAAGCGGAGGTGGCAGTCATAAGCATATAAACCCCTGCCTTAAGTTCTTTGCCCATGGCAGACATTACTAATAGACCATAGCACCATTTCTCATTAGACGTGGATGTGGCTTTATAACCCTCAACCCAGCTCCCCTTACGGCTCTGCAGTTAACGAACCCAACTAGCATCCATGAGGATGTGGGTTTGATCCCTGGCCTCGATCAGTGGGTTAAGGATCTGATGTTGCCACAAGCTGTGGTGTAGGTCACACACACGGCTTGGATCCCGCGTTGCTGTGGCTGTGGTGTGGGCCAGAAGCTGCAGCTCCAATTAGACCCCTAGCCTGGGAACCTCCACTTCCACAGGTACAGCCCTAAAAAGACAAAAATAATAATAATAATCCTCAACCCAGCACCCCGTGTGACCTCTATTGGTAAGAGTTGTCCTTCAAAATAGCATCTGTAGTCTATCTCTAGCCTAAAGGGTAATGAATATGAGCTAATTATAGATAGGTTAGAAGAGAAGGAAGAGTGTGGGTTGGGGAATAAGAAAATACGAGACTCCTCTTGCTCAGACCCTAGAGGTTTGGGCTGTTTAAGAACATCAGTCATCCTGGGCCAGAAGCCCTTACTGCTGCCTGACCCTAGAACCTGACTGTCATTATTCCATGTGTGTTTTCTGATCACGTTCCTCAAGGGTGGGGACATTCTTGCCCGTGACAAGTTCTCAGTAAATCCCTCTCAGGTGGTTTTCAGTTCCGGCAATTCAGCCCTGAAGATCCACATTCCCTCTGGCTCACAACTCCCTCTGACTTGTTTGCAGGAAGCACCAGCAATATGACTGCAAATGGTACATCCCACTGGCTGACCTAGTGTTTCCATCCCCCGAGGAGTCTGAGGCCAGCCCCCAGGTGCACCCCTTCCCAGACCACGAGCTAGAGGACATGAAAATGAAGATCTCTGCCCTTAAGAGTGAAATTCAGAAGGAGGTGAGCAGAGCCTGGCATTTGTCTGGGACAGGAAGTTGGCGGGTTTTATGGGGCCCTTTAAGCTGGGTGTGCCAAGGAGGTGGAGGGAGGGCAAGCTCTAAGATTTGGGAGTCTGACAAGGGAGGCAGATGCAAGAAGGACTGGCCTCTCTTTATAATCCTCAAGATATATATACGGGCCCAGGCAAAGACTCTGACTGTGGCAGATTAGTACAGAGCATATGGAGGGCAGGCTGCAGAGTCAGGGCTAAAAAGGTAGTGGGTTTAATTACAGGAAGTTTCCTGGAGAACAGTGTATTTCAAACACTGTAGAAAATGAAAACAAGAGAATTAAAAAGTCCTTCTTAGGGGAAAGCAAGGTGTATGCGAGAGAAAGGGCCTGGGAGGCCTCTTAGAAATGGACAGATCAAGTAGGCCAATAAATAAGCAGAGAGTCCTTGGATATCAGTTGATCTAAAAACGCACAGAAGCTTGTGTCCTGACAGAGAACTGAGATTCTTGTCAGACACACATGGACCATTCACATTTATCACATATTAGCCTACACAGGAAATCTCGTATTAAAAAAAAAAGTAACAGCATACTAGTCATGTTCACAGACCACAGGGCAGTAAAATTAGAAATCAATGACTAGAGTATAGTTAAATATATGCCTGGGAAGCGAAAACTTTCAGGTAAAGAATAAATCAAAACGGAAACTGCAAACTGTTTAGCCCTGCATGAAAATGAGAGCACTACAGGAGTTCCCTGGTGGCACAGTGGATTAAGGATCTGACATTGTCACTGCTAAGTCTGGGGTCACAGTTCTGGCACGACTTCAATCTCTGGCTTGAGAACTTCCACATCCTGTAGGCAGAGCCAAAAAAAAAAAAAAGAGAGAGAGCATTAAATACCAAAACCCATGGATGCAGCCAAAGTGCTTATTAGAGGAAAATGTATAGCCTTAAATACACCTCAGGAGGAGCCTTCCCCATGAATTGAAGGAAGGACATGGAAGGGCTTGGTTGTTTGGTCTAGTCTCCCCTTGTCACCTATCCAGGCTCAACTTAGGCCTCACCTCTGTTGCTGAGCCTTCCCTGATGTCCACCTGCTATAGTCTGGGTTGGCTGCCTGGCTTCCTGGTCCCTAATCTTTACCTCTTTGCTTGGCATTACTGGTACCAAATTAGAATAGCACACTCTGCTTTTTCTTGTCTCCACTAGAAATTCAACTCTAGCGAGGGGGCTGTTCTCTTCTGTTCTATGCCCTAGTACTTAGAACATAATAAATGAGTGCTTTGGGTTTTTTGTTGTTGTTATTTTGTTTTGTTTGCTTTTTTTTTTTCTTTTGTCTCTTTAGGGATGCACGCTTGGCATTTGGAGGGTCCCAGGTTAGGGGTTGAATCGGAGCTGCAGCTGCCGGCCTGCACCATAGCTCCAGCCACGCTGGATGCAGGCCGCATTTGTGACCTACACCACAGCTCAGTAATGCCAGATCCTGAACTTACTGAGTGAGGCCAAGGATTGAACCCACAATTCTCATGGGTACTAGTTGGCTTTGTTAACTGCTGAACCATGATGGGAACTCCTGAATAGGTGCTTTGTGAAAACTGCTGAGGAATACACGAGCAGCTGGCCTCCAAGGACCCTTTCAACCCAGACATCTTTCTTTGAACAGGGTAGAGGAAGCCCACAGTGCTAGTAACCCCAGGGGATGTCCTGGGACTGAGGGTCTGACTGGGGGGTGTCCTTCTCCCGAACATCCAGGCCCCACCCTGCCTCAGTGGAGCCTGTTTGCGCAGCTGGCTCTGCCCTCCACCCCACCTCAGGAGCATCCTGCATCCGTGTTTCTCACCGGGTCCCCGGAGCGGCAGGCTTTGTGCTTCCCTCCTGCCCCAGGGGTGCAGACGTGGCCTGCTGCTTAGTTGAATCCATGCTCACTGACCTCCAGTGGCTGCTGGCCGAGGGGTGCGCCAGACACCTCGCAAGACCTCCTTGTCCAGCCTTGAAGGCAGACCTTCCCGTGATGAGAACATGACGGAAGTCAGGCATAGTGTTGTTCTGAGTCACAGAAGCAGCAGCCATTTATTCTTTTAAGAGTATTTTTAAACATTTTCTTCTCATCACCAAGGTAACACTAGCTTACTATAACACGAAATGCTCACAGTACCGAAGTGTATAGAGTAGAACGGTTCATCACCCACCCCCCGCTGTTACCCCTTTGAGGTGTATGCTTCTTGACTCGGCTGTGCTTAGTGTGTGTGTGTGTGTGTGTATTTTTCAGACACATGTGTATATATACATTTTTTAATGAGATTAGACTCCACATGTTGCTTTGCAATTTATTGGATCCTTAACAATTACATTCTGTTCTGGTGCTTGACTACACAACATGTTTGGTATTTAGATTATTTATTTATTCGTTTTGTCTTTTAAGGGCCGCGTCTGCTGCATATGAAAGTTTCCAGGCTAGGGGTCCAATCGGAGCCACAGCTGCTGGCCTACGCCACAGCCACAGCGACACTGTATCTGAGCCGCGTCTGTGACCAACACCACAGCTCACGGCAACATCGGATCCTTAACCCACCGAGCAAGGCCAGGGTTCAAACCCGTGTCCTCATGGAGACCGGTCAGGTTCATTAACCACTGAGCCACAATGGGGACGCCTAGATTATTTCTGATTCTTTAATCTGCATTCCTATTTCTCTCTGGTAGATTTGCTACAAGTGAGATGTCTGGGGCAGAGGGCTTGTGCGTTTCATTGCCAGATTTACCTCTGAAAAATTTGCATCCGATCATGTTCCCCCCAGCCGTGTGTCACAGTCACTGCTCCCCCACACTGTCACAGCTCCAACTGTGAGCAGTTGTCACAATTTTGCCAGTCTAGTGGGTAAAAAAAAAAAAATGCTGCGGAGATGAATTCTTGCTGTGGAGCTTGAGGACGGCATTGGAACTGAGACATGAAGCATAATAGCGGTTTATAAAAGGGAAGGGATCCTTTATAAAATATAAACTTGAAAGACTGGAGGAGACAGGGACACTGACTGAGAAGGAACGGCTTGTCGGAAGAAGAGAATAATACCATGAGGCGGCAGGGTGGGAATACATGCGGTGCATCCGGCTGGGCCTGGGAGCTGGAACCCAGCTGCGGGAGGCCCCGTGTGCCAGGCCAGAGGCAGGGGCTTTATGCTGAAAGGTGTCTGCGGTTTTTAAGCAGGGCATCCTTTGGGTACCCGGAACTTAATTTATGCTGACCAAGTGACAAGCCAGAGAAGGCTGATGCCACTGGAAGATTTTTATTCCTTCTCGTTTCTAAGAGACAGGGGCATGCCTCACCATGTAGAGCCCCACGGGGAAGCACTGGCTTTGGTCTAGAGGCAGAACGAGCCTTCCTGGAGAGTGGGGTGTGCCTGGCCTTGGGCCTGGACTGTTCTCCACAGGAAAGGAAGGCTGGGCAGGGCAACAGCTTAGGCCTGGCCAGTGTGACTAAGTCAGCAGACTCTGGGCCATAGCGGTGGTGTCTCGTCCCCCCAGGGTCATTTGGGGCAGAGGAAATCCTGGCTTAGCTAAAGGAGATGGTTGGGGATGTGGGCTCAGGATTGATTGCTTTGCACCTGAAAGGTGCACTCGTGGAGGAGGCATTCCTTAGCCCAGGAATTAGCATCTCCTGAGAGAGGCAGTTTTCTCTGTGGCCAGTGAGGCCCCCCCAAGATAGCAAATCATCGTAAAATATAGAAAAGGGGAAAAAATGGTGACTACTCAGGGGACTGATGGATGGAGAGCTACAGGGTGAGAAGTCTGAGGACTGCCTGTGCCCTCTGTTCCCTGCAGAAAGCCAACAAGGGACAGAGCCGGGCCATCGAGCGCCTGAAAAAGAAGATGTTTGAGAATGAGTTCTTGCTGCTGCTCAATTCCCCCACAATCCCGTTTCGGATCCACAATCGCAATGGAAAGGTCAGGAAGGGTGGGGATGGGACAGAAACTGCCCTCTTCCTCGGTCTGGGGCTGCTTACTGTCCATAGCTCTTGGCCCTGGCCAGCAGAAATCAGGGACTCAGGCCCCCAGTTCCCAAGGAGGCTGCTGTGGCTCCGGCCCTGGGCTCCCTCTCCCTGCTGCTGGGGAGCTGGTGCCCTCTGCTGGCCATTACTGGCACTGCCACTCCTGTCCCCAGGCTTCCTAGGAAGGCCTTCCAGCTGCCTTCTTCTCCAAGCCTAGGGGTGCCTGGGTAAGAAGGAGCTTCGTTGGGGGCCCCAGAATCCAGCAGTGTGCTTGGCCTGACTACCGTCTCCCTGCTGAATTCTCATCTCCTCTTTCAGAGCTACCTGTTCCTTCTGTCCTCGGACTACGAGAGGTCAGAGTGGAGAGAAGCAATTCAGAAACTACAGAAAAAAGGTAAAGTCCTGTCCCCAACTCGACGCTGCCCTGACGGTGTCCATGGCAACAGTGCCTCTTACATTTCCAAGCACTTTTATGTCCCGTATCTCCTCTCTAGTGCCAGAGCAGGTGGCATTTAGTTGTTGTTACTGATCAATTGAGACCC
Organism: Phacochoerus africanus; assembly: GCF_016906955.1. Lineage (NCBI taxonomy): Eukaryota > Metazoa > Chordata > Mammalia > Artiodactyla > Suidae > Phacochoerus > Phacochoerus africanus. The sequence goes on from NC_062557.1 coordinate 46,477,262, forward strand.
AAAGATTTCAAGTGATTCGCTTAAGGCATACAGTGAACTAGCAGGAGGACTGAACCCAGAGCCCAGGGTTGTCTGTCTCTTTCTTGCTCTCGCTGTTTCATGCACACATTCAGGAAGCTCTCTGGTCAGATGCTCCTATTCTTAGCCCTCTGGCAGCACCCACGCCTGTCCCCGCGTGTGTGTCTGCTTTCCCTCCCTTCCAGTGACCAACTCTGGAGCTAAGCTTTCTTCCTGCACTAGCCCCTAAGGAAGAGCAGTAGGTCCCAGGGGACCCGCAGTGATGTTCCCTCTCTCTCCGGCTCTGCCTCCAGATCTCCAGGCCTTTGTCCTGAGCTCTGTGGAGCTTCAGGTGCTCACGGGATCCTGTTTCAAACTTCGGACAGTGCACAACATTCCTGTCACCAGCAATAAAGACGGTAAGATCTGGAACCCGAGACTGCTCAGTCCGCAGGTCTAAGCCCCCCGTGGCCCTGCTGTGGGCTTGCAGAGACCCAGCCCAACACTCAGCTACAAATGGCTTAGTGTGTTCGTGAAGGTGTCAGTTTGCAGAAGCGGAAGACTGAAGCCTGGGGCAGTGTGGGGGTGGAGGGGCAGGTCGGTGGATTAGAGAAGCATATGAAAAAGAAGGCCAGAGGACGTCCCCACTGGCCTCGCTCAGTGCGCTAAGGATCGGTGTTGCTGCGAGCTCTGGTGTAGGTTGCAGGCGTTGCTGTGGCTGTGGTGTAGGCCAGCAGCTACAGCTCCGATTTGACCCCTAGCCTGGGAACTTCCGTATGCCAAGGTGCATCCCTAAAAAAAAAAAGAAGAAGAAAGAAAGAAAAAGAAAGCTAGGTGTTCCCAAGGATTAGGTCTTAAGAGGCCTTGAAAGCCAAGCAGGGGAGTGTGTTGCTCAAGCTGAGGAGCAGCCTGTTGTTCAAGCTGAGGAGCCCATGAGCAGGGGAGAGCTGTGCCGGGGCTGGAAACTGGCCTAGAGTGGATGGGATCTGGCTGCCACGGGGGCTGGGAAGGGGTTTGAAGGCAAGCTCTCCTCCACAGGTGGAGGTCATCCCTCCGCCACCGGCCCTGCCCCCCACCCCACCCCCGGTGCCAGTGCAGGGCTGGACCTTCTCTTTGTTTGGCACCGGGTGGCTTAGATGGGTTACTTTCCACTTTGGAAGGCTGGACTGAGGGGGACATCTGTGGGTTAGGCAGGCTTCAGAGGGGGTGGGAAGGTGCCCCTTGGGGAATGGGATGAGATCCCTGGCCCCGGAGGGAGTGTGGACTGGCTGCCAGGCTGAGTGGAGGGAGATGGGGCACCAGCTCAGTCCAGGAAGCCCTGGACTGTGGAAAGTTCTTCATCCAGCCACCAGGTGGTGCTGTCAGACCAAGGCGCTGACGGCTTCACACCCTTTCTGCATCCAAGCAGCCTGTAGTGAGAAGGACAAAATGCAGGCCTCTCATCAGCCTTTCCTGGGGGCTTTTCTCTCTTGCAGACGACGAGTCTCCAGGACTCTATGGCTTCCTGCATGTCATCGTCCACTCCGCCAAGGGGTTTAAGCAGTCAGCCAGTAAGTGCCCCAGGATGAGGCTGGGTGGCCCTTGTTCATCCTTTCTCAGAAATTCTCCATGGACCCATTGCCTAGGGCCTCCTGCTCGGCTCTGGTCTGCCCAGCCTGGGGCCCTGCCAGCTGCTGTGAGATATGCGGTGTTCCCCCAAGCCATCTCCTTGGTCTCCTTGGCACGGAATCACCTAGCCCATGTCTCCAAGGTCTGCTCTTCCCCAAGCCCTCCCAGACCCCCAGGTATCAGAAATAGTGGGCTCCAGTCCCACATCTGCCGATCACAAGCTGTGTGACCTTGGGCAAGTGTCCTAACCTCTCTGAGCCTCAGCCTTTTTCCTCCATAAAAGGCAATCACACTTGTTAATGCTGACCTAAGAGCAGGCTGAAATATAACCTATTTGTGCCAACGCATTGCCATATGCATTTCTTTTTCTCCCTTAATTGCCGTCTAAATCTGGTGTTTCTAATACTTCACAAGATACAGTTACATTTTTTTCTCATTTTTCTCCCCATAAGAATTTGTTAGTCACTTAGCTGATAGTTTCTTCCTATCTTCAGGATGAGAAAACGGAGTCACAGAGAGTTAAAAGAATTTCACATCATATAGGATTAGAAACCCGGGGCTCCCGCCTCCTCCCTCCTTGCCCCTTCCCTTCCCACTGGTGGGTGAGATCTGCCCTTTGCGTCTCTCCCTGGTGTGCACCACTGGCTCACAAACTGTCATTCAATAAACATCTACTATGGAGGCTGAGTCCCTGCCGTAAAACGGCCTCTCCTCTCCCACCCCTCAGCCTCCACCACCTTGTTCCTGAAGCACTTCGGGGGGCGCTAAGAGCTTCATCCACTCATCCCACAATCGTTCCCTGCACACCTCCTCTGTACAAGCCCCATTCTTGGTGCAGGGGTGCACCGGTGGCTGGGAAAACAAGGCTTCCACCTGCGCGGTGCGGATGTAGTGGAAGCAAGGGAGCCATTCGACCTGCAGCAGAAGAGACAACTTCCGTTAAAGGCTTTGCAGAAAACAAACAGAGCTTTTGGCCTGGGCGGGGTGGGGGGCACTTTTGGTTGTCACAGTGACTGGGGTCGCTCCAGACTTTCAGCACCCAGAAGCCAGGTGCTTCCCAAGACTCCCACCTGCGATGCCAGGGACACCCCTTTCATGGGACCTCGGGTGGGGGAGGGTGGCTCCATGTCAGTGGGTGAAGACCTTGGTGGGAGGCCTCAGTGGTGAGGCGCCCAGCCAAGAACGGGACGAAAGGACTGAAGGGGCCCTGGGGTGGGAGCAGCTGGGCACAGTGGCGGGAGGAGGCCAGCAGGGCTGGTGGGCGAGGGCAGTGTGTGAGGCGGGAAAGGGCAGAGCCATGTAAGGAGGGGGCAGAGAAGTGGGAAGGGGCCAGAACCCACTGGGCTGCGGTCAAGAGGGCAGCAGGTGCCACCACACGAGGATGGTGGGCGGACCAATGGGTTATCCCCCGTTCCCTCCTGGGTTCCTGAGCCTCGGGCCCCCCTCATTGTGGTCTCTTCTTGTCCCCTGCAGACCTGTACTGTACCCTGGAAGTGGATTCCTTTGGCTACTTTGTCAGCAAAGCCAAAACCAGGGTGTTCCGGGACACAACAGAGCCCAAGTGGGACGAGGTGAGTGGAGGGGCCGGCATCCCTGCATGGACCCCAGAGCTTGTCCCCGACCGTGCCCACCCCACTCCCAGTGGCCCCATCGCTCTGACCCCCTGCCATGGCCTCCCTGTTCATCTGGTTCCTGATCTCGTGTTCGTGTCTAGAACGGGGTTTCGGCTCTGGCCCCACACTCCATCAGTGACCCGGAAGCCCCTGGAGCTCTGGAAAGCAGGAGGCTGCTCCCTGCCTCATGCCGTGGTCCTCACAGGCCCGCCTCACCCCCTCTCACCCTTGCAAAGGTGGGGCCCACATCTGCCAGGAAGCAAGTTAGCTTCAGAGGTTCAGGATCCTGTCCCATCTCCCCCAGGAGTTCGAGATTGAGCTGGAGGGCTCTCAGTCCCTGAGGATCCTGTGCTACGAGAAGTGCTATGACAAGACCAAGGTCAACAAGGACAACAACGAGATCGTGGACAAGATCATGGGCAAAGGGCAGATCCAGGTGAGAGCGAGGAGCAGCCAGGGCACCAAGGCAAGGCTTGGGGAGCTGCCGGGTGGCCGTGCCAGTTGGGAAGGTCCTTCTCATCCACCTTCTTGGTCCAAGCGATGGGCCTTAGGTGATGGGTTCAAAGCTGCTTTCAGAAGAGTTCCTGAGGTGGTCATTGCCCCCTCCTAGGGATGGTGCCTCGTTCTAGCCCTAGAAGCCCATGTATGCCCGGTTCCCTGGGCGTCCACATGCGGTTCAGATGGATCATCCACTCTCCTGCACGGTGAGCTGGAAGGATGACAGCTACCTCTGTTCTCACATCGCCTCTCTAGCCGACTGGTGGCTTTTTCTAGGAACGGTGTGTTAAGAGGGATTCTGAGGCTGTATCCGTGAGTGCTGGCTTGGATTAGCGGTGTCTGCTACTGGAATGGAGCCTTTCTCAAGCATTTGCCACTGGACTGGAGAGGCTCGAGATCCAGCTGGGCTGCTGGGCCTTACTCCCCTGTGCCAGGGGTTGACTGGCTGAGGGTGGGTTCTGTGGGTACAAGCAGAGGCAGGTCTGAGTCAGGTTAAGAGTATGCCTGGCTCAGGAGTTCCCAGGTGGCACAGTGGGTTAAGGATCTGGCATGGTCACTGCTGTGGTGCAGGTTCAATCCCTTGGCTGCATTTTTTGGTGCCTTATAAATGAATGTAGGGAAAAAGGCTTTGTTTGTAGCCTGTGTCTTAGGAAATTCTGCCAGTTTTGAAGATGGCTGCTCTCCACTTACCTCTCAAGGGGATGCCACCCTGGAGGGGGGAAATTCGGTATGGAGCCATCCACGCTCCATCTGGCACCTTGTGTGGCTTCATGCTTATGACGCAAGTGGCCTGGTCAGGGTGTGGCTTCTCGGACCATGCCATCAGGGGAAACAGTAACTGGCATGACCTGAGATTGAGCCACGAGCGTCAGGTGCCCTGGGCATCTTAACAGTTGCCCCAGATGTAATCTGGGCACAGGGAGCTGAATGATGCTTTTTCGCAGGAACTGTTTGTTCTCTGATATACTATAGAGGCTGCAGAGTTTGGTGTCTGACTCTTGGCTGGGCGTCCCTGGTGGCGGTGCCACCTTGGGGATTTGTGTGTGCCTTTTGCCTCCCACCCTTTCTCAGGCTCCTGGGTTTGAACAAGGGAGGTGGCGCCATGTGGTGGGGGCCCAGCCATCTGCCTTGTGTCACCCCATGTTCCTAAGCACATCCCTTCCTAACACCGTGGGACCTGCACCTCACTCTTCAGCACTGTCGCCAGGGAGACGGTGCTGCCAAGCAACCACGAGCTGGTCCTTCATTATTTAGGAAATGGGAGCTGATGAGAGGGAGCTCAGATTTAGTCCCAGGAACCTGCTTCCTGCAGGGGTAAGAGCAGGGGTCCTGCCTCCACAGCCCTGGTCTGGCCCGTCCAGCCCCAGCAGTACCTACCCGGAAAGCCTGGGCCACTGGTGGCCTTCTGCCCTCCTCCCCTGGGCTGCTGGTGGGTGTGGAATGGAGGAGTTAGAAAGGGCGTCCTGGGCAGCCAGCTCGGGGAGCACCCTGGGTGCCAACCCCCCAGATCCCAGATTCCAGGGCTCAATGGCCTTGTCCCCACCCAGCCTTGCAGCCCTGTTGCTTCCCTGCTTCTCGGTGCTGTCAGCTGTACAGGCCCCAGGGGAAACACCATAAATCATACATCTTGGAGACAGGAGCAGATGGAGGCCGTGGGGGAAGGGGAGGAAGCCAGGTTATGTTTGGCAGAGCAGAAAGCAGTCTGGTAAGGGAAATGTTTCTGTGTTTAAGCTTCGAGGAATGTTAAATGCCTGGGAGTTGATATTAAAAGAAACACAAACCTTCCTGCTGCCAGCTGACCTGGGCCTGTGAGCGGCCAGTTCGGAGCCAGTGTCCTCTGGAGGCCCTTGGCCCCCCAAGCTCACCCTCCGTCCTCAGCTGCGGAGCCCTCTTGCCCCCGGTCCTATGGGTGGGTGGGGGGGTGCCATGCCCTGTAAAGTCCACGAAGGATGACCAGGCTGGGTTGGAGGGCCTGCACGGAGCCAGTCCCAAGTGGTCTGGCCCCACAGAGCCACGGAACGGTCTGTTCCCACAGCGCACTCCCACCGCCCTTCCCGCCACGTGTCCGAGGAAGGGAATTGGCACCAGCCTCTGGCTCCCAGTCCTGCTCCCCTCCAGCAGGCGCCAGGCGGGGGCGGGGGGGGCGTGCACAGCCAACCGTGACCTCCTAGTAGGGGCCGAGTCCTTGGGGACATTCAGGTGACCTAAAGGAAAGGCAGGGGCAGAAGGCCCACCCTTGTTGCCCCCACTTCTTGCTCAGCCCATTTCCTAAGCCCAGGCATCTGCTCCAAAGTGAGAAGCCCTCTCTGGGTTGGCCTGATGCAGGGAGTGGGCTGGGCAGGGACTCGAGCGGCAGGCTGCGGGTGAGGAGAGGGAAACATTTAGTGACAGACAAGTGGCAGCGCCATCACCAACATGTGTGTCCGGCACTTGCACCCTTGGAGGCTGGTTCCCAAGTGTTCTCCCATGACCCCTGCAACAGCTCTGCGAGGAGCTGGACGGCCGTGCTCTCCCCGTGTTATGCAGGAGGACACCACGGCCCCGGCGCCTCTGCTGACAATGTGTGGGGCAGACTCTGCTCGCTCCTCGGGGCTGTGACGCTGTGCCCCAGGCCTGCAGCCTGGGTGATGCGTGTTGCCCAGCTGGTGTCCTGGAGAAGGATCTGGGGTGACTTCCCACCCCAGCATCCTGCTTTACGGCCCACGGTGAGCCAAAGACTTCCATTATCCAGAGGCCTCTCACTCCAGGCGGGGGACATTTCTGCCTGGGATTCTGGAAGGCGCAGAATGAGTGAGCATGGGAGAGGGCCAGGCTGGGGCTTCCCCTGCTCGTGCAGCATGCCTGGCATGGGCTGGCCGTCCCGAGGTGTGGGGCCTGGCCTCGAGGAAGCTGCGGCCAGCTTGGAAAGACATGCCAGTGCAGGCCAGCCTGCTGGAGAACAAGGCGGGACAGTGACAGTGACAGCGATGCTGATGGGGAAGATGGGGAGGGCGGTCACATCAGAACTTTCTGTGAGCCCTGCACGGGGCTCTTGCCCAGGGGATCTTCACAACACCCTCCAGGGTAGGAAAGCGGTCACAGTTTTAAAGACGAGAAAGCTGGGAGTTCCCGTCGTGGTGCAGTGGTTAACGAATCCGACTAGGAACCATGAGGTTGCGGGTTCGGTCCCTGCCCTTGCTCAGTGGGTTAACGATCCGGCGTTGCCGTGAGCTGTGGTGTAGGTTGCAGACGTGGCTCGGATCCCACGTTGCCGTGGCTCTGGCGTAGGCCGGTGGCTACAGCTCCGATTCGACCCCTAGCCTGGGAACCTCCATATGCTGTGGGAGCGGCCCAAGAAATAGCAACAACAACAACAACAAAAAGACCAAAAAAAAGACGAGAAAGCTGAGGCACGCAAGGGTCGGGTAACCTGCCCAAGGCCAGGAGAGCCCGGGCTGGAAGCGGCGCCCACCTTGCCCTCCCCAGCGGCTCTCCTGTCTCCTGTGGGTCCCCTGCCCAGGACAATGGAAACTTGTGCTGCAGGAATTCAGACAAGGAAAGATGTCCTGGGCTGGAGCTTGGGAGGCTTCTAGGAGGAGGTGGAGTAAAGGGACTTGAGAGCACTGGGTTTTTTGAGTTCCAAAAGCAGGGTTTATAGTAGAAAGAGAATCGCAATAATAATAAAGAGACTTGAAACATAATCGGAAACCATCCCTACCCCCACTCCTCTGGAGCAGTCATTTGACTTTGTGCCCTCTCCCACAGAGTTCTCTATGGTTTTAGTCATGGTGCGTAGTTTGTCTTTTTTTTTTTTTCTATTTTCACGTAATATTATCACAAACCTCCCCTTTTTTTCTAGTGCGGTATGTGGTCTTTATAATTACCTTTTTTGTCACATTGTCAAAAATGCCTCGGAAAAATCATTTTACAGAATGGCCAGCATGTTAATTGCCATTTTGAGGCTCTGTTATTCTAGCAAGGTGGGCAGGCAGATCAGCAGAAAGGAGTGGGGTGGGCATTTGGGGGAAGAGCCCTCGTGGCCAAGGGCACGGAGGCAGGAATGCACAGGGAGTGTCCTGGGAAATGAAGGCCCCGCCGCCCTGAGCCAGAGGGGCTATGGGCAAGGCAGGAGGCTGGAGGAATGAATGAAAGAAGAAGGATGATAGGGTTTTGGCCAGAAAGATTCCTGGGGTTGGGGGGGCATTTCGTCCAGTCCTGCTCCTGGGGGTGGGGAAAGCTGGGACCAGAAAGAGTGGGCGAAATGGCCAGTCACATGGCTCGGTGGCTGAGCAAAGGCTCCCGATTCAGGGCCATCCCAGGTGGGTCGTGCCTGGTCAGCTGTTGACACATGAGTGAATGGAAACACTCCTGGATGGGCGGAGGCTGACTTAGAGGTCAGCCTGTGACTCTCGGGGTTCTGCCCTTTGTCACTGTAACACGGCAAATCTAGCGGAAGATCCCACCAGCTTGGCGTACTCTTCCTCTTCCAGGGCCGGGAGCCCCCCTTCCTTCCCGGCTTCTTCATCCAGACCGCCCCCCTCACTCCACCCCCGCCACGCCTGCCGCCTCCTTGCTGCCCCAGCCCTTCCCAGCCCAGGAACCCCTCAGCCAGGAGGCCCCCCTTCCTCTGCCTGGGCTCCGTGGCCCCAGGAGACTCTGCTATGTTTATCCCAGTCTATTTCCAACCATGCTGCTCCCAGCTCCAGATGTGCTGTCCCCAACTGGGACCTACTCACTGGCTGATTAGCATATTCCCAGGATCCAGCGCTTGTTGACTGGCTGGGCCAGAGGGGAGCATTCTTCTGGGTTCCCCCAGGACCTCACAGCTCAGTTCTTGCCACTTCCCTGAGACCAGAGAGGGGTCTGAGACCTTGGATCCCCTTCCTGCCCCATTCCCCCATTCCCCGGCTCAGCCACAGGCCTTGGGGACAGCCCCCCATCTTGGGCTCTGTTCATCCCACCTACCCCTCCGCCCCCACCCCCCCGTGAGAGGCAGGTACGCTTTCTGTGAGCCAGCCGAGGTGACCCTCCCTGGGCAAAGAAGAGCTCAAGACCCTGGGTAAGAAGGGGCAGGGTTCCAGGCCAAGAAGGAAGCTCTAGCTGTCCTGATGCCTGGGGTGGTGACTCCTCCCTGACACACACACCCCCATTGCAACATTCAGGCCTGATGGGAGCCTCGCCCTCTGTCCTCTTCCCATCTGGAACTTGGACCCTGAGTCTGACAGGGAGAGGAGGGTTATTTCTCTGACATTCTTGACCTGGCCACTTGGAAGCTTGGGAGGCGTCAGAGCTATCTAAATGCTGCTCAGGAGCAGGTCATGAGGCCAGTTCCCTGCCTTCAGGACTGGGAGTGTTCTCAGAGCCCAGATGGGCCCATGTGACAATAGCTGGACCCTCTTACTTTTTTTTTGTTCCACTGTGGTAAAACACATGTGCTGTGAAATTTCCAGTTTTAATAATTTTTAGGTGTCCAGTTTGAAGGCATTAACTAAGTACATTCACCTTGTTGTGCAGCCGTCACTACCATCCATCTCCAGAGCTTTTCATCTTCCCAAACAGAAGCTCCATAGCCAGAGTTCCCGTCGTGGCGCAGTGGTTAGCGAATCCAACTAGGAACCATGAGGTTGTGGGTTTGATCCCTGGCCTTGCTCAGTGGGTCGACGATCCGGCGTTGCCGTGGGCTGTGGTGTAGGTTGCAGACGCGGCTCGGATCCCGAGTTGCCGTGGCTCTGGCGTAGGCCGGCGGCTACAGCTCCGATTGGACCCCTGGCCTGGGAATCTCCATGTGCCTTGGGAGCGGCCCTAGAAAAGACCAAAAAAAAAAAAAAAAAAGCTCCATAGCCGTTAAACAGTAAATTTCCATTCCTCCTTCCCACCCCTGGCAACCAGCATCCTACTGTCTATGAATCTGATGATTCTAGCTGCCTCGTGTGAGCGGACTCCTACAAGCATTTGTCCTTGGGTGACTGGCGTACCTCACTTAGCCAAGTGTCTTTAGGGTCCATCTATGTGCTATAGCAGCGTGTGTCAGAAATTCCTTCCTTTTAAGGCCAAATCATGTTATATGTACAGACTGCGTTTTGCTTACCCATTCATTCAGCAATGGGCATTTGTTTTTTTCATATGTATATAATTTTTATTTTTTCCATCATAACTGGTTTACAGTGTTCTGTCAGTTTTTTTTACTGTACAGCATGATGGCCCAGTTAGACATACGTGTATAGATTCTTTTTTCCTCGCATTATCATGCTCCATCATAAGTGACTAGATATAGTTTCCAGTGCTACACAGCAGGATCTCATTGCTTATCCGTTCCAAAGGCAATAGTCTGCATCTGTTAACCCCAAGTTCCCCATCCATCCCCCTCGGCAACCACGAGTCTCATCAGTGGACATTTGGGTTGTTGCCGTCTTAGACTGTCTTTTTTTTTTTTTTTTTTTATCTTTTGTCTTTTTAGGGCCGTACCCGCGGCATATGGAGGTTCCCAGGCTAGAGGTCTAATCGGGGCTACAGCTACCGGCCTACACCACGGCCACAGCAATGCCAGATCTGAGCTGCGTCTGCAACCTACCCCACAGCTCACAGCAGTGCCAGATCCTTAACCCACTGATCGAGGCCAAGGATGAAACCCGCATCCTCATGGATGCTAGTCGGATTTGTTACCACTGAGCCACAACGGGAACCCCCCTTTAGCCTCTTCTAGTTGAAGGAGACAGTTGCCCCAGCAGCTCTCTGTCCCTCAGGTTGGGCAGCCCTGTCTCCTTGGCCCTCCCTTCCTAACTCGTTAGCCCTCCCCCTCGGTCAGCAGTTTGGAGAGCTTGAGAGGGGTGTGCACTTACCCTGACGCTGTAGGGAGAAGACTGGGCTGAGGTTCTGTATCTGGTCCTTTGACCTCCGGCGGCCTCCGTTTCTTCATCTGTTAAATGGGGATAATTCTTCCCACTCTGCCTTCCTTGTGGGCTTTTTGTGAGTCTCAAAGGATGAAATGTCCCTTAAAGGGCTGGTCCATGCACATGCACGCTTGTGCGAGTTTTTTCACACATTTCTGTTTGTTGAGCTCCCTCTCAGTGGCGGGCCCTGTGCCGTGGGTGCAGAGAAGGAACAGGACCTGCCCCCGCAGTAAAGAGTACGTACAGAAGAGAACTGTGATCATTTAGTCAGTGTCGAGGGGGCTTTGAGGTCAGACAGATCTGGGCTCCAGTCCGGCTTTCTCTCTTCACCAGTCGGGAGAAGACAGTAAGTGACTTTCCCTCTCTGAGCCCCGGGTTCCTTATCCGCAAGGTCCGCTGTAAAGGGAACTGAGTGGGAAAGTCCGTGAGGCCCTCGGCACAGGGCTTGGCGCAGTCGGTCCTTGTCTAGTTATGAGGCTGGCAGGTCCAAGACCACTGTCCTCCGCCTCCCTGCAGGGATTCTGGCTGTGGCTTGTCAAGCACCCCCCTCCCAAAGGCTAGGCGACAAGTGGGCCAGGGTCTCCTGTGTTTGGGCCTTAGGGTGGCTGAGGCCACATCTGTTTTCTTATGCCGGTGGAGTCACAGTGGCTTTGGTGAACTGACCTCAGAGTGGGTGAGAGGTCAGGGTTGGGGCCCCCACTGCCTGCCATCCTGAGGTTTCCGTGCTGTGCCCCCCAGGCCGAGCAGCTTCAGGTTCGTCGCCCTCAGAGCTGTGCTCCACTTGGCCTGGTGTGGTCAGGCCCAGGGTGTGGAGCCAGTGAGGAGCTGGGAACAAGGGGCCATTGTCGGCAGGAGCCGCTCCTGGTTTCAGTTACTTTGCAGAGCAGGAGGGAATTTGGAGTGAGCATGGGGCAGGAGCCTGCTAGGGGCAGGAGCCTGCTAGGGGCAGGAGCCTGCTAGGGCAGGAGCCTGCTAGGGGCAGGAGCCTGCTAGGGCAGGAGCCTGCTAGGGCAGGAGTCAAGGGCTCCCCGACCCCAGGTCCCTCCCTCTGACCCCTGAGGGATCTCTTGCCCCCATTTGACTCTGCCTGAGAGTCAGGTGTGCCAGCTTTATTGCCTTGAAACTTGGGCTCTGGGGTGCTGTCCTGGTTGACCTTGAGCCCCTGCTGCTCTGGTTCCTCATGGCTGGTGCCAGGAGGTGCCCAGGCCCCTCCCTGGCTGAAATGACAGAGGGGCATTACTGTGGATCCTTGACACCTTCTTCCAGGCATCCTCCCAAGTCACTCTGACCATAGCCAGGCCCTGGCCCCTGGGAGTGACTGGGTTTAACTGGCATGGGGGCGTGGCTGTGAGAAAACCTCGGTCTCTGGGGCTGGCCAGAGAGCTTTTCCCTTTCATTTCAGCCTCTAACCGCTAGCCTGGCACCTCACAGCCCTAGGCAGCTCCATGCCCTGGGACACCGCAGTGGCCATGCCGTGTGGCTTTCCAGCCTCTCCCCTGGGAGAGGCACCCCACCCCTGCCCCCGCCCGCAGCCGGGCTGGGTATGTGGTCCAGGGGAAGCACCGGCCTCTAGAGTTCATGTTTACGTCCGCGCTGCCTGCTGCTCTCACCAGGTCCACATGGGGCTCTTCCCTTTGCTGCCATCGTCACCGCTGTGGCAGCCCAGTGGCATGTGGGCAGGGACTGGGGAGCACACCTGTACTGCCTCTGCTACCCCCACGTGACACCCCCTCCTTCCAGGCCCCAGGTGACTAGAGCCCGTGTTGGCCCCGCCCACCCCACCTCTTTCAGACCCACTCGTTGTCCGCGGCCTCCCCTGCTGCCTTCTTCAGGGCTCAGTTATAGTTGGAGAGAGGAGTGCGCAGTGGGATGTGGGGAAACCAGGGGCAGGATCCCAAGGGAGAGGAGGGCCCGCCCTGCTGTCCGAAGACTTTCTCTAACTTGCTGCTCAGCCTCCATCACCCAGCTCTTCCTGGCGTGGGGGCCTGGGCTCAGTCCAGCGGGTTCTGGAGACAGGAAGTGTTGGGTAGGAAGCAGACAGAGGCTCCTCTCCCCTGCCCTGTGCAGGATGCCCCCCTGGCAGGCAGGTGTGGAGCCTGTGCCCCCCTGCGAGGGGGGAGAGACATGCACAGACGCCCATAGGAGGGATCCTGGGAGGACCCTGGGAGCTGATCCTTCAGGCCCTAAGGACATCCCACCTCTGAACGGACCAAAAGAGGGACTCTCCCGGCCCTGAGACTGGGGCTCAGAAACAAGATCCGTGTTTGATCGCAGCCCACCTGCACCCCCCCCCCCCACCAATTAGCGAGGAGACCTCTCCCAGTGCTTCCACTGGAACCCGTGTGAGTAGCAGATGAGTCCTTGGAGGTGACGGTACCTGCATACTTCTTGCTCCCAGGACCCGCTGACCTCCCCGCAGGGGGAGGCACTGACTTCATCCTCCTAGGATGGTCCCGCTTTTCAATTTATTCAAAATCTGAGCAAAGATTTTAGTCGAGGAATCACGAGGGACGCCCTGAGTGAGGGCTGAGGCTGGCATGAATGCTGAGTAGACACCTCAGGCGGGCTCTGCCGGCCTCCCTCACCCAGCCCAGCCTGGCTGAGGCACGAGCTTTGTGGGCAGTGGTGGCTCTCAGTGAGGGTCCTACCCCAGGGTGGCCTGCTTCCTGTGGGATGGGATGGGGAAGGCTGGGCGCCGCCCGCTCACACCCTTGGAAGCAAGAGCCGACCTGCACTGGCTTTGGGGCCAAGGTGACCCAGGAAACACCAGCCTGACTGACTGGGTGAGATAAGTGTTATCCTGTTGTAAGGCCACCAAGGGGAGGCCCAGCAGCACATCAGAGGCCCACAGTTTTCCCCAGCCAGAGAGAAAAGTAGAGATAAGACAGTGAGTTTCAGATCCAGGACTCTGACCTGGAAGTTTCCTTAAAAAGCCCCTAATCTCCCTCTTCCACACCCACCTGCCCCTCCGGAGCGGGGAGGAGCTGCGGCCAGTGGCTGTGCTCTAGAGGAATAGCTGTTGTCATGGGGACTGTCCATCAGAACTGCTCTGGGCCCAGCCCCTTGAAAGGAGGACCAGTCTGCGGGGCTGGGGCATTTGGGGTGGGGGGGTGGCTGAAGTGCCCCCAAGGCAGAGAGGGTGGACAGAAGCCATGGGAGTAGGTGGGGTCCCATAGCCGCCCTTCAGCCAGAGGCCTCTGCTCCCTGCTTCTGCTCTGAGCTGGCTGGGGAGACTTTGGCATCAGGTTTCATTTAGAAAGAAAGGGGTGGGCGTTTCCTCTGCTTGAAAACAATTCATTGATGACCACTTGTCTGGTCCAAGCTGTTGGCTAGGTGTGGATACCAGGACTAGAGAAAGGAGGTGGTTGCGAAAGGAGTCCACGGTGACCAGGCAGGATTCACACGGGTTCCCTGACTCCTAGGAGCTTTCTTCCGTCGCTTTGGAGCTCAAGTTGGGTGGAAAAGAGTTGCTTGATTTTAGGGAAAGAGAACAAAGCAGGTGGCTCCACAGACCCTGACCTCCTTTCAAGCCCTCCTGCCTGAGGCTGCTGTGTTCTCAGGTTGTGGCCTGGGAGGCCCCTGGAGGGCTCTGCCCACCCCTGACCCCACCCCACACGGCCTCCTTCACCTCCCTCGACCTGGAAGCAAGAGCAGACAAGCCGCCAAGGGGGTCTGGGTGTCAGTCTGGCCCTGAGTTAGGTCCTTGACTTGTGTGGGAAGGAACAGACCTATGTGTGGTGGGCGTGCTCTGCCTACTCTGTCCCTGGTGGTTTTGGTTGAGACAAGCAAGATGTTCCCAGAGGCTCAAGTGGATTTTCCACCCTTTTCTGTGACCAAATGTGCCATGAGAATCACAAAGGGTTGCTGGGGTACCACCGGGATGGTTCTGCAGCAGATAAGCTCTGTGGCTGTCTCGGCCTCTCCAGCCCACCTAGAACCACCACGTACCCCTGAGACACCAGCCTGGGGTGGCCAGGCAGAGTGGAGAGCGAGGCCGTGTGGGGAACAGCGTGCTTTGTGCTGTGCCGCGGCTTGGCCAGGCGCTGGGAGGTGGGAGGGTCGCAGTCCACCTTGAGCCAACCAGGTTGGGCTGCACAGCAACTACCTTTTCATCCCGGTTGCCTCCGTCCCAGCAGCATGCACACCTTGAACCCTCAGCCCATCCCGGAAGCTGCTCCCCAGCCCTGCCCTGGGTAGCCATCGAAAGCCACCAGTAGCCACTTATCTGCAGAGTTGAAGCTTCAGGGCTTAGAGACCTGCAACCCTGTGCACAGCTTTTAGCAGCAGGGCCCAGACCCAGGAGTCCTGGCCTGGATCACCTGCAAGAATCTCCAGTTGCTGATACATATCTCCTTGGAGGGCAGGTCAGTGGTGGGGTGGCCAGGGCTCAGTTTGGAGTGTCACAGCTCAGAGTGAGCGGAGACCTGTTCAGGTGCTCCCTGACTGGCCTGTGGCGGGTGTCTAGTCAGGAATGAATGAATGAGTAAATGAATGAAAATGTAGTCTCGAGGTTCCTCTCTGCCATTGGCTACGTGGTGACTTTAAGCAAAGTGTTCTTGTCCCCAGGCCACAGGCCTAGAACATAGCGGATGCTCAGAAAGTGTGGATAGGAGTTCCCATCGTGGCGCAGTGGTTAACGAATCTGACTAAGAACCATGAGGTTGCGGGTTCAGTCTCTGACCTTGCTCAGTGGGTTAAGGATCCAGCATTGCCGTGAACTGTGGTGTAGGTCGCAGACACGGCTTGGATCCCCAGTTGCTGTGGCGTAGGCCAGCAGCTACAGCTCCGATTCGACCCCTAGCCTGGGAACCTCCATATGCTGCGGGAGCGGCCCTAGAAAAGACAAAAAGACAGAAAAAAAAAAAAAGAAAGAAAGTGTGGATGGAAGGAGTTCCCATCGTGGCACAGTGGTTGATGAACTAGGAACCATGAGGTTGCAGGTTCGATCCCTGGCCTCACTCAGTGGCTTAAGGATCCAGCGTTGCTGTAAGCTGTGGTGTAGGTCATAGACGCGGCTCGGATCCCGCGTTGCTGTGGCAGCTACAGCTCCAATTAGACCCCTAGCCTGGGAACCCCCATACACCATGAGTGTGGCCCTAAAAAAGTGTTGATGGAAGACTGTAAACGGGTCTCGCTTTCTGGTTCTCTGACGATCTCTGCCCTTCCAGCCCACAGTGTGGGTAGGAGGGGGACAGAACAAGGTGAGCACACACAGCAGAAAGGCAGGGACTCTAGAGCCGGTCGTCATAAGGGGACTCTCCCACCCCTCCTTTCTTAAGTTCCCTGGAATGTGCCAACCTCCCCGCCAACTTGAGCTCCTCTGCGCGGGCCCCAGGCTCCCCTGCACTACCCACACTGCCCACCCCTCTGGTTCTCTCCCAGCCTGGGTGCAGTGCCTGTCTCTGGGCAGGAACCACCGTGGGTTTCCTTTCTGCAGCACCCCCAGCCCCACACCCTGTCTGCTCGCGGCCACCACGCTGCTGTCCCCTGGGGCTGTCCCCTGACCATGTCCCTCCTGGTCCTCTCCTTCCCCCTCTCTGGGTGGCCCGTGGGGCTCTCCCCCTCCCCCCCCCAGGCTGTCCTTGCTGGGGTGCCTGTGGCCCGGGTCTAGCTGGCTGCTCAGAAACCCCCTTTCCTGCCTTAGAGTCATTAGGCTGAAGCACAGGGCACCAGGGTTCTAGTCAGGTCTGACGGGAAGACGAAAGTCGCTCCAGTGGGGCAAAGCGGGTTATTTCAGAGAAGTAACAGCAACATCCCAAGTTTCTGAGAAAGAGCCTTTCTCCTCGTGGGCGCGGGCTGGAGGATTTGTCTGGAAGCTGTCCCCACCCCCAGCTGTCACCAAGGCAGCACCAGTGGCAGTCCCCGCCTCTCCCACCCACACAGCTCGGGCTGCATATATTCCCCGCTGACCTTTTTTTCCCTTCAGCGATGACACTGCTAATCACTTTAGCCTGATGTTGCCTCAGTCACAGTCATGCTGGGTGGCTGGTCCCCGCCAGCCCAGGTGTATGCTGCTCCCTGGGTATACCCCAGGGTCCTGCTGCCCATCCCCCCATGGAGAGCCCCTCTTGTTCCTCTGGCAGAGAGCCTGCGGAGGGGACGAGGGAGGATGGGACAGTCTGCAGGAATGTTTTTAATTCCAAAGGCAGCGACATCTGTTCGTGTGGGTCTTCCCACCCAGGCTCTGTTTACCCAGACGGGGCCCTCGCACGTCCTCAGAGGCCAGCCCTGCCAGGTGTGCTGGGATGGACAGAGGGGGAGGGGTGCGCTTACTTCCTGGGTGGCCAGGACAGCCTGAGCCCACCCCATCCAGCGAAGCTGAGGAAGGGTCTCTGGGCTGGAGGGACCAGAACTCAGATGGCTGTTTTTAAGGAACTTGCTAGGACCATTAGTCTTGCACAGCCCCTCAACGCCCCCCTGCAGCCTGCTTCTAGACCACTGCTTCCAGGAAGGAGTGAGTCAGGTTTGGGGAAGAGAAGGCAAATCTGTACTGTCCCTAGAGAGAGCCCCCAGCCCGCAGGGAGGAAGGGAAGATGAGCATCTTAAGGGAAGAGCCTCCGAACAGCTACCCATCTGCTAAGGCGCTTATGTCACCATGGAGACCAGTTGGCTATCTTTCATCCAATCAGAGCTGGCTTTACCCAGACAAGTGTTGAGCCTGGGGTTCCTGAGATAGACAAGTGTAGAGCTTTGGGAACAGGATCTGCAGTGTCCCCCTTCTCCCACACAGCCGGAGGGGGGACACACCTTACCTAGCATCCCCCAAACTGTACCCTGTGGCATGTGACCCAGATACAGGGCAGAGAACCTTAGAAAGCCAGCGAGGGGCCAGCTCTGAAGTTCACAGCTGGCAGTGCCCAGCATGGACCATGTGTCTGCAGCGGGTGAACGTAGTCAGCAATTATAATGGCACCTTACCAGCTGGTTACACAACCAGCACTTGCACGGTAGCTGAGGGATGCGGAGCAAAGCTGGGGAGGGTGACCTTTTTCTACAGCTCTTCTGGCCCATGCCAACCTCCCCACCTTCTCCAGAGAGCCTTCCTTGATTCCCTCTGGCTAGAAATTTTCTCTCCCTCTCAATTTTCATGGCATTTGATCTGTGGTGTTCTTATGGCTCAAGACTGAGTTTTTGGAGGGCAAAGATGAGGCTGTCCATCTGGGTATGACGTGTGGTAGGTGCACATTTGGCATATGCCAGCCACACGATTGCTCTTCTGCTTTCTGGTAAGAGGTGTTTAAGCCTTCCTCTCCTCTCCTCTCCTCTTCTTGGGCTGTCAGCTTAGCCAAGCATGGGCTTTTGATTCATCTTTGTGATTCTTCAGCCCCTTTCCAGGGCCAGGCACATAGCCAGGCCCGCAGTCAGTGCCTCTTGAATGAAGTGACAGGGATGAAGAGGTGAAGGCCTCTTGGGGGAGATGGGTTTTGTGCAGCTGGGGGAGGAAGCTGCCGGCCCCTCACGAGGCTGGAGGAAGACTCTCCAGAGGGGGCACCCAGGTGCCCTGGGAGAGCAGGTAAGGTGGGGGGCCAAGAAGGGTGGCTCAGGCCCCATCTGGGCAGGGCACACAGATGTGTCCCTGCCTCAGTGGGTCTCTTCCCCTCCCCTTCAGGTGTTACTGGAAAAGCGGTTTTGACTCCATCCCCTTCAGCTGCAGTGGCTTTGGTCCACTTTGGCTCAGGTATGAGGAGGCTCTGGGCAGGCTTGGCAACCCAGGCCTGTCTGGGCTATGCAGAAGCGGGTGTGAAGTGTGGAGCCCTGGAGGAGATGAGGCTGGCCCAGCACCCTGCAGGGACCACTCGAGCCCAGCAGAGTCCCAGGACCCTGCCTCCAACAGCCAGGGAGAAGGCAGTGCAGGACCACACTGGGATATCACTGTGGAGAGGGCATGGCCAGACCTCTGTTCATGGCCCGGCCCAGCCCCATCTTGGGTAAGCGGCTTTCAGACATGTCCCTGCCTCCGTGGGTCTCTTCCCCTCCCCCTCAGAGGTTACTGGGAAAGCAGTTTTGATTTCTCTGTACCCTTAGATTCCTCAAATGGAAAACGGGGGTGCTAGGATGTATTTCCTGAGGTTGAAGTGAGTGAGTTAGCTCATGAGGGTTAGTGTGGTACCTGTCACATAGTAAACTCAAGTGACAGGCCTCTCTTGCTATGACCAGGTCTTGGCTACCTCTGCGGTGAAGCCCGCCCTTCCTCCAAAAGCACCAAGGGCTGTGATGTTAAACCCCAAGACCAGTGTGCTGGTTGAGATCTGGCGGGAGCATTCCTGATGCCACGGGCTGCTTCTGGGCCCCATCCCACCTGCCCTGGGGCCCTGACCCAGCTCTTTTCCCTGAATCCAGAGAACCAGCCACACTTCAGTGAGACCAGTGGTGGTGAGCACCAGGGCCTTTGGAGGAAGCTCACCGGCTGCTGTTCTGTGACTTCAGGCGAGACCATCACCTCCCCGCCCCCCCGCCCCGTCCTCACAGCTCTAAAATGGGGGTGGTAACACCATCACAGAAGTCTCATTGAAGTGAGGCTTCCAATGCGAGTGGGTATTTGAACGCCCTTTGCGTGGACCCGGCTCGTGGTTGGCACTTCAAAAATACTGGTTCCCCACCCCCACCCCCATGCCAAGCTCTGCGGGGTGGGATGTCCCGGTGCCTACGTGTGGACCCCAGCCACCTGGGTTCAGGCCTTTCTTTCTCTGTTCTACAAACACCAGACTCTGAGCTGTGTTGTTATCTTGCTAAATGAACATTCATCACCTTGAGGGTGGAGAACAAGTTCTTCCTTCTCTAGCCCCAGGCGCCCAGCCCCGGGTAGCTGACCGCCCCTTGTCAGTGCATGTCCTCTGCCGCACCTTCTTTGGCTTTTCCGGTGGCGGCCGGGGGGCTGTGGTTAACAGTGGCCGTGGGAGGAGTACAGATGCTGGGCATCTGTGACCAGTGTCCGGCTAGGCTTTTGCTCCTGTCCCTGGAGAGGGCCTGAAGTGGTGGAGTCCCTCCCTCCCCATCTGCTAAAGCCCAGGGGGCTGCCCCACGCGGTCCGGCCCTGTCACTGAGCTGGCATCAAGGGAGGTGTCTGGGCAGGAGTTGGGGGTAGGGGAAGCAAAACTCCACGGCAGCACCGGACAAGGGCAGCTGTGGATGGTGGGGTGCAGCTCCTGCCCCTGAGCCGGGACCCCTCCGGACCCCCTCTGGCCTCCCCTAGCCTCCCTCAGACACCCCAGCCCCAAGGAGCCCTCTGGTGGGGAAGGGGTTAACCAGGGCTCTAGCGGGGAAGGGACTGGCCGGTTTCGCTGCTTGTCAAACTTTATTTAGTAAGGGCTGGAAGGAGGGCCAGCCCGCCAAGAGTTAAAAGCCGGAGGTGGGTGTTTGGAGGGGGCAGCCTCCAGCGCCTCCTTTGAGTCACTTCCTCCGGTGGGGGCGGGGGCTCCCCGGCTGCCGCGGGCGGGCGGGCGGGCGGGCGCTGCGCGGCTCTGGGCTGGCATCCCGCTAGCCCGGCGGGGACCAGCCAGCCGGTGCTGCTCCCTCGGCGGTCTCGGGCAAGAAGGACGCGGAGGGAGGAGAAAGCAGAGCCCCGCACCATGCGCTGTCCTGCCCGGCTCCAAGAGTGACATTCCGGGCAGCTCGGCTGCGCCCGCGTCTGCACCCACCCTCCTCCCCGCGTCCCGGAGCTGAGCTGGCCCCGCAGGCAGGGGCCGGGGAGCCGGCGCCGCCGCTGCCGCCGGCATGACCGACGTCCTGCCTCAGCCCGACTGCAACTGCAGCCTGCAGGCGATGTGCGAGCCCCTGGAGCGCTGCTGCCTCGATCCGCTGGAGGAGCCGGGGAGCAAGCGGCCCCCCAACACCGGCGCGAGGCTCTGGGGCCGCGTGCGCAGCAAGCTCCTCCGCCAAAAGGTGCCCGTGGGGGCCGGAGGGGGTGGCCCAGAGGGCTGAGGGGGACGGGGGCTGCCAGCCTTCTTCAGAGCTCTTTGCACCTCCTGCCGCCTGCTGGTGGGGTTCTAGGACAGAGGCTGGGGTAGGCTGTGGGCCTTAATTTGATGATTAATGCCACCCCACCCCCGACCTCGGCTGCTTCCTCTGCATCTGTCCCTGTCTCAGAAAGAGGAGGGTGTCTCTTGTGGGAGAGGATGTCTCTACGGGCAGGACCGTGAGCAGAGGCGTGTCCCCTGGGTCTCAGTTTCCCCTCTAGCGCCCAGCCCAGGCCCGCCCGATGCGGCCAATGGTCTCTGTTAACAGCTCCTTTGCTGAGGGACCTCCAGTGGCCACCGCCACATGAAGTTTCTTTGTAGGGGTTGTGGGGAGGTGGTGGTGCTGAGTCTGGGGGCTAGAGGTTGCCTCTTCAGGGACCACCCAGAGGCCAGATGGCCCAGGGCCAGCCAGGCACCAGGCAACTCCATCAGTGTGCCAGGGGTTTCCTGAGCCAGCGGGCAGCTCAGACCAAGCTGTGCCAGGGCGGACTGCCTGTCCGGCCTGCTGCCCCAGACCTGGGTGGGGATGAAACTCTGAGATAGAAGCTGACTGTCCTGCAGCTGGGCAGGCTGCCGTAGGGCTGGCTTTGGGCCCTGGCATCGGATGTCTGAGGAAGAGCCAGGCCAGAGCCTAGCACACAGTAAGCGCTTGATATCTGTACACCAAACTAGCTGTCCATGCAAAGTGTCCCAGGGTGCCTGTCCTGGTTGCACCTCTGTTTCCAGGTAGTGATGAGGGAGGCTTTGGCCAGTCCGTGTGGCTGGAGGGGATTTGCAAGTCCTGCTGCGGCTCAGAGGGGCACTCTCCACATAGGCCCTCCACACACCTGCCAAGAGGAAGCGATCTTGGGGCCACTGGCTCCTTTTCTAGTTTTATCTTCTGCCAGTGGGCTTGACTTCCCAGAGGTGACATCAGCCCTGGAAAGTGCTGGGCAGGGCAGCAACTTGAGCTGTCCTGCATTGGCCCTTGTGTCACCTTCAGCCTCTCTAGGGACCAGACTAGCAGAGCCCTGCTGGCCTCAGCTGCTCCCAGAGCCCCTCTGCTGAGACAGCTGTCTGTGGCGGCAGCACGGAGCCATCCCTTGCCTGCTCTCCCCCCACTCCTAGCCGCTGCTGAGGCCAGCAGCCACCAGCCCAAAGCTCATTGTCCATTTCCAGACCTGGAGGTGGGCAAGAAAGTGACCTACCAGGTTCCTGGCCCAGAGCCAGCCAGAGTCCTTCGGGTTTACCTGTCCCTTTGCACGGTAATGGTGGTGGGTGGCAGGTGGCAGGGGTGGGGCAGAGGTCAGTTTTTAAACCCTGAAACTCCCAGACTTTCGGTTCTTTTCCTGTGCATGAGTGACTAACAAAACCAAGAAGTCACTTCAGAAATTCTTTTGTCAGCTTTGCCTCTGGTGGTATCTGCCAGCTCTGTGTCTGATGGCACTCTCTGGACAAGGGTGGCGGGCCAGCCAGGCGCGGGCTGCTGAGCTGATTGGCGTCAGTGCAACTGCAGGGTGGCTCTGTTGCTGAGATGCTCTGTGTGGCAGGTGATTCAGTCCCCTAGCCCCTGCTGTGTGACAAAGCATGTTGGTGTCACAGACATCATGGGTGACAGAGGGACTTTCATGCACCCAGCTGTGCCTGGGCTGGTGGGTGAGCCGGTAGGCATGTGGAGCCAGACCCACTGCCCACCTCCCCTCTTTCTCCATCTGCATTAACCTATTTTTTTCAGTGCGGCAGGCTCGCTGCCAGACGAGGAGGCTGGGATCAGGCAACAGCTTAGGTGGGTGGGGGAAGGGTGCCAGGTACTGCCCGGTCTGGCAGGAGAGGTCGCCTCATTAACTCCTCATGTAACTTCGCCACAGGGATTCCAGGCTCTACGCGCCGAGACACCTGTGGCCCTCCTGCTCCCATTTAACTAAAGCTTCGTGAAAGGCTGGAGGGGGCTGCACGTCACTCATCTGGGGGCCCTGTGCAGGGGCAGGAGAAGCTGCTTGAATGGAAAAAGCCTCTGGTCTCAGGAGTCTGCCGTTGCTGGCAGAGGGGAGGCGCAGACCACTCACAGGCTGTCCTTTGGGTCCTCCGTGGGGGGCTGTGGTTGGGCTTGTGCTTGTCCCCGGGAGAGTCCCGGGACTGAAGCCTCGCTCCAGCCTCCGGCTTGGCAGTCAGCGTTTTGTTGCAAGCATTTTGCAGAGGAGACACGTGGCATTTTCGTTTGTGGGTTCTGCCAGTGCTCTCAGCATTTAACTTCACATTTCTGCTTTCCTTTTCCTTTTTTTTTTTCCTTTTTGGCTTTAAATCACAGTCAAGGGGACCAGGCTCAGTGCCTGCTCCTCCTCCCATCCTGCCTGTTCCTAGATCTTTAGGTTGTACTATGGAGAGAAAAGGGCTGAAAGAAGAATCTCCTCCTCTCCCCCCAAAAGTGTCCAAAGGTTTTAATGGGGTCGCTTGAGCCAGAGAGGCTAGGAGGAGCCCCGGGAGGCAGAAGCCAGGCCAAAAGCTTTAGGGGTGGGGGCGGGATGTGTCATCCACGCCTCTACTGTCACCCTGCCGCCAAGGTGAAGACGTCTTAACCTAGACCAGGCCAGATACTGGCCAGAGGTGGGACTCAGGCTGAACCTGAGGCTTCAGGGGAGTGGGGGAGAGTTGAGGGCGGTTCCTGACGACCGGGCTTCTGCTTCAAGGGGCTGCTCTGTGGGCCTGAGAATTCCCCCCCTCCAAGGAGCGTCTCTCAAGAAGCTAGAACTGGGCAAGGGGAACCGAGATGTTTCCTGCTGAGCCGCAGAACAGCCTGCCTGTTCTGTGACGGGGTTTGCTCCCCTCCTTCTAGGGAAGGTCACAGGTGCTACCCAAGGAAGGACAGATGGGGAGCCCTCTTGGGACCACTTGTCTGGAGAAGCTTAGTGTTTAGGAGGGTTGCTTTCTTTGTCATCTTCATTGCAACCACAGGACCGCTCCCAGCCCCTCCCCAAGTCTGTCATTTAACTTGATGGTTCTTCCGAACAGGTGGGACCAGGTACCCAAACCATGTACGCGTCAGCCCTTCACTGGCTGTTTTAGGCCTTGAGGGGACAAGGGTGCTGGGGTATAGAGAGACGTCTTGGGCTCATTTACTTTGTAATCTAGCTCAGAGCATCTAGATCTTGAAACCTGAGCCACCAGACCTCCACCCTGGCTGCCCACCGCTGTGCCCTGCCCCACCCCCACCCCCCTGCCACCTTATTACTGGAGTGAAAGGACCTGCCTCCTGTCTTCACCTTTCACGTGCCTGTTCACACCCGTAGAGCAACCCCTCGCCTCTAGGAAAGGGACAGCAGCACCTGTCCCTACAGGGTGGGGACCCCGCAGCCAGCACATTTCCTTCTGGCCTCTGTGGGCCAGAGCAGTGACCAGGCTAGAGGCTTGGAAGGGGGCTGTGGAGCTCTCCCTCCCCGTGCTCCTGCAGCCACTGTGCCCCCCTCAGCACTGGCACACTCTCCAGAGGGAGAGGACCTTACTCTGGGGCAGGTGGTCTTCCAGGTGGTCTCCTGGCCCCCAGCGCTCATGCTTCTCCACTAAACCGGCTCCCGAGAGGCCTGTTTGATTCCACCAAGCAGGAGACTTTGAGTCCCACCCAGGCCCGGAGCCACACCTGCACAAACTGTACACTCTTTGAGAGAGGGTCACAGATCCAAAGGGAGTAAGCCGTGCGCTAACTGAACTTGGCAAGTGGCTGTTTCTTGGTGCCTGAGGAGGTTAAAAGAGGCACCGGCCCTCCAGTATCTCTGTGGCCACGGGTGGCTTGGCCAGGCCGCCGTGCTAGGCTTGGTGCCCCAGCTTTTGGGTGGCCCCAGAGCAGGGGGAGCTGAGCCTGCCCGTCAGAAGAGCTCCCAAGAGACCAGTGCTGCCCCAGCTTCCGTGGTGCGGGACTGTGCAGAGGCAGTGAGGCCGCAGGAGGAAAGAGCCCAGAAACTTCTGCAGATGCTGCTTTGCGGGAGTTGCCAGGCACTGGTCCAGGCGCACACATCTGGAAAGGCCTGCCCTCTGCCCAGGTGGCTGGGAGCTGAAGCAGGTGCTCTTTTGGCTTCCTTCTCCCTGTGCAGCCACGCTGCCGGTGGGAGGGGTGTTTGTATTCTGACAGCTCCCTAGCGCCCAAAGGAACACACATCCCCATGCCTGGAACCTGCCTGCCCAGTCCCTGGGAGAAAGCCAGGGTCATTCCTGCGTCCCAGTGGGCCTTAGACTAAGGTGCCATTGTCGTTGGTCTCCGAAGGGGGGCCTAGAGCTGCCAGGGGGGATTCTGCCGAGAGGCTGGGAGGGCCCTGTGGTGCCAAGGTGACTCTCCTGATTGTGCTTTGACTGAAGAGAGTGGAACTCATGCCTGAGCCAGAAGCTGGAACCATCTCTCTCCTGGGCAGTGGGCACAGCCAGAGCAGGGCAGCCACAGCTCCCCTTCCCATCAGCCCACATGCCCCCTCCGTGCTCTGGCCTCCTCCCCCTCAGGCTGGTGCAGCCTAGGATGCCAGAGAGGGAAGGGCACCGAGCTGGGAGGCAAGAGGCCTCATTTTTCTAATCCTGAGTCTGCTGTCCTCACTTGCTGTGTGACCTTGGGCAAATCTCTCCACTTCTGTGGTTCTTTGGCATCGGTGTAATAATGAAGGAGCCGAACAGGATGATCTCTTAGATCCAGTTCATGTGACGATTTTGGCCGTGTCTCAAGATTCCTGTGCTTAAGCCTCAAACTCTCAACACACTGGGAAGGTCTGGGTGGGAGAGGTCCCAGGGCTGCCCCTGGGCCATGTGTTCAGGAAATGTGTTCAGCCTCTCACTGAACACAGGAGAACAGCGAGCAGGAATGCGGGGCTTCCTGATCCTTGGCCTGAAGGAGCCCTGGCAGGAAGGCATTGCTTTCTCCGTCCTCCATGTCCCAATTCGTTCGTTTGGTCTCTGAATGTTGACGGGGCATCTGCATGTGCTGCACATTCCAGAGGCGGCCCAGGCACAGGGTCCTTGCTCTCATGGAGCTTTCCATCCATAGAGGAGTCAGATTATAAATAAGACCATTTCATGCTGGACAAGGACTGAAAGGCAGATGAAATTAGGTAACACACTCAAAAGTAAAGTACAGGGAGAGGCCTTGCTTGAGGAGATAATTCTGAACTAAGATTTAAATGACAAGAAGGATTCTTGAAAGATCCAGGACAGCGCATTCCAGACAGAGATGAAAAGCCTGGAGCCTGAGTGACCATGCTATGTTTGGAGGCAGACAGAGCCCACGTGGAGCGCAGGAAATGACCTTGGATGGACTGGCCAGTGGCCTTGCAGGCCCTGACAAGGAGTTCAGCTTTTAATCTAAGGCCAGTTTTAGTGATGCTGGTGTGTTTTGAGCATGTACCTGAGTATCAGGCATCATTCTTAGTTAGGTGACAAACCACGAGGTGCTATTAGGCTCAGAGGGACACAGATCAGGTCACATGAATGGCTTAGCACAGGAAGTGCTCTTGGACCTCATGCCCTTTGCCAGGGCGGAGGCCCAGGGCCTGCTCGGGTCTGTGGCTATTTCTTGCTTGTCTGGGTAATCGTGGAGCCCACTGGGGTCGGGGCTGCGTGCCCTGGGTGGGGAGCTTTCGGGGGTGTGGAACCCAGCCTAGCCAGCGGTGCACAGAAAGGGGCCTGCCAGTTGCTTTTCATGACATCCAGAGAACGTGAGAACCGGGCACTGGGGCCTGGGAAGAGTCCATGAGAGGCCCTTCGGAGCGGCTCAGACCGCGGGGTGGCCGTGCCTCTCGTCCTCACCAGCAGGCTCTGTGCCCAGACAGCGTTCCTGGCCTGGGCAGGCAGGATGAAGTCAGCTTCAGCGAAGGATTGTCACAATTCTCACCGCAGCACTGCATGGCCACAGGGAGCTGGCCGAGGCCACCGTGGTCCTGACGGGCCTTGGCCTTCCCACAGCGGCAGCATGGAACTGCCTGGTCGGAACCCGGTTCTGGCCTCTGAGGTCCCCTGCCCTGCAGGGACGGGGCCGCTGGGGCTGCCTCTGCGTTGCGTTCGCGCTGACCGGCTCGTTTGCCCCAGAGTGGCCCTGCGCCTGTTGGCTGGTGGCCCTGAGCTGGGGCAGGGCAGCTTCCTGGCTCTTGGTTTGAGACCTGGTTCCAGGGTGAAGGAGGCCTCAGGCAGGGCAGGCAGCGGAGGGCGGCCACCCTGGGCCTGGGGTGATGTGCCCCCTCTGAGCTGTCTGCAGCTGTGCCGGCCTGAGGCCCAGGGGGTGGCAGGCGCAGGGCAGGCCGAAGCCTGGAATGCAGAGCGGAGAAGGCAGGTCACAGGGGCTGCTGCAGGGCGGCACTAACCTGGCTTCCATAAAAGCCTCCTTCAGAGCTGCTAAACCCTTTCCATATGTGGGCCTGGGAGGTTCAGCGCGCCAGGGGGAGGGGAAGCAAGCTGGGGCCAAGTGGTGGCACCGTCCGCACAAGTCTGTTGCCTGTCTCGGGACTGTCCTGGAGAGGGTGCCTGACCCCGCAGAGCGAGGCCGGAGGGACAGAGCTCCCTTGGCCTTAGGAGGGTGAGGGGTGTCGGCCTCTGGCAAGACAGTGAGTTTCCTGGGCCTGTACGCCTGAGCTAGAAGCCAGGTCACAGGCCACCACTGCTCCCTCCACTCTGCCCTGCCCCTCTGTGAGCATCTCTCAGGCGGCCACGTTGACAGACTCCTCCAGGACTCTTGGCAGCGCCCTGTTTGTTCCCCCTGCTGCCAGCCCGACCATGCCTCTCACGCCTGTGGTCGGCCCCAATGACAGGCTGGCTTTGGCGCCTCTAGGGGACCCCACCCAGAGCATGTGGAGCACTTGGGGGAGGGCAGGGGAAGGCCAGCCAGGACCGCCACCGTGGCCGCTGCCCAGGGAGCCCCAGGAAGTGCACCCCCGTCAGACGGCCTGGTCGCCACGGCCCAGCGCTCAGCCTCTGGCAGGGTCCCCAAAGCACGGTGAGACACCTCTGCCTTCTAGTCAGTGTCCTGTTCACCTGTCGGGGTGACAACTTGAGTTGTGCCAGTTTACTGCACTTGGTTTTTCTTAGCCTTCAGAACAACTCTGGGCCTCAGGTGAAGTCCATGCCACTACCCAGGCCAGGCCCTGGGTTCAGAAGGCCAAGGGTAGAGCAGTGCTAAGTAAGAGAAAGGGTGGGGGCCAGGTTCCCGTCGTGGTGCAGCGGAAACGTATCTGACTAGCATCCATGAGGACGCAGGTTCGATCCCTGGCCTCACCCAGTGGGTTAAGGATCCAGTGTTGCCATGAGCTGTGGTGTAGGTCACAGATACAGTTCAGATCTGGTGTTGCTGTGGTTTAGGCTGGCAGATTCAGCTCTGATTCAACCCCTAGCCTGGGAGCCTCCATATGCCGCAACTGTGGCCCTTAAAAAAAAAAAAAAAAAAGAACAAAGAAAAGGGTCCAGAGTTCCCTGACGGTCTAGTGGTGAGGATTCTGCACTTTCACTGCTACCGTGGAGCAGGGCCCGAGAGGGGCAGGAGGCCACAGGAGGTCAAGGGTCATGCCCAAGGAGGTGGTGCCTCAGGACCCCTGGGGTCTGTGCCGTGACAGTGACAGTCTGAAGGGGCTCAGTGCCACAGGGCTGTGGGGACTTGGGGGCCCAGGTGAATGCAGTTTTCCTGGGTCCCTGTCACCTGGGGAGCCCCCATGTTACATCCCAGACTCACAGTGCCTCTGCTCTGTGCCCTCCCCCATAGGGATGCTAGCTGCCAGTCCTGACGGGTTATCCCCACGGCCATCGACAGGGCCTCCCCAGCCTCTCCCTGTAGCTTAAAGGTGGCCATGCAGCGCCCGCAGGAGGGGCAGCAGCAGAAATCGCCAGGAGACCTTGGTGCGAGCTGCGTGGCAGAAGGTGTGTGGGATTGTGGGAGGCTCTGCCCGCCGCTGTCAGAAGGGCTGGGCTTGAATGTAGTCTCTGTCACCTACCTGGGGGAGCAGGGAAGGGGTCCCCAGACTCACCAGAGCCTCTGAAATCCCAAGCATTTGGAGGTGGCCGTAACAGCCCTCAAGCCAGAGAGAATGTTGGGCTCACCTGCCCCAGGCTGGTGAGAAAGGGGCCAGAGGAAGGCCTGAGAGCTCCAGAGAGGCCCCCGAGGACAGTCCTGCGCCACGGTGCCACCCCCTGGAGAGTGCTGGGGTGCTCAGGGCACCCTCCGGGCACTGGGTCCGCCACCCTCTCAGCCCCTACGAGGCTGGGAGCCCATTTCCCACCCTCCGTGTGAAGCTGCTGAGGCCCACAAAAGAGCGCCGCCTCCCTGCACCTGCCAGATTCTCTGAGATCTGGGCTCCTCACCTGGGGCTGCAGGGCTCCCAGTGGGGACCTGGGGGTTCTCTAGTGGCCGTCAGTCCCCGAGGGCAGCTGTTTCTCCTCAGGCGAGGGCTGAGGGTGCAGCCAGGGCCTGAGCAGGTCTCCGTGTAGAGGCAAGAGGGTGTAATTGAGCTGTTCCCAGATGCTGTGTTAGGCCACTCGTTTATGACTTTCTCCAGGATGTTCTTCGTCTCTTTGTCTCTTGCCTGTGCTCCTTCAGTGGGGCGTTTTTGTTACCTGTGCGGTGAAGAAGGGGCCCTCAGGGTGGGGTGGGGGGCCTCTCCGCAGCCCCATCTTTCTCCCTCCCTCAGGTGACCTGATGTCCCCTGGTACCTGGTGCTCTGGCAGTGGGGTGGCACCTTTCTGCTGGGACTGGAGGGTGAGCGGTCAGGTGTTCTGTCCACTGCTGGCCAGGCCCAGGGTGGGGGGGGGCTCCTTCACCCCAGCACTAATCTAATCAGGAAATAGCAGAGTCCACATTTCCCAGGGTTATAAATCACTACAGCAGTTCAGACAGCATCGTCTCTCTGGAAAATGTGCCATGTCCCTCTCCACTCCGCACCCTCCCTTCGCTGTATTTAAATGACATCCTGAAATAGACTTGGTTTCTGGAGGCTGCTGGCCTCCTGGGAGACAGCACTTCATTGTCGGGGCGCCAAGGGGCAGGCCCTCACCTCCCCGCCACCCCATGAGGGCACCAGGGCTGCACCTGCAGGAGGGCATCTGGAATAGGGTGGGGGCAGGACTGGCAGTAAAACACGACTGCTGCTTTACCCAGACCTGGCCTCCGACAGGGTGAAGGGACGGCAGGCGGTACAGGGGACAGGATCCTGGTGCAGCAGGGAGGCAGAGGGTGACTGAAGATTCTGGAGGCCTGGAGTTATCTGGGAAGTTTTTCTGGAAGAAGCAGGGCGGAGACTGGGCCTTAGCATCAGGACTTGCCAAGGTCCTGTCTCAGATGCTCCCAGGAAGACAGAACAAAAGCGATGGGGGGGAAGGAATGAAAGAATTGGACTGGAGGCGGCCTGCCAGCATGCAGGTCGGCCTGTGGCGCCAGACTGTGGAGGCCTGATGTCCCCTTTCTGGACAAGTAACAGTCACAGCCACTGCCTTGTTGCCAAGAGGTGCGAATGCCAGGCTAGGTGCTGTATGCGGGATCTTGCAGGTTTGGCAGAGGTGCGTCAGGGAGACCTGATTTTGCGCCCCAGCTCTCACTTCCTAGATGGGTGGCTCTGGGCAAAGTCCTTATTCTCTTTAAGGCTTGGTGTCCTCATCTGTAGAACGGGAGCAGCTAGAAAGGCTTACATCTCGGAGTTCCCGGTGTGGCTCAGCAGGTTAAGAACCAGACATGCTGTCCATGAGGATGTGGGTTCAGTCCCTGGCCTCTCAGTGGGTTAAGGATCCGGCGTTGCTGCAAGCTGCAGTGTAGGTTGCAGATGCGGCTCAGATCCCATGTTCCTGTGGCTGTGGTGTAGCCAGCAGCTGCAGCTCCGATTCGACTCCTAGCCTGGGAACTTCCATATGCTGCAGGTGAGGCCCTAAAAAGAAAAAAAAAAAAGAGAGAGAGAGAGAAAGGTTACGCCTCACAGGCTTGTTAGGATGATTGATTGAGATGCTGTATGTAAGGCGTTTGTCATAGTGCCAGACTTACAGGAAATGCGACCGCTGTTACCTTTTTTTTTTTTTTATAACAAGTGAGGCAGGTATGAACACCTCTGTGTGAAATTGAGATTCCAGGTTAAGTGACTTGCCCAGAGTCACACAGTTGAGTGGAAGAGCGAACATTTGGACACAGATTGGTCTGATCTCAACCCCTGCACTCTCCCTACCTGGGCGGTGTCCACCTGCCTCTCCAGGACCAGGGAGGGACCGCTAGCTCAGTCCATAGCAGCTGCCAGGAGGGGCCGGGTCGCAGGAGGTTGGGCAGGTGAGGGACACTAGGAGCCAGGACCACAAATTGGCCTGGGGCTTATGCGGATGCCTGGAGAGACCCACATTAGAAGGGGGTGGTCCTTCCAGAAAGTGTGCCCAGAGCGGCATCTGCCTCAGTCCACAAAGAGCAGGGGAGAGCTCTCCAGTCCAGGCGCTACTGCTGGAGGACAGGGCTGGGGACAGCTCCCGGGGCCTGTGCGCAAGACCCAGCATGCTGGAGGGACTGAGGAACAGAAGGAGCAGCTTGTGCTACAGCCATGCTGAGCGTTTGGACAATGTTTAGCAGAGGAGGTTTCAGGGGCCTAGGAGGACTTGGCCCCAAGCCTTGTGGGACAGAGCGTTTGCCAGCCTGGCGAGTCCCACTCGGTTCCCTTGTGTGTTCGTGGAGGTGCCGCTGGGGGTGCTCGGTCTCTCCATGCCATCTCCCTCCGTCCTGTTTTCAATTCCGTCCCTCCTCCGGCTGAAAGCTGTGCCTGGGCCCCAGATCCCATCGGAGGCTTGTGTGCCCAGCCTCCAGCTGGTGTGTGGGAAGGACTTACCTCGAGCTGTAAGAAGCCCCAGGGCCCAGCCCCTCTCTGGTGAGGGGCCGGTTAGAGCAGCAGTGCCTGACTGTGGGGCAGGGATGTTCTGGGGTCTGAGGGCAGGAGGGTCTTAAGGGAATCGGCTTGCAGACCCCCAGTTCCTGTAAGTGCTGTTGCCGCAAAGCAGCCCCCAGAGAAGGGCTTACACCACCACCCCTCCCTCGGCTGAGGAGCCCGAGGCTCCCTGGAGGGCCCTGGGTGGCAACAGAGGGACGCTTGGTGTGTTGGTGTAGGAGTTGAGAAGGTAAAAGACTAATGGCTGGATTTCAGAGCCTTTCGCAAGTCACATGGTTTCCAGTTCTTTCTTTCCACAAAAGTGATGAAAATGACCAGCTGAGAGGTCCTTAAAACACTGATAATAGGCGTTCCCTCGTGCATCGCTGGTTAAGTTGCTGGCGTTGTCACTGCAGCAGCGTGGGTTCAATCCCTGGCCCAAGAACTTCCACATGCCACGGATGTGGCCCAATAAATAAGTAGATAAAAATTAAAAATAAGGTAAATATTGATAGTAGGTATATATGCAACTTAAGGCAAATTATGAGGAAAGAGGTTAAAGAATTTCAAACATTGCTATAATAAAAGTGTTTTCAGCCCCATCTACTTAGTTATGGGAACAAGATGTTTCATCCTTTACATCTTTAAAAACCAAACCAGGAGTTCCCACTGTGGTGCAGCGGGATTGGGGGCATCTGAAGCGCCAGGATACAGGTTTGATCCCCAGCCCGGCACAGTGGGTGAAAGGATCCAGCATTGCCACAGCCGTGGTGTAGGTTGCAACTGCAGCTCGGCTCTGATCTCTGGCTCAGGAACTCCATGTGCCACAGGGTGGCCAAAAAAGAAACAAAACAAAAAAAAACAAAACAGCACTGATGCTAAAGCCCCATTTCACCCTAGAAAAAATACTATTCCTATATATACATGAACTAAAACAGAAAAATTGCCCTACTCATGAGATGCAATTCCACCAAAATGGTCCTTTGCTGCTGAATATTTCTTAAAATTTGTAATGTGTTAGTTAACTATGATTGTGTGCTACTAATCTTTGTCATAACTAATCCAGAATATGCTTTGAACATTTGGAGCCTTATGGTCTAAGGAAATTTTTCGTTTCCATTTATACAGATATTTTTGTTGAAGCAAAATATAATGGGGGAGGAATAAAAGACTTTTAAAAAGAAATACAAAGTGGGACATAATTATTTGGGAGAAAGAGACTAAAAACACAAATTCAAGGAGAAAAAGAAATGTTGCAGGGTTTCTCCAAGGGCAAGAAGAACTCGTTTATGTATTTTTTAAATGGATGATGGCTGGTCTCCAGTCCCTATGGTATTTGGATTCCACTGAATACATTTAAAAGAATGACGTCACAGTTTTATTTTAAGATGTAAATATTTACGTTATTCTGGAAATTATATTCTCTGCAGCTATTTAAATTTGCTCTGGAAATACTCAGATGTTCACTTAAAAATGTGCAAAGGCGTGCACTGTTTTTCAAAATTAGTTTATGCAGAGTTCCTGTTGTGGCGCAGCGGAAACAAATCTGACTGGAAACCATGAGGTTGCGGGTTCAATCCCTGGCCTCGCTCAGTGGGTTAAAGATCCAGCGTTGCCCCGAGCTGTGATGTATGTTGCAGACGCAGCTCAGATCCTGTGTTGCTGTGGCTGTGGTGTAGG
This sequence comes from Phacochoerus africanus, assembly GCF_016906955.1. Classification (NCBI taxonomy): domain Eukaryota; kingdom Metazoa; phylum Chordata; class Mammalia; order Artiodactyla; family Suidae; genus Phacochoerus; species Phacochoerus africanus. The sequence continues at coordinate 46,510,297 of NC_062557.1, forward strand.
CTGGCAACTGTGGTTCTGATTCAACACCTAGCCTGGGAACCTCCATGTGCAGTGGGTGAGGCCCTAAAAAGACAAAAAAAAACCCAGAAGTGGGATTGAGACCCAGGGCTCTTCATGTCCACATGGGACCACCTCCCACACCCTTCCAATGTGCAGGGGCTAAATCCCTTCCTGTCGACTCTGATTCAGGCAGCTGAGCAAGCTGCTTTCAGTTTATGGGCCTTGGTGTCTGCCATCCATGAAGTGGGGTGATAATACGCATCTCCTAGGGTGGGGTCAGGAGTGAATGAGATGTGACGGCTGAATGTGCCTGAGAACGCGGCCCACCTCCTTCCCAGAGTCGGGGGAGCCCTTCTCTAGGAAGGGCTGATGTTAAGATAAGCATCAGCCCCCAATCCTGTCTTCCTGACTTTTAGCCAACCTCTGAGCAGTTGCAGACCAGCAGGCAGAACGCTGGCTTGGTCTCTGAGCTGTCATCTCTCTCTCACTCATGTTCTCTTTCTTTCTCTGCAGCTGGATCCACAAACTGTAGAAACCAAGAACTGGCACACAGATGTGATTGAGATGAATGGGGTGAGCCCGGAGGGACAGGAGGCGTCGGCACCGTGGGTGGGCAGCTCGGTCCTGCCCCTCCCCCCCTCAGCCCAGCCCTCCTCCCCCCCCTGCCTTCCCTCTGCACCCTTCCCCTCCCCACCCCCACAGGTGTTTCAGGGAGCCCTGGAGGGTAGAGGTGGCCCTTGTGTGCAGTCTGGGGGGGCCCTGTGTTGGAGGGGTGCTCCTCAGGCACTTATGCTCTGGGGGATGGTGCCCGCCTCGCCCCCACCAGATCAAAGTGGAATTCTCCATGAAGTTCACCAGCCGAGACATGAGCCTGAAGAGGACCCCGTCCAAGAAGCAGACCGGCGTCTTCGGCGTGAAGATCAGTGTCGTGACCAAGTAGGTGCTGCGCCCGGGCTCCCTGCCAACCCCACCCTCCAGGCGCCTCGACAGTCACCCTCCAGGTCCGCCGTCACAAAGGCCAGTTTGGAGGGCATGAGCAGCCCGCAGAGGTGTGTTCTCTGCCTCCAGCAGTGCTTTAGAAATAAAGGAGCCAGCCCTTAAACATCGGGAGCTGCAGGTGAAAATCCCAGGTGCTCAGCTCCTTGTAGTACGTGGAACACCTGACAGCCTTCGTCTCCCGGACCTGGCCCCCCCCCTCTGGGGGTGACCTGCTGGGTCCCCCGTAGCATTTGAACCTGAGCCCTCTGCTCTGAGGAACACTGTTTCTTCAGGCTTTGGATTGATTTCCTAACGTCCTTCCGCCTTTGTCCCCTGCTGTCCCTTGGCACACGGGTCTTGGGCAGGCTTTGGGGGCGGTGGCATGGCCTCTTTCTCAGCCCTTCCCTTGCCCCATCTCCTGATCAGAGGCCAGCGCCCTCCAAGGCCAAGGCCGGCAGGAAGGGCTACCTGTGGCTCTCGCTGGGGGGCTTCCCTCTCCCCTCCCGTCCCTGACGTCCCCTCCCCCCCAGGCGGGAGCGCTCCAAGGTGCCCTACATCGTCCGGCAGTGTGTGGAGGAGGTGGAGAAGAGGGGCATCGAGGAGGTCGGCATCTACCGGATATCAGGGGTGGCCACAGACATCCAGGCGCTGAAGGCCGTCTTCGACGCCAGTGAGTCTGGGAGGCGCAGCCGGGCGGCAGCAGGGAGCGGGGGCTCCAGCGGGCCTGTAGGGCAGGTAGGAGAGCGCAGTAGAAGCACGAGGCTTCCCTGGGGAGAGGCTGCACGAGCAGATGGTAGAGGAGCCTTGCGTGGCTTGGGGTGGACCGCTTGGGAGTCCCTGGGACAAGGGCTCTTGCTGCACCTTCTCGTGTAACCCCCTCCCTCCAGTCTCTTAGCCACTGCAGCAGGTAGGGACACTGAGCTTCGGCGAGGCCGAGTCGATGGCCCTGGGTTACCTGGCTCCCAGACTTCGGGCCCTATTTCACCACCGATCTTGCTCACTCCAGAAGCTGTCTGCCTGGTCTTCTTGCCAGTCCCCGGGGGCCTGGGGAGCTGCCAGGCCACTAAAGAGCTCTGAGCCTTGCTGGCTGGCTCGGTGCCCGCTGCCACCCCCAGAGCCCCGCGTGCCCCCGGGCAGGGGCATTGCTGCCTCTCCCTTTGACTGTCAGGTGGGGCCCAACCTTCTGGTTCCTTCCCCCACCTTGCTGTTCAGGCTGCGGCGACAGCATACCCAGTAGTCAGGACACCTGAACCAGGGGGCAGTGCTGATCCCATGGCAGCTGGGAGGGGGCCCGCTGGGCATGCCCGGGCAGCCACCAAGCAGCCAAGTTCGGGGAGCCTGGGGTGGGGAGCCGGGCACGTGCTGGCATGAAACTCCTCTGTGTCACCTGGAAGCTGAGGCTTTGATGGAAGGTGATCTTAGGTATAAAAATGTGCAGTGCCTTCCAGAGAGGGGCACAGCGGTGGGGAGGTTCCAGTTGGAAGGAGGGCATGGGACATGGGTGCACGTGGCTCCAGGACTCTGGATGATGAGCTCGGCACCCCTCCCCCTGCCCCCGGACCCCCTGTGGGCACTGCCAGAGCAGAGACAGAGCGGGGGTGCCCTGGGCAGGCTGGACAGGGGGATGGGACAGGGCCACCCGCCAGCTGAGGGCTGCCGGGGGAGGGAGGTGCTGCGGCCGGCACAGCCCCTGACCCCCACCTCCCCTGCAGATAACAAGGACATCCTGCTAATGCTGAGCGACATGGACATCAACGCCATCGCCGGCACCCTCAAGCTCTACTTCCGGGAGCTGCCGGAGCCCCTCCTCACAGACCGCCTCTACCCCGCCTTCATGGAGGGCATCGGTGAGCCTGCGGCAGCCCTGAGGGCTGGGCTGGGCCGGGCCCCCACCAGCAAAGGAAAGAGCGCGAGGAGGGGCCGCGTGGCTGAGTGGCCTGGAGGGCTGGACCCTCTCCCCTCTGTCCCCGTAGGCCGCCCTCTGTGCCTCTTCCTTGGCCACTGACCTCCCTGCTTAGAAACCCAGGAGAATCTGCCCTGAGGGGCACGGTCAGGGGCTGGTGCCAAGGCCAAGGAGGGGTGAGCTGGAGCGCCCCTCACGTGGCTGGTACTGAGCCTTCCAGGCGCGCCTTCTCGCCTCTGCCCAGGGTGAGAAGGAAGCCAAAGGCCCAGGCCCACAGGGCTCTGGCCTCCACCCACCTGGGCCAAATCCAGGCCTGGCGTCTTCTCCTAGGGCAGATCAGGGCAATGAGGAGCCCACAGAAGGGCACTCACTGCCAGGCTCCAGCATCGGAGGTGCTTGAGAAAGAGAGAACAGTCACACCAAATGGCATCGTTGTCTTCAACTTGGCCTCACAGCCCAGGGCTGGGGATTGGCTCTGGCCCCAAAGGCCTCTGCAGCCAGGGAAGTGTGTCAGGTCGCCGCCGCTGCCGCCTCCTGGCTGAGTCACGGCTGGGGGGTGGTGCATCCTGGAGGAACCTGTGTGTAGCCCACCTTGGGAAAATACCAGGCTCTTCCTTCAGGGTCTGCTCCCCTGACCCTCAGCCTGGGCTTTCCCCCCGGGTCCCGCAGCCTCCCGACCACAGGGTGCTGGCAGGGCCTCTGCGCCTGGGAGCCGAGCCCTGCCCCAGCCCCCTCTCTCCCCGCAGCCCTGTCAGACCCTGCTGCCAAGGAAAACTGCATGATGCACCTGCTCCGCTCCCTGCCCGACCCCAACCTTATCACCTTCCTCTTCCTGCTGGAACACTTGAAAAGGTAACCGCAGGTCCTACGTCCCGGGGAGGGGGCAGGAGCCAGGGCAGGCTCCAGCTGGGGAGGACACATCGCGGCGGGGAAGCCACGTCCTCGGTGCCTCCTCGTGGGTGCCGGTCTCTGCTGGGCCACCACGGCCAGGGCGGGAGTGTGCTGTTCAGATTTTTGCGTTCAGAGTCTTCTGTTTTGCAAAATATTTGGGTCCTCATGGCAACCTCAAATATTGGCCATAGAATGCTTAGAAAGGCAGGCCAGAGCCAAGGGCTGTAGGCGGGCCACTCAGGCCACTAGCGTTTTTTGAATGGGGTAGAAGAGACAGTCTCGGGGGCACTGCGAGCAGCAAGCGTGTGGCTTGTTCTGTTTGGTTATGTCCACTGCGTGTACCAGGAGATCATGTGTGTGTGTTACATGGGTCACAATCACTGTGAAGCCGGCTGCTCTTGACCCACACGTCATTGGACAGATGGGGAATCAGAGTCCCCAGCCTGGCAGGGACTGGGGTTAGCAGCAGCTCTGTCCTCAGCATCCACCTCTCCCAAATCCCAGCCACAGCCCTTCCCTCCTCCTCCTCTGCGCCTTCCGTAGTCAGATCTGACCGAGAGCTCCTAAAGTTGGCGCCTGCAGCCAAGTTCGGAACTGAAGCTAGCCCTGACCGTGACCTTGTCGCTCACTTTTGGCCCTCAGACTGGTCCTAGGTGTGAGTGGGAGGAAAAGTCCCCGGGCAGCCCTTAAATCCACTTGCCACCCAGGACCGCAGAGCCCCTGGGGAGGGGCCATGGGCCCTCCGGCCCAGGCTCCCAGTGGCGGCTCCGCCAGGCCGGGCTATGGGGGGCCTGCGGAGACCTGAGAACGCCTGGGCTGCTGTCTTGTTTTTCCCATTATGAGACATTTTCCTTTGGTTTGGCCGGGGCTGAAGTCCCAACCAATTCCCAAATAGTTTGGCGAGCACTGTGGGGAGGACACACAGAGGAGGAGTGGGAAGGGAAAATTCATTAGGTTTTCCACCCTGGGAACCGGGCACAGTCTGTTCCCACATCTGGCCCCTGGCTGCTCTGTGTGTGTGTGTGTGTGTGTGTGTGTGTGTGTGTGCGCGCGCGTGTGCACGCGCACACTGCGGGGCTGGGCCAGCTGCACAGCTGCCTCCTGGCATGGCAGTATCTGCCCGTTTCCAAAGCAATCGGCAGGCGCATCCACGGCTCCTGCCTGCCTGCAGGGTGGGGTGACAGTCTAGTGGGAGTGGGCTGAGAGGCGCTGCTCGGGGCAGCTAGATCTGACCCCAGAAACATGCCTAGGACTGGGGAGGCCCGGGGCCTCTCCGATGTGTTGGATGGTACTGAGCCTGCCTGGACACCAGTCACAGATGGCAGCCCCTGCTGTCACTCAGGAGAAATAATCTACAGAGCATCTGGCCTGTTATGCAAGAAAAGTAGAGGAAGATCCAAAGGGAGGCAGCTCCGGGGTCCCATGAGGAAGACCCTTCTGGAAAAGCTTGGGAGAACAGCCCCTGGACTTCGTCTGGGAGGAGGGTTGTTCCTGCCACTACATAGCAGGCGAGCCTGAGACCTAGTTAGCAACTGCGGCTCCTGCCCCTGCTTTTGGCCCTGCCCCCTCTGACCCTGCCTGGGTTCAGATCCCAGCTCTGCCACTTGCTAGCTGTGTATCCTTGGGCAAGGCACTTAACCTCTCTGGACTTTGGTTTCTTCATCTGTACAGTGGAGATGATACTACTTGCCCCCCAAAGGCGTGTGATGAGCATCCATTATCATAGGGAAAGTTCTTGGACCAGGCAAGGGAGTTGGATTGGGTCCGTCTGGCTCTGACTGTTTACCATCAGTTCAGGGGGTGGTCCGGGAGCTGAGAATCTGTTACTGGAATGTACTGGAACATAGCTGGGAACTTGGTCCCTTGGCTTAGTCCCCTCCCTCCCACCCTCCCCTTAGGAGAGGGGGGCCAGTGACCACCTGCGGGAAGCCTTGCAGGAGCTGTGAGCGCTCAGGGTCTCGGGGCTGCCAGATGTGACTTCTTTTTTCTCCCCCTGCCCCGCCCCTTTCAGGGTTGCTGAGAAGGAGCCTGTCAATAAGATGTCCCTTCACAACCTGGCTACTGTGTTTGGCCCCACGTTACTGAGACCTTCGGAAGTGGAGAGCAAAGCACACCTCACGTCAGCTGCCGACATCTGGTCCCACGATGTCATGGCACAGGTACCTCGCCACGTCCAGGTCGTGGCTGGTGGAGGGAGAACGGTGGCTGGGGGGAGTCCTATACCCGCCCCTCGTGAGCAGCTGGGTTGCTGGTCTGTAGGACGTCCCACCCCTCCCAGCCCAACCTGGAAAGTATGAGCCTAGACCAGGGGCCCAGGGGGTGCCGTCCCAGGTACTGGCTGCAATCCTGGGAGCACCTGGGCCTCAGCGAGCAAGCCCCAGGGTCTCGGGGAAACCCGGGGCCACCTGGGGCCTTGTCCTTGTGCGCAGAAGCTTCCCGGGGAGCCCTGCAAGGCCAGGGCAAGGTCCCGTCTGAGGCAGGGCTGCCAAGCCAAGGTCAACCTCTGGAAGCTCAGGACTGAGGTTGGGGAGGTGACCCCAGGCTCTGGCCCGCAGCGCCCTCTACTGCTGCGAGTGGGGAAGGGGCAGAGGCCGGAGCCGCCTGGAGCCCTACCTGAGGCCATTTCTTCTGTGCAGATGGGAGGAGGGCTTCCGGGGCGAGGACCCCCGCCTCAGTCTCCCCTGTCTCCCCACAGGTCCAGGTCCTCCTCTACTACCTGCAGCACCCCCCCATTTCCTTCGCAGAACTGAAGCGGAACACACTGTACTTCTCCACCGACGTGTAGCCCGAGGCGGGCGTGGCTGTGGGGGCGGCCGGAGCCGGCCCCTCCAGCCGGGGCCCCAACTCAGACTCTAGGGACTACAACAGAGAGCTCCCAAACCCAGCGCGCCAGACTCCAAGGGACACAGATTTCCAAGAACTGGAAGACGTGCGTCTTTTGTGCCACCTTGTACAAAGCCAGCTGACCCGCACCCCGGGCTCCGCCCTCTGTCCCCCTAGTTGTGTCTAATGCTCCGTGCCGTTCGGGAATTGTTTCACGTCTGTCTGTCATGCGGAAGAGGTAGTGACCGACCTGGTGTGGGCACACAGACGGCCTGCTTTGTTCTTTCATTTCCCCAACACTTTCTTGCCTCCTGAGTCCAGTCCAAGGGCTTTTATTTCGCTCTGTAAGCGCTGCCAGCTTCTCCTCTCTTGGCCCTGCTCCCAGATCGCCGTCTCCTGGCAGCCTCCCGTCTTCCTCCCCCCTCTCCTCCCTCCCCGCCTGCCCGCCTGCATGTGCAGCCTTGGTTTTTGATCCATCGCCTCAAAAGTCGGAGGCAGCCCTGGACGGCGGTGGCAGTGGTGGCTGTCAGATGCTGCCACTTGCCGCCCCTGGCGCACTCTGTGCCCTCCGCCCGCGGATGCGCCCGCTTGCCTTGCTGCCTGTGCAAATGTTGGACAAGGAGACGGACTCACACTAATCCTCAGCTTAGCACAGGCTGGAGAGCAGATTTCTGGGATTTTTCCACTTGAGAATCTCCGTTTCTGGGGTTTACCTGTTGTCTCCGGTGCGGCATCTTTGAGTGTCGCTTCTGCTTTTCAGTTCCCTTTTCCCTGGTGTTCTGTTTCCTTTGAGTGTAGACTTACAGGTGACCTGCTATCAGGGCAGCCAGAGGGTCAGGAAGGAACGCAGGGAGGTGGGCGGGGCGGGACCCATCCGGGTGGGCATTCAGAGGAGCAGCAGGGAACTCGGGGGCACGAGGCTCCGGGCAGCGAGGCGTTGCAGTGGCTTTTTAAGTGGAGCCCCGCTTCCGGGGGCGCACCTACTATGGCTGAGGCAGGTGTCCAGAAACGGGCAGGCTCCACAGGAGGGCTCAGCCTTCCCCGCGTCTCACAGACCTCGTGGTACCTTTGCCTTAGATTTTACACACTTTCTCCACAGCCAAGCACTGCCATGGGCAGCCCCACGGCCACGGGTGCTCCAGGGCCTGGGAAAGGCGGGCGTGGTCCAGCAGTAGCCAGCCGTCATGGTGCTGCCCCCCGACCCCCGGCTTCTGGATGCAGCCTTTCAGGCGAGCTCTGGGCAACGCCACAAGGTGGGGAAGAAGCAGGAGTCCCTGGCACCTGCCTCTCTTGGGACTGGGTTTTGCAGGGGACCCTCGTTGTTGACGCTCTACTGCAGAGTTGGGACCAGCAGGTTCCACTCCCAACCTTGAGGCCCTCCTGGGAAGGAATGAGAAGCACCCCAAAGGGCAGTTTTTCGCACCAGAGCAGAGGCTGCCAGCCTATGGCAGCTGGCCTGGGAGGGCACACAGCTCCCTGGCTCTCCTGTGTGGCAGAGACTAGATTCTCGGCCCTCACGAGTGGCGAGAACAGCTCCCCTGGCCTGAGCTCAGGGCCGTCATAGAGGACGGTGTGGGGCCTTAAAGCTGTAGCACTTGCTCAGTGAGAGGAAGGGCCCTTTCTCACCTTGTTTACGCCTGTTGCCCAATCGTGGGCAGAACGGTACACATTTTGTGCGTATCAGAGGAAAGATATGCCTTAGAGGAGGGAAAGACTGGCCGCCCAGCTGCCTGTTAGCAGCTGAGCAAGGAGCCCTGCTCCCCGAGACAGGTGGAGAAGGAATGCCACTTGCGTCTAAAGATCCCCAGTGTCTGACTGTCCCTGGAGCCTGCTTGGCCCTCGGGAGCTGGTGTGTGACATGGAAGGCTCTTGCTGCCAGAGCCACTGACTGGAACGAACATTGAATGGAGGCCCAGCCAGAGCTACTTTCAGCCCCAAATGGGTACCTCCCACCTCCCCAAACAAGGGACGTTTGCTTCTCAGCATCAGGTTGCTACTGCAGCCCCCAGCCTTGCTGAGGCAGTTAGGAGAACCGGCTGGGAAACGCGAAAGGCCCAGAATAGTTACCAATTCCACCCCCGGAGTGGGGAGGGTGAGACCAGACCTGGACTAAGCTGTACCAAGGAAAACAGCCCATGGGTTCTCCTGGGAGACGACAGGGACTATGCAGCCCAGAACCCCCAGCCGTGGTCCCCAGCAGGGCAGCTATGCCAACAGGCGCCCAGCAGACAGGCTGCAGGAGTCCCGTATGCCTGTCCTGCCGGCAGTGGCCGTGCGCTGCCGGTGTTTGCTGATACAGGTAGGAGGGGACCCTTCGTTAATATTTGACTTTAATAAGTTGGTAAGGATATATTTTTCTTTGGTCTATGTTCTGTTTCAACTTATGTAGATTATTATAAATTGATGTAAACCACATGAAAGGAAAACGTTAATAAAAAAAAAAATGCAAAGCGCCAACATTTGCACAGAACTCAGCCCCGTGGTGTGGATGTTCGTATTCTCAGGAGTCCGGGGAAGACCACCAAGCTAAACATTTAACTCTTCCAGCTGCATCCAGATGTGAGTTTCCAAGAATCTATTTACCTGGTTAGCTAACTGCCCCTTGGGCAAGTACAAACGCCCCGGCAGGGACCGGGCCATGCGTATGCCTGAGGGACACGGCAGGAAGTTGTCCTTCCAAGTGGAGCCTTATTTTAGCTAAACTCTCCGCTCCATTTTCCTCAGAAGCGGCAGGTCTTTGGGCCTAATCTGCTCACTGGAGGCCGGAGCCCTCGCAGGCCCAGCCCCCTGTGAGAGCACTAGGGGGGCTGTGTAGGCGCCCGCCAGCCTCAGCCATTGGCCCCTGTGTTTGTTCTGGAGATCAGGAACAGATGTCTCCGAAAACTGGTGTTTGGTTTATGAACTCATACGGACTCCGGAGCCACCGAAAACAGGAAACTATCCATCTCCTCTCCTGACTGAAGAGTCAGTGTGGACAGTGCTTGGCTTATTGAACTCGTGGCCACGGACAGCCAGGGCTCATCTTGCCGAGGCAGTCGGGAGGCAAACATTTCTTGTACCTGGTCGTTCAGCACATCTGACCCCACGCACTAGACTGGAGGATGGAAGATGCCGGGCATCCCAGCAGTGTGCCGGCAGGTGCCAGGTAGGAGCGTCTGCTCTGGCTCTAAGTGCTTATGGGGGATTTGTATTTGTTGAGGGGCAGTAATAGGAAGTTGTGCTCAGACCTCTGAGGGTACTCCAGCCAGCCTGGCGGCAGTGGCGCCTCACGACTGAGACCGGGACAGGCACTACATTCCCCAGAGGAGGGCACGAGCCCTGCGCGCACATCCATCCCACAGGAAACAGACACGGCCGGAGGAAGGTGTGACCAGCTAGGTTTGACATCATCACCCCCCCCCACCCCGCACACACACACATACACACACACACACTCTCACACTCAGGATGGTTCAGCTGAGTCTGAATTCTGGTTATGGTGGGTAAGCTGGAAGACAAGGGGGAAGAAACCCAAAAAAAGGCAAAGGAATGACTATCCAGTAGAAAAAGGACATGTTGCCACCCACTAAAGGCGGCTAGAATTACGTGCCCCAAGCAAGCTACCCGCCTGTCCCCAAGAACAAAATCTGAGTTCGCCTTCATCCCACCACCGAAGCACCAGAGTCAAGCAGCACCCGTGGCAGATCCCAATTGTAAGAGGCTATTTTTGGCGTACGGCACACCATTAGGCTGAGCTGCTACTGTCTGAAAAAGGCCACAGGTCAAATCAAAGACACTAGTATGTTTAAGGGAAAAAGAAAGAAATAAGCCGTTGCCGCCAGAGATAAAGGGCACAGGCGAACAGCCCCGCATCATGGTCTGTTCGTAGCCAGTAGCTGGGCCGGGCCTGGTCCAGGTCAGAGCGTAACAGGCTCTGCGGTTGAGGCCACAGGCACGCCTCTCGGCCAGCGCACAGGAGGGCGTTTAGAAAGGGCCGGCAGGGGTCACGCACGGCTGGGCTGGGCTGGGCTTCTCCGGGGACGCCCCAACCAGTGTAACCATCTCAGGGAGGACGCCACGCCGCTGCAGACCCCGAGACGAACCTTCCCGGACTTCTCAGGGGTCCCCACACTTTCCCTTTGGATGCTTAATCTTAGGGCCACCTGGTACCACTTTGGGGAACTGTGGAATTTGAAAGTAAAAACAAACCAACCTTTTAAACTGTAATATAAATATAAATAGATATATTTTAAAACAAGGACAGCGGAACACTAAACAAAAGGACATAATTGGTCAGGTGGCATACATTTGCTCTGCCCTGCCCTGCTGTGGCAGACGGACGATGGCAGGAAGTTCCAAGGTAGAAGAGCCTCGCAGGTACACACTGTCCCCTCCGTTCCCACAGCACCAGAGGGCCAGGCATGGTCAGGGCTGGACCTCTGTGGGACTCAATCCCTACCAGTTGGCACGCTGACTCCTGATCTGCGGGAAAGAAGCTGGCATGGCACCCCCTCCCCCAGCCTGGCTGGAGTCCAGGAGCAGAGAGCTGGCTGCTCAGGCTGGTGGCAGATCGCAGCCAGGCAGCTCTGTCACGACACCAACTCAACGAGGGAAAAGAGTGTCTTCAGTCTCTGAAGCAAGGGTCCCAGAGTGGGGCAGAAAGTGCCCTCCTCAGAACAGCTCTGATCCTGGGCTGGCATCGTCCTTCCCCGCAGGCAAATGCTCTCACCGTAGGTAATAATCAATTGCAGCCGAGAAAGCAGCAAAACCTCCACAACCAATGACCCCAGCCTTTAAGCCAGCTGTAAAGCAAACAGAAATGACATTACCTGTGGTGACAGATGCTGGGGTCAGGCTGCATTCGGGAAAAGTCTGCATGTCCACAGATGCAAAGAAACTGGCGTACGTGTTCTAAGTCATGCAACCTGGCAGAGAGCTGTAAGATGCTGTGCACACAGTCTGATCCGGTGTGCTTTTATCTAAGTGCACGTTCCTTTAACTTTTCTCATTCCAAAGAATGCTATTTCCAATCTCGTGAAAATAGCCCTTCACAGGCAGGAAACTGGTTAAGAGAACCAGCCCTTGAATCAAGTGGAAGCATATGGCCTGTTACCCTGATTTGTTTATGGAATAAATTCCTGGGAAGGTGATCAAAGCAACCTTAGAGAGAGGAGAGCTTCTCAAAGGCCCTGACAAAGCTGAGCGATGGGAAGACCAAAGGAGCAGTCACTCCATAAATCACTAATAGCTGTTTGAGGAGGAAAAGCAGGTTTTAATGATAGCAAATCATCCTGCCTCTCAGAAAATGAGAAAACAGGCCTTTAGCTTCGGGTCAGGGCAGGCCCAGCAACGGACAGCCAGGAGCGCTAAGGCCCTGACGCCCAGCGCCACGCTCCTCACAACAGGGAGAAGTGGCAGGGAACCCTCTGCTTGTTTACGGCTGACGAGCCAACATTTCTAGATCTACAGTTGGCTTTCGAGGGGTAGAAATCTAAGAACCCTAAACGCACAAACACATTTAATCATACAGTTCAAGTGACAGTCACAGTGTGTTATGGAAAACGTCCGCTTGAAACGCATGGAGCCACAGGTTCAGCAGAGGCTGCTCTCGGACAAACGGGCTTCCCAGGGCTGAACGGGGCCACGCTTCTGTACCACCCCGCCCAGCAACACACGCCAGAGGTGACTTACTGTGAGGAAGTCCTTCCCATATTTTCAGTATGGGGCAGTTCTTTTTTCTAAGAGAGATCTATCTGTGGCTCTCACCTTGGGGTGACTCTGTCACCCAAGGGACATCTGCCTCTGCCTGGAAACACTTTCATTTGCCACAACGAAGGGCTGCCACTAGCATCCAGGGCGGAGAGGCCGGGGATGCTGCTGTACATCCTACAATGCCTAGGACAGCTCCCTGCTCTCCAGCCCCGGCAAAGACTGATCTGGTCCAAAATGTCAACGACACCAAGGAGCAGAAACCCTGATCTAGATACCAGAAGTTTCCAAAACTGAATTAACACAGAAGCAAATGTGATTTACTGTCAGAAGAGAAGACTACTGAGTGTCCACATGTGCCTTAGGCTGTCCTTGGAACGCTTACATATCTGCAAATGTCAGCTTCAGCATGTTGTCCAGGGCCACAAAGCAAACCATGCGACGACTGTTTACTAACCTCTGAAACCAATGGCTCCTCCAGTGATGCAGCCACTAATGACACTGTTCTTCCAGTCTGATTTTCCCCGGTACTGTGGGTGGAGAAGAGCCGTTCAGAGCCAAAGAAACAAGCCAGACAAGACGATTAAGGGAAAAGAGGCAGGGTTTCTGGGTAGCTAATTTAGTCCCTCCCCAAAGGAAACCTCCTCTTTTTCAAAAGTATAGTTTTCAAAAATTTGAATGTGTTCATAAATGCTTCTTGCAGGTGGAACCAGGGCACTGAAACCAAGTGCACCATTTGAGAGGTAACCAAAATCTCTTCTCAGGTTCCCCAGTTAAGTCCTGTGTTCAAAATCATTAGCCAAACTTTGTAAATCAACTATAATAAAAAAAATTAACATTTAAAAAAATAAAAATAAAATCATTAACCAACTTCTACCCTACAAAAACAACAGTAAACCAAGCCCAAATGATAAACACAAAAAACATTTACATGAGAGACTAATGGAAATTGAATCTAGCAAATACGAGACATTTCCGAGCTGCTTTCTAGTAACAGCAAGAGCCTTTCTCTTGCGAAGCTGTCAGACGGAAACAGGCAAGGCTCTCTCGGAAGGCAGGGACACTTACAGATTCGACCAAACACTCAGTGCAAGAAAACATGGCGCCCACGATGGCGAAGTTTTTGGCATAGGACATTCCTCTCTGCCCCATGTCTTTAAGAACTTCTTTTGCCGTCGGCGTTCGGTAAGGATCCTTCGGGTCAAAGCCCACATTGGTATCGATGCCGGCAGTGAACACCCCAAATGCACCTCCCAAGACAAATCCTACAAACACACACAGAGACGAAGATTTCTTTGGCATGGTTTCTGGATTACTGCAGCAGGGTCACGCTCAAATAGCACCTTTCGGGTGGCTGCCAGCGAAAGGACCATCCCACCCCCTACCCCCACCTCAAAAACTCTCCCCTTGCCTGGTTTCCACATCACAAAATCCAGATCTTGTTGACAGCTTCTCGTCTGCTCTTCCTGGATTTCCTCCTCCTCCTTTCATTTGCTAACATTCCTCAAGATTCAGTCTGTCTTTCCCTCTTTCTCTTTCCACACTTTTCATGCAAACTACCCACCCTCAAGTTCAGGTAAAAACTTTGCAAATCGCCCCTTGACAACAGTGCATTCGTAATAGCCATTTGGCAAACACCACGTGCCAGTCACCCTGACACTTTACAGCCAGTCGTATTTATTCTTGACAACAATCCAGTGAGGTAGATCTTATTATCCTCTCCTTTCTGCAGCCGAAGAAGCTGAGGCTCCAGGAAGTTAACCTTCCTCAAGTCACAAAGCGAATGGCTACCCCTACGCCTCTGTGCACAGCTGACCTTCCGGAGCCTGCTGGACATCTCCATGTGGATGCCCTCTCACCACCTCGACGTCTGTAGATGCTCAAGGAAATCTCGGGCGCCGCCCCTCCAGAAGTTCTTGTTTATGGCTCCTTCTTCCTAGTCACTCCTGCCCCAAAATGCAAGGGCATTTTTTCTTTTCATTTATTTATTTATTTTTGCTTTTGGGGGCTGCACCCACAGCAGATGGAAGTTCCCAGGCTAGGGGTGGAATCAGAGCTACAGCCACTGGCCTACACCACAGTCACAGCAACACCAGATCTGAACCGCGTCTGTGACCTACACCACGGCTCATGGCAACGCCGGGCCCTTAACCCACTGAGCAAGGCCAGGGATCGAACCCATGTCCTCATGGATACCAATCGGGTTCGTTACTGCCGAGTCACATCGGGACTTTATGGCTTCCACCTTGGGGCACTACAAAGACTCATTCATCATTTTAACAGCTATGTAAGATTTATCAGGGTCAGGTATTGATGAAAAAACACCCAGTCCATGGCTCAGGGAGCTTCAGTCTAGCAAATTCCCTCTCGGGTCTCCCTATCTACAGACGTTCCCTTGCCACACTCCACCCTCAGTCATCATGCTCACTACCACTGCTACCCTCTAAAAAAATCATCTATTGCTGCCCTTAAAACTACAGGCAAAAAGCCCAAATCCCCCACTCAACCCCCGTTTTTGTTTTGTTTTTTTTTGGGGGGGGGGCTGCATCTACAGCATGCGGAAGTTCCTGGGACAGGGATCCAACCTGCACCAGAGCAGCCACCTGAGCTGCAGCAATGACAACAGCTGGGTTCCTGCTGTGCCACAAAGAACTCCTTTCACCCCCAGCATGAAATGACATCTCTCCGCCTCCTTGTCTACCCACACTCTCATCCTTCAAGACACATCTCCAGTCTCACCTCCTCCAAGGCCTTCCCCAACCAAAAAAGATCTTTTTTCTTCCTACCGTACATCATATTTGCACTCTCGCTACAATCGTGTCTCTCTCTGCTTCTCTCTTCTTTTTTGGCTGCACCCGTGGCATGCAGAAATTCCTGGGCCAGGGCTCAAACCTGCACCACAGCAGTGACAACGCCAGATCCTTAATCTTCTGAGCCACCAGGGAACCATGACATTCGCTTCTTAATTGCCTTTCATTCTCAATTAGATTTCAACTCATCTGCAAATGTGGTCAGCCTCTTTGCGTAGAGGAGAGACCTACATTTTCAAATGCTCAAGAGGTTAAAAAAAAAAAAAAAGTCCAGATTTCTTCCCCCCCCCCCACCCCCATTCCCTGCTGTCTAGTCACAATGGCCTTTCTGTTTTTCTAACCTCGAGCCACTACAAGCCAGACCTTTGCAAGTGCTGTGTCCTACCCTGCAGGGCCCTCCTCCAGGCTCCTTCTCAACATTTTTCTTTCTATGTATATTAAGAGGTTAGCTTCAGGAGGATAAGGCTCTTATCTCTTACCCTGTCTCTCCATCACCGGGCACGTGATAGCTACTCAGTGACCATCTGTTGAAAAGTGATTAATTAAAAGAGAATGAACAAAGAAATGTGTGAACGAATGAATGAGGTCAACCATCTTACTCCCCCAGGTCCCGACCTAGGGCCGATTCTCTGATCCAATTTCCAGAGACGGAAGCCTACCGGGTCTAAGGACGCGCTACTCAAGTTCACTGAACCAGGCGGGGGTGGGTCAAGGTCGAGGCCCACGGACTCCTTGCCTCTCAGGAGCGTGTTCTTCTTGGCAGGGCACCCTGCTGCCGCCCAAGCCCTCGGCCTCCCAAGGGCCCCCCTCACCTCGCCTCACCTCCCACGCAGGCCAGCGCCGCCTTGAAGGCGCAGCTTTCCATCGCCCTCTCGATCATCTTCTGCTCCTCACTCTTGGCGGGACTCGGGATCCCGCCCAGGGTCCCAGGCTCCAGGACCCGGGGCTGACGCTTGTCACCCACCAGGTGCTGCAGAAGAAGGCTGTACTGCAGAGGGGCTTCCGTGGAAGCCGCTGCCTCAGGCGCGGAGACACCTGCACTGGGGGCCGTCGCCGCCATGACAGTAGCTGCCCAAGAAACCTGGCGTCCTTCTTCCCACAGCCGATTCCACAAGCTTCCCGTGGGACCTTGCGCGCACAGCCACCGAGACGCAACAGCAGATTCGCCACACCGGGCGAGTCCAAAGAAGTCGCGGAAGTCTGTTCGCGCACACGCGGCAGAAGTGCTATCATGTTCTCTCAAAACCTTCTGTGAACACGGAATCAGGCTTGTGCAACATTCCCGACGGCAATGATAAATAAGAGTCAGAGTCACCAGAAAGGTCTCTCTTCGTGACTGAAGCGCGGTGCGTACTGGGATTTGTAGTTCTAATAGGTACACCCCCAGACAGTTCCCAGGAAGCCTTGCGCGGACACTCGCGTCTCTGCCTCTTCTGGAGCTCCTGACAGGCGGAAGGGAGGGAGGGTGCAGCGCGAAGGAGAGCCAGCAGGGGGCGCGCGAGCCTCATCTCTGCCCTGAGAGCCAACTGATTCCTTGCGGGTGTTGTGGGATGTCAGTGGGCTAAAGTGCTTGCCAAATTGACGTAGCATAAATGTATGGAATAAATGTTTTATTCAGCAATTAAGCCATTGAGGGGAGAGAGAAGGGGCCAAAAATGAGTGAACAAATGAGTGAAGCTAGGCAAGCTAAGAAAAATCCGGTACAGTGGTAGGAAGTGGAGTGAGGCTGCTACCCCAACCAGGAGTCAGTGGAATGAGCGGTGTGGGACTAGCATTGCCATGCAAAGCCAAATCTACATTATGCTGAGTCAGTTAAAGTGCTTACGAACTTGCAGACTCAGAACCTGAAGGTTAACTGTGAGATAGCACCGTATATGAATTCAGAAGAACTTTTGCAGTAGTGTCGATGGCACTAAAATAGATCCCTAAATATTGTATTGATCCAGACTAGGAGTGTTTGGGTGTATCAGCTAAGAGAGCTGTAAATGGAAGCAGAAGGTGATGAGCAGAAGCCAGTCTACTGAGACACCTCTTTGGTCGCCAGAGTTCTCTGTGCCTCTAAGCAGAGCATGTGGTTCACTTGCTTCTGCTCCCACCAGACCGCTGAACAAGCACGCCCTGAGGTCTCCAGTGCTTCCCAGTTGTTGAAACTAGTTCAGCCGCCTTTCACTTGACTCCTCAGCTGTATGTGATACTGTGGATTCCTCCCTGCTTCGGAGTTTCTTCGCAGTTTCGCTTCGGTGGAGCCTCTGTCCTGGTTTTGCTAGAATCTCTCCAATTCCTCAGACTTTGCAGGCACCTCTGCCTGATCCTTTCCTGTTGGATGCTCAGGGCCTCATCCTTTATCCTCTTCTCATGCACCTTGCTCTCTCTGAAGCTGTTCACCCACTCATGGCTTCTACCACCACCTCTAACAGAGCAATGGCTCCCAGATTTTTATCTCCAGCTTCAATCCTTCTCGGCAGCATGAAAACCAGTCATTTCCTATAGGCACCTCAAACTCAACACACCCTGCCACCCCCCCTTTCCTTCCAGATGAATGAGGGGCCCAGGACTCTGATTCATGCCTTAAGAGCCAAAGTTGGATCTGAGAGAAGTTGGGACAGCCCCATAGGCAGGTCTCAGGCAAGGGCCTTGGAAACAAGGAGCGATCTAAATGGTTAACCGGTGCGGCTGGTTAGAGAGCAATCATCGGTCCCCAAATGGAGCGTCAGCATCGGAGTTGAGCTGAGACCCAAGTCAGCACAGAGAGGAATTCCGTGGGACCATGCTGTGTTTTCGGACTGAGATGGCCCGGATCACAAATGGAGACCACAGATGCTCTGGTCTGCTGCTCTCTCTCCCCACCCTCGCCTTCCACAGTGGAATGGGTTTCACTGAATGGAGAACTTGAACCTCCTCAAGCATATTCCGAAAGTGAGAAGTGGTTTCCCACATCTGTTTCTCTGGCCGGAACCTTTGCAGGTGCCCAAGGAACTTTATTTGGCCCTGGTTTTGCTGGGAGCTCAACGGCTTTACCCTTACAGGCTTTCTGTTCCGGCCCCAAGGATGCAGAGATGGGGCAGCATCTCGGTGGGGCAGAGAGAACAGGAGACACTTAAAGATGAATTCAGTTCACAGGGAGAGTTGTAGGAGGTCGGGATGCTCTGAGTCGATGACCCACCACTTGAAGGACTCTGGGTAGTGGCGTGGAACTGGAAGAAGGCCTGATTGTATCTCACCCCAGGCATCCAGGCCAGCCCGGCTGTTCTCTGCCCATCGGGAGCCCAGGAGTAAAAGAAATAGTACGAGTGGTGTGGCACGGGGAGGTCTGGGTTGAGAAGTGCACTGTGTCCTGTGTAGCTTTTGAGTTGGCTGTGATTTTGGTAACGGGGGCGGGGGGGTACTCTGAATAGTCCTGTTGATGGTAGGAGGTTCTGCCACATGGGGACTCTGAGTAGCCAGCTAAGTCACGGTGGACGGACAGTGGCTACTAGACAAGTGACTTCATATTTAAAGGGCCTTGTTGGAGTTCCCGTCGTGGCTCAGTGCAAACGAATCTAACATCCATGAGGACACAAGTTCGATCCCTGACCTCGCTCAGTGGGTTAAGGATCTTGTGTTGCCATGAAATGTGGTGTAGGTCATAGGTGCAGCTCAGATCCATTGCTGCTGTGGCTGTGGTGTAGGCTGGTGGCTACAGCTCCGGTTCAACCCCTAGCCTAGGAACTTCCATATGCCACAGCGTAGCCCCCCAAAAGACAATACATAAAAATAAAAATAAAGGGCCTTGATCCATGTCCTCCATAATCACAGGATGGTTAGGTGCTAAGGATGGAAATACGGCAGCTGAGAAATTCATGGAAGAAGAGACTAATAATAGGTGGTTGTAGCTGGGCCAGAGCAGGAGCCGAAGTATCCCAAGAAGGAGACGGTATCCACCAGCTCCACCCGGACGGCTTCATCTTCATGTGACGCGTGTGCGTCAGAGAAGAGATCCAAAGATGTTTAAGAATCGAGACTTGGTACGACCTCTGTACCACTCATCACCTGTGGTCACATAAGGCAAGATGTGAGGTTTTTGGGGGTTTTTTTGGTCTTTTTTTGCTATTTCTTGGGCCGCTCCCGCGGCATATGGAGGTTCCCAGGCTAGGGGTCCAATCGGAGCTGCAGCCACCAGCCTACGCCAGAGCCACAGCAACGCGGGATCCGAGCCACGTCTGCAACCTACACCACAGCTCACGGCAACGCCGGATCGTTAAGCCACTGAGCAAGGGCAGGGACCGAACCCGCAACCTCATGGTTCCTAGTCGGATACGTTAACCACTGCGCCACGACGGGAACTCCAAGATGTGAGTTTTAACATGGGCCATCTGAAGCTTTGCACACCTGTTTGGCTAGAGGTTCTGCTTAGGAAGGAATGATGGGTAAGAATTAGGCTTTTCCCCGTTTTCCAGTCTGTTTCTGATTTTACCAGTGTATCAATAAATATCGATACACGTATATCTTTGTGTACATATGCTGCTATAGCTGAAGGCTGAGGAATGTGATTTATGAATCTTATAGGTGACAAGTAGGTATTTGTCCTGTGCATGTTTTGTATGACATCATGTGTCTTAGAATGCAGTTTCTCAGGAATTCCTGTCGTGGCTCAGCGGAAACGAATCTGACTAGCATCCATGAGGACGCGGGTTTGATCCCTGGCCTTGCTCAGTGGGTTAAGGATCCAGCACTGCTGGAGCTGTGCTGTAGCTCGCAGAGGCAGCACAGATCTGGCGTTGCTGCGGTTGTGGTGTAGGCTGGCAGCTACAGTTCAGATTTAACCCCTAGCCTGGGAACCTCCATATGCCTTGGGTGTGGCCCCTAAAAAGACAAAAAAAAAAATGCAATTTCTCCAAAGGAAGACTGTTATGTGTATATGGCTCCTTAACACATTTTTTTTTTTTTCACTGCACCCATGGCATGTGGAAGTTCCTGGGCTAGTGGTGGAACTCACACCACAGCACCAATTCAAGCTGCTGCAATGAAAATGCTGGATCCTTAACTCTCTGCACCATAAGGGAACTTCCCTTAACACATATTTTAAAACAATAATAATTTGCAGAACAGCAAGTCAATTCATGTAAAATAACTACCTAAATACCAGTAGGGATATACTTTTTAAGTGGGTCTCTTGAACCACATATGCAGAGAGAGTGCTTCCTATAAGCCAAAGGATGTGGCTAGTCTTTACAGAAAGCCAAGTGAGTCTTCTCAGGTTTCTTCTTGTAACAAACACCCACTGGAATTATGATCTGGGGGAGTTCCCTTGTGGCACAGCAGGCTAAGGATCTGGCATTGTCATAGCAGCAGTTCAGGTCACTACTGTGGCACAGGTTTGATCCCTGGCCTGAGAACTTCCACATGCTGTGGGAGCAGCCAAAAAAAAAAAAAAAAAGAAAAAGAATGACAATTTTGGAATCCTTTTCCATTGCAAATTCCCTCTTTCCACACTCCTTTAAAAGGCAGCTGCGATATTTGGCATCTAACCAAGGCTTGCTGCACCAACAATTCTCTAAATTTTATTTATATTTCATGTGCGGTATGTTCAAACTCTCACTTTCCCAGGTGCCAGATGCTGGTCTGGACACACTCCAGTGGAAAGTGCTTTCCTGTAAAATAATAAAAGGAAAATGCTGAACAAACCACCTCTTTATACAGACTTGCACTTAGTACACCAAAGTTAAGTACTCTAATAATGACTTCACTATTTCCCCACATTTGCAGTCACCCCAATCCCCACCTCACCTCCCTCCACGCCAAATACGTTGTCCTCCGGCTCCCAGAGGATGGTCACAGCCCTTTCACTTGTCTTCAGTGTTTGTTTGAAAAGTGTCAGGGTGCAGGAATCTGTCTTGCATGCTCTGGATGCGGCCTAATGGAACCCACCCATGGGTATTTCAGATACGGTTTGGATGAGAAAATAAAGCACTTTAACTCATTTCCAGTCTTTTAAAAGATACCTCGTAACTTAAGGTCAGCTGTGTTAATAGCTTTTACAGGTTTTCACTACAAAGTGATGCTCTCCATGTGTCTGATAATAATGCTGTCTCTGCTGTTGCCCAGAATTTTGGCACGACCCTAAGAGTGAACTTGGAATTGGCCTTTGTGATAGAAAGCAATCCTCAACCTGCTTGTGAATGAGCAGCCGGGTTAGGTGGCCACTCAGGGTGGATATTATCTTAAGAGATTGACTGTCCACTCCTGGGGTCCGCCTCCACCTCGTTCACCAGTTTACATGGTAACAGTTCACTGAGCTCAAAACCAGTACAATAGCTTGTTCCAACCCAGAAAAATTGAGACCCTTAGGCATGAAAACTTATGTTTTTGCCAAAAGCTTGCGGTTATAGTCTGAGGTTTAAATGAACTCTTGTAAAGCAGGCTATGATTCGTGTGTGTGTTTGCGTGTGTGTGGAAAGCCACTGTAAAATAACAAAAATCCTCTGCTTGGCTTCCAGTTTCTTTTTCTCTTGCACTCTTTTCACTAGATGGCGATAGATGCCCAAAAAATAACTTGTAAAGGGCTGGTGGAGGGGGTGAGAGGGGTATCTTTTCCTTTCACTAGGTTGTTTAGTAGCCAAGCTGACACACTGTTGCTAGGTTGCTGGTGGGCATGTTATATATTTTTATTTTTCGTGTGTGTGTGTGAGGCAGGAAGCCCTGCCACAGATCTCCTGTTTAATCCAGGTTCTCTGTGAGCATAGGGTAGCATCTTGGCAGCTGGCAAAGGAAAAAAAAAAAAAAATCCCTAGAAATTTTCTCAACTATCAACAGACTTGATAGAAGCTCTGGAACCGGTTCAGGAGCGCAGCCAGCATTGATTTAGTGCTGCCGCACCGCATCTGTTGCCTATATTTATGGAGATAGAAGAGAGAGAGCCATTCAATGGTGACGAGTGGCAGTGGCAACCTGGGGACTGAAATCCCACAAGGCGACTTGCGATCAACTTTACAAGTACTTATGGGTTCCCTCCCGTTTGCCTAGCACTAGATCAGAAACCACACCAAAAATAATAAGAGGGGGAGCCCTCCAGTCCTCTTACAGTAGAGAACACAAAACATACACTCGAGAAATAAGTGCCCGGAGCAAGACCTAGCCTGATAAAGTTATGATTGTGTGGTGAAGGTGGTAAGTCTTACAAGCCTTGTGAGATCAGTGGGGTACGAAATGGCCAGAGGGTTAGCCCGTGTGTAGGGGGAGAGAGGAGGAAGGGGAGGAAACTGGGATGGGGCAGAGAACTCGGGGAGGGGGACTGTAGGAATCTCTAAAATCCGGAGAGAATTTGGAATTTGGGAGCGGAGAGGAAATGCAGGGCGAGGCGAGACCAAGCAGGGCCGCTTCTCCCTTCTTCGCTTAGGTTCGGGGCATTCCCGACGGACTTGAGCGTCTCGGGTCTGCTGTCTAGCCAGGCAGCATCCAGAGCCCTTCGGCCACGCGGTGGTAGCCCGCGCCCCCAGCGCCCTCGGCCACAGCCCGTGCGGAGGCCCCGAGCAAGGCTGCAAAGGGGGCGTGGTGTGGGCGTGGCGGAGGGCGTGTCGTGGGCGGGACTCAACTCTCTCCTGCGCCCGCGCCGCCGCTGCCGCCTCCGCCCGCCGAGCGGACTGAGGGACCCGGGTCGCTGCCGCCTACCCGCCCGGGTGCCCGCGTGCCCGGGCTGCGGTGGGCCAGGATGTCGGGCTTCCTGGAGGAGCTGCTGGGCGAGAAGCTGGTGACCGGCGGCGGCGAGGAGGTGGACGTGCACTCGCTGGGCGCCCGCGGCATCTCGCTGCTCGGGCTCTACTTCGGCTGCAGCCTGAGCGCCCCCTGCGCGCAGCTTAGCGCCAGCCTGGCTGCCTTCTACAGCCGCCTGCGGGGGGACGCGGCCGCCGGGTCGGGGGCCGGGGCCGGGCCGGGGCCCGGTGCCGGAGCGGCGGCAGAGCCCGAGCCGCGGCGCCGCCTGGAGATCGTCTTCGTGTCCTCCGACCAGGACCAGCGGCAGTGGCAGGACTTCGTGCGGGACATGCCGTGGCTGGCGCTGCCCTACAAGGAGAAACACAGGAAGGTGAGCGGCGCCGGCCTCGTCTGCGCCCCCGGCGTGGGGGCGCAGCTCGCTCCTTCCCCAGAGCCGGGTCTTTGCCTCCGTCCGAGTCCCCTCTCCTCCTCCTGCGTCGCTGCACGCGCTTCCCCTCCTGCCCCTCAGCGTCCCCTTCCTCTGCCCGCCCCCCGTCCCCGGACCCCGCCGGCTTGGGGTTCCCGAGTGGCAACTCCTCGGCGCGTGTGCCAGGCCGTGCCTGCGGTGTAAGTTTGAAACCCCTCGTCCCCACATGTTGAGAACCTCGTGTAGGGGGTGGCTGCGCTCGGGGGTCTTGACTCGGTGACCCCCATTCCCGGGCAGAAGCACGGGGGGGGGCCGGTTCCTTCCCTGGGCGCTAGACTCCCCGAGGATACCTGGCCCGGGGGGGGGGCGTGGGGGGGGCGTGGAGGGAGGGCGCTAGCCCCCTACCCATAATGCCCGAACCAGGAAGTTTCCTCTATTTCCCAGAGAAATCTGCTTCCCTGGGGCTCCTTCCCTGTAGCTCGGGACCCCGACCCAGAGGCCGAGGCCAGGCCGCCCGGCGCCCTGGGGAGGTTGGCTGCTGACCGTGGCTTTGGGCTTAGAACGGAGCTCGCTCGTGTCCCCTTCTCCCTCCCTCCATACCCCCCTCTCCCCACCCCCCCACTCCCCCTCCCGACCCCGAGCCCGCGCCGGGCTGAACTAGTGGCCACGGGAGAGCCTTTCATTGTCTGGCTGTCCAGCCGTCCTCCCCAGATGCCTCCCGGGCGCAGGACCAGAGCGGTCCTGGCAGCTCTTCGTTGCTTGGTTGGTGGGCCACTATTGTCTTGGCATCGGTTTAAATGCTGAACTGATCCCATAGGTGCAGATTGACCAGAAACACGAGGATTGGGGGGAATGTATATACTTCGCTGTCAACTTATCCCTCCTTCCCCCACCCCCCGCTGCTGAAATTAGCTTGGAGTTTTGAGTGGTGTCTGTTGGATGAAGATGTCTGTTTTAATAAAACGAATTCAAGAAATTTTGCCATGAATCGAAACAGAGAAGTTTTGGAGCGCTTTTGCTTAATTAGTATGCCTGATGCAATGTGTGACTCCAGCCCCTTCCTTTCCTGAGGAGAATCTGAGTTTGTGGAGTGTTCAGGAGATGGGCTGTTCAGGGGGGTAAACCTAAAGGTCCTCCCGGGATGGTCAGGGCACGCCATGTGTTTCTTTAATGTGTACAGAATCTTGTTGAGAGGCACGATGTAGCTTTAGAGCAAAAGACTTAGGCGGTGACCCCCTATGTCTGGAGTAAATCGTCCATGGACGCAGAGTAAGGTACAGACTTGGTATTTAAAGTATGAAATACAGTTTAACAAATAAGAGTTTGTAAATTTAACACGGGGAAAAACATGGGCTCACTAACCACGCAGAGACAAAACTTGGCATCTTAACCGCTTTTGAGGTGATGTTGCCTATATTTATGTGCTTGTGAAGAGGAATGGCCAGTCCTTTTTTACCTTGAAATGTGGACATTCTTTGTTTTCCGGGATGGTGGTTATGCTCCTTTGGGGGAGGAGTCATGTTCAGAAAGTGATTTATCAAGAAATATTTTCATGGTTATAGCCAGTTTCTATTGGCCACCCAAGTCTCTGTAAAACAGTGTCCTCATGGGGCAGGGCAAATGATTTCTAACTTTCGCACATACACAATGATGGTAAAACGTTGCAGACCTGAGGCCTATTGTGTTTTCCCCCCACAGGTGGAGGAGATAAATTTGCTGGGTAGTTAAAAACATGGAGCCAATTGAGATGTTTTGCAAATGCTTCAAGCTGCTTCTTGAAAAAGGAGAATATTTGATAGGACACAGGCCATGCCTGGTTCTCTGTGCTCTGGTCGGCCCCTTTGCATGGGAAAAAAGAAAAGAAAAAAAAAAGTGGTCTCTGGCCCTAGCCTGGCCCTGCTCATTCCACCAGGATGAGAGTCTGGATGACGGCAGGCAGCCCCTCATTTGAAAGTACAGTACAGATAGCTGGCACGTGCCCAAGCAAGCCATGGTGGGCGAGCATCTTAAAAATTTGGTTTTTGCTCAGAGTTTTTCTGACTCACATTCTCTAGTTGACTTTCTTCTCCATCCAGTGTTCGAGGAGGTGGTTTCTGCTGCTGGATGTTCATGAATAGGTGACTCCAGATCTGACCCTAGATTCATGGTGATAATACCAGGTTCAAACAAACAAACACTCCAGCTGTTTCTCATGGGAAACATACTCTTAGCAATTACAAAAGCTAGACTCACTTTGAAAGAAATTATTTTCTCCCTTGAAACCAAAGAGATGAAGAACCGTTTCTTTTTCTGTAACTCTGAGTTTTCTGTCTCTCTTGTTTGAAAATTGGGGTGCTTAGAAATCTGTGAGCTTGTGATGCCAATTCTATCAGAACGGTGAAAACTTCAGGACACCCCAAGTTCAGAGCGCTGAAGGGGTGAACCCTTCTTGCTGATGGGCTCTGTCCATATTGTTTCAATATGGACCATCGCATTAAAGGAGAGAATTTTGTTTTTACACTGAAGGGAAACCAGAGTTCCAGATTAGTAATTTTTAAAGTTCTCATTAACATTTGTTCTTAAAGCCATGCGTACACTTCCCACTGGGGTAACAAAGGGATATGGTTCTCATTACTTACTGGCTGGCATTTCTCTAAAGAAAATTGGAAAACTCTGGTGGGCAAAGAAAATGCCGTGTGGTATTTCTTTTTTGTCTTTTATTGATTTCCCCTTTGTATAGTAAGACAGTCTGGGGACGACCGTACATGTCAGAATTGCATTTTTCACCTGGCTCCTCTCACCTTGATTGGAACTGTGAGAAAACACCAGATAACAGGAGCCCAGCATCTTAAAAAAAAAAAAAAAATTCTTTATGGAAAGTTGTCCTGTTCCTGCTTGCATTGGGGGTAGATGCAAAGGTAATTGAAACTTCATTTTTTGGTTTCCAAGCACACACATAAATAGCTGTATAGAAATTGTAATTAGATGATAATAGAACTTTGAGTGCTTTTGTAAGAGCAGTTTTGTCGGGAAACATGTAATCCTGAAGTAAAGGCAGTTAGATTTGTTTTAATGAGTAGGTTTGTTTTTTTGTTTTGTTGGTAAGCATTTTTCAGATTTCTAGAGAGAAGAGTGTGATGAATAGTTGGAAAGTGGTGAAGATTTGGACTTTTGGGATTTGATCTATCCTTTTATTTTTTAATTTATTACTTATTTATTTTTGGCCGCGCCTGTTGGAAATTAAGATAACTCTGGCTCAGGCCATCCGTGTGGGAAAGTGCGACCCGTGGGCAGGGAGACATCTCGACAAGGCTCTTTACTTCTGCAGAAGGGCGGGTCCTCCAAAAAGCACGCGCCGAACAAAGGACCCTCCCCCATTTATCCCCAAGGCAGGTGATGTACCTCTCCCCTTCCCATGGGTCGGGCCAGGGCACACCTTCTTCCTGGTCGGCTAATCGAAAGAAATTGTTGCTGGGAGAAGAGGGAAAGAGGAAGGGAGTGGAAGGGGGTCGCAGGGCGTTTCAGCCGAAACCAGAGCCAAATGGAGTCCCCAAGATTTCCTTTGACAGAAAAGACATGACGTCACTTTCCACAGCCCTACAGCATGTGGACGTTCCCAGGGATCCAACCCGAGCCACGGCAGTGACCCCAGCCGCTACAGGGACAACGCCAGGTCCTTAACTCAAGGGAACTCCTGATCTATCCTTTCAGACTCGTATGGGCTACTTGGTTGTCCAAATGGAGAACTGACCTCTGGGATCTGCTCCACCGTCACAGAGGAAAACATGGGTTTTGGTCTTAGCGCCCCGGGACACAGCTTTGCCTGGGCCCGATGCCTGATGGAGAACATTTGGTCAGCATGTGTGCCCTGACATCAAAGGACGCAGTTCCACCAGTCTTGTTCTGGACAGGTTTGGTGGCCTATGGCTTGGTCCCAGAACTTCCTGCCTGACCGAAAGCGGATGAGAAGGTCAGAGCAGGAGAGCAGCAGAGTCAGGGCCTCTGGTCTAGCATTTCTGGCCCCCCCCCCCCCTCCAGCCAGGGGAAGTGATAGCTTTCTCTATTACCCTGGGTGGGTTGCTGGTTCAGACTGAATCAGAGGCTTGGCCTAGAATTGCCTTGCCTCCCTTTGGCTCTTTGGATGGGGCGAGATTTGGTATCAACCCTAAGAGTCTTACAGCGCGCTCTCTCCCAGTTCTTCCTCTTGCAAATCCAAATACCCTAGCCACTAAGAGAGTGATTTCTGCAACGCTGACAGACCACATATGTCTTCTGCATAAGGAGCCTGGGCCAAGACAGGCTCCCTCTATTGCCTGTGTTTCCAGGACTTGGATCCGCCTCCTAAAAGACAACAATCTGATTAGAGTAACATGAGCAATTTTCCTTGAGAGGTTTCCTAGTTTCATGATTTGTAATATGTTTTTTAATCTCATTTTTCCTCTCTGTATAATGAAGCCGTCTAGTGTTGTGGCTGAAAATCCAGACGCTTGTCCACTTGCCTGAGTTTAGAACCTGGCTCTGCCGTGTAGGAGCTGTGTGACCTTGTGCAAGTTACCCTACCTCTCTGTGCCTCAGGTTCTTCCTCTATAAAATGGCGATAACAGCCCCTGCCTCACAGGATTGTTGTGAAGACTATACAAGATAGTCTACCCAGGCCTGGTATATAGTATGTGCTCAGTAAGTGCTCGTATTATTTGTTCATAAATAATCATGAACTTTAGTAATGCATTTTATTGAGGGAGCCTTTGGAATATATCACATGACAGAATTGCAAACCTGTTAGGTGTCTTTGGTAACATTTCAAACAAATGACTTTTACAAGCATACAAGGGGGTGTGATGGAGGACTTGAAAGGCTTGCCCTAGAAGAGATTATAATCGGGGAGAAAGAGCTAGAAAAATGAAACAAAAGCAAAGGACTATAACAAACACCGACCCCTGGAGGACTGATGGTGCTGATATTTGCCAGTGCAACTTGAGGCAGCGGTTCTGGGAAGCCTGGGCACAATAAAGGGTAACAGCTTTCGGATGAGGGGGCACCCTTCCCGAGAGGGGGGATTCAGTACGTTCTTAGGTGATCTTTTTGGGGTGGTTTTGCTCAGCCCTTAGGCGTGTCTGCCTCTGATCCCGGCCACTGCACTCTGGGCCGCGTGAGGGCTGGAGGTGCCCGTCCCGGGAGCGGTAGACAGACACCTCGCCCCCTACCTCGGAGCCGCCTCCCTTCCCGGCTGTGGAATGTCGTCGGGTAGGTTTGTCCAGACCGGTGGCGGTTTGCGGGCCTTCTGCTTGTTTTCCAGTTAGCGGCGCAGGCCGGCGGCCGGGCCGTCCTCAGCGCTTCCTGATGGCTTTGCCTTCTGATAGAGTGGGTTGGAATGGGAACCAGAGCACAGAGGAAAGCGGTGGGTTTTGAGGTTAGGGTCACTGATTTCATTTACCCGTTTTCTCCCCCCACCCCCCTCTTTTTTTTTTTTTTTAATCCCTGTTCCTTGTGGTTTGAGGCCTTGTTTTAATATCTGCGCAAATTGGAGAAAGAGGGCTTTGTGTTGCATGTAGCTGGAGTGGGGGATGAACGGGTGCCTCAGTCGGGGTGTGTGTGTGTGTGTGTTCTTTATTTTCCACTGGGACCTGGGGCTCCAGGGCTCCAGCTTGCCCCATTCGGAACTAGTCCGGGCTCCTTAGGGCATGATTGTCTGTAAGGGGGAGGAGGCTTGGTCTAGGATGTGCTCTTTCTTCACATTCTGAATTCCCGGCGGTGCTCAGTGTTAACCACCAGGGTGCTTAGGTTTCTGTATTTCATTAATTTACCATTATGCTTATTCTGAGGCACTCAACGAAAATGTCTCTGAATTCGGAATTCTTTGGCTGATCCTGACTTTCACGAAGCTCTTGCCTGCTGTTGCTTTTCCATCTTGCTGTTATTTCGGGAGGGACTAAGAGCTCTTCCGTCTCCGGAGTCAGCCTCGATTCTCTTCCTCCGCTCACATCCGAAGGGGACTGAGGAGTTCTCTTGCGGCGCAGTGGGTTTAGGATCTGCGGTTGTCATTGCAGCATCTTGGATGGTTGCTGTGGCCCAGGTTCTGTCCCTGGCCTGTGACCTTCCACGTTATGGACACAGCAAAAAAAAAAAAAAAAAGGCACCACGTCTTGTTGATTGATAACCCTCACCTGTGACCCCTTCTCGCCACTTCTACCATCACTGCCTGAGTTCACGTTTCATCCGGACCCCTGCGTACCAGCAGCCTTCTCTGTGGGCTCTCTGCTTCCAGCGCTGACCCCTGATTCCCACACAAGAGCTTCTCAAACTCTCTGTAGTCAAGGATCAGTTTCCTTTTGTTTTGTTCATTTCCAATCCGTCACACACCCCCATGTGGCCCTATTATACCTGAGTCCTGTACAGCTTGAACCACAACCAACCCCCACACCGAGGTGACTGGTTTCTGTCCTGTTCAACAAGACGAGCCCATTGAGCACAAGCTTGGATGTGCTGCTGGAATGTTGCACTGCTGCCAGTGATTCTAGGTGCTCGCTCTCCATTTCTGTGCTTGCTGCTCTGTGGACCAGTAACAGAGGACCGACAATACGCCCTGGGCTGCAGAACCTCCCCTTGAGCAGCACAGCTCTGGACCTTTTCCCGAATGGGATGACGAGTTGAAAAACACAACTTTGATCTTGTCATTCGCCTGCTTAAGACGTCTTCCGTCATCCCGCAGAGCCTCTGAGGTCAAGTCCAAACGCTACACCATGGTCCCTGACCATTCCGCTGCCTCATCTCCCACCTGGGCAGTGTGCTCTCCTCCCACCTGGCTGAGTTTGGACTTTTCTAAAATCAGTCCCGGTTTCCCTGCTCTGAGACATTTCCTGTCAATTTCCTTTCTAGATAGGATGCTTTTGTGAGCATCTATAGTACATGTCCTAGCACTTGGCCTTCTGTGGTAGATAGATAGAA
The DNA here is from genome assembly GCF_016906955.1 of Phacochoerus africanus. Taxonomy (NCBI): domain Eukaryota; kingdom Metazoa; phylum Chordata; class Mammalia; order Artiodactyla; family Suidae; genus Phacochoerus; species Phacochoerus africanus. The sequence continues at coordinate 46,540,409 of NC_062557.1, forward strand.
GGATAGATTGATTTACTATCTCTGTATATTTTTTTGGTCTTTTTCATTTGACTGTAAGCTCCTTGAGGACAGAAGCCAACCGAAGGGAGGGGGAAGATGATCCTTGTTTGCTGCTGAGAACTGGCGAATATGGTTGCAGAAAGCAGGTGTGTGGCTTTTAGATTGATAACTTGAGAAGAAGGTAGGTTCCACAGCATGTGAGTTGGAATGTGCACCTTTCGCTGGTATTTAGCTGGATTGGAGCATTTAATATTAGAATTGGGCCCTAATTGAATTGAGTAAGTGTATATGTCCATGGGATGTGAGTGTTTTTAATTTTTTTTGCGGGGGGGGGGGTGGCTGCATCCATGGCATATGGAAGTTCCCAGGCTAGGGGTCGAATCAGAGCTTTAGCTGCCGGCCTACACCGCAGCCACAGCAACTCGGGATACGAGCCGCGTCTGAGACTTACATGACAGCTCACAGCAACGCCTGATCCCCAGCCCACTGAGCGATGCCGGGGATCGAACACATCCTCATGGATACTAGTCGGATTCATTTCTGCTGTGCCACAATGGGAACTCCTGTTTTTTATTTCGTAATGAGTGCTTTCAAGAGCCCTTCCCTGAGCAAGTGAACGTGTAACTCCGTTGCCTTGTAATTCTGTGCTCAAAGATAGGAAAAGACTGGCCTCTCCACTTCTGAATTGTTGAACATCTTAGCCCATTGAAATTGTCTCCCAGAGGGAATTCCTGTTGCAGCTCAGCAGAAGCGAGCCCGAGTAGAATCCTTGACAATGCAGGCTCGATCCCTGATCTCATTCAGTGGGTTAAGGGATCTGGCGTAGCCTCGAGCTATGGTATAGGTCACAGACACAGCTCCTATTCAGCGCTGCTATGGCAGTGGCATAGGTTGACACCTGTAGCTCCGATTCAACCCCCAGCCTGGGTACTTTCATATGCATCAGGCGCAGCCCTAAAAAGCAACTCAACCACAGCAGCTCAGGTTCCCGTGAAGCTGTGGGTTTGATACCTGGCCTGGTGCAGTGGGTTAGGGGATCTGGCGTTGCTGCAGCTGCGGCTTGGAATCCATCCATGTGCTGCAAGTGTGGCCATAAAAAAAAAAAAAAAAGTCTCCAGTCTGCAAACTTATCATTCCATGCTCCCCCCCAACCCCCTGGCGGTTCCTGCGTCACAAGAAGTTCCTGGGCCAGGGATCAAACCCACGCCATAGCTGCAACCCAAGCCATAGCAGTGATGATTCCAGGTCCTTAGCCTCCTGTGCCACCAAGGGAACTCCATTCCATGCTTTTATATTTCCTAAATAGTTTGTATTTCTCTAGCATCTTTATTCCAAGGAACTCAAACTGCATGTTTATTGCATCTTCTAGCAATTAGTAATGAGTTGATAGTAAGCGCCTTAGTTTTTCAGAGTATATTTGAGTTGGAGAACTGAAGCAAAGATTTGCAGATCAGGGTCACGGTGTTGAATGAAAGGACTCAGCTCAAATCTCTTAAATTCAACTTGGTCCTTTCTGTTCAAGAAATTGGATCTGTTCACACCCGGATCCAGCATTGCCATGAGCTGTGGTGTAGGCTGCAGACGTGGCTTTGGTCTGGCCTTGATGTGGTGTAGGCTGGCAGCTGCAGCTCCGAATCAGCCCGAGCCTGGGAACTTCCATGTGCCGAGGGTGCAGTCCTAAAAAAGAGTTCACATCAGACTTTCTCCAGGAGAAGGAGGGAGCTGAAACTTCTCTTTTCAACAAATAGCTTTTCGAGGGGCTTCCCTTTAGATATGAATAAGCCCCTGATAGAAGATAGAGGTCGTTTAACTGCTTAAAACATTTGCTGTTGCCAGGAAGACGGGAGAGTCAGAGCTTCTCTTCTGTTGTTGCCTTTCTGTGATGGTGGTTTCTAAGGACCTTTTTTTAAAAAAATGATTCGGCTTTTTTTAGATCAGCCTGGGAAGTGCCCCCAACTCCCCTTCATCCTACGCAGAGCCTCTGGGCTGCTTTTGTGCTTTTGTTCAGAGACAAAATTGAACTTTCAGGTATCCTGCCGAGATCCTAGGACTAAATCAGTCCTTCCTTTTATGAGGTTTTCAGGAACTGCTGTTCCAGCTTCCAGTGAAATCTCAAACATGTGCTTTCTGCTTTATGAAAAGTAAGAAGTCTCGTAATTGAAAGTTGCTTGAGTGCTGTTATTCTAGAGTGAAACCCTGTAATGGAAACTTTTGTTCTGTGGCATCTGTGATTAAAGGCAAACATAAATTTTCTGCTGCTTGCTGGTCATATAACTCTTGGACCAGATATACAATGTATTTTTGTATGAATTACACCTCAAAAACCCCTTTTTAAAAAATAGTTTAAGCTTAAACTTCAGCATTCCTTTCTAGTACAACTGTCGAGGGCTCCCCATTAGATTATTTTGAGGGAGATGCCAATTACAGGTAAGTTTAAGTAATGTTTCCACAGTTAATAAAGCTTTTATCTTGGGTCATTGTTGAGTCATCATAAAACAGGGTGTGGTGAGTTTTGCTGTTCTAGGAGTAGGATTTCCCTCTTTCTTTTCCTGGGTGAATTTTATCCAGATGAATCTTTTTTTTTTTTTTTTACAATTTTGTTATTTGTCTTTTTTGGTCAATATCCCTGGGATAAAAATCTGAATGAATCGAGTGTGTTTAAAGCCAAAAGAGGCTGCCTTTTCTCCCCCTTAGACGTGATCAGGTCAAGACAGCTTCCTTTTGATCACCGTGGCTCCCAGCATAGCTGCCTCATCTGTTCCTCATTTTTAGGGTTTGACTCGAAATATGAAGATTGGGCGGAACAACAGGCAACAGGCAGAGTCACAGTGTTACCCTCTGAGCTCTGGATTGCAGTGGATGTGGGTGTGCGGGCAACCTTTTTTCACACGGGGCACACGCTCGACTGCAACTTAAAGCATTTAAACCTGTGAACCTTCAAACATACCCCGTTATAAGTGGATATTTAGAATCTGTTGCACGGTGGGTAAGAGCACGGGCTCTGGATCTGAATCCCGTCCACGTCACTCTCTGGCCATCTGTCTTTGGTGCCGTCTACCTCACTTGGGTGTCTCCAAGTTCCCCATCAGGGAAATAGTGATGATGGTCAAGGTTAAATGTTAGTATTTACTGGAAAATCATTTAGGACAGGAGTTCCTGTTGTGGCAACGAACCCGACTAGTATCCATGAGGATGTGGGTTCAAGGCTTCAATCCCTGGCCCTGCTCTGCGTGTTAAGGGTCCGGCGTTGCTGTGGCTGCAGTGTCGGTTGCAGGTGTGGCTTGGATCTGGCGTGGCTGTGGTATAGGCCAGCGACTACAGCTCCGACTCACCCCCTAGCCTGGGAATCTCCATGTGCCGCGGGTGCAGCCCTTAAAAAAAAAACAAAAAAAGAAAGAAAGGAAAAAAAAAAAGGAACTGCAAACGGTTCTTCTCTCTCTCAAAGGAAAGACTCCCTTGGTCTCTGACCTTTGCTCAGATGATGTGTATTCCAGTGTCTGTACCATCTTGGCCGTTTCTGGCCCAGCTCTCTCCAGGTTTGTCTGGGACCTCACTTAGAGAGGAGTCCCCAGCCTGAACACAGACCGCAGGACGGTCTGCACCAAGCACACGGGTAAGCTTAGCACCTCCTTTGTTCTAGGTTTTCTCTGGACGTGTATTATCTCAGCTCGAGATTGCGTTAGCTGCTCTTTTTTTTTTTTTTTGCTATTTCTTTGGGCCGCTCCCGCGGCATATGGAGGTTCCCAGGCTAGGGGTCCAATCGGAGCTGTAGCCTCCGGCCTACGCCAGAGCCACAGCAACCCAGGATCCGAGCCACGTCTGCAACCTACACCACAGCTCACGGCAACGCCGGATCGTTAACCCACTGAGCAAGGGCAGGGACCGAACCCGCAACCTCATGGTTCCTAGTCGGATTCGTCAACCACTGCGCCACGATGGGAACTCCAAGATTGCATTAGCTGTTCTGACAATCACATCGCATGGTGTTGATCCACTGACCTTTTGGCCAACAAACCTCCAAAGTCTTTTTCACCAATCTCATACCTAAACACACGAGAACAGAGTTCCAAATGTTGTGTCTGTCACCTTTAAGAATTAGTTTATTTAAGAGTTCCCGTCGTGGCACAGCGAAAATGAATCCGACCAGGAGCCATGAAGTTTCAGGTTCGATCCCTGGCCTTGCTCAGTGGGTTAAGGATCCGGTGTTGCCATGAGCTGTGGTGTAGGTCGCAGACTCGGTTTGGATCTGGCGTTGCTGTGGCTCTGGCATAGGCTGGCAGCAATGGCTCTGATTGGACCCCTAGCCTGGGAATGTCCACATGCCGTGGGTGTGGCCTGAGAAAGACAAAAAGAAAAAAAAAGAATCATTTTTTTTAGGTTGGATGAGGTTTTTTTTTTTAATGATTTTTATTTTTTCCGTTATAGTTGATGTACAGTGTTGTTAATTTCTACTGTACAGCAAAGTGACCCAGTCACACATATATATGTGTATATATTTTTCTTTTTCTCGCATTATCCTCCATCATGCTCCTTCACAAGTAACTGGGTGTAGTACCCTGTGCTGTACAGCAGGATCTCATTGCTTATCCACTTCAAATGCAATAGTTTGCATCTATAACCCAGACTCTCAGTCCATCCCACTGCCTCCCCCTCCCCCTTGGCAACCACAAGGCTGTTCTCCAAGTCCAGGAGTTTCTTTTCTGTGGAAAGGTTCATTTGTGCCATATGTTAGATTCCAGATATAAGTGATATCACATGGTGTTTGTCTTTCTCTTTCTGACTTACTTCACTTAGTGCCATCCATGGTTCCATCCATGTTGCTGCAAATTTAGTTTGTTCTTTTTTATGGCTGAGTGGTATTCCATTGTGTATAGGTACCACATCTTCTTAATCCATTCCTCTGTTGATGGCCATTTAGGTTGTTTCCGTGTCTTGGCTATTGTGAATAGTGCTGCAGTGAACGTATGGGTGCGTGTGTCTTTTTCAAGGAAAGTTCTGTCAGGATAATATGCCCAAGAGCTGGATCATAGGGTAGTTCTATATTTAGTTTTCTGAGGTACCTCCATACTGTTTTCCATAATGGTGGTACTAATTTACATTCCTACCAGCAGTGCAGGAGAGTTCCCTTTTCTCCACACCCTCTCCAGCATTTGTTATTTGTGGACTTGTTAATGATGGCCATTCTGACTGGTGTGAGGTGGTGGATGAGTTTTTGCAGTCTGTTGAAACCTTTTTTTATGTCCCTGTGGTCATCTGCCATGATCCTAGCCCCTCTGAGCTTTGCACCCTGTGACCCCTCCCAGATCTTGACGCACCTAGGACCTCCCCTGGGCTTTAGTGGTCTGTTGGTCCGTTGTTCAACCAACTTCCAATCCAGCCAGTGCTGAATCTGCCTGATTGTATTACTGTTCAGCCTGCGTTTCTCCATCTGGTTAACGTGGTTATCCGAGGAGACCTTAACACACAACTTGCTGTGACTTAGCTATGTGCTTTTTTTTCCCTTTCAAGGAAAGATAGCCTGAAATGCTGTGTGTTTGCCAAGCCCATGCTTGCTTCTAAATCCGTCGCTTCTTTCCCTAAGTGGTCAGTAAGTGTAATGAGTAGTAGGGTTTTACCTAAAGGTTGGTGTCAACTTCACCAACCTGTCATTTGCAGAATCTCCCCCTTTTGAATATTGATATTCCTTCCCTCTGTTGGTTACAGGTCACTGATCTAATAGGCTTCCCCTCTGATGTGATTCATACCTTATTGGGAGGGTTCCTGGGTCAGCTGGGCATGTGTGGCTTGATGGTACATTTGTTTCCTGCAAAGGACCCTGGGGGAGGAGCTGTGGCCAGATGCACCCAGCAGTTGGTGTCTAGTTAGGAGCACCCGCTTTGTCCAGGAGGCCCAGATCCTGTGCTTCCCGAAGCCTGGGTGGCCATAGTGGCTGCCGTGTCCCCATCCCAGCACCTCCTCCCCCACCATCTCATTAGGGCACTAATGGAGCCTGAGGGAGTGTTTTCTGTTATTGCTGCTTCTCTCCCGTCAGACGTGGGTGGGATGAGAATTGAGAATCGGCTGGCTAATTAATTAAGTGTGGCATTTCGTTTCAAAGTTAGCAAGAGACAGTAACTAGCGACACAGCAACCCAGTGTCTTGGTGCGGATAGACTTTCTTTTTCTTTTCTTTTTTTGGTGGCCCCCACAGCATATAGAAGTTCCCCGGCCAGGGATCAGATCTGAGCCACAGGTGTGACCTGTGTGGCAGCTGTGGCCACAGCACATCCTTTTACCCAGGCTGGGGATGGAACCTGCGTCCTGGTGCTGCAGAGATGCCTCCAATCCTGTTGTGCCAGAGCGGGAACGCCTAGATTTCCTTCCTTCCTTCCTTCCTTCCTTCCTTCCTTCCTTCCTTCCTTTCTCTTTCTTTCCTTTTCTTTCTTTTTTTTTTGTTTTTGGCTATGCCTGCGGCATGTAGAAGTTCCCAGGCCATCAAACCCATGCCCTGGCAGCGACCAAAGCCTCTGTAGTGACAGCACCCAATCCTAAACCCCCTGGGCCATAAGAGAACTCCCTGTTTATCTTTTTTGGTGTTGTTGTTTATCTTAATATTTGACTTTTTTAGGGTGAATTAGCCCATGTGTTTTGAACAATTTTCTTGTTTTACAATGGATTGGAGCTCCCGCTGTGACACAATGGAATTGGCAGCATCTTGGGAGTGCTGGGATGCAGGTTCAATCCCTGGCCCCGCTTGCTGTGGTGTAGGTCGCAGTTGCAGCTCAGATCTGACCCCTGGCCTGGAAAGTCCATGTGCCTTGGGGCAGCCAAAAAAAAAAAAAAAAAAAAGGATTTGTTTTCTTACCCAGGTGTCTTTGCCCATTGATGATCACACAAGAATCTATTATACTCTTTGCAATTTGGCATCTAAGAATTCTCTTTCAGAGTTCTCATTGTGGCTCAGCAGAAAGAAGCCCGACTGGTATCCATGAGGATGCGGGTTTGATCCCTGGCCTTGCTCCATGGGTTAAAGATCCGACATTGCCATGAGCTGTGGTGTAGGTCACAGACACGGCTTAGAGCCCAAGTTGCTGTGGCTGTGGCATTTGCCAGAGGCTGCAGCTCTGATTTGACCCCTAGCCTGGGAACTTATATAGGCCGCAGGTGCAGCCCTAAAAAGAAGGGAAAAAGAAAAAAAAAAGAATATCTTTCACATGTTAGGCACAAGTATAAATTGGAATCAAATGGCTAAAACACTTCCCTGGTGGAAATCACTTGCCTAAATTTGCAGAAGGTCGCTGGCTGCAGCCCTTGGATGCATTGTTTTAAGCTTTTACAAATGTTCTTAAGAGTGAAATAGTACTTAATACCACTTGAACCGTTCTGTTTCATTTGGATTTGGGGGAAGTATTAATTTGCAGGGGCTGCGGTGTGGAACACTCTAGTTTTGAAGCACTCCTTTCCTGTGAAGGCTCAGTTGATGATGACTTTTTTTCCCTGAGATCACCGGAGTCCGTCCCTCAGCTGATATGGCTAGGGGCAGCAGTTACCGGGCGAATCCCGATCCTTGAAACAAAACATGGTACGCTTTCATCAGGAGATTTGTCTGCGTGCATACCCAGCACCGATTATGGGTTTACTGCTGTTTACATTAAAAAGCCGTTTATCTTCCTTCGCTGAGCATGTACTTAGACACTGTTTTTCCACTTATTAACTTTTTCCCATTTCCAAGAGAAAGCCAGCATTTCATTGCTTAGCTATAAAAATCATTCTCTTTCCAAAGATAACCCCTGTTAGAGTGTCTCGTATGTTCTTCCAGAAAAAGAATAGATCTATGCTGCATATATTAAATGTAGATGCTTAAGTTTTTTTAAACATGGATTTAGCATTTGAAATCAATTTCTGTTTTCTGAAAAGATAGTGCCTTCACATGTTAGAAAGTATTTCAAATAAAATGAAAGACATGCAGGGAGAACTCAGTGTTACTTCTCTCGATGGCTGTAGTTTTTGCTGCCCCTCAAGCAACCGCTGTTATCAGTTTCTTGTATGTCTCTTCAAAGATATTTTGGGAAAAGTATGGAGGTTGCTCAGAAAACTGAAAATGGAGCTACTGTGTGACCCAGCAATTCCACTCCTGGGTATATTGGGGGAAAACAAAAACAAAAACACTAATTCAAAAAGATACATATACCCTGATGTTCATAGAAGCATTATTTGCGATAACCAAGATATGGAAGCAACCTCAGTGTCCATCAGCAGGGGAATGGATAAAGAAAATGTTTATATAGACAATGAAATACTACTCAGCCATGAAAAAGAATGAGATTTTACAGTTCTTGCTGTGGTGCAGTGGGTTAAGAATCTGACTGCAGTGGCTTGGGTCTCTGTGGAGTTGTAGGTTTGATCCCCAGCCTGGTGCAGTGGGTTAAGGATCTGGTGCTGCTGCAGCTGTGGTGTAGGTCACAGCTGTGGCCCAGATCCCTGTCCTGGGAACTCTATATGCTGCAGGTAGAGCCCTTTAAAAAAAAAAAAGAATGAAATTTTGCCACCTACAGCAATATGGATGGACTTGGAGGGTGTTATGCTAAGTGAAATAAGTCAGAGAAAGACAAATACTGTATGACCTGACTTATACGTGTAATCTAAAACATCTAAAACATCATCAGATGAGTAAATATGCCAAAAAAGAAACACTCATAGATATAGAGAGCAAACGAGTGGTTACCAGGGGGGAGAGGGAAAGGGGAGGGGCAGCATAGAGATTGAAGGTTAAGAGGTAAAAATTATTAGGTTAAAAAAAAGCTGTAAGGGTATATTGTACAACAAAGGGAGTATAGACAATATTTTATAGTAACTATAAATGGAGTATAACCTTTAAAAATTGTGAATCATTATATTGTATACCTGTAACTTATACAATATTGTAAAGCGACTACACTTCAATAAAAAAGAGATTTTCTATGCATTTAAGGATGTGTGTGTACATGTAGCCCCGACACACACATACTTTTTTTTTTTTGGCCGAGCCCACGGCATGCACAAGTTCCTCAGCCAGAGATCACACTCACACCATTGCAATGACCTGAGCCATAGCAGTGCCAACGCTGGATCCTTAACCAGCGAGACCACCAGAGAACTGCCAACACACATCCTTTTTTTTTTTTTTTCTTTTTAGGGGTGCACCCGTGGCATATGGAAGCTCCCAGGCTTGGGGTTGAATCAGAGCTAAAGCAGCCAGCCCACTCCACAGCCACAGCAACGCCAGATCCAAGCCGTGTCTGCAACCTACACCACAGCTCATGGCAACACCGGACCCTTAACCCATTGAACGGGGCCATGGATGGAACCCATATCCTCATGGATACTAGTAGGGTTCGTTACCAATGAGCCACAGCGGGAACTCCTACTTTTTTTTTTTTTTTTTAAACCAAGCCTTTTACACAATTCTTGCTTCTATTCTTGGCTGCCCTGGCAGGTGCTGGCTTTGCTGTCCCAGGTGGGCAAAGACTAGAAATATTGTGTCATAGGCCCATGATAACTTCGTACATGTCTGCCTTGGACACGGCACAGAATCTCCTCCCCCAAACCCTCAAACCACTACTGTCCCCAGAAGTAGTGGGGACTTGGCCTGACCTGCTTACTGAGTCTGGTAGGCTAAGGAGACCTTGAAAGCATTTTCTCTGTCCTCTGAGAGAGGGGCCCTCTAGCTTGAACATAAAGCAATGAGAAGCCAGGGTCTGGCAGGTTCCCACTGCTGTGGCCTGCCCTTTGGATGAATTAAGAGGTCCGTTGTCTGAGGCTGTCCGTCCCCCTCTCTACGCGTATTCAGATGTGCACAGGGACAAAAGACTTCCCCAGGCCAGCCACTTGGATTCTGCTGTGGCTCTGTGGTGACCAGTATTAGGCAACTTGTATTTAGTATAAGTTTGTGTTTACTAAACTGAGCTGCACTTTGAGAAAATCCATCCCCTCCAGAATCCAAAATTAAGAGGCAAAAAAGGAAAGGAATGTGACTTATTTTCATTATAAAAGGATCTCCCTTTCATTAGGCCCAGTTGTCTTAGACTGTGAGCTCCTAAGATGTGTTTGAAATGTAACACTTGGAAAAACTCCTCTGCAGCGTCCTAGCTTCTGCTGCTTTGAGAAGAAAGTACAAATATCACACCCAAGGTCTTCTTACCCGAATCACACACACCCTTTTCTTTTCCCCTGAATATTTCTTATTCTTTTCTGTACGAGGCGGCTGAGAATACTTAGTACCGATTTGGTGGTAAATTCATGTGAGCAAGTCCTTGTGGATAATCAAAGGGTTGCTCTGGGAATTAAATAGAGTTTTTCAATAGATAATAGGAATTATGAAAAGCCAACTTTGCAGAGATCTGGCAAACCTTTAAAGGGCCCCTTTGGGAGGTCTCGCTGTGGCTCAGGAGGTAAAGAAACCAACACCGTGTCTCTGAGGATGCAGGTTCGAGCCCTGGCCTCGCTGAGTTAATGATCCGGCGTTGCTAAGCGCTGCAGTGTAGGTCTCAGATGTGGCTCGGATCCGGTGTTGCTGTGGCTGTGGTGTAGGCCGGCAGCCGCGGCTCCAGTTCGACCCCTAGCCTGGGAACTTCCATAGGCTGTGGGTGCAGCCCTAACCCTCATAAAAAAGGGGCGGGGGAGGAGCTTGACTTAAGACTGAAAGGGAATTAAAGTGAGTGTCAGTTTAGAAGCGAGGGTCGTTTCTGAAGTTAGTTGTAATTGCAGACGACATGCGTCAGAACAAAATTCATGATCTTGCCTCATCTTACCTTCGAGAAGGTATTCTCTCAAGCCGCGCGTAATAGTAAGACATGGGAAAGGTCCTAAATGCTCATCACCGGTGGTTAAGTACATGGTAGTGCTCAGAATCCTGTTGAACATGACTTAATGGCTTTTGCTGGAACGCAGAGCCATACTTCAGATGTTGCGCTCAAAAAAGCAAGATCCCAAATTACACAGATGCCATGATTGCCGCGCTGTTGAAACAGTTGGAAAGAAGGAAGATCGAAGTTAAATACCCCAGATTGCTTGTTGTTCTGTTAGGATGGTGGCGCCTTGGGTGGTGGGTCATTGATTTTTCGAGTGTTCTGAATGTAATCAGTCTGGTCACAAAAACCTAAGTCTGTGTGGAGAAAAGAATGTGACTGTTGCCTGAGAGAGTGGGCATCCGGTTTTTGAAAGCTTCGTTTTCGTGCAGGGGTTCCCCCCTCTTTCGGTCTAGGTAGCAGGCAGCGGCATCTGCAGAAGGATGGGTAACTGACGTATTTGTTTCTTGTCAAGCAGAGAAATGGGGAGTCGGGGGGAACAGAATCAACTTGGCGCCCAGCTTTCCGGAAAGAGGAGCTTGGAAGTGGACCTTTTCAAATGAGGGGGAGGGTTGTCCAGTGGGTTAAGAAAGACATTCTGGATATAAATAACCACGTGGGAATGAAGCGGGGTGGGGGGCCGGTCGAGAAGGAGCAAGTTCACTTGATCCTGCTCTAGAGCAAGTACGGGATGTTGAGTAGGGGATGCAGGTTGGAAAACTGATGAATGACAGGCTTCCCGTGCTCAGCGGGGAATGTTTTAACCTTTTCTAATGAAAACAAAAGTGCCTCTGGTAGATAGTCAGGGAAATACACCGTGGATGTTGCTGATTTGGAGGTGTGACTGCAGCAAGGGGACGGTGGCCTCTCGTGGGGGGCCGGGGCTCAGGATGAGAAGGAAGGTCTGAATCCCAGACACGCCCTATAGGAAGAAACAGATGCTTTCTGTACCAAGGAGGCCAAAGTCCAACTCCAGGGCTTCGTCCCGGGCTAGGCTGCAGAAATGTGTTTTGTGGGAGTTCCCGTCGTGGCACAGTGGTTAACGAATCCGACTAGGAACCATGAGGTTGCGGGTTCGGTCCCTGCCCTTGCTCAGTGGCTTAACGATCTGGCGTTGCCGTGAGCTGTGGCGTAGGTTGCAGACGCAGCTCGGATCCCGAGTTGCTGTGGCTCTGGTGTAGGCCGGTGGCTACAGCTCCGATTGGACCCCTAGCCTGGGAACCTCCATATGCCACGGAAGCGGCCCAAGAAATAGCAAAAAAAGACAAAAAAAAAAAAAGAAATGTGTTTTGTGTACGTTTCCTTAGCTCTTGAAGAAGAAACTCTGGGTTAATGGCTTCTGTTTGTTAAATAAAGGGAAGGAAATTCCTCTGGGGATTTTTCACTCTCGTGCAGTGTTGAGGATGGGGCAGGGGTGAATGGGGGGAAGGGGGAGCGATGACAGGGACTGAGACGCCCCCAAACTGGATTTCTCACTTCATTTGTGGTCCTGTTACAAAAATCAAGTTTGCCCTTTTCATTGTGTTCTACTGGCAGTGCTCAGCCGGGCTCAGTCATGTGTTTCTTGAGGATCTCATTTGCCCCAGGAAGGGTCAGGATGCTGAGAAATTAATGACAAGGGCCCTGTTCTCAAAGGCCTTTATAATTTAGGTGGGGAGATGAGGCAGGGAATCCATGGCACATGTACATAGATGTATATGAAGAATACATTTGACAGACACAGATTTAGGATGATGTCGGGTGTGTCGGTTCAGCGGGGCTGGGGTTGCCAACAGGAGCTCTCAGGAAGTCCCATGAGCTGATCCAACAGCAGCCACAGTGGCTGACCCCTCTCATGGATGTCCTGGTTATTTACTCTCTGCCCCTGAGAGTACTTACTCTTTCCAAGCCTCAGTTTCCCCATCTGTAAAATGGGAACGATAGTAGTATCTACTTGTAGAGTTGCCATGGACATTTGAGATAACGCATCGTATGAAAAGCCTGGCCCATGGTCGTTGGTCAGGCGGGGGTGACTGCTCTGTTCTGCCAGACCAGAAAGCTTTTGAGGGTCCCTTGCCCTCTTCATCACTGTGTCGTTCATACTTAGCACACTGACAGATCTGATGAATACATACTTGGCACAAATACTTCTTGAAAGAGAGAATGAACGAACGTCTGAAAGAGGAATGAAATTCCAAGCATAAAGGTGAGTCTCAAAGTTAAAGGCATACATTCTTTTGTATATTTTTGCTGCAATTCATAATTAAGCAGAGGCTCTTATTGCCTAACACTGGCCAATGTGATCACCGAGTGTTAAACTGGAAAGGATGTTGGGATTGGGTAGAAACTCTTCTTCCTTTACAGATGAGGAAACTGAGGCCCGGAGAGGAGGCGGCCACGTGGCTGACCCATGGTCCTCCAGGGTCCTTGCTGGGTCAATGGTGTTTTTTGGCATTTTTTCCTGGTGACCCTAAAAAAAAAAAGGCCAACCCGTGTCTATAAGCCATTGCCAGACTTTGCTCAGAGAACAGAGATAAGCATCCTGAAAAGAGGGAAATGCTGCAGTCCTATTTTTCCTGAGTGATTTTGTGTATCTTGGCCTGTGGGATGCGGGATGATTTTCCAGGTCCCAGGAGCCTGTTCCTGAGAGCAGAGCTGTTTTCCTGGTGGGGGGCTGGGGTCAGGCCTCCTCCGTGGAAAGCCTCAAGTGGCTGCAAAAAACAGGCACGTTGCCCCAGTGAACCCCGGCACTTGAGAAAGGGATTAGCCGGGGCTGGAGCCGAGGAAATAGAAAGAAAGGATTTTAAAAGAGCCAGGTGCTTCAAGTCCTGGGTCTAGGCTGCTGAGGCTCAAACGTGTTAAAGAGAAATTCCTTTCCCATGACTCGGCCGCCACAGTATTTTTTCCTGCTGGGCCGGCAGGGAAGGGAGAGGAGGTCGCTGCCCCGGGGGGTCTGTCCAGGCAGCCCAGGCTCTTCCCGAGTTGGAGGTTGGCCGGGATCTGAACCCTTGGCACCCGGCCCGGGGCCCGGGTCGCAGGAATTCGCCATGTGTGTCCCAGAGGTCATTCCAACTGGAACCGGACGGTAAGAGCCGTGGTGGAGATGGGCACAGCCCTGGGCATGTACTTGGCCTTAGCCTTGAGCGCCTGGAAAGGAGGCTGCTGGGTCAGACCTGCTGTTTAACTCTTTTACTAGCGGGAGAATTTAGATGTTCTGAAAATTAGGAGCAGGAGTTGTTTCTACAGCCAGATCTTAATAGGGCATCAGCTTGATGTGCCTTCAGATACCGTCAGAAACCCAGCATAGATTTGCAGTTTGCCATGTGTAGGGGGGAGACGTGGCCTTGGGGCTGTGCTGACCCTGTGGGCGTAGTCACGCCTCCCTTGGTGACCGCACGCTGGGCTTGTTTTACGTGTGTGTCTGTTTGATGGGGACACCTTATTCATATAGGTTGTGGATTCACTGATGCTGAACTTAGGGCCCGAGCTCCATAGCCTGTGTCTGCATGAAGCTTATCAGACACTTTTTCTCCCGAAGGCACGTCTCGGCCATCCCAGGCTTGGGAACATGCTGAGTCGCACTTGAGCACGATGCTCAGGGGTCACTTCAAGCAGCGAAATGACCCAAAACACAAAAACGCAAAAAAAATGTGGCATTCAGCCGACTGTGAAAAGGACACTTGTTTCCAGTTCGAGTTGAATCAAGAAGGCAGAGGGTGGCCCTGTTTGATCTCAGCGGGGAACACGCGTGATGGGTGACTCTGATTTTTCATCACCCTGTGCCCTCTGAGAATCATCACGATGGTGTCACTGGGGGTGGTGTCACAGGTACATTTTAGTAAATGGGTAAATTCACAGGTATGCTATGGAATTCATGAATAATGAGGATGGACTGTACCTATTTTTCCAAGATATTATGCTAAATGTGCAGGATGGCTTCTGTAATTTTTTTTGGTCTTTTTGCCTTTTTAGGGCCGTACCCACGGCACATGGAGCTTCCCAGGCTAGGGGTCCAATTGGAGCTGCAGCTGCTGGCCAACACCACAGCCCCAGCAAAGCGGGATCCGGGCCGCATCTGCAACCTACACACACCACAGCTCACATCAACCCCGGATCTTTAACCCACTAAACGAGGCTAGGTATCGAACCCTCATCCTCATGGATGCTAGTTGGGGTTTACTTACCGCTGAGCCACCACGGGAACTCTGGCTTCTGTAATTTAATGCTGCTTGGCTTTAGGGCCCAGTCCTCCAGGCAGTTACTACACCCCCCCCACCCCCCTGCCTTTTTTTCCATGCCTGTAGCATGCGGAAGTTCCTGGGGCTAGGGATGGAACCCTCACCTCAGCAGTGACAATGCCAGGGAACTGGGGAACTCCCCCCCTTTTAAATCATGTTATTTTATTTAATAATTTTTTTTTTGGGGGGGGGGGGTCTTTTTGCCTTTTCTAGAGCCGCTCCCATGGCATATGGAGAGTCCCAGGCTAGTGGTTCAATCGGAGCTGTAGCCATTTTCCTACACCAGAGCCACAACGACGAGGGATCCGAGCCAAGTCTGCAACCTACACCACAGCTCACGGCAACTCCAGATCCTTAACCCACTGAGCAAGGCCAGGGATTGAACCCACAACCTCATGGTTCCTAGTCGGATTCATTAACCACTGCACCACAACGGGAATGCCTATTTTATTTTATAAGTAAAAAAAGTTTTTTTGGCCTCTCCTCTAGCATGTAGAAGTTCCTGAGCCAGGCGTCGAACCCACACACCACAAGGGACCTTCCTCGTGTTACTTTAAAAAATTAGAAAATACAGATGTGCAAAAGGAAAAGTGCTTAAGAACATCCAGATTCCACTAACCGGAAATCATCATTGGTTACATTTCATTTTATTGTATTTATTTGTTTTGTCTTCTGTCTTTTGAGGGCCGCACCTGCGGCATATGGAGGTCCCAGGCTAGGGGTCTCATCGGAGCTGTTGCTGCCAGCCTAGGCCAGAGCTACAGCAACACCAGATCCAAGCTGCATCTGCCACCTACATCACAGCTCACGGCAACTCCGGATCCTTAACCCACTGAGTGAGGCCAGGGATTGAACCCTCAACTTCATGGTTCCTAGTCGATTCGTTTCTACTGTGCTACGATGGGAACTCCATCATTGGTTACATTTTAGTGGCTGTTTTTCCAGCATTTTCTTCTATGCAACTATAAACCCATCGTCTTATATACCTATATACCCACATCTTATACACACACACGTGTATATATATGTGTTATGTGTGTATATATATATATATATATAATACATAAATGTGTGTTTAAAGCAAAATTAATATCATACTGTGCTTATTGTTCTATAATCTGCATTGTACAGTTCCTGTTGCGGGAGCCTAAACTGCGAGGCAGGAGTGGGGCGTGAGGGACAAGGCTGATGGGCAAGTGGGGCAGAAAATGAAGCGCCAGAGTTGCCTGGTGGTCTGGTGGTTGGGACTCGGTGCTTTCACTGCTGTGGCCAGGGTTCAGTCCCAGGTCTGGGAACTGAGATTCCACATCAAGCAGCTGAGGCAAAAGAAGAGGGAAGAAAATGAATGGAAGAAAGAGAGTGAAAGGGCACCTGATGGGGACCACGGAGGGCTTCTAAGCAGGGACACTCCATAATCAGACTAGATGCGTAACCACGGTAGCTGTGTAGACAGTGGACCGGAAGGAAAGAAACTCCAGGGTGGAACTGCTGGCCACATGGGACTGTGAGCGCTTTGGATGTGGCTGGTCCCAACTGAGATGTGATGTGTTAAATGTATGTTGGATATAAAAAATGAGATACCAAAAAGAAAATGTAAAATATCTCATTAATGATTTTTTTATGACATTTGAAGTGAGCATCTTTTGGATATATTAAGTTAAATAAAATATATCATTAAAACTAATTTCACTTGGGAGTTCCCTCATGTCTCAGCAGGTGAAGGACCTGGCATTGTCACTGCAGTGGCTCTGATCACTGGCCCACTGCCGTGGCTCAGATTTGCTCCCTGGCCCAGGAATTACCACATGCTACTGGCATGGCCAAAAAAACCCCCCAAACAAACTGATTTCACTTTTGTTTTTTTCCTACTTTTTGATGTGGCTGTTAAAATTTTTTCAATTGCTTGTAGGCGTTCCCTGGTGGCCTGGGGATTAAGGATCTGGCATTGTTACCACTGTGGCTCAGGTTTAGCCTCTGGCCTTGGAACTTCCACATGCTAAGGGTACAGCCAAAACGTAAAAATGAAAGTTGCATTTATTTCAATTGCATAGCGCTGCGCCCAAATGTGTATGTTGATGCCCTGCCCCTCCCTCAACGTGATGCTGTTTGGAGGTGGGGCCTTTGGGAGGTAATTAGGTTTAGGTGAGGCCCTAAACAATAGAGGGTGGAGCCCCCCCCCCATGGAATTAGTGCCCTGATAAGAGGAGGGGTTCAGAGCTCGCTCCCCAAACCCCCTCGTGAGAGGACACAGCAAGAGGACAGCTGTCTGCAAACCAGAAAGACAGCCCTCATCAGACACGGACTGTGATGATCAGCCCGTTGATTTTGGACTTACAGCCTGAAAAACTGTGAGAAAGAAGTGTCTGTTGTCGAAGCTGCTTGGTCTCTGGCGTTTGTAAGAGCGGCCTGAGCTGCTTGAGACGGGGTGAGACAGGAAGGGGCTAATGGCATCAGCGTGTGTCACCAACTGAGGGGGAAAAGGAGGCCCGGGGAAGTCAAAGCAGTAGAGATGTTCACCTGTCCGGCTGCTCGATTGCCGCTCTGAGGAGAGGTAACAGCCCGAGAAAGATCCGGGAGTCCCAGAGAGCCTGTGACAGGGAGAGAAGTAGGTGGCCCAAGGGGACGTCCCCAGCAGAGACCTGGGGACAAGACGTCAAAGGAACAGGACAGAGAGGTCACAGAGGCCCAGGGCAGAGAGAGCGTGAGCAACAGCGGGAACATGAAATGTCAAAAGTTGGGGAAGCACCGCTTGGATTTATCCATTTAGAAAGCGTACCCTAAGTCTTCATTAAGCCATTTCTGTACTTTGCTGTCGTCAGTAATTCTGCTTCACGTTGGACAGCATCTGCTTTGTGCCAGGCACGGCGTAGCCCCCTGGGGCCCCGACTGTTTATCCCCATGGTACCAATGAGGATGGGGGCGGAGTCGTGTGGGCGATGGCACCGGTGGGGTCCCAGCCTTGATCTGTCCCACTCTAGCCCCCAGGGTGACTTCAGCTTTTTTGCAGCTCGCTGACTTGCCCCGGCCTAGAGGCGGGTAACTGCGCTTTCTGCCTCAGTCCCGAGTCTTAGGCCGCGCAAGGGCTCTCGCCCTCCCTGAGCGCTGGCCTGGTGGGGCCCGAGGAGACGGCCGGCCCGGGGGAGAGTTCTGCATTCCAGCGGGCTGAGGTCAGGCCGGGCGCCGGGGGCACTGCTCTCCAAGGCTCGGGCTCTGCTCCGGGCCAGCCTGGCCCCTCCGGCTTCAGTCGGCGCGCTCTCGCTCTCCGAGCGCCACTGCCCCGCCGCCCCGCTGCGCTCCCCGCCTCCCAGCCTCTCTGCCCTTTTGGCCCTTCCACTCGAAAGAGTCCCCGGGACCCCGGCCGGCCGGGGCGGAGCCCAGCGCTCTGGTCCAGGACTAGCTTTCCAGTGAGGAATGTGCCCCCACCCCCAGCCCTGCCCAGGCTCATGCCTGAGGTTTTACTGCGCTTTCCTTCACTTCCATACATGGAAGCGGGGTTGCCAGCTTCTGCAGGGGCGCCTGGAGCAGGAGGTTTGCTTCCCCACAGCCGACAGGACCCCCCCCCCCCAATCCCCTGGGCTCACATTAGGAAAAAAAAATGTATTTCTTGAAAAAGACCCTGGATTTAACCACACGTGTCTGCCAAAGGCGAACCTGGGCATCTTTACACAGAGAATAGGCCATAAAAATTGCAGGCTGGCTCCCGAGTGCCATGGTTGCAGCACTTAGCTCCAAGTCTGTGATTGACGGAATGTTCTGATGATGGGCGTGATAAGCTTTTAAATCTTCAGACAGGTAAAGAAGCTTTTGTGGGAGGGGGAGAACCCATTTTATCAGCATAGATGGATGTGTTTGTTAATATATATGAGCCTCCATACACTTTTCTCACTGAGGTGAGAAAAAGAAAAAAATCTGAGAGGACTAAACCAAATGGAGTAGTGCTGCAATGAAAAGTGACAGAAATAACCCAAACCTGGGCTCTCAGTCCTTACAGGCGTCCACCTAGACGTGGCCAAGCAGCCAACTGATCTATATCTATTGTAAAGAACTTTGGTTCTCTTAAGGAATTTTTATATGCACAGTGCTAGGGTCCTGGGTAGTAGTTCGTTTTTGTTTCATAAACAAGGATTGGACGTTACACGTTCATCTTCTAGAAAGTAATGGTTGACAGCGGGGGATCCTAAGGTAGTTTTGGGAAATAATGTGCATTTCTTACGGAGCTGTCTGCTGGTTTGTTGTGTTATTTGCTGGTCGTCGTCTGCCAAATTTACCCTATCCTCTGGCTCTTTGCCCTGCTACCCTTTTAGGCACAGGTCTTTGGATGTATTTTGCCAAATTTTCTTTGTCGTCTGCCTTCCATCTCTGAGATTTGTTATAGTGGAGTCTGAATTATTTGAAAGCTGTAATTCAAGACTGTAAAATTCTGGAAGCGTGTGACCGACACTGGTTTGGTTTGGGGGGACCAGATGAGGGGGTGAAAGGGCTAATGCTGGCCCGATGGTTGACACACCCCACCCTCCCCCCCAAACATGGCCTTAGATAAGATCTTCAAAATAAAAGCAAACCTTCTAGTTCTTGTTTTTAAATCATGATTTATTTTGAGCTTAAGATAGCAAACGTTAAACTTCTTGATCTCTGTCCTCGTTCCCTCCCCCCCACTGGATTCCCTTCTTTAATTGTATAAAAAGATTTTGAAATTCTTCCTTGATTCTTTCCTGCCTGGAGGAGAAGGGGTGAATGGCACCAGCTTTATAGCTCCAGTCGGTGATGTTGATCTGAATTCCTTCTCTTGCTCTTTGTCGAGTTGAAAGCTTCCCTGCTGTGACAGATGGATGTGTATTCAGAGGGCATTGAATTTGTAAGGTGGATGAGGCGGCCTTCTGAGTTAAGGGGCTGCTTTTAAGCCACCCTTCCCCCTCCCCTTCTGTTGAAAAAAAGTAATTTCTCAGGCACCAGGCTGTCATCAACCCACTAATTGTTTTGCCTCCAGGCAGGACCAGTTCTTGGGGCACATTACTTCTGGCTATAGAGCCGTTTGGCCTCAGCATTATGCTGCTGACCAAATGGCTGTTGTCACGGGGTGTCGGGCCTGCACGCTGGAGCCAAAGGAGGGATGGTGTGTGTCTCCCCCAGCCCCCGCTGCTGCTCCTGGGCGGGTGGAGAGGGTCCTTCTGCTGCTGCTCTTTCCAGATTGAGGAAGGGGGCTGGGGCTGTGGCAAAGGAGGGAAGAGGAGACTGTATCCTGGTCGCCGCTCTTCCTGTCTGATGTGTGGATTCCACATCTTGTAGGGAATCGAGTTCCCAGCCTCCAGGTGCAGCAGGGAGGGGCGGGGCGGTGTTGGGATCCAGGTTCTGTCAGGGGACCCACCATTGCCTGAAACTGCCCCTCACCGTGGCCAGGCAGGTGCCTGAGCTGTCTAACAGCAGGAGGCCCCGATAAGGAACCATGGTGGTGCCCTGAAGACTAACCCAGAGGATTGGGAGGGGCCGATGGAGGGAGGAGAGGACCCACCTCCCCGGAGCCTTGGCGCTGGAATCCTTCTTGGCTGAGAGCTGCAGGTGCCACCAAAAAAGACCCTGCGTCAGATCAGTTACTGGCCGAGCAAGACAATTGGTCAGAGACAACCTGGAAACTAACCGGAGATTTCGAGCAGTGGCAGAGCGGCTCTCCTGGGTTCCCTCAGCTGCTGCTCTCCACCCGGGCGCCCCTTCCCAGCAAAGTCCTTTGCTTTATCAGCACGTGTGTCTCCACGGACAGTTCATTTCTGAGTGTTAGACAGGAGCCCACGCTCGGGCCCTGGACGGGGTTCCGCTCCCTGTAACAGTTCTGTTGGGTTTCCCTCCAGGGCTTGTTGCAAGTGAAACATCAAGTGGTGATTTTCAACCCTGGCTGATATTCAGAGGCACCTGGGGGGCTTTTAAGAACATGCAGCGCCAGGGCTTGTTCCCTGTTATGTCCCCAGCAGATAGCAAGCACGTGGCGGTCCACACAGGCACTGCCACACACTGTGTAAAATTCGTTACATTCTGTCTGTCCGGAATGTCCAGGAAGGTGAGGAGAAGCAGTCTCTCCGCCCATCATTCATACTTGCAGAGTCTGGGAGTACCCATCGTGGCTCAGCAGAAACGAATCTGACTAGGATCCATGAGGATGCGGGTTCGATCCCTGGCCTCGCTCAGTGGGTTAAGGATCTGGCGTTGCCGTGAGCTGTGGTGTAGGTCACAGACGCAGCTCAGATCCTGCATTGCTGTGGCTGTGGCGTAGGCCGGCAGCTGTAGCTCTGATTCAGCCCCTAGCCTGGGAACTTCCATGTGCCGCAGGTACAGCCCTAAAAAGCAACCAACCAACCAACCAACCAACCAACCAACATGCGTGCAGAGTCTGGAGTAAGCTGGGAATGTTTCCTTCCTTCCTGCATCAGGTCCTCAGTAGTCAGGCAGCGCTGGTCCAGCTCAAATGAGGTCCTGATGCTCATTAGCATGATTGTGCTTTTAGGTCAGTCCTGGACTCAGGAATCTAGTGCTTTGTGATCTAGCATGAGACACATAAACATTGAGAATAAACAGTCATAATAAGAATAAAAATGACAGCTTTCATGTACATACTGGGCGTGCCCAGCTCCGTGTCAGTGCTTTGCATGTATTTAATTCTCACATAACCATTTGAGTGAGGCACTCTTGGACTAAGTAGTTTTCCTCTTTGGGAGCCAGTACCCAAACCCTGCCTCACCTCAGAGGATCAGCCTTGCTGGAATGCAGACCTGGACAGTCAGACCTTGCAAAATGTTTACAAAGCACAGACTCTGCTGATGTTTAAGGCTTAGTGAATTAAAATGTAAAATACTGGATGACAAAGGACACATCTAAGGGCTCAGCTGGCCCTCAGAGGCCGCTTGGTGATGTTGGCTTTCAGGGCTACTGCCAGGGCAGCGGCACCTCCCCACACTGGCCCTGCCTGTACCTGGTCATCTCTGGGGCCGTGTGGGGAGTTTTGCACAGGGAGGCCCCGGGAGCACTCAGGGGTATGGAGTGTGTGGTTTCCAGGGAGTCGATGGCCTTCTTACAGAGAAAAGGCCCTCCTTGGGCCAGAGAAGCAATAAAGAACAAGATGGCATTCGGCCTCATGGAATGGTGTGGAAGGAGTCAGAAGGTAAGCCGAGGGGGAAGGCCTCCTTGGATTGGGTCAGAGAAGCTCCCCCAAGAAGGGCAGCCCAAGCCTTGGCCTGGAAGGGTGGGCCGGGGGTTGGGGGGAAAGGAAGTTTCAGGGAGAATTCCCAGTGTGAGCTCAGAAGTGGTCGTAACACTTACTCTCCCACAGCGCTTGACCTTTCAGAGTGCTTTGCTGCTGTGTATTCCCGACAACAGTACTGGCCGCAGACGGAATTTCCATTCGTAGAGGCGGAGGGAAGGTGTGCCAGGGCCCGAGCACCGGGCCAACACTTTGCCTGCTTCTTTCTGTCTGTCTGCCTGTCTGTCGTTTTAGGGCCACACCCAGGTTAGGGGTCACATCGGAGCTGCAGCTGCTGGTGTACACCACAGCCATAGCAACGCCAGATCCGAGCCACGTCTTTGACCTACACCGCAGCTCAAGGCAACGCTGGATCCTTAACCCGCTGATCGAGGCTGGGGATCAAACCTTCATCCTTCTGGATGCTAGTCAGATTCATTTCTGCCGAGCCACAACGGGAACTCCCGCCTGCCTGCTCTTTTCCGTGTTAGCCACCAGCCAGTCCTCTGAGGTCAGTGTTGTTAATCCCTTTGTTTTCATGTGAGGAAATTGAGGTTCAGACAAATAAAGCCATGTTCCCAAGCCATTCAGCTGAGCAAGTGACAGAGGTGGGATCCAAGCTCCGGCCTCTCCCCCCAAACACATCCTCCTCCTGTGTACGTGTCCTGGACCACACAGTTGTGAGAGTCCGACCGGGGACTCGAACCCACGTCCCGAGAGGGCCTGGGACGGAAGCGCTTGTTGGGAATAGAATCTGCCCTGAGGGTGGGGCTGGAGAAGAGGGCTCGGAAGTGGACACTGAATGTGTGATATTTTAAGTAGCTCTCGAAGGGTTTTGAGCAAAGACATGAGATGATGATTGCGGCGCGTGAGCAAAAATATTACGGTGCAGTTTTGCTGGAGGAACCACAGCAGGAGAGACCCGCCTGGGTGGCTAATGACAGGGCTCGGGCCAGGATGGTGACAGAGGGCATGGCTTGTCACAGGGGTGGGCCCGAAGGCTGGAGAAAACGGTTTCCAGCCCCTTTCCACGAGTCCTTCCAAGAAAAGCCATCCGTTGCAAATAGCATGCTGTTGATGACGGAGGCAGCTGTTCCTGGCGCTTCCTGGTGAGCCTTGGGGCATCTGCCTCCTTTTTAGCAAAATCCATTCCTATTTTGCACCCAGTTTTCTCATCTCCCTGTGTCTCACTGTTGGTAGGAAGGTTTGTTATCAATGGGTTTTTAAATTTTTCTCCCGCGTGGTCCTTGTCTGGAAGAGCCACAACTTAAAACATTTTGACCTCTGCCCAGGCATTTCTGGATTTTTCTATGTGTGTAATTTCTAAGAGGGAGGAACTCGCTGGGATCCCATAACCAAGCGTGACATTTTCGAGGTGGGAAAGAGGGAAAAGGCTTTCTTCCCTCCCATCTCTCACCGCCTTCACCCCAACAGCTGGCTGGCCTGCGAAGCGGCTTTTTTGGACTGGGTTGTTTCTTAGATGAAAGAAGAAAAGCTCTGGTCACTTTTAGCTGCTTGAAACAAATAAACAAAAACCCACCAGACTTTTGGCCCCCTGTCATCTGTTTAGCTGGAAGAGCCCTCCCACGCCTCACGGCTCACAGCACAGCCGCTGGCTGGTGCATAGTGAACAGGTAAGAGCAAGCACCTCACTCACAGCAGCGCAGAGCGTGGCCTTTGCAGCCGACCAGCCGGCCATCCTTTTGGAGGCAGCCCTGGTACAGTTTGAACCGTTTAAACTTTGAAGTCAGAAGTATATTTGACCTCCCCAGTGTGTGGGGCTAATGTGGGTGAGATTGGAACACAAGTCACCTAGATTCCAAGCTCTCCTTAAAGACGTTTTAACAAATCATTTAGCAAATTATGCAGCAGGTAAATTTTTTAAAATTTTTATTTATTTGTTTTTTTTTAGTAGAAGCATTGTTCAGCTAAATGAATTTTTTTCTTTTTTTCTTTTGGCTGCACCCTGGGCATATGGAATTCCTGGGCATATGGAATTCCCAGCCTGGCCAGGGATCAAATTCGAGTCACAGTTTCAGCAATGCCGGATCCTCTTTTTTTGGTTTGTCTTTTCAGAGCCCCACCCGAAGCATATGGAAGTTCCCAGGCTATGGGTCGAATCAGAGGTGCAGCTGCCGGCCTACGCTACAGCCACAGCAACGTAGGAGCCAAGCCACATCTGCAACCTACGCCACAGCTCACGGTAGTGCTGGATCCTTAATCCACTGAGCAAGACCAGGGATTGAACCTGCATCCTTATGAATTTTAGTCAGGTTTTTTCCTGCTGAGCCACGATGGGACTTCCCAGATCCTTTAACCCACTGTGCCAGGCGAGGTAATCAAATCTGTGTCCTGGTGCTGCAGAAATGTCACCAACCCCATTGTGCCACAGTGGGAGCTCCTAAATGATTTTTTTTTTTTTAAGGTCTTATTTTCTATTGTAGTAGAACATTTGTACCAGTTTCCCATTGCAGCTGTTTGTAAGTGTGTGGTGCAGTGGCGTTAGGTACATCCACGCTGGGCAGCCATCACCACCATCCATCTATAGAGCTTTCTCACCTTTCCCAGCCAAAACTCTGTACCGACGACTCTATACCTTCCCATCGGCTCTCCTTCCAGCTCCTGGGAACCGCCTTCTGCTTCCTGTCTCTGAATTTGGTGATTCTGGAAGCCTCGTCCAAGTGGGACCAAGCAGTGTTTTGTCCTTTCGTGTCTGGCTGATTTCACTTAGCATTATCAGTCACGTTCATCCGTGTCGTAGCATGTGTCAGGATTTCCTTTGTTTTTAAGGTTGACTCCGAGTCCATTGTTGTTTTGAATATACCACATTTTGCCTATTCATTCATCTGTCAGGAGACACTGAGCTAAATTTTAAGGTCATTTCCAGTGTTGCGATTTTATGAATCGCTGATTTTCCTTTTGTAACCTCATTTTTTTTCCTCATCATAAAATAGCACTGGCAACAATGGATTCTTTGGGGGGATCAATTCAAACTTTGTTAGTAATGTTCTGGGTATTCTCTCATGACGCAGTGGATGAAGGATCTGGCGTTGTCATTGCAGCGGCTTAGGCCGATGCTGTGGCGTGGGTTCGGTCCCTGGCTCGGGAACTTCCATATGGCATGGGCGCAGCCAAAAAAAAAAATGTATCAGTAATATTCTTTTCAAGAAGGACATACAATTTAATGAGAAGGTGTTGCTTCTTATGTTTCATGTCTGAAGGCTGGGAGAGGTGACATGGAGAAAGTGTCTTAAGATGGGGAGAGCAGTGCCACCTGGGGGCGGTGAGAGCTTGGGACCTGGCCAGGGACCCCTTCCTGCCTCTCATGATCTCAGAACCCTCTGGTCGACAGATCCCCTGGGAGCCAGTGTTTCCTTGTCCTTGACGTTCTCTGGTGGTCCCTGCCCTGGAATAGTTAGTATGGAACCAGAGGCCATCACCCAACAGGGTAACTTCGTGCAGGACAAGTCCCTCAGTTGAGAGATTTAAAATTCACAGACATTGGAGTCGAGAGAGAATTATGACGCCTGAGAAGGCGCTAACGCTAATATTTACCTTTAGCAATTGACAGCTTATTTAAAAACAGTGAAGGATGTTGGCACAGGGAAGGGAGGATGGAGTCTAGCGCCTGCCTACCCCATAGTAAATTCCGGGAGGCGAACACATGCTGTGAATTTATGGCTGTGCATTGGAATCCTGGTTTCACGCGTTCTGGAAAGCCCGCTGGGTTGTTCTACGTTAAGGCAAGCCGTAAGGTGCCAGTCCTGAGTACTAGGTGGGGAGACTCGTCCGGGCGATAGCTGCCTAAAGGGGAGCTGCCTTGGGCCTCCGTGGCATTGATTTGGGGGCAGCTCTGTGGTTGCATTTAAAGTTCCTCAAGGCTCTTTTTCCCTTCTGTTGCCAAAACATCTATTGTGGTTTTTTTTTCTCTTTTAAAAGTCATGGAGGGGAGTTCCCTGGTGGTCTAGTGGTTAGGATTCGGCACTTTCACTGCTGCGGCCCGGGTGGGAACTGAGATCCCACATCAAGCCACTGTGTGCTGCAGCCAGAAAAAATTAAAGTAAGTAAATAGGATTTCCCTTGTGGCGCATGCTGGTTCAGGATCTACCATCACCACCGCCATGGTTTGAGTCACCTCTGTGGCACAGGTTCAGTCTCTGGCCCGGGAACTTCCACATGCTGTGGGCGTGGCCAAATGAATAAATAAATAAATAATAAAAGTAATGCAGGATCATTGTAGAAAATCGGCAAATACAGAAAAATATATAGAGGGAAAAATCACCTCTAGGCCTCCCACCAGAGGTAACCCATGTTCCTGTGTCACAAGGCAGCCTTATGTTTTTCTTTGTAGGCACGTCTCCTTGTGAGACTATATCCTTCTAAAATATGATCTCTAATTAGCTACCTGGTATTCCACTATATACACGAATGATTTATAATTTAACAATTTATAATTTATGAATAACAATTTCTAATTTAACATTTAAGGAGTTTCCGTTACGGCTCAGAGCCCTGCAAGTATCCATGAAACCTCGCTCAGTGGGTTAAGGATCCAGCGTTGTCGTGAGCTGTGGTGTAGGTCGTAGGTGCGGCTTGAGTCCTGCATCGTGCTGGCTGTAGTGTAGGCCAGCAGCTACAGCTCTGATTCGATCCCTAGCCTGGGAACTTCCATGTGCCGTGGGTGTAGGCCTAAAAAGAAACAAAAAAACCCTCCAAAAACTAAAAGCTAACAATCTCCAGTTATGAGAAACATAGGCGAGGTCCAAATTTTGCTCTAATCATCAATGCTATTATAAACTCGCTTTTGTATATACATCTCCGTGCATGTCTTTGGTCATTTTCAGAGGATACATTCCTGAGAAGGATTGTAAAGATTCTGTTACATCTTTAGTTATTATTTCCCTTTTATTTGTGGTAGCCTCAATTTCATCATCTTTTTCATTGATTTAATTTCTTTTCCTGTGTTCTTTCCCTGTAATCTTTTTCTTCTTCTCAATTCTATAGTATTGATTTTGATGGGGTTTTTAAAATTGTCTTTAAAATGGAAATTTTAAAAAATGCAATTGTGTTTTTGGTTTCCCGGTATTTTCTAATTTTATTCTGCTTTTTTTTTTTAAAAGTTTGAGTCTGAAACAAGCATACGTTTTCCACATTTTTCTTCTGTTTCCAGAGGTCTACACTTTGTATCTTCAGTGCAACATTTTACATATGGCTGTTGTGTTGCAGAGTATTTCTGGAAGCTTCACAGTCTGAATTGTTGGTTTGTCCTGGAGTGAAGACAGTTTGGTCAGGTCCTGGATTTGCCCGCAGACAGGGCATGCCACTTCTGCTTGGCTCCCCTCTGGCTGCCTTGTTGCTGATAGAACCTCTTTTTGGGTCTGAGGTTGTTAGTAAAAATTTATGCCTCCGTTTCAGCCCTTTCATTTCCCTGTGGGCTTGGGGACGTGGGACCCATGGGTGGAGCCAGCAGGGAAGCTCTCCTCGCTGTTTCTTCTGCGTTTGTTAGAGTTGCTGAGATGGGGTCAGCTTCGCGCTCGGGGCTTTTTTCTTTTCCATTCCTGCTGGCCGTAGGCTGTGATTGTGGTCAGCGCCCCGTTTGTCACATTCAGGCAAGCTCTTGCCGCTCTGATGGAGGTTATCACACCTCTGGTCTTGGAGCCCATCCCTTGCTTTTCAGATACCGCTTCCTAGAGCTTTGGAACAGTCCGAGTGAGATGCTTATCCCAGCAGTTCCCATTCCGGCTCAGCGGTAACGAACCTGACCAGTGTCCATCAGGATGTGGGTTCGATCCCTGGCTTTGCTCAGTGGGTTAAGGATCTGGTGTTGCCATGAGCTGAGGTGTAGGTTGCAGATGTGACTTGGATCTGGCGTTGCTATGGCTGTGGTGTAAGCAGGCCTGCAGCTGCAGCTCTGATTCGACCCCTACCTAGCTTGGGAACTTCCATATGCCACATCTTCAGCCCTTAAAAACATAAAGAAAAAAGAAATGGTTTTTTTTTTTCCAGCTCCCAGGCTACTCAGTGCTGGCCCCTCTCTGTCAAGGGTCATTAGTTGGGTTTCACCAGGGTCTCTTTCAGTTAATTTCTGTATCCTGCTGCTGATGTTTCGAAGGGCAGTTCACATCTGGCCTGGGTAGCCTTTTCACATCTGGTCCCAGCTATACCGTTTCTGTCTACCAGCAATTCCCTTTCCATCCTTCCTATCCTTACGCCAAGCGTAAATCTTCCAGGGTGTTATTTAGGGGAGAGAGACGAACCCCTAAGCTGGCGTGGATCCCTCTGTGTGTGTGTGTGTGTGTGTGTGTGTGTGTGTGTCCCGCTGGGTGCAGCATTTTCCTTCCCTCGCTGGCCTGGCACTGAGTGCTGCCCTGGGCTCTCCGACTTCAAAGCTGTTCTCCCAGAGGTAGCTGTCCTTAAACTCAAACGCAAACGAAAGGCATTTCTGAGCTCTTTAAAAAATAATAATAATAATAATAATAATAATAATAATAAAACGCCCTGCGAATGCCCTGCTTTTCATGTGGTTCCTAGCCTCCCTCTGACAGCATGACCTGTCCTGGCCTGCCAGCTCTCACGCCTTTGATGTCTGTCTCCAGGATGCCTCCCTGGAATCTGCGCACGGAAGAGCCAGATCGTCTGGTGTGAGCGTGTTTTTCGGGGGGGAGGTGGAGGAACCCCAGCCGCTTTGAGCACGTGTTGGGAAGGAGAGGAGGTTGAACTGGCAGTACAGTAACCCTGGGAGAACATAGCTGCTGCTGCTGCTGCTTCTTTTTTTTTTTTTTTTAATAATGATTTTTATTTTTTTCCATTATAGCTGGTTTCCAGTGTTCTGTCGATTTTCTACTTGTTCTTCTTGATCAACGAGAATATTCAGTGTTTCTTTCCCTCTCCCAAGTGTCCCTCTCAACTGCTGCCTCAGTGTTCATGGTGCCGTGACCATCCATTGCCCGGTGATGATCTTGAGGTGCTTGCTGTTCCCCAGATCCTTCCCAGCAGGCTCTCTCTCCTTAAAAAAGAAAGTACAACAAACAATTATTTCTTGATAGAGGGGAGGGAGTGGGATGCACTGGGAGTTTGGGGTTAATAGATGCAAACTATTACATTTAGAATGGATAGATCCCGAGGTCCTACCGTACGGAATAGAGAAATATATCCAATCTCCTGGGATGGCCCAGGATGGAAAATAATATTTTAAAAAGTAATGTAGGCGTTCCCTGGAGTTCCCGTCGAGGCGCAGTGGTTAACGAATCCGACTAGGAACCACGAGGTTGCGGGTTTGGTCCCTGCCCTTGCTCAGTGGGTTAATGATCCGGCGTTGCCGTGAGCTGTGGTGTAGGTCGCAGATGTGGCTCGGATCCCGCGTTGCTGTGACTCTGGCGTAGGCCAGTGGCTACAGCTCCAATTGGACCCCTAGCCTGGGAACCTCCATATGCCGCAGGAGCGGCCCAAGAAATAGCAAAAAGACAAAAAAAAAAAAAAAGTAATGTAGGCGTTCCCGTCGTGGCTCAGCGGAAACGGATCTGATTAGTGTCCACGAGGACGCACGTTTAATCCATGGCCTTGCTCAGTGGGTTAAAGATCTGGTGTTGCTGTGATCCGTGGTGTAGATTGCATCCGGAGCTTGGATCCTGCATTGGCTGTGGTGTAAGCTAGCAGCTACAGCTCTGATTCAGCCCCTAGCCTGGGAACTTACATGTGCCAGGGGTGTGGCCCGGAAAAGACAGGGAAAAAAAAAAAAAAGGAGGAGTTCCCCTCGTGGTTCAGTGGCTAACGAATCTGACTAGTAACCATGAGGTTGTAGGTTCGATCCCTGGCCTTGCTCAGTGGGTTAAGGATCCGGTGTTGCCGTGAGCTGTGGTGTAGGTCGCAGACATGGCTCCGATCTGGCGTTGCTGTGGCTCTGGTGTAGGCCAGCGGATACAGCTCCGATTAGCCCCCTAGCCTGGGAACCTTCATATGCCACAGAGCGGCCCTAGAAAGGGACAAAAATAAAAAAAGAGAGATTATAGGGAATTCCCTGGTGGTCGAGTGGTTAGGACCTGGCGCTAACACTGCTGCAGCCTGGGTTCAGTCCCTGGTCTGAGAACTGAGATCTCACATCAAGCTGATGCATGCTGCAGCCAAGGGGTTAAAAAAAAGATGCCATATATTGATAGATGTTGGCTTTTTAAATTACATGTATATCTTGATTCAGTCTCAAGCTTTCTTAAGTGTTTATCTAGCCAAAGCCTAAAGCGTTCCAATTGAACATTTCAGTGAGAGGCACTCCGCCTGGATGCTTGGCCAGGCTCTTACCCAGAAGCAGGCTGGCCCCATGCTGCCTGCCTTCCTAGCCAGACGGCCTCTGTGGCTGGAGTGCTGGGCTCTTTCTCCCCTTTGGTCTCAGAGCCCCTGGAGGGTATAGACAATTTCCTCATAAACTCTGAGTCTCTGGAGTCACTTCAAATTTTTGTTAGGTATGTTTTACAAAACTATAGCATTTTAAAATGACATTCCTAAGAGTTCCCACTGTGGCTCAGTGGTAATGAACCCGACTAGTATCCATGAGGATGTGGGTTCGATCCCTGGCTTCGCTTAGTGGGTTAAAGATCTGGCATCACTGTTGAGCTGTGGTGTAGGTTGCAGACATGGCTTGGATCTGGCCTGGCTGTGGCTCTTGCTGTGGCTGTGGTGTAGGCTGGCAGCTGTAGGTCCAATTTGACCCCTAGCCTGCAAACATCCATATGCCACAGGTGCAGCCCTAAAAAAAAAAGAAAAGATCCCCCAAATATGATATTCCTTTTTTCTTATGTAACAGTCTTGCCTAGCGCTCACCGTACCAAACAGGGTCCTAAGCCCTTCGGCATGGGCTCTCCTGCTGGCCCTAAAGATTAGCTTATATGAACCAGAAGGAAAGGATGATTTTCTGCTTCTTTTTTGTCAGTAGGTTTTGTGATAGGAAGCACATGTCCTGCATTTTCTGGAACACTCTGTTTTATGTTGTTTTAACTTGGTTAGAAAAAGGTGAGTTTATATGTGTAAGCATGAACTGTAATGCATTTGAAAGTATTCCATTGGTGCCTGCGAGTTAGGAAGAAACTCTGTCACAAGGCTGTGTATCCTTTTTTTTTTTTTTTTTGGTCTTTTTGTCTTTTTAGGGCTGCATCCGTGACATATGGAGGTTCCCAGGCTGGGGGTCAAATCAGAGCTGTAGCTGCCAGCCTATGCCAGAGCCACAGCAATGCCAGATCCGAGCCATGTCTGCAACCTACACCACAGCTCACGGCAGCAACATATCCTTCAACCCACTGAGCAAGGCCAGGGATCGAACCTGCAACCTCATGGATCCTAGTCGGATTCATTTCCGCTGCGCCACGATGGGAACTCCAAGGCTGTGTATTCTGAAAACTGGTTCTGTTGACAGCTGTGCCACCTGACCGATGTTCCCTGCTCTCTTTCCTCACTGGCGGCACGTGAGGCCCAGATGTGGCATCCCCGAAAGGAGGCAGGCCCACCTCCCTTGCTCTTCGCTCCAGCTTGGCACTTTTCACCCAGGTCTCTTCCTTTCTCCAGCAGCCTGCAGCCCTCAGGTCCCTCATGGGGACTGGAAGGCACAGAAGGAAAGTGTCATTGGCTGAGCGTGTCCATCCGGGGAGGCCGCTGCGCTTTACCGGGTTGGCCTTGCAAGGTGCTCAGCATCCGCTACACAGCCACGCTGCAAGGCTGGCCTAGCAGTGGCGCTCAGACAAAGGGCGGCCCTTCCAGGCTCATGGGAGGAAAAAGGTCAAACAGAGGCGGAAGGCTTTGTCATGAGTACATGTCTTGGTCTGATGAGAGAAGATTGCTTTAGCCACATCCTCCGTTGAACAGTGTTGACACCGTGTTGAGGCCTGGTTACGTGAGTGATGCTAGTGATACTGAGAGACCCTAGCTGTCCTTTGGGGGACCGCTGATGTAGCGGGAGGGGGCCCGAGGATGGTGTAGCCTCGTGGGGCAGCAGGAGTGCAGGTTTCAGGTTGGGATGTTTGAGGGATGCTGAGCAGACCCTCTGAGGCTGGCCTGGCATGAAAGGTGGCTGTATTCTCCGAAGGACCACAACAGTCAACACCCACGTTCAAGCCTTCTCTCCCAGAGAGAGCTCTGTCTGGTCAGCCTCAGCTCCTCTGTCATTCACGGTCTGCTCTGCACAGCCCAGGGCCTTAAACACAGTAGGCGCGCAGTATATGCACATTGAATGAATGTGCACGAAACTCATTGAACCAAATGCTCATTTACTGCAGCCCTTCATGGACCCCAAAACTAGTGTCTTGTTCCTTTGTGTATGTGTGTGTGTGTGTGTGTGTGTTTACAGCTGCACCTGTGGCCTATGGAAGTTCCTTTCCGACTAGGGGTCAAATTGGAGTTGCAGTTGCCAGCCTACACCACAGCCACAGCAACACCTGATCCCAGCCACATCTGCGACCTACACACCGCAGCTTGCAGCACCACCAGATCCTTAGCCCACTGAAGCCAGGGATCAAACCCACGTCCTCACAGACACCATGTTGGGTTCTTCACCCGCTGAGCCACGGTGGGAACTTCTGATGTCCTGTTCCTTTCACTTGACCTTCACCAGATCTTCTCCAAATATCATCACCTAGGTTCTTCTTTATTCTGCCTTGACCAGAAGGTTCAAGGTCTTTCCAAGATTTCCCCCAGCCCACACCCTGACCTGATTGATTTCAGAGCTCTCAGTTTCCAAGAATTACCCTTTCCCGAACCTCATTGCCTGGTTGGCCACCCACAAAACAGCCTCTGGTTTCTCCCTTCCCTGTCAGCACCGTCATACAGTGTGGTGGCCCCCCCCCCCCCACTTTCAGTTGTTGCTTTTTTGTGTGTGTGTGCGTGTGGGTTTTTTTAGGGCCACACCCGCAACATATGGAATTTCCCAGGCTAGGGGTGGAATCAGAGCTGCAGCTGCCTGCCTGTGCCACAGCCACAGCAATGCCAGATCCAAGCCACCTCTTTGATCTACACCACAGCTCATGGCAACGCCAGATCGTTAACCCACTGAGCGATGCCAGGGATTGAACCCATGTCCTCATGGGTACTAATCAGATTCATTTCCACTGAGCCATGACAGGAACTCCCTACAGTGTTAAGGCAAGGAGGGTCTTGGCTTGTCACATAGACCACATAATATAGGAAAGGTGGTGACTTCCTGCCAGAAAAATCCCCAGAAACTTAGGTGGGTGTGGTGTCCTGTGGCGCTTTTAAAGGGCACAGCAAAATGATGCAATCACGAGTGGCAGCCAGTGAACACTCTGCCCAACTTGAAAGTCTGCTGGGAAATGCATTAGGAGAATGTTCCTACTTGGGTTGGAATTTTGCCGCCTTGGGATTTTATTGGCTATCAGTCAATCAAAAACTTTTTCAGGAGTTCCTGTCGTGGCTTAGCAGAAATGAATCTGACTAGCATCCATGAGGACGCAGGTTCGGTCCCTGGCCTTGCTCAGTGGGTTAAGGACCCAGCATTGTTGTGAGCTGTGGTGTGGGTTGCAGATGCAGCTCGGATCCCGCGTGGCTGTGGCTGTGGTGTAGGCCGGTGGCTACATCTCCGATTGGATCCCTAGCCTGGGAACCTCCACATGACCCAGGTGCGGCTCTAACAAGACAAAACTAAAGAACTTTGTCAGAAGGGAACCCCTGGTTTTCTTCTTGTCCTGCCTGAGTTTCCTGTAGTCAGCATTGATTCCTTTCATAATGATAAGGTTGGAAATAAAACGCCTACTAAAAAACAAATTGAAGCGAGAACATCACATCATTTGTTAAATTGCATCACGAGGCGCACACCCGTGTCTCCCCATCTGTTTACTTTTCAGTTAATATGGCGTAAGGGCTGTTTGTGCTCCAGACTTCAGGACCTTGGCTGCCTGCGTTGGAATCCGGGAATTTAGTCCAAATTGATAGTGTTCTGATATTCATGACGGCTTGTATTTATTTATTTTATGAAAAGCAGCTTAAGTGAAGGCGTATTTCTCAAACCGACCACGTATTGTTCAGGATAAACAGCTTTTTAGTGAGCGCTTAATAGGGCTGTGGATTTACGGTAGGGGTCTCCAACGGTTTTTATAGGCATTGTTTTAAGTTAGCGGGAGGCAGAGATGAAAGGGCGTTTCAAGATAAGCCCTGTGAGTAATTTTGTGTTGCAGTGAGGAGTTGAGATGGAAGGGATTTACGTTGGCATCCATGCCCAGTCCTAATGCAGACAACGTCCTGGAGCAGAAGGCTGCCTGGGACTCGGCGGCGGTGGGACCTGGGGCCCTCATTTTGGCTGAGACTCACGAATTGAGCATGTGGTGAGTCTAATATTAGAAAAGCAGCCCTTACCCTGCCCCCATTCTTACTCTTCCAGCTCTTCGGTCCCCCTCTGCGTGCCCCAGGTCTCCCCCTCCTTTCTCTCGTGTTCTCTCTGCGAGCCGTCGTTTAATTTATTTCTTGGCTGCTTATCTTTTTATTAATCAGATTTTCTCTCTTGGCCTTCGAGCTCCTCTCCCAAAGGCCTTGCCTGGATCTTGTGATGCCCACTTGACAGTGAGAGTGGTTCTGTGTTTTAGATGCAGACGTTGGCTTCTGTTGGTGGTAGCCACAACCTGGAGCACAAAATTGTGTCAGAAGAACAGAATATCTTTTTTTTTTTCTTCCCTTTTTTTTAAGCAGCTAAATCCATGGCACGTGAAAGTTCTCGGGGCTGGAGCAGAGTCGGAGCCACAGCTGCCAGCCTACACCACCACCACAGCAACACCAAGCTGCATCTTTGAGCTGCCTCTGTGACCTACACTGCAGCTTTCAGCAACACCAGATCCTGAACCCACTGAGCACGGCCAGGGATCTCATCCGCATCTTCACAGACACACGTCAGGTTCTTAACCCACTGATCCACAAAGGGAACTCCATGAAAGAAAATTTTTTTTTTCCTTTTGGCTAGGCTGGGATTTTATTTTCTTTTTTAAAAGGATTTAACAATAATATAATTTTTTTTTCTCTCTCTCTCTCTTTTTTTTTTATTTTCCCACTGTACAGCAAGGGGATCAAGTTATCCTTACATGTATACATTACAATTACATTTTTTTTCCCCACCCTTTGTTCTGTTGCAACATGAGTATCTAGACAAAGTTCTCAATGCTGCTCAGCAGGATCTCCTTGTAAATCTATTCTAAGTTGTGTCTGATAAGCCCAAACTCCCGATCCCTCCCACTCCCTCCCCCTCCCAAAAGGAATTTTTTTATTGAGCACTGACATAGTTTTTCTGTGTCTCAGTTTCCTCATCTTTAAAAGAGCGAGTTAGGAGTTCCTGTCAAGTTCCTATTGAGGCTCAGCGGAAATGAGTCTGACTAGTAATCATGAGGACACAGGTTCGATCCCTGGCCTTGCTCAGTGGGTTAAGGATACAGTGTTGCCGTGACTGTGGTGTAGGCCGATAACTACAGCTCTGATTGGACCCCTAGCCTGGGAACTTCCATATGCCAAGGGTGTGGCCCTAAAAAGACAAAAACAAACAAACAAAAAGAGCGAGTTAGGAGTTTCTCTAGTGGCTCAGCAGATTAAGAAATCAACCTAGTGTCTATGAGGATGCAGGTTTGATCCCTGGCCTCGCTCAGTAGGTTAAGGGTCTGGCACTGCCACAAGCTGCGATGTGGGTCACCTGTGTGGCTCGGAGTGGGCATTGCTGTGGCTGTGGGATAGCCCAGCAGCTGCAGCTCCCATTTGACCTCTAGCCTTGGGAACGTCTGTATGCTACAGGTGTGGCCCTTAAAAAAATAAATAAATAAAATAAAAGAGTTAGTTGGACTGAATAATTCTAAGTTCTTTCTTCCAACTCTAAAATTTTATGTGAACATCAGGTGGTTAATGTGGATTCAATGCAGTTGAGGGATGTTTAAGACTTTCCAAGAAAAACCAGTGGTTGACTTGAAATAAGGAACCCATAAAAATAATCTTAGAGGAGTTCTCGTCGTGGCTCAGTGGTTCACAAATCCGACTAGGAACCATGAGGTTGCGGGCTCAATCCCTGGCCTTGCTCAGTGGGTTAAGGATCCGGCGTGGCCATGAGGCTGTGGTGTAAGTTACAGACGTGGCTCAGATCCCTCGTTGTTGTGGCTGTGGTGTAGGCCGGTGGCTACAGCTCCCATTCAACCCCTAGCCTGGGAACCTCCATATGCCGTGGGAGTGGCCCAAGAAATCAGGAAAAAAAAAAAAAAAGAAAAAAAAATCTTATAATGGGTATGGTTCATCCGTGGGATAATACTACTACTACTGATAGTAGCCACATTTAATGAACATTATGTGTGAGACATTGTCTTAATCTTGACCTGTATTTATTTATTCTACAGAACAACCCCATGAGGTAAGTGCTGTTATGAGTTCCGTTTTATTCATCTTTATTTTTTATTATTATTTTCTTTTTTGGCTGCACCATCGGCATATAGAAGTTCTCGGTCTAGGGACTGAATCTGAGCCACCTCTGAGACCTATGCCATAGCTGTGGCGACACTGGATCCTTAATCCACTGTGCTGGGCCAGGGCTCGAACCCACCCCCCCCCATAGAGACAACACTGGGTCATTAACCCACTGCGCCATTGTGGGCACTCCTAGCCCCATTTTATAGATGCAGAAACGGGGGCGTAGTGAGGTTAGGTAACTTTCATAAGATCACAAATGGGTAATTGATGCAGCTGGGATTTAAACCCAGACAGGCTGACGCTGAACCCCAGCAGCTCATCACCCCTGTACTTTGCTGCCCCTGCAGTTCACGCATTATGAATGTGTCCTGTAAGAGCCCTGGTGTGATTTCCCAGCTCCCAGGTAACCTCGCAGAGCTTCAGGGCTGCTTACAGTGCTGGGTGCTCGGTGCTCAGTGCTCGGTGCTGAGTGTGGTAGTCAGAGGAAGTGGTAGGAGGTTGCTCTGAGTCCCTTGTCATGTGACTGGCAGGCAGGGAGAGACAGCAGACCCCCCGGGGTGGGCCTGGGAAGAGACCTAAGAAAGCGGACGGTAGATCCAGACCTTCTGCTGTGCCTTCCCCCTTTCCAAGCTTCAGCGCGTCCCTTAAGCCGACACGCTAACCTTTCTCCAGCCGCCGCTTTCACTGAGCAACGCATCTGAGCGTGGTTCTCAGGTGCCTCCTGGGCCCGCCCCTGCCAGCTTCAGTCTTCACCTGGCTCCAGAGCCGCCTCCGCAGGCCGCACACCCCGGCTCATGCCCACTCCCCTCTCCTTGCCCCGGGGGGGGGGGGGTCCTCCCGCCCGAATGTCTGCCCTCTGTTCTCTGCCCATCCAAGCCCAGCGGTGCCCGCTCGGAGCCCCCTCCAGCTCTCTCCCGTCGTCTCTTCTCGGAACCTTGGGTGTTACTTCCTCATCGGCAGCCTGGCACGCACTTCCGTCCACCTGTATTTTTCGTGTTGCTTTCCAAACTGTGTTTGAAGCCCTTCGAAGGAAGGGAACCGGGCGGAAGATGTAGATGAGATGAGTCTGTTGATGTTCAGGCGGGACTCAGACTAGTTCTGAATTGGTTTCTGGAACTTTCGATCTTACCTTTCCTTCCCAAGGAAGGATAGGCCCACAGATCAGCCCACCAGCCCCCAGACCTGAATTCTAGCAAGGCTGTTTTGAAGAAATGAAAATGAGTCCTGGAGTTCCCGTCGTGGCGCAGTGGTTAACGAATCCGACTAGGAACCATGAGGTTGCGGGTTCAGTCCCTGGCCTCGCTCAGTGGGTTAACGATCCGGCGTTGCTGTGAGCTGTGGTGTAGGTTGCAGACGTGGCTCGGATCCCGCGTTGCTGTGGCTCTGGCGTAGGCCGGTGGCTACAGCTCCGATTGGACCCCTAGCCTGGGAATCTCCATGTGCCGAGGGAGCGGCCCAAGAAATAGCAAAAAGACAAAAAAAAAAAAAAAAAGAAAGAAAATGAGTCCTATTTCCTGGAGCCAGCAATAAACTTAGGAAATTCATTATCCTAAGGAGGAAAATATGTGGAATATTATAAATCATTAATGACAGTCACCTGTTCCTACTAAGAGACTCCAGGGCAACTGTGCCATTCTTTGGGCCGTCTGTTGATGACAATTCTTGGGTATATTGAACCAGATACAATCAATTTCATCTCTTTTTTTTTGTCCTTTTAGGGCCGCACTAGCAGCATGTGGAAGTTCCCGGGCTAGGGGTCAAATTGGAGCTGTAGCCACTGGCCTACACCACAGCCATAGCAATGTGGGATCTGAGCCACATCTCTGAGCCTCACTGCAGCACATGGCAACACCGGATCCCTAACCCACTGAGCAAGGCCGGGGATTGAACCCACATCCTCATGGCTACTAGTCAGGTTCCTTACTGCTGAGCCACAATGGGAACTCTGAAAGTTTTCATCTTGCCTGCCAACATTGATTAGTTGTAGCTTTATGAACTGAGTGTTAAGGAGGATTCTGAGGCTTTGTCTAATTGCTGTGTCTGTCAAGGTCTCCATAGGGAGAAATAATGGCAGTCAGGAAATGTTATCTATCTTCCTGGAACTCTGACGCCCTCCAAACAAAGGCAGGAATAAGAAGCTGGCAAAGAAGCTAGAGTATATATAGGATACAAGATCTTACTCCCCCCCTTCCACTTTGGTCTATTTTAAGTCAGAAATAGCCAAAGGATATCTGAGAGCTCTGCTCAGCATGTCAGGAGCCAAAAGTGAAGTGCTTCCTGCTTCCCTGTAACAGCAGATGACTTATGCAAAGCCAAGCCACAGGGCACTCACCTGCTCAGCCAGGGCGTCACCCGGCCCACGTGTTGCCAAGGGAGGGCTGTGGCAAATGGGTACCTCTCAGAAGCATCTTTCTAGATGGGTTTTTGCTGCTGGCTCTGAACTCACACAGGGCAGAGGTCACCTCTTTGTGGCCTTGACTCTAGGGGCGCTAACTCTAGAGAGTTCTTAAAAATGCAGGTTTTCGGAGTTCGAGTTGGAGCTCAGTGGTAATGAACCTGAGTACTATCCATGAGGACGCAGGTTCGATGCCTGGCCTTGCTCAGTGGGTTAAGGATCTGGCCTTGCCATGAGCTGTGGTGCAGGTCCCAGATGTGGCTCGGATCTGGTGTTACTGTGGCTGTGGTGTGGGCTGGCAGCTACAGCGCTGATTCGACTCCTAGCCTGGGAATTTCCATATGCTTTGTATTTGGCCCTAAAAAAAAAAAAAAAAAAATTTGCTCTCCCCCCTCCCAGTTTCTGACTAATTTGATCTA
Organism: Phacochoerus africanus; assembly: GCF_016906955.1. Lineage (NCBI taxonomy): Eukaryota > Metazoa > Chordata > Mammalia > Artiodactyla > Suidae > Phacochoerus > Phacochoerus africanus. The sequence goes on from NC_062557.1 coordinate 46,579,890, forward strand.
GGGTACAGCTCCCCCAGTGGCATTTCTAAATAGTTCTCAGCTGATGCTCCTGGTCCAGGGGTCACAATTTAAGAGCCACTACTCAAGATAAAACTTGGCAACATGAGTTGATAGCCAGAGAGGGAGGCAGACTTTTTCAGTGATCCTTGCCTTACCTTTTTTTCTGGGTTTCTAAATATAAAAATTAAATATTTATGCTTATGGCCCAAGAGAACTCAAACAGTATACATAGGCTTATAATAAAAAGTGATTTTTTTCTGTTTCTTCCCAGGAGCTACCACTCTTAAGTGTTGTGGCTTTTTTTCTCTTAAAATTCTGGTTATGATATTATCCATTTCTTTAAATTAATCTATGTTCCTTCTGCTCTTTCTCTGTCAGTCCTTTTTCAACACTATTTGCTGCTTTTCTGCTAAGATTACAGGACTAGTTAGCTCACTTAAACCAACCTTACCTCGGAGTTGCCGTCATGGCTCAGCGGAAATGAATCCAACTAGGAACCAGGAACCATGAGGTTGTGGGTTCCATCCTTGGCCTCGCTCAGTGGGTTAAGGATCCTTGCTCAGTGGTGTAGGTCGCAGCCACATGCCACTAGTGCAGCCCTAAAAAGCAAAACAAAACCAAACCCCAACCTTACCTCGCCTTCCAGAGTTCCCTTGATGTGATTATATCACGTTTATGGCTCTCCTGATTACATTTTTAGCTGTAAATAACATGCTTATGCCTTTAATCCTTATCCTTGGATGAAGACTTTATTTTTTTTTAATTTTTTAAATTTTTTGGGTCTTTTTGGCTTTTTTGGGGCTGCTTCCCGCGGCATATGGAGGTTCCCAGGCTAGGGGTCCAGTCGGAGCTGTAGCCACCAGCCTGCGCCACAGCCACAGCAACGTGGGATCCGAGCCTCATCTGCAACCTACACCACAGCTCACGGCCACGCCAGATCCTTAACCCACTGAGCAAGGCCAGGGATCGAACCCGCAACCTCATGGTTCCTAGTTGGATTCGTTAACCACTGAGCCACAACAGGAACTCCAAGACTTTTTTTTTATGATTTGAGAATATTGGTATCTTCCTACTCTGCCCTTCAGTTCTCTTTTCCCTTCGCCTCCTGTTTTTGCACCTTAACTTTTACTTCGTCAAAGTCACATAGCTCTGGTTGTATTTACTTTGTTATATAGCTGTGGTTCATGCTTTGTGTGAAGGTTGAAAATTCATGCTCTGCGTGTGGTTGAAAATCTGTCAAGTACTGTTTAGGGATAATTCAGGTGGTATTTGGGGATTATAGTTTTTTTTTGGATGGCTTTTTTTTTTCCTGAAGTTACTGCCTTTTTTTCCTTCTTGTATTATTTGACCATGTTCTCAATTTTTCCCTTCAAACTCGATTCAACCAGGTAGTCTGTTGAGGTCACCTTTTGCCTTGGCGAACCCCCCTTTCCTGGGGCTTCCCAGCCCTCCTCCAGCTTGGACAGGTTGTTCTCCGAGTCTCTATCCAGCTGTCCTTCTGGAACTCCGTTGGATTTCCAACTGGATTTTATTCTAACTGCAGTCACTGATTGGGCCCAAGCTTGCTTGCTTTATTTTTTCCCCCTTTGTAGCCCAGACACCAATCACAAGTGTTACCAAGGAGATCTTGAAGAACAAAATGCATTTCCAAGAGCGGAGCTTTAAAATTGAATATGTGAGTTCAACACAGGTTAAGTGTAAATGAAAATCAGCTGTCTTTGGGTTAAACACTATACTTTTTTTTTTCTTTTCTTTTTTTTTTTTAAACAAGATTGAAAATGGAAGTAAAGCAAGGATCCCAAATGCTGGCCCCTTTTGGAGTAGCCCAGCAACTTTGCAGTCTGGACCTACATACATCTCCTCTTATTGAATCAGCTTGGAATCAGGGCTGTCGCCAGGCGTTGAGGGTGCATGGTGTGGTGGGAGATGGTCAATTAAAATTTGACCCAGGCCCTGAGTTGAAATCTTGCGGTTGTCCCTGTTAGCCTGTTGGTCTCCCTTATAATACAGTGAGCTCAGACTTCCTGAAATTTGGGGGAGATGAAATTAGGCCAAAGGCTAGGGAAGAACGCCGGAAAACTGAGATGCTCTGTATGCGCCGGTTGCCATTAGGAAGTTGTGATCAGATGTTGGATCTTGCTGCAGGAGCAAAACCCTGCAAAGGCTGAAAGTGGGAGAAGATTGGATTAGCATTTAATGCACAATCGAATACAATTTACACTAAATTGGACACATTTAATAACATGAACCAACATTTTACTGCAGGAATCACCAAGTCAAATGCCATTAGGGACCTGGCCGGTGACTTGGGATGAGTTGGGCCATGCTGGTACCCAGAATGGGGGAGGGGCATGGCTCATCCAAGAGTTGGGATGGCAATACTCACCTCCAGCTGATGTGGTCTGGCAGCAATGAGGTTGTCTGCTTTGCTAAGCTTAAAATCCGGATTTTAAAAATGTGAAACCAGCTAATTTTTACATGCTCTTACCCAGTTTAATTTTTTTTCCTTAACATTGGGCAAGCTAAACAAAGCACATAGGCAGTTCACCATTTTAAGTCCTCTGCTTTATTCTGTGGGGATTAAATATAAATCATAGGCGTAAAATTATTCTGAATACTGCATTAACACAGCAGTATTCAGAATGATTTTATAACTTTATTTATAGTGTACATTGTAGTGTTTGTCTTCTGGTTTTGTGATATCTGTATGTGTTTAGCCATATTCCCCAGTACTTTTTTCCCAAGGGAATTACGATTAATGTTGAGCTGAACACGCCCAGAATGGAGTCCATTAGAACACAGTGAGAAATTTCCCTCTGGGTTCATATTCGTCTGCTAATCTACTTTGGGGGGCATGCTGGTTTGGCTACTTACCCCTTTGCCTTATCTTATCCACAAGGATTCCATAGAGAAAATCTCATCAAATGCTTTCCTTATGAAGTCAGATACGCCAGGTATACCCATCTGTATCCAAACTGCCGCTCTTAGCTTTTTTTAAAAAAATTTTTTTGAAGTGTAGTTGATTTACAATATTGTGTTCATTTCTGTTGTACAGCAAGGTGATTCAACCACACGTGTACACCTGTCCATTTCCCACAAAGGTTTTCATAGGATATTGGGTAGATTTCTCTGCGCTATACAGCAGGTCCCTGCTGACCATTCATTCCATATATGATAGTGTGCGCATGCCAGTCCCAAGCTCCCAGTCTGTCCCCCCCACCTCATCTTTCCCCTTCGGTAACCTTAGGTTTTTTCCGAAGTCTGTAAGTCTGTTTCTGTTAGGTAAATAAGTTTGTTTGTATCTCTTTTTTTTTGGTTGCATGACGTTCTGCAGCATATGGAGGTTCCTGGGCCAGGGATTAAACCTGTGCTGCAAGAGTTCCCATTGCGGCTCAGCAGGTTAAGGACCTGACTCCGTCCTTGTCTCCATGAAGATGTGAGTTCGATCCCAGGCCTTGCTCAGTGGGTTAAGGATCCATTGTGGTCACAAGCTAGGTGGAGGTCACATCTGCAAGCTCCAGTTCAGCCCCTGGCCTGGAGACTTCCATATGCCACAAACGGTAAAACAAACAGCTGTGAAAACAGCTGTAAATGTAATGCCACAGCTGTAAAAACAAAAACAAACCGAAAAACCGTGCTGCAGCTGTGAGCTGCACCACAGTTGTGGAAACGTTGAATACTTAACTTGCTGTACTGCAGGGGATCTTCCTGTATCTTTTTTTTAAATTCCATATATAAGTGATATCATTTGATATTTGCCTGTTTCTTTCTGACTTCATTTAGCATGATAATCTCTTAAGTCCATCCATGTTGCTGCAAATGGCATTATTTCATGCTTTTTTATATATGTACCACATCTTCTTTATCCAGTCCTCTCTCGATGGACTTTTAAGTTGCTTCTATATCTTGGCTATTCTAAATAGCGCTTCACCGAACATCGAGGCGCGTGCATCTTTTCGAATTTTGTTTTCTCCAGATAGATGCCCATAAGTGGGATTGCTGGATCATATGGTAGTTCTAGTTTTGGTTTTTTGAGGAACCTGCATACTGTTTTCCACAGTGGTTGTACCAATTTACATTTCCCACCAACAGTGCAGGAGGGTTCCCTTTTCTCCACACCCTCTCCAGCATTTATTGTTTGTAGACTTTTGGATGATGGGCATTCTGACCCGTGTGCCACTCTTACTTTTGACGTGAAATAGGAAGTTAGTTAGATATCACTTTATTTTTATTTTTAATTTAATTTAATTTTAATTTTTGTCATTTTAGGGCTGCACCCACAGCTTATGGAAGTTCCCAGGCTAGGGGTCGAATCGGAGTTGTAGCTCCTGGCCTACGCCCCAGCCACAGCAGCACCAGATCTGAGCCATGTCTGTGACCTGCACCACAGCTCATGGCAACACTGGATCCTTAACCCACTGAGCAAGGCCAGGGATGGAACCTGAGTTCTCATGGATGCTAGTCAGGTGCGTTACCACTGAGCCGGATGGAAACTCCTGGGTGTTGCTTTTTAAAGAAGTGGTGCTGGGCCGTTAGGCCCCCCACTTCCTGCGCTCTGCACATGCACAGAGCACTTTATTTGCATTTCACCCTCATCTGCATCCTCATTAGTTCTTTACAACCGTCCTGTGAAATAAAAAACGTTTCCAGATTTTGGGTCGTGATCTGCTTCAAGCGTACAGGCTGTGGTTTTCCTTTATCTCTGATCGTCCTCTCCTCTCTTTTTTAACTACCACCAGTTCAGCTTCTCGGAGGAGTTGCCTCTATTAACACAAGCCTCCCCGGCTGGTGAGGGTCTCAGTGGCAGAAGGAACAGTAAGTGTGGACTTGAGTCATTAAAGGACATCTGGTGAGGAGGTGGGCAGGGCCATCTCTAGGCGAAGTTTGTGGGTTTGTTTTTTTGTTTTTGTTTTTTGTCTTTCTGCCTTTTCTAGGGCCGCTCCCTCAACATATGGAGGTTCCCAGGCTAGGGGTCGAATCGGAGCTGGAGCTGCCGGCCTACACCAGAGCCACAGCAACGAAGGATCCGAGCCACGTCTGCGACCTACACCATGGCTTCTGGCAATGCCAGATCCTTAACCCACTGAGCGAGGCCAGGGATCGAACACCGAAACCTCACGGTTCCTAGTCAGATTCGTTTCCACTGAGCCACGACAGGAACTCCTAGGCGATGTTTTGCAATTAGCTTTACCCCTTCGACTTCGAGCCTGTCTCCAAAAAGGACGTCCCTGTGTTCTCTGCCCCCAGGAGGCTGGTGCTTTCTGACCAATACGCAAAGCTTCCCATGTTAGTGCCCCAGCCTAACCCCTGGCTGCCCTTTGCTGCTTTTGCATCCAGTTCCCCTACCCCTCCGGTCCTTCATCACGTCACCCTTGCATCTTTGGCGGGGCTGGAGGAGAAGGAGGTTATTATAAACGGGTTTTCCTGGCTGCGTCGGGTGAGAAGATGGACAGAGGTATTTAACAGTGGATGCTTTTGTTGCCTAGAACATCCTGAGATATGCAGGATGCTGCTGATAATGAAGAGAGGAAGCAGCGGGGCGGGGGAAGGGGGACCACAAAGACAGTATAATACTTAATATTTGCAGGAGTTCCCATCATGGCTCAGCGGTAGCGAACCCAGCTAGTATCCATGAGGACAAGGGTTCAATCCCTGGCCTCGCTTAGTGGGTTAAGGATCCTGTGTTGCTGTGAGCTGTGATGTAAGTTGCAGATGTAGCTTGGATCCCGTGGAGCTGTGACTGGTGTAGGCCGACAGCTGCAGCTCTACTTGGACCTCTAGCCTGGGAGCTTCTATGTGCTGCATGTGCGGCCCTAAAAAGCGAAAAAAAAAAAGAATTAGAATTTGCAGATCTGACACTGCCCTGATTTTTTGAGACCTGAAAAGAGGTCCTGACAGGTAGTAATTTGTAACTTTGCTGAGATACAGATTTGAATTGCAAACTCAGCTGTAACCCTTAACTGGTTAAAACTTTCTTCATGAACAAATGGCTCTTTTGAGAAGAACGTCAGCTGCTCGTATTAATGATGGTAGGAAAGAAAAAGCAGAGGGGGCCCATGAAGGGGGTAGATCTTAGCCAGAAACAAAAAGGGGGGTTTTGGATAGATGAAAAACTAGAATGATAAATTGCGCTGTACTGGGAATAGGTCCACCACGTACTGTACTTCACAGGGAGAGAAGGGGCTTCACGAAAGCATTTACAGTTGCTTGAGCCAGGGTAGCATTTTTGCTGGTGAGATAGTTTTGGAGAAGGTTGAAAAGGGGGTTAACTGGCAGTGGGAGGTGACACATTTGAAAAAAAGAAAAGAAAAAGAAAAAAAAAAAAGTCAGGGAAAAGCCAGAAGCCTCTACCACCCTTTCTGTATTTGTGGGTTTGGGGATTTACGAAGCTGTCTGGTTGTTCTCTGGAATGTCACGGCTCTGCTGGTCCCCTGTCATTGGATGTGTTCGGGCAGGTGCTCCGTGGCCAGCTGTCAGGGGTATTGTGCAGGGAATTCCTGTTTGGTTCTTGGGAGGCTTGGTTCTTTGACGTGTACGTTTTGTCTCTTTTCCTCACCGTCTTTCTGTGTGAGCGAGTGAGTGTGCATGTGTGTGTGTGTCAGTGTGTGTCTTAGCGGCAATCGGTGTTGGTTAGTCCTTGTACCTGAATCTGCTGGCCGCCCCAGGGCCCGGGGGCAGACTTCAAAGGCAGCAGTCCCTCGGCCTCCCTGTCTCTGTTTTAGTATCTCCTCCTCCCCCCACGCCCCCCACCTCTCATCCTCTGAAGGTCCCACATGGCCACCTCGACCTGTCTCCCAGCTCTGTAAAAACTCTAGCCCCTGATTGACTCGGGCTGTCCTTTCTGGTGATGGGAGTTTAGCCGATGAAGGTCATGGATGAAGGTCATTGACGTTTAAAGTGTGAATGAAGTTTGGTCTTTTAAATGTTTGCATTTCAAGAGGGAATGACATTTGATGGTTGCGGGGGAGCTGGGGGGCGCCTGGGATAGTGGGGGTTGGTGTGTTCATCTTTAGCAGACACAGAGTCTGGATTTGGGAAGGTGAGACGATCGGGAGGCGGAAGGGGGTGATGGTTGCGGCACAATGTCAGTGTACTTACTGCCACAGAATTGGACTTGGTCAAATGGTAAATGTTGTGGTATGTGTACGCTACCAGGATGAAAAAAGAATTTAAAAAAATCGAGTGACAGAGTTCCCGTCATGGCGCAGTGGAAATGAATCCACCTAGGAACCATCAAGTCATGGGTTCGATTCCTGGCCTCGCTCAGTGGGTTAAGGATCCGGCGTGGCTGTGGCTGTGGCCCTGGTGCAGGCTGGCGGCTACAGCTCCGATTAGACCCCTAGCCTTGGAACCTCCGTATGCCGCAGGTGGGGCCCTAAAAGGACAAAAGACCCCCCCCAAAAAAAGAAAAAAAAAGAAAAAAAAATCTGAGGGAGGCTTCCATAAAGAATATTATGTCAGTAATATGAGACCTTTTAAGAAAATATGGGAAATACAGAGAAGCACAGGAAAACAGAAATGGTAAATCCCTTTACTGCTCGTAGTTGGCCTTTTACTAGATTTGTATATCTTTCCAGCCTCTTTTCCTGTGTAATTTTTTTTTTTTTTTTAAAGTAAGGCTAAACCATGCATACTGCTTTGTAGTTTTCGCTTACTCTGTCAGGAACAGGCACCTGTGTCATCAGATAGTCAGCGACACGTCATTAGATTTAACAGTTGCCTGATATGCCGTCATTTCTTCGTTCTTTTTTTTGGTCTTTTTGCCATTTCTTGGGCCGCTCCCGAGGCATATGGAGGTTCCCAGGCTAGGGGTCTCATCAGAGCTGTAGCTGCCAGCCTACGCCAGAGCCACAGCAACGCAGGATCCGAGCCACGTCTGCAGCCTACACCACAGCTCATGGCAACGCCGGATCGTTAACCTACTGAGCAAGGGCAGGGACTGAACCCGCAACCTCATGGTTCCTAGTCGGATTCGTTAACCACTGCGCCACGATGGGAACTCCTGATATGCCATCATTTCTGATCCCCCACAAGGGCCCTTGTCCCAGTATCATATGTCCTCTTGTAACATAGGTCTGTATTTCATACCACTTTTCAGAGTTTATAACATGTCTGTTTTGGAGATGATTTGCTGTCTGTCTCCTTCCAAGAGTGCAAACTCCACGAGGATACATACGGCGCTTACGCAGTCGACCACTTTGTCCCCGTGCCTAGCGCCATGCCTGGCTCGTTGTAGGTCTGCAACCTAACAGTGAAAATACATCATTGGACATTTCTTTCCTTTTTTGATTTCTGCTCATGGGTTATACATACATGTGCCTTTGCTTATGGATAAAACTTTGTTCAGGAGTTCCCCTTGTGGCTTAGCGGTAATGAACCTGACTAGTAACCGTGAGGACACGGGTTGGATCCCTGGCCTCCCTCAGTGGGTCAAGGATCTGGTGTCACTGTGAGCTGTGGTGTAGGTCGTAGACACGGCTCAGATCCCATGTTGCTGGCGTAGGGCAGCGGCTGCAGCTCAGTTCAACCCCTGGCCTGGGAACTTCTATATGCCTCGGGTGCGGCCCTAAAAAGTCAAAAGTAAATAAATAAATGAAGTCGGTTCGCCCTTGAGGAACATGATTGAGCTGCTAACTGGCCTCCTTCTCCCCCCTGTCGATGGAGATCCTTTAACCCTCACCCAGGGCTGGGATTAAATGAGGTGGTGCCTGTAAAAGGTGGAGCGCTCACTGTTGGCTCCTTTTCCTTATTCTTCTGTTCTTGGTGCTGTAAAAGCAGCCCTGGGGATATAAACTGGCTGAAGAAGACCAGGGGGCACTGTCGTGTGTAGGGAAGAGGAGCTGGTGGAGAAGGGGTAGCTCCCTGCCTGGGGAGGATGCCTCACCCCTGATGAGATGTTTGCACCTGCCTGCAGGTTCCAGAGAGGTGATGGCAGGCGGCTGAAGCAGGGGTGTTCCTGGCAGAAGGGGTGGGCAAAGGGATCAGAGTGCTGGGTGTTCCCAGCAGCGAAGAGCAGCCCCGTCATTGGAGCTGTGGCCATGCTGGGTGGGAGCTGGCGAGGCAGGTTGGGGCTGGGTAGTGAGGGCCAAGGCGTTTGTGCTCGCTCCTCAGAGCCACTGGGAGCCATGGAGAGGTTTTTGGTTTTTGGTGAATACATTTTTTTCATTTACATTTTTACATTCAATTGTAGTTGATTTTATTAAAGTATAGTACAGCTGATTTTATTGTCGTGTAGCGAATACAGTGTTTCTTCTTGCTGTGCAGCAAAGCGACCCAGTCACCCACAGTTCCCTGTGCTGTACAGTAAGACCCCAATGCCCATCCATTCCACTCCCCCCGCCCCAGCACCCCCAAGTCAAGGAGATGAGGAGGGACTGGAAGAGGCTTTGCTGAGTGCCCCCTGCTCTCACGGTGAAGCTGAGACAAGAGCTGGTAAACTTCTGAACACCTGCGGTTGGCCCCGGTCAGGGAGCTGGAAGAGAATCCCTGGAAGGATTTCTGGGCTGTAGACTCTCCCTGATGCCGTGGGTGGCGAGTAGTGTCAATCAGGAACCAGTTAGTGAGAATGTAATTGATGAGAACGACCCCAGGGAATTGGCTGGACAGTAAGTCAGTCTGGCAAAGGGTGGAGAGCCTGGGAGCGTCTAGCAATTCTGGAGGGAGCTGGTGAGGGCTGGTCACGTGTTGGGATAGAGCTGGACCCCTCGGCGGGAACTATGGAAAGAATTGGGGTAAGAGACTATGCCCGGCCCAGGGAGGCCTGGTGTGTACCCATGGCCATGGGGGTTGGGGCAGATGCCCTGCTGGGTCCTGAAGTCAAATTCCAGTAGGGCCTAGATGTCCTCAAGTACACCTACCTGGCTGAGAAGGTAGGCATGCTGGCTCCTTAGGCTGAATTTGAACACTTGGGATATTGTCATACTCCCAAGGCTGAAGAGGGAGCTCACTAGGAGAGATGAAAAGGATGGGAAACAGGATTTCTAAGTTTGCAGTTTGGGATTTGGGTGTTGAAGATTCAGGATGTTGCCATCCTAAAGTGAATGGTGGTAAAAGTCCTTGGCACGGAGGGGACTATGGAACTGGGTGTGTGGTCCAGATGGGTGATGGCGAGACTCAGGTGCTAGGGAGAGTTGAGTGACTGTCAGTTTGTAGGGTGAGCAGAGGGAAGGACAGACAGACGAGCTTGCACATCACTGTGGTCTGCTGAGATTGAACCCTGGGGCGGGGGGCGGGGGGGGGGGGGGGGAATATTCCCTGGTGTTTGCCAGGAGGACTGCTTTGCATCTTGTTGGATTTCCTGAATTTTTTTCCAGCATTACTTTACCAATTGTTGCTTGCCTCCAAATCTGTACCACTACCTGATCATTTTTTTTCTTTTTCCTCTCTCTTTTTTTCTTTTTTACAGCTGCACCTGCAGCATACGGAAGTTCCCAGGCTAGGGGTTGAATCAGAGCTGCAGCTGCAGGCTTATGCCATAGCCTGCAGCTGAGCGAGGCTAGGGGTTCGAACCTGCATCCTCATGGAGACTAGTCCAGCTTGTTACCACTGAGCCACGATGGGAACTCCTGATAAATGTTGATTGGTGCTGTCCTCTCTCCCACCTGAGGACCAGATGAGATAGATGAAGGGAGGGATTTCGGGGAATGAGGCCTGGGGGATAAAGTGTCTGGAACCCACAGTAAGAGTAGGTGTGTAGAAAGGGGATCTGACTCAATCTTCACAAAACCGGCTGCAGTCATTTAACTCCCAATCGTGCTGAGATCATAGCGTTTTCATTGTTGTTTCAACAATACACACACTTAATAGCATCGTGGAATTAAGGATTTATCACCAGGCATTGACAGAACCCTGTGACAAAGGTTGTTTAATTGGAATACTTATCCCAGAAACACTTTTAATAAGTAAAGGAGCTGGGCCAACTTGACTTAATTTATTTTGTTATCTGAGTCCTTAAATTCACCAAGGGCTCAACCAGACCCTTTTTAAGTCAGGGAGCTAAGACAGTTGGTAGTTAGAACTGAAGTGAATTATTGACTCAGTAGCTAAATGAGGCCGGGAAATCACGGGCTCCCCGAGTCAAGTTCACAAAGGAAATAAAACGCCTTGATGAAACTCACCGAGGTGTCTTGGGCTCCCCCCCGTCTCCCTTTCCAGCCTCCCTCCTTTCCGCTCCAGCACGAACGTTACAAAGGAAAATAGCCTTAATCAAGACCAGACCCCTTTGGGCCCAGGGTTCTGTGTCTGTTTCTGGCACAAAGGCCCAGACCCAGCACAGCCCCATCTGTCATCCTGTGATTGATGACAGAGGGAAAAGGCTCTGTTGTCTTGGGAGAGGTGATCGCCAGTCTTCCGGGGTGTTTTTGTGTTGGGCGCTTCTGGTCAGGGAATGTTGCAGGTTATTTTCGGACTTAGACACTCGGGTTCACGTTTGAAATGAAACTGATGTTTCGTTTATTCCTGAGGGTCTGTTACGGGCCAGGCCCTGTCCTGGACCACGTGCCGTCCATACGGCACAGTCGGTGTGTTATTCTTCTCCGTTAGGGGATCTTGGTCCGCAAAGCCCACTGCGTTTTCTTCGCTCGTGTGTGCTGTGCTTCGTTGGCAATGTTCTTCCCACCCTTTTCCACTGGGCTCCTCCTCAGAGACTCTTTGGCCACCCCCTCCTCTAGAGAGAAAAGACAGCTTTGCTAGGCAGTTAGCTGCTCCTTCCCGTTGCTCCCATAGAGCTGAAAGCGAGGGTTCACTTCCAGCAGATTGACCCGGGTAGGCACGTCCTGGGGGGAGGTGGTCTGAATTGGGCTGAGATGGTGAATGGCGCTGAGCCAGGTCCTTGAGGGAGTCCTGCCCGCCAAGCCAAGGTGCCACAGGTACTCGTGCGAAGGAGTAGGCGTGAAATTTAAAAATGGGGCAGGAGTTCCCGTTATGGTGCAGTGGTTAACAAATCTGACTAGGAACCATGAGGTTTCGGGTTCCATCCCTGGCCTCGCTCAGTGGGTTAAGGATCCAGCGTTGCTGTGAGCTGTGATGTAGGTGGAAGATTTGGCTCAGATCCCGCGTTGCTGTGGGTCTGGCGTAGGCCAGTGGCTACAGCTCCGATTGGACCCCTAGCCTAGGAACCTCCATGTGCCTCGGGAGCAGCCCTAAAAGGACAGAAAAGACCTGAAAAAAAAAAGAATAATGAAACACACAGACACACAAAGTAGAAGGAAATTTGCAAGGAAGAGGTTAAAATGGTGATTAACCTAGTGGCCTGTTGGTTGCTGTGACTTACAAGTGAGTGTAATGTTACCTGTCTCAGTACTTTGTGATAGCTTTTTTTTTTTTTTTCTTTTTTTGCTGCCCTGAGGCATAGGCAGTTCCCGGGCCCAGGGATTAGATCCAAGCCACAACTGGCGACCTGCACTTCAGCAGCAGCAATGCCAGATCCTTAACCACCGTGCTGGGCCTGGGATCGAACCTGTGTCCCAGCACTGCAGAGATGCTGCCTATCCTGTTTTGCCAAAGGGAGTGGGAACTCCTCTTGTGATAGTTTCACAACTCCAAGATCGCTCCGCCACCTTTTCTTATTTTCCTTCCCCCATTTGCCCATAACCTTCATGGGGCCACGGGGATCCCTGGAATCTCTGAGCACTTAAGAACTTTGATTCCTTGAATATTTACAGTAGCTAATCTACCTGGGGTGTATTTTCACATTCTACCAGGAGGGACCATCATTTAACCATATTCTGAAATCTAATTTTAAAGTTTTGGGAAGTTCCTGTCATGGCGCAGTGGAAACAAATCCGGCTAGGAACCAGGAGGTTGCGGGTTCGATCCCTGGCCTTGCTCAGTGGGTTAAGGATCTGGCGTTGCTGTGGCTGTGGCGTAGATTACGTACAGCTCCGATTGGACCCCTAGCCTGGGAACCTCCACATGTCGTGGGTGCGGCCCTAAAAAGACCATAAATAAATAAATAAATAAATAAATAAAATTTGGAAGACATTTATGTTGACTTTCATTCCCTACTTGGTTCAGTAAATTTGGAATTTAATATATTACTTTTACTTAAGAAAAGGATTTTACCTTTAAGCATTTTTAAAACGCTCTTCCAGGGAAAATTTGATTAAAAGTAATTTTATTTACAGCAGGAAGAAATAGAAGAGCATAAAATGGATCCTGAGCCACAGGAACCTTCAAGCACATCACTCCTTGTGGTTTTTCCTATTCGATAACTGTCCTTTCTGGAAGATGCAATTTTCTGCTTCCCTCTCTGTTGTCGACGTGCCAGGATTTCCAGCAACGTGGGCCCAGGGTTTTGCTGGAGGTTACTTTTCCTTGGAAGCAATTCAAATAAAATCATCATTCCCTTTCTCCCTTTTCATTTGACATTTGACTAAAACAATGCTTTGGCAGCTAGACAGGCGTGCTTAAGAGCTCCAGTGTTCTCCCAATCTTTGCCTTTCAAGAGGTGCCTTTTCAAAATGTGGTTTAAAACTGAGCATAGAAATAAAAGCACAAAACTGATTGCTTGGAGACCAAAATTCTAGGAATGAGGGAAAAAGCCTAGGGGGGAAGTCCTGAAAGTTCCAGCTCTGCCCCCCCCCCCCCGGCTCCATATCTATCCAGTCGCCTATTTTAGTGTCATGCTTCCTGGTCTCTGAGAACTGTCACCCTTGCTTTGCTGGGTCTGCTGCCAGGCCAGGTTTCCAGCCCCAGTGTATCCTTCTTGGCTAGAACTTTCTTTGCCCCTGCATCAAAGCTGGTGAGCATTACATGCTAAACTAGTTACTTCTCACTTTTATTCTTTTCTTAGAAACACTTCCTAGGAGTTCCCATTGTGGCTTAGCAGGTTAAGGACCTGACGTTGTCTCTGTTATGATGTGGGTTTGATCCCTGGCCTCACTCAGTGGGTTAAGGATCTGGCATTGCCACAAGCTGTGGCATAAGCCATAGCTACAGCTCTGATTCCACTCCTGGCCCGGGAACTTCCATATGCTGCAGGTGTGGCTGTAAAAAGAAGAGAAAAAAAGAAACAATTCCTAGCGGTCATTCAGAATTTTCCTTTTTTTCTTTTTTCTTTTCTTTTTTTTTTTTTTTTTAGGGCTGCAATGGGGGCATGTGGAAATTCCCAGGCTAGGGTTCGAATTGGAGCTACAGCTGCTGGCCTACACCACAGCCACAGCAACACGGGATCTGAGCAGTGTCTGAGACCTACACCACAGCTCACGGCAACACCAGATCCCCAGCTCACTGAGCGAGCCAGGGATCAAACCCGCATCTTCAGGGATACTAGTCGGATTCGTTTCCGCTGTGCCACAGCAGGAACTCCCAGAATTTTCCTTTTTTATCCTCTGAAGCTCCTCATTATGATCCTACTTCATCTCAACTGTAAAATCCTATTTTTCCAATTCAATTCCTTTCTGCTACCTCCACCCTTTAATATTTTTTACTCCTCCTGTTTTCTTTCTTTCCTTTTGTCTCTCCTCTTGATTCCGGGAGCTTATCATCAGTTGCTTGGCAAGTCCTGATTCCCTAACTATGGCTTAGATGTGCACCTCCCCCCACCCCCCCGCTCTGCCCCAAGCCGGCTTTGTGTCCCCCCAGCACTCCCCTGGGCCCCATACTTGTCTCTCTTCTATTGTACCTTTACTTAATTACCTTGCTCAGTGGACTGTGAGCTCCTCGAGGGTTAGACGCAAGTCTTTATGATTCATCTTTGTCTCTCCTTGGTTTAATGATGGCACAAGGTAGCATTTAATAACTATTTGTTGACTTGTATGTATTCCGGTCTCCTCTGGGAATCCTGCTTGCTCTGGCATTTACAAACCTCTGTGTTCGTTTTCCATCTTACCTCTGTTATCTCATTATCTACCTTCTTACTAGTATTCCCTTTTTTTTCCACGCCCATGACATGTGGAAGTTCCCAGGCCAGGGACTGAACCTGCGCCACAGGTATAACTTGAGCCGTAACAGTGACTGTGCTGCATCTTTAACCTGTCGAGCTACCAGGAAACTCCCACTTTCCTTCCTCCTTAAAAAAAAAAAATCTTCCTTCTCCCTTAATGAATTCTCAGTTAAGCTCTTGTCCTGTCATTTGCCTTTTCATTGCCAACTTCTCTTTGGAGAGTCCGCACTGCCCTCATCCATGTTTTTTTCCCTGACTTGCGGGTCTGATTGGATATGCCACCTCTGGTTTACCTTAACGCTCAGCACATTCTTCCAAGACGACTTAAAACAGGTTACTGATTAGAGAAATGCAAATCAAAACTACAATGAGGTACAACCTCAAACCACTCAGAATGGCCGTCATTGAAAGTTTACAAGTAGTAAATGCTAGAGGAGTTTCCTTGTGGTGCCACAGGCTAAGGACCCAGTGTTGTCAGTGCTGTGGCTCGGGTAACTGCCGAGGTGCAGGTTTGATCCCTGGCCTGGGAGCTTCCATATGCTTCAGGTGTTGCCCCTGCCCCCACCCCCCCAAAAAAAGAATAAATGCTGGTGAGGGTGTGGAGAAAAGGGAGCCCTCCTACACAGTTGGTGGAATGTAAATGTAGGCAGCCACTATGGAATAGAGTATGGAGGTTCCTTAAAAAACTGAAAGTTAGCATATGATCCAGCAATTTCATTCCTGCATATATATCTGGATAAGGTGAAAACTAATTTGAAAAGATACATGCACCTCAGTGTTCATTGCAGGGCTATTTTACAATAGCCAAGATATAGAAGCAATCTAAATGTCCATTAACAGATGAATGAATCAAGAAGATGTGGTATCTATACACAATGGAATATTACTCAGCCGTAAAAAAGAATGAAATAATGCCATTTGTAGCAATATAGATGGACCTAAAGAGTATCATACTAAGTAAGTCAAAGACAAAAATCATATGATATCATTTATATGTGGAATCTAAAATGTACAAATGAACTTATTTACAAAACAGAAGCAGATTCACAGACATAGAAAACAAACTTATGGTTACCAAAGGGGAAAGGGAAGGAGGGATAAATGGGGAATTGGAGGTTAACAGATACACAGTACTAGATATAAAAGAGAGAAACAATAAGGACCTGAGGTATAGCATAAGGAACTGTGTTCAGTATCTTGTACTAATCTATAATGGAAAAGAATCTGAAAAGATTCATGAATGTGTGTGTGTGTGTGTGTGTGTGTACATATGAATCACTTTGCTGTATACCTGAAGCATTGGAAATCAACTATACTACGATTAAAAAAACCGAACAGTGAAAAAGACTAGGTTACCAAAGTCACTGTTTCATGTTTTTCAATCTCTCGTTGGACTGTATACTTCTGGAAGGCAAGGACTCTGAATCTACAGATTTCGATGAGTGGCAGGTACTCAAGAAATGTTTGTTAAATAAGTTGATAACCCATTATAAAGACTCTTTGCATATCATTGATTATTTTTTAACTATCCCACTTGTATGGATATCAGTCTGGTACCATTTTGTTCAAATACCAGAAACAAATAGAATACAGTTAAAATCGGAGTTCCCGTCGTAGCTCAGTGGTTAACGAATCTGACCAGGAAGCACGAGGTTTTGGGTTCCATCCCTGGCCTCGCTCAGTGGGTCAAGGATCCGGCGTTGCCATGAGCTGTGTGGTGTAGGTCGCAGGCGTGGCTTAGATCCCACGTTGCTGTGGCTGTGGTGTAGGCTGGTGGCTACAGCTCCGATTAGACCCCTAGCCTGGGAACCTCCATATGCCATGGGTGCAGCCCTAGAGAAGACAAAAAGACAAAAAAAAAAAAGAATGCAGTTAAAATCTTCTCTGAATTTGGGAGGACATAGCATTCTTATTAGAGTTAATGTCCTTGCCATAACATAAGGGACTTTGTTTATGGCAGTGTGGGCAGAGAGATAGATCTTTTTCCTTTTCCCCTCGGCTGTGCCCATGGAAGTTCCCGGGCCAGGAATTGAACCTGTGCCGTAGCGGTGACTTGGGCCCCTTCGGTGACAATGCCAGATTCTTAACCTACTGCACCCCAAGGGAACTCCTGAGAGCGACCACTTCTAATATTTTTAATACTGTGTTTTTCTAGTCTTTGGCTAGAGAGAAGTAAGAAGGAGGTGGTTGCCAGGAGAGAAGTAGTTGTCTGAGCACATGTGTCACCTGTGCGTTGCCCGGGGAGTTAGTGGGTAGTTGGAGAACCTGCCTCATTAATGGTTTTTTTGTTTTGTTTTGTTTTGTTTTCCCCTTTGGTGTCGTGCTGGGCCATAGTCTCTGTCTGTTGACCAGCTCTCCTTTTTTGTGTGCATTGAGTGGGTGTTGCGTGGAAGAGTCTGCCGTGGGCAGGGCAAGGCCCAATTCTTTATCTGTAATCACTTCTGTTCCGAAATGGCTAAGCCAAGGCATCTTTCACTGGAGGCCAAGGGGGTTGCTGGACTCTGAGAAGCGGACAAGCACATGGACTCTGCAAACAAAAGGAGAAAGTGTGCCTTTCCAGGGGTCTGCAGATGCCCTTTCCACGAACTACGTCACTGGGTGCTGGCACTGGTTTGGTTAACAGCTCTTTGCTCTTCCACATTCTCACAACTTCAGGGGAAGGATTTTTGGTGACTGGTTGCTCATTTTTCTATCTGACTTCATGTCTCTTGGAAGGAAGCATATTTGTGTTCAGAGTGTCAGCTAGATTTTGTTGGTGAATATAAAAGTGATAGCTCTCATATAAAACTTCTGCGTGGTTCAAAAATACAAGAAACAAGATCAAATGACAAAGCGTAGACTGGGAAAGGATGTTTCCAAGACCTAAAACTGAGAAAAGGGCCATGTTTTCCCTTCATGCATAATGTGCTCTTCAAACCAATTTGAGTTGAGAATTTAAACAGAGAGAGAAATAGAAACATGTTTGTAAACATGGAAAGAGGCCCGATTCCACTTACAATGCAAGAAATGCGACTGGTAAAATGTGATATGTCACCGTTAGATTGGCAAAAAGAATATCTGATAACAAAGCGTGTTGGAAAGATGTGGAGAAGCAGGCGCTCACGTGTAACCTGATGCAGTTTCGTGAGCAGTGCCACTCAAAATTGAAATGTATATAATCTTTGACCGAAAGATTTAATTTCTAGGAATTTATCCAGTAGAGTTTATAAATATAAACAAAGAAGTCTTTCTGAAGATACTTATTGTATCGTTATCAGCGTTGGTTAAAATGTGAAACAATGTAAAGTGCCTGTGAGTACAAGACTGGTTAAGTAGGACTTCCCGTCATGGCTCAGTGGTTAATGAATCTGACTAGGAACCATGAGGTTGCAGGTTCGATCCCTGGCCTTGCTCGGTGGGTTAACGATCCGGCGTTGCCGTGAGCTGTGGTGTAGGTCGAAGGCTCAGCTCGGATCCTAAGTTGCTGTGGCTCTGGTGTAGGCCGGTGGCTACAGCTCCGATTCGACCCCTAGCCTGGGAACCTCCATATGCAGAGGGAGCAGCCCTAAAAAGACAGAAAGACAAAAAAAAAAAAAAAAAAAAGACTGGTTAAGTAAATCATGCTGTAGCCACACAATGAACGCCGTTCAGCCCCTGAAAAGATCAGTAGTTGATCCCGTGTCTAACGTGCTTTTATTTAGCTTCTGTGCCCCAAATCAGTTTCTGGTCTCTTAGCTCCAGATTTGCTCGTCTCGCCTGATCTTTGAAAATAGGTCTGATCCTTTTAAATGATTGTTCTTTGCCATGTGAAGAGGTAATACATTGATAATGGGCCCCGCTTTTTAAAAAACAGAAGGGGTGGGGAAAAGATGATGTTTGTACAGCTCTACATATGTGTGAGTATCTTCTGGAAGCTGCATGAAAGGGTTACCTCTCAGGGTGGGACTGGCATCTGGGGGGAGAGAGACTCAAAGTTTCTTTTAACCATGTGCCTGTTTTACTTCCATAGAGAAAAAGACTAAACTTGAGTTAGACATTAAAGAAAGAAAACTTGCAATAACAGAGAAACAGACTAGCTGGAAATATGAAATACTGTAAAGATGTCATTTAATCAGAATTAATTTATAGGTTCAATGCAGTCATGGCAGAGTTAAAAAAAAAAAAAAAAAAAACCCGAGGTGGAGGCAGGGCATGGTTTTTATTGGTAAGAAGCTTAGCGTATAGTTTGGGAGACAGAAACATAATGTTCACCAAAAAAATGCCTTGAACACAGTTACAAAGCAATATATCAAGAGCAAAGCAATAAAATTGAATACATATGTATTATGGGAACTCAGAGTCCTTTGAGAGAATAGAATGGAGTTAATCAGCAAAGGATACTTAAAAAAAAAAAAAAAAGCTATAACAAGGAATCTTTCTTAAAGTCCATATTCTCTCACACATGGCACTGTCCTCCCAAAGCCTTCTCCACCGAGACAGGGAGTTCTTTGTACAGTGGATTTTGTGTTGAGAAGACCTGAGTGAGAAAGTCTATGAACTGTGCCCACGTTTCTTGCTCTCCTGCCGAAGGAAGTGGCCCAGATGCCTCTACATTTTCACTTTGGAGTTTGCAAATGACTGAAAATTAAATAATCCAGGACAGGCAGGGTTGGGTCGGCCGTACAAGGAGTACAGTTGCTTCAAGAATCTGGAAACAATACTGACCACATTTGTTGGCGTTAATTCACCAAAGCAATAATGCTGCACAGAGAAAACTATGGTTTTTTTTTTTTTTTAAAGAAAAGTCATCAGTTCTGAGTCTTTGTTGCAACTAAACTCTTACTTGGAACCGATGATAAATTCTTTAAAAAAAAAAAAAAAGTATGCATTGAGAGCTTTTTAAAAAAAAATTCCCCCAGCATTTGGAAAGCATTTTATCATCTCTCTGTGCTGGTTATAAAGATTAGAATTTAAGCTGTAGATTGATTTAGAAGATGTGACGTGTTGCTCCAGCTAAGAACTAGATAGAACTTTTAGCAGAAAAAGGATTGCTCTTGTAGGTCCTTATGAAGTCTTCGCTGTGAATAGGTGAAATGACTTTTTTTCCCCTTCTGGCAAAAAACTTGCCTTTATGTTTGGAGTATTTCACGATGATTCTTTTATAATGTCCACAGGGGATGGAAACAGATATTAAAGGAGATCTTAACTTGCTAACATTTCTTAAGATATGTTATCTATTGTATGCCATTTCCCATTAGTCTAGTTTATAAGCATTATTCACAGTCGTTCTTTAACTTCCGTTTCTGTTGGAGCCCAAGTTTATAACACCTCCATTTTTCATCCCTTGAGAAACTCCCCCGAAATAAAGAAATACTATCTTTTGTCATTATGGTTTTGGTGGCTTTATTCTTTGTCTTTTTTTTGTCTTTTGTCTTTTTAGGGCCACACCCGCGACATGTGGAGGTTCCCAGGCTAGGGGTCTCATCGGAGCTATAGCTGTCAGCCTACGCCAGAGCCACAGCAACACCAGATCTGAGCCGTGTCTGTGACCTACACCACAGCTCATGGCCATGCCGGATCCTTAACCCACTGAGCGAGGCCAGGCATCGAACCCGCAACCTCATGGTTCCTAGTTGGATTCGTTAACCACTGAGCCACGACGGGAACTCATTATTTTTCTAATCAGTGCAGGTTTGTCAGAATTACATGGAAAGCTTTAGTCTAAAGGCACACCAATAGCTCCCTCTGTTTGGTGTCACTGAAAAATAAACACAGAATCTACTAGACTATTCTTCCTTGCTGAAGAATAGAAAATTACAGAATTTTAAGGAGGGTGGTCGAGTACTCTGTGGGTTTATGAGTGTTTGCCATTTCAAATTACGCCATGTCTTATGAGACAGAGAAACAAAATCAGAGAATTTAAAAAATCAATTAATTAGTGACTTGAAAGAAGCTATGGAAGTGTCACCCTCTTGCTAATAGGACAGATGCCTGGAAAGGTGCGTGTTTATTAAAAGCGCTTGTTTTGGTCTCTAGCGTTTTAAAACATGAGGATGTATTTTTAACAAAAGCTTCCATGGAGTTCCTGCTGTGGCTCACCAATAATGAACCTGACTGGTATCCATGAAGATACAGGTTCAATCCCAGGCCCCACTCAGCGGGTTAAGGATCTAGTATTGCCGTGAGCTGTGGTGTAGGTCGCAGACATGACTTGGATCTGGTGTGGCTGTGGCTGTGGTGTAGGCCCGCAGCTGGAGCTCTGATTCAACCCCTAGCCTGGGAAGTTCCATGTGCCACAAGTGTGGCCCTAAAAAAGACCAAAAAAAAAAAAAAAGCTTCCTTGGATTCCCTCATATAATTGCAGTGTTCTTTTGAGTGTTTGGTCTGCAGGCAGTTTTTGGTGCTCAAATGGTTGGAAGACCTTTGAAATGACCCGTAGACCCTCTTCGAGGGTCTTCGACCCTTGTTTGGGATCCACCGCCAAACACTGTTCAGATTTAACCATGATGTCATCAGTTCAGAAAGGTAAAAACATAGGTTTTTGAAACTGCCCAATTGGGTCTAGAGGAGAAAAGTCAGGGCTCTTCTTTCAGGGTCCAATTCCTACTCTGAGCAAGCTCTGTGGCTCCCCAGGTTAAGACAATAACCATCAAAGTTATGCTTATATTTTGTTCCAGAATGCTTACACCTTCTGTATCAGAATGTTTATGCCTTTTATATGAGTACCTTGAGGCACAAAAGCAGAAATGCCTTTGATTAGGGGCCACAGCTCTCTCCAGGGAGGCCTGGGGAGAGCCCGGGAGCTGGAACAGAGAAATCGCAGGTTGGGGGGTGTAGCTGCTGCTGTGACATCAGGGGGCGCTAAATCTGGTGCTGCTAAGGGTCTGCTTTGATGTGCAGTTAGTTTTCCAAGTGTGAAATCAGCAAATCAGATATTCCGCTGGTCTCCGGAGAGAAGCTACTTTCATTTTTGTGTATTTTGTGACCATGTGTGAAAGTGGAAGTGTCTGAATATGTGATCATGTCCGCCTGAGAATACTCCAGGTCTCTGGTATTTGAGAAACAATCCAGTCCCCAGTCAGAGCCCTCTCCCCCTCTGGACACTGTCACGTTAAAGTCTGAGTAGTGGAAGAACCTGCTGGACTTCACGTGGATCCAGGATTTCCCAAAACTCTTTTGGTCACTGAACGCTCGCCTGTTCCACACTCCACACCCCCAACATTGAAATGCCTGGATACATCGTGCAAAACACACTTTACAAAAGGCTTATCTTAGATACAGTCTGGACTTTTAGGAACCTTCAAAGCCATGAGTGTGGCTGAGCTGTAAAGAAGATGCTGTCACTTGTGGCCTTCATGCCTGCTGCCAGGCAAGGCTGCTGTTGCCAAGGACCCCAGATGGCCTTTGGAAACAAGGATTTGTTCTCTGCCCTCAATTATTCCTTGGAGACTAAAGCTTTCTCTGGTTTCTTGCTGTATAAGTCACTCTTTACCAAATAATTCAGTACCACTCACGTTTTCACTTAATTGCTACTCAAGGCTTGTGTTATTTGTCTTCATTGTCATAGCAGATTGGGGTGGGGAGGGGTGTCTAGAAGGTCTTTTTGTTCAACCATCAAGAAATATTTAGACATCAGCTCTCTTCTCAATCTTCAAATATTGTTTCCAACCACCCACGTTCACAGATAATTTGGGAAAACCCTTAAAGAGTAAGAAGGCTGGAGGAAAAGGAACAAGATGGGATGGGGGGAGGTTCTCCAGCTTTGTTCACTAGTTCAGAATGTGTCTTGTAAATTGGCTGATTCGGGGTTCCTCTTGTGGCACAGGGGAAACAAATCCGACTAGGAACCATGAGGTTGGGAGTTGGATCACTGGCCTCACTCAGTGGGTTAAGGATCCGGTGTTGCCATGAGCTGTGGTGTAGGCCAGCAGCTGTAGCTCCGATTGGACCCCTAGCCTGGGAACCTCCATATGCCATGGGTGCAGTCCTGAAAAAGCAGTAATAAATAATAAATAGGCTGATTCTCTAGGAGGCTAGTTAGTTCCCTTAGAATTTGTTGACCGGGGATGTCTTCCTGTTTTAAATGCAGGGTCTCCATTTTAGCAAAATATCTAGTCAACAAAACAGTTTGAATATCCCTTGGAAATTTTGATGGGTTTGTTTTGTAGAGTACGTTTCTTTTCTTTTCTTTTTTTTTAAAAGTACTTTTCTGATCCAGTAACAGAAATATGCATTTCTTACCATTCTCATTCCTCTGGGAAGAAAGGACAGCTGTGGGCAAAATATTCGTAGACTGAAGAAAAGAATGCTATTGATTTGCAATGATGATCTGTTCTCTTGCAGGAGCTGCAATAACAATAATTAGCATTTGCATAGCACTTTACCAAACACTTTCATTGCCTCGCATTAAGCACGTGATCCTTACTGTAGCCCTGTAAGGAAAATTGTGTTGGCATTTTTTTCATCCCCTTTTACAGCTGATGAAGCTGAAGCCCAAGAAGATTGAAATTACTTGTTCAGAGCCATTTAGTAGTAATGGCTTTTTTTCTTTTTAAAAAGTCTTTAGGAAGTTTCCGTCACGGTGCAGGGGAAATGAATTCGACTAGGAATCATGAGGTTGTGGGTTCGATCCCTGGCCTCGATCCGTGGGTTAAGGATCTGGCGTTCCCGTGAGCTGTGGTGTAGGTCGCAGACACGGCTCGGATCTGCTGGCATTGCTGTGGCTGTGGCTCTGATTGGACCCCTAGCCTGGGAACCTCCATATGCCGCAGGAGCGGCCCCAGAAAAGACAAAAAAATAAAAAATAAAATAAAATTGTAGAAGTGGAAATTCCTGTTGTGGCTCAGTGGTAAAGAATCCCACTAGTATCCATGAGGATGCAGGTTCGATCCCTGGCCTTGCTCAGTGGGTTAAGTGTGCTGTGAGCTTGGTATAGGTCCTAGTCGTGGCTCAGATCCTGCATTGCTCTGGCTGTGATGTAGGCCCGTGGCTGCAGCTCTCATTCAACTCCTAGCCTGCGAGCTTCCATATGCTCTACCTTCAGCCCTAAAAAGCAAATAAAACACACATTTGGCTCATGTAGTTCTATGGGACAGCAATGAAGCAATGGTCAGAACCAATGTCCATGGTTTTCAATAGCATACTTTGTCTTATGCCAGTAGTAAGCCTTTATTTTTTTGCTTTTTAGAGCCGCACCCACGGCATATGGAAGTTCCCAAGTGAGGGGTTGAATTGGAGCTGCAGCTGCTAGCCTATACCACAGCCACAGCCACTCAGGATCTGAGCTATGTCTGTGACCTACACCACAGCTCACAGTAAGGCCGGATCCTTAACCCACTGAGGGAGGCCAGGGATCAAACCCATGTCCTCATCGGTAGTAGTTGGCTTCGTTTCTGCTGTGCCATGTTGGGAACTCCCACTATGCCTTGTTTATGTTTTATTCCCCTTCTGGTATATAACCCTGCACCCCCAAATTTAGGTTGATCTAAATTTCCCTTTCTGTTTTGAAAGTTGCTTTAAGAAGCTTAGAAATTATTTGATCATTTTAATATAATTTCTTGGGTGTTAATGGCACTGCCTTCCAGAAGAGGCTTGACTTCATTGGCACTGCCCTTGTTTGGGGGCTGTGTGTTAGATCCAGGGTGCTGGGAGTGTGAGAGCGTGAGTTTGCCTGCGAGCACATGCGTGTATGTCTGTGCTTGTGAGTGACCAGGAGAGGAGGGGAGAGGCGGGTGGAAACGGCTTCTCCAGGGCGTCTGCCACATCCTGCAGGTCCCACCCTTAAAGAGTCGGATGCTTGATGGGTTGGGGGGGGGACGGGTAAAGGTTTGGATTCCCCCCCAACCCCCGATCCCCTTAAAGAAGTCTCATCCTGTGAACGAGTCCTTGCTACCCATGGGAACGTATAGAGCCAGAGCAAGGAACACTATAGCTCTCAGTTCCATGTAGAAAGGAGACCATTGGGCAAGCCTTCTTTTATGAGCTTTTCCTGATGGGTTTGGTCCCTTCCTCTGGTCCCTGGTGGTCGTGGGACATTAGGAAGGTGGAGCCGATTGTTAACAGGATGGGAGGCTGACATTGGGGGGCCCACAGGTGTCTTTCTCCACCGACCGTCCCCCGTCGCAGGCTGCGCGGCTGGCCCTTCCCCAGGCTCTGCGGGGCTTCCAGGAGGACGGTGAAATCCGCAGATGTTGCTAGGCCTGTACAGACAGAGTTGGGTCTAATTCAGTCTAATTATTAAGATTCTTGGCAGGAATTCTACATGAATCACCTCCAAAAAAATTTACATTAAAATTAATGCTACAAGTCTGACTTCAGCCACAAAACTGGGAAAACCACTCAGAGGTCTAGGTCTGCCAGTGTGGGCTTAACTCCTCGTCCACAGGCTCAGTGACTTTTTTCCCTACCAATGGAGGCACATCAATTTTAAGAACCCACAGAGGTGGGGGTGGGCTCTGAGCCCATCACCCCAGAAGGGAGTTACCCTGCTCTTGAATTCAGGCAGATGTCAAGCCCTCAGGTTGTGGCGTTTGGCAGCCTGGGTCCAGATCTGCCCGGCCACTCCTGGGTAGTGTGATTTCGAGCAAGTTCCTTAAGACTCTCTGAGCCTGAGTGTTCCATCTGGAAAATGAGGGTGATCATGCCTGGAGATGTGTCTGGAAACTGCATGAGCTCCCGCATGTAAAGCCGATGGCAGAATGGAAGAGGTGAGCGCCTCGCAACTGGTAGCGCCTTCATGGCCATTGTGCTTGTCCTCATTCATTGCGGTGATTTATTCTGGCAGGCAGCATCATCAGTGGAGTTGCCGCTGTGGTATAGTGAGATCAGCTGCGTCCCTGCAGCGCCGAGACACAGGTTCAATCCCCGGCCCCGGCTAAGTGGGTGAAAGGATCCGGCATTGCCACAGCTGTGGCACAGCCCCTGGCCTGAGAACTTCCTGTGCCGTGGGCCGGCCGAAATAATTAATTCAAAAATAAAACAATCAGTGGAGACAGGCAGCGCTCTGTGCTCCGGCTGTCCTCTCCTCCCTTCCCTCCCTCCCTGCTTCTTCGGGAATAGGTTTGGGGAGACATAGCGCTGGAAAGCCTGTGGCATTGCCGCCCAGTGACAGGTGACTTGCCTTCTCTGCCCATGGTTTTGGGGGTGGGGCATGGGCAGAGAGCCCGGTGAGGCAGCGTGGGTTTCGGGGTCTCTTCTCAACGCTGCTCTCCCCCACCTCAGTCTGTGCGGGTCTCCGGGCAGCTACGCTCAGGACGGTCCTGCGGTTCAGAAAGACCTGCCAGTGCCTTCTGCTTGAAGGTCATGGGTCTTTTTTCCCCTATTTCCTCTGCAGTTTCTAAGCATGATAGAGCTCACGTTGATTTCTCTCTGGGATGGATTATAGGTATATGTTCTTTGCTGGTGTGGGAGCAGTGAATCACAGGTAAGGTGGGTGAGAGGAAGGCGGACAGCCGTACTGCTTGCCCTTGGTTTCAGGTTCTTGACTCAGCAGCTGCAGTAAACACTCCAGGGGTATTTTTGGGAGATGACCGTGGTACTGCTGCCCGTGTGTCAGACAGATGGAACTGTCTCGGGCCGTGTGTCAACAGCAAGTTGAGGGCAACTGTCATGGTGAGGTCAGGGGACAAAGTCCCGTTGGTGTCCGGTTTAGCTCACATTGCCCGGGTGCCCACAGTTTGCCAGGCATTGTTCTGGTTTTAACTGATGAGGTGTCACTGAAGGGTCAGAGGCAGGGCCCAGAGAGGAGAGGGAGGTCAGGGCAGTTGAAGTAGTTGAGTCACCCTGAATGAGGACAGCTGGAAGCTGAAACCAGGTCTCCTGTTTCCCAGGCCAATGTTCTTAAGGAGCATAAATCACCGAAGAGGTCAGTGTCCCCTTCTGTGCCAGGTACTGTCGTCTGACTTTGCTTGGATACCATGCCCCCTCCCTCCAAACCCCCAAATTTGGAGAGGCTACGGAAGATGCAGATTAGAATACAGACCTGTCTTCCTCAAGTCCACGCTCCTCCCTCAGAGCCATCCTGCCTGCCTCTCAGAAGGTGCTTCCAGCCCAGCAGATTGGGTCATTTTTAACATCTGTGTAGGATAGTCCCAAGCTTCTAAATACTCCAAACTTTTCTCTCCTTAAAAAGAGAAAAGGCAAACATGTTTGGCTGTCTTCTCCGTAGACGTTAGCTTACGAGTGATTTTTGGCCTCGCTAGTAAAGTGCTGAAGCGGAGGCCCAGTCCCAGTGGTAAGAATTTGAAAATTTAGTATCATTCATTTTTCTTCCCCTTGTGCTGGCAGCTCCCTCTTGCCTCGAAATAAACTCACCACCTCCCCCTTCCCACCCAGGAAGGATCCTCAGGACTAGGCCGGTTTGCCAACAGCCTTCTGTAGCAAAGAGATTTCTTGCTGACATTTTCACCTAAGCTGTGCCAGTCTGTTTCTGCGAGAGGCGATGATGGGGGCTGGGGAAGAAAGAGCTTGGGTTTTGGAGCCAAATGCCTCGTCCAGGTTCCTGGCTGTGTGACCTTGGGCGAGTCGCTGCTTCTGAGTCTGTTTCCCCATCTACGAAATGCTCATCTCTCCTCTTAAGCTTTTTGTGTGTGTGTCTTTTGTCTTTTTAGGGCAACACCCAGGGCATATGGAGGTTCCCAGGCTAGGGGTCTAATCGGAGCTGTTGCCACTGGCCTATGCCACAGCCACAGCAACGCCAGATCTGAGCCATGTCTGCAAGCTACACCACAGCTCACGGCAATGCCGGATCCTTAACCCACTGAGCGAGGCCGGGGATCGAACCCGCATCTTTATGGATTCTAGTTGGGCTGATTACCACTGAGCCACAATGGGAACTTTGTTGTATCTTTTTTTTTTTTTTTGGCCACGCCCAGGGCATACAGAAGTTCCCAGGCCAGGCATCAAACCTAAGTCACAGCAGTGACAACTCCAGGTCCTTAACCTGTAGGCCACCGGGGGAACTCCAAAGCTGTATCTTTATTAAATTCTTGTGTTGAAAACTATGGCTTGAGGAAAATCATTTAACAAAAGGGTTCTCATTTTCTCTCTGTAAAATTATAGATTGCACAGCTTCCCTTCAAGAAGCTTACAGACCCCCAGGAGACCCCCAGGACCCATAGGTCCGTAACAGAGGGAAGAAAATGACATGGGCCTGCAGGAAAAGGAGGAAAAGGCTGAGGTGGTTTTTTTTTTTTTTTGTCTTTTGTCTTTTTGTTGTTGTTGTTGTTGCTATTTCTTGGGCTGCTCCCGCGGCATATGGAGGTTCCCAGGCTAGGGGTTGAATCGGAGCTGTAGCCACCGGCCTACGCCAGAGCCACAGCAACGCGGGATCCGAGCCACATCTGCAACCTGCACCACAGCTCAGGGCAACGCCGGATCGTTAACCCACTGAGCAAGGGCAGGGACCGAACCCGCAACCTCATGGTTCCTAGTCGGATTCATTAACCACTGCGCCACGACGGGAACTCCAGCTTCTATTTTTTAATGGCCACACCTGTGGCATCCCTGACTAGGGACTGAATCCCAGCTGCAGCTGTGACCTGTGCCAGATCCTTTAGCCCACTGTGCTGTGCTGGGGAATGAACCTGCGCCTCCTCAGTGACCCGAGCTGCTGTGGTCAGATTCTTAACCCACTGCACCACAGCAGGAGACCCTTTTTTTTAAGACTTGCTGCTGGAGTTCCCATCATGGCTCAGTGGTTAACGAATCCGACTAGGAGCCATGAGGTTGTGGGTTAAGGATCCTGCGTTGCCGTGGGCTGTGGTGAAGGTCGAAGACGTGGCTCGGATCCCGAGTTGCTGTGGTTCTGGCGTAGGCCAGCGGCTACAGCTCCGATTAGACCCCTAGCCTGGGAACCTCCATATGCCCGCGGGAGTGGCCCTAGATAAAGACCAAAAAAAAAAAAAAAAAAAAAGACTTGCAGCTAATTCCTAGACATACAATAATGAATACAGCAGTCTTTGCCTTGAAGGGGCTGGGGGAGACTCCTGCTTTCATAGTTTCTTTGTAGCTCTTTTCTTTGTAGCTTCTTTTGTAGCTCTTACTAGTATCTGGCCTTTTCTTGGTTGTTCTTGTTTATTGCCAGTCCTCCATCGTAGACTACAAGCCCATGAGAGCAGGAACCCAAGTGTCTTATTCATGGTCCTATTTCCTGTACCCTGCACTTCAGTGTTCCCAAATGGATGGATGGATTATTAAATGAAGTAAAGAGACAATTAAGATCCTGGGGAGTTCCCTTTGCGGCGTAGCGGAAACGAATCTGACTGGTGACCGTGAGGATGCACGTTTGATCCCTGGCCTTGCTCAGTGGCTTGCGGATCCAGCGTTTTGCAGATGTAGCTCTGATCTCAAGTTGCTGTGGTGTAGGCCGGCAGCTGCAGCTCCCATTCGAACCCTAGCTTGGGAACTTCCATATGCCGCGGGTGCAGCCCTAAACAGCAAAAAAAAAAAAAAAAAAGGGAGCAGCATTCACAGGGCAGGGAGGGCACCGAGAGGAGGAACCCCAGCTCTGCCCCTGTTTTGGGGCGATGGGAGTGGGAGGTGTGTCAGAGTAGCTTTCAGAGGTGATGTCCAGACTGGTACCTGACAGCAAAATAGGATTTCAGGGATAAAAACAGAACCGAAAGCATCGCAGGCAGTGGAAAGTGAAGGGGAATGTTCTCCCCCCCCCCCCCAAGAGAGCAGCACAGGGGGCTTGTTCTCAGGCCAGGGCAGTGTTGCCCTAAGGGAAATTTGTCATCCCTGGAGGGATGGGAACCATCCTGCAGTGCCCTGGGTGGCCCCCAACACAAACTATCTGGCCCTCTGGAGCCGGGGTCCAGAAACCCTGAGTTAGAGGAAGAATGGCCTGGGGGTGAATAGCAAGCTGGAAGCAAGGGGCAGAGCTGGGCAGGGAGTTCTTTGAGAATTTTGTATTGTTCAGCCCGCTCGATACGTGGAGAAACTCTGGGTGCACAATGTCAAGCCAGCCTTAAATAGTCCTAAAGCCGGGATTCTTTTGACTCCGAGTCGAGTTGTAGAGCGCCGAGTTGTAGAGCGCCGGGACTGAAGAAGGCTTTGCGATTCCCCTGGGGACCGGGCATTATGAAGCTAATAGCTTCTGCCGCCTGTAATTTCCCTATTTCCTTTCAGTAACAGGGGGACATGCAGGATGTCAGTAAGGCAGCCCAGCGTTTTCCTTCTCTTATTCTATTGAAGCCCTTGCCTTTCTGCCTCTGACTGATGGGAGGAAAATGCATCGGGCCCAGGAAGGTGCTTTCAAACAGGAATGGAGTCGCCTGTTTCTCTCTGGCCCACGGGACCCAGCTTGCTAACTGATGATCCCCTAAGCAGTGCTGGGCAGCCCATGGTGGCTTTGTTCCCGCGATGCTGCAGCCCTGATGCTCACCCAGCTGCCTCTCTCCACTGGGCCACGTGAGAGAGGAACCCCCCTCACCTCCCTCACCTCCAAAGAGAGCTTTCACATTCTCCGGTGAGCCTGGTTTGGGCTTGCCCCGGACCTGCCAGGAGCTGAAGGTTGTTTTCTTTCTCCCACAGGAAATACTTTCCCTGGGCACGGCAGCCCCAGGTTGCCAATCCCTTGCCTTCACGAAAGCTCACGTGTGTGTGACAGTGGCACTATTGTTGGGCGTGCTGGAGTTTCCATTACAGATCCCGTGTTTATCTGCTGCAGGGATTTTTCTCGGAGAGGCATAATTTAAACAGTAAGGCATCAGGGGGGACCGATTTGAAAAAAAGAGAGAATAGACTCTGTGTTATGGGGCTGCTGAGACACGGGCGAGTTGAAATCCCGTGGCCACTTGCTCGTGGCTGAGCCTGGGTCAGTTTCAGTGGCCAGCGCTGCTCAGTCCTTTTTGTTATTGTCTCAGAGATCTGGAGAGATCTCTCTGGAGGTGTCTGTTCATAGAGGGCTTAGGGGAGGTCCTATTACCAGGAATAGCTCTCTCCATAAAAACACATGTCAATTCCAGAGAAACTCCCCTGGGCTACCGTGGATGAGATCAGATGTGGGGGGGACTGAAAAAACTTCATAAATGTTTAGATTCAGTTAAAAACGAAGTTGACATACAGGTAAAGATAATAGCTGAAACCATCTAGTGAGTGTAAACGGTGGCGCTGGGATAAGTACTAGATACACACTTCACCCTCCTTCTGGCCCTGAAGGTGTAGGAACAGTCGTAGGCCCATTTGACCCAAAGGTTTAATCTTTGTCTTTGTAGGGCTGCACCCAAGGCATATGGAAGTTCCCAGGCTAGGAGTCGAATCCAAGCTTCAGCTGCCAGCCTACACCTGCCAGCCTACACCACAGCTGCAGCAACGCCAGATCTGAGTTACAGGAACGTCTGCAACCTACACCACAGCTCATGGCAATGCCAGATCCTTAACCCACTGAGCAAGACCAGGGATCGAACCTGCGTCCTCAGGGATGTTAGGTTCGTCACCACTGAGCCACGACGGGAATTCCTAAAGGTTTAATTTTAGAAGAAATTGCCAATGTAAAGAAAAGTGAATGATGTTGGGAAAGACGAGGTCTTTTTGAGCTGGGAAGTATTTTTGTAGTCCTTTTCGAATGGTGTTTGTTCATTTGTTCTTTTTCGGCCACCTGTGCCACAGCTGGGGCAATGCTGGATTCTTAACCTGGTGCCCTGGGCCGGGGATGCCTGGCCTAGGAGATTCATTATGTCTCTGTTCTGGCCAAAAAAGGAGAGAAAAAAAAAGTGTAGTTTTAGGTTTACGGAGAAGTTGAGCAGAAAGTAACAGAGTTCCCATGTACTACCTCCTTTACCCCTGGTGTCTCCTATTATTGCCTTGCATTGATATTTGTTACAGTATTTGTAATATTGATGCTTGTTACAATGTTTTTTGGCTGTGCCCAGTAACTTGTGGCAGCTTCTGAGCCAGGGATCCAACCTGCCCCACAGCAGTAACCCAAGCCACAGCGGTCACAGCATCATATCCTTAACCACTATGCTACCGGGGAACTCCTATTTGTTGCCGTTGATGAGCCAATATTGATAACTTATTAACAGAAGTCCATAGTTTATACTAGGCTTCATTCTTTGTATGGTACATTCTGTAAGTTTTTGTTTATTTGTCTTTGGTGGTGTTTTTTGCTTTTTAGGGCCGCACCCACAGCATATGGAAGTTCCCAGGCTAGGGGTCAAATCAGAGCTGTAGCTGCCGGCCTACAACACAGCCACAGCAACGCAGGATCCCAGCTGCACCTGCAACCTACACCACAGCTCACGGCAACGCCAGATCCTTAACCCACTTAGCAAGGCCAGGATCGAACCTGCATCCTCATGGATGCTAGTCAGATTCGTTGACCACTGAGCCGCAACGGGACCTCCCATTCTGTAAGTTTTGACAAAGGCAGAATGGCATGTACCCACCACCACAGTGTCACACAGAGTTGTTTCGCTGTCCTAAAGTCTCCCATGGCTTCTGGGGACATTTTTGATTGTTACCACTCAGCAGGTGTTGCTGGCATCTAATCAGCAGAGGCCAGGGAGACGTGCAAGACAGCGCCCCCAATGAAAAGTCAGTCACACAAGCTCGAGAAACCCTGCCGTGTGCAGGTGTGGTTGTGTGCATGGTGGGGATGAGGGGTGGGCATGAGGCTCCAGTGCTGCAGAGGAACCTGGCATTTGGGTGGTGGCAGGCCTGGCTGTGCACTGACAGCAGGAAGATCTGGAAAGTCCTGAGGAGAAAAGGACCTGTAGCTTGTAGACAGCATTTTAGCTGTAATCCCCACACATAATTGCTTTAACTCTCACCCTCTTCAATGTAAACCCTGAGGTCTGAGTCCAATTAAAATGCCCCAAATAGTTATTATTGGTTTGTGTTGGTGGGGTGAGCTTAGGTTGCTCTCAAATGAAATGCAGTCGAATCCATCCAGAGCTAAAAGCCCACGTCTTGGGTTCAGATCCCCTGAATTTAAGCGCTGTCGTCATTTTCTTTTCTCAGAAGGCAGACAGTTGTCCCCTGTGTCTTGACTTCCTGCATTGCTGTCTGCAGTGTGTTCTCGTTTACCTAGGTGATGCCACCGTCGTGTCGTGGGCAGCAGGACATTCTGTTGAAGACGTAATTAATCAGAAACTGCCCACGAAGTAGCATTTTGACGCTGGAAAGGGCTTACGTGGAGGCTGAGGTTTGCAGGTGAGGGTGGTAAGCTCTACGATTTCGAGACAAGATTTGTGAGGGAAAAATACAGGCTTTGTCAAAGTCAGCAGTTCTTGCAAAGGGAGGGCTTGTCCCCAGGAATGGGGACAGGGGCGGGGGTGGGGACGGGGTGGCTTGCTTCGGTCCAGCCAGCCTCTCCTGGTTCCTTAAGTCTTGTCAAGTGGGAGCAAGGACTTGATTCCCCTGATAGGCCTGGGAGGAGAATCCAAAACCCAAAGGCACTTCCTTAGAGAATGTGAACAGGGACCAAGAGAAATAGTCCTTTTCATAAATTACCTCCTCCACGGGCATCTTCCTGAAGTCATCGGAACCAAATGTCACCAGGAAAAAGATCTTTGGGGGGGGGAGTCTTCCTTTATGGGTCCATCTTTGGGCCAGAGCAGGGGCCGGGGGAAGCTTTGCAGAAGAAAAGGTTCCAACTTGAGGCACGTACAACAAGTTTTATTAAAACGTTAATTATCTCCCACCTGCTGGTACCTTGTGCCTTCAGAGGAAAAGGGCTAATTGAGAACAGTGTTTGATGTGCCTGAAAGTTGCTGGGTTCTTTCCTCTTCTTAAAAGGGATTTGTTCTTAATCGAGTTTATTTCCTAATAAGTGTAAGTCCAGACCCTGAGTGCACGTTGGCATTTTGGATGCCGTTTAATTAAGGTCCTTGACTCAGGAGGGGTCAACTTCGGTTGTTTCAAATTTAATGTCTTGGCAAGTTTGGGGTGTTCTTCTTTAATAATTAGGGCTCGTGAAGTGGTTGTGCCTCTGTGTCCCCTCTGTGGGGAGGGAGTGGGGGTATGTTTTGTGTGCCAAGTTTGGGGGAACAAGGACAGCATTCTGGTGCTTTGTCCCTCAGAAGTACAAGAAGGTTCCCTGGCCTTAAACTTACAACCCCGGGCTCCACCCTCATTTTGCATCCTGCCACCCCCAAGAATGAACCTGTCTGCATTGCTCACTCATCTCTGCCATCCCACCCTCTGCTCTCTGATTTGAATTGCAGAATCACTCCAGGTATCAGGGCTCAGAGCTTTCAGTGCGTTGCAGCATCAGTTCTTCACCTATTAATGAGCATTTAACTTGCGCAGGGACTCAGCTTAATGCTCTGCCTTCTTGCTGGATCTTCCAAGAAGCCAAGGGTCTTTTTATTATTACTATTACTATTACTCAAATGAATTTGTCACATCTGTAGTAGCCAAGGGTCTTATAACTGATGGGTGGAGAGGCTGAGTTTCAGGCCCGTTTCCCGACCAGAATCAAGCCTTTAGCCAGAAGGCCTTTCTCTTTGTGCTCTAAGACTTAGAAAATCTGCCAGCTTTCTGGTTCTCGGTTTTTTTGAGTCTGGAATTTGGAGTGGATCAGTCAAAGTTTGTGTAAGTTCCAATGTGTCTAGAAAAGTCCTCTGACATCCCAGCTGTATTTTCTCATTGTGATTGATAATAGCAGTTGTCCGAAGACCTTAGAGCATCCTGTTTCTTTAAAAATCTCACTGAACATTTTCCAGCCCTGTTCTAAGATGTTTCTTTCTTTCTCCCCTGGTGCATTTTCTCTCTCTCTCTCTCTTGCTCTCTCACTCTCTCTCTTGAATTACAAGCTCCTTAAGCCCAGTCTTCTGTCCTTTTCTGCACTATGATACCTGCGTTGCATCCTTTAAGTATAGTGTGAATCCAAGTTGAAGGGAAAGGAATCTTTGTGGAGCACACGCTATGTCCCAGGTGTCCTTTCTGAACATGGATCATCTGCCCTGTTGTCTCGGCAGCCAGAGTCGTAGCTGTGGGACACCTCTGTGTTGTGAACAAAGGAGCTGAGGCTCAGAGAAGTTCCGTGTACCTGCTCTGGACTCTGTGGCTAGTGGGGAGTAGCCACGATTCAACCCCAGGCCTCTGCCATCAGCCCAAGTTCTTTGTAGTTGACTGTGCTTCTTTCCATTGAATGGGAATTGGGTTTAATGGCATTTGGCTTTTCCTTAGGGAAAAGGAAGTAGAGAGGGCTTATAGAAACCCCAGGAAAAGCTTTTTCTCCCTCCCCCCCCTTCCCGGAAGCTAAGGAGGCTCTCTGCATCAGGGGTTCTCTTACCCCCAGTGAATGGACACATGGGTCCTGGAGCTGCTGGCGTTTCGGGTTTCCGATTGGCCAGCACGCCCTGTCTTCGTCTTGGTTTACCTTTGGCTGGTTCTGACAAATAAAGCAGATTCTTTTCTTGACCTCTGCACCCGGAGAAGGAAGCTGAGAGATTTTCGTGGAAGGAGCAGAGGACTGAGAATGCCTGGGTTTTGGAACACCTCCAGCTACGCGGGGCGGGAGAAGGTAGCCTTCCTTGTTGACTGGGTGACGAGCGCGTTCTGCGTCCCACCCACCCTGCCCTGGTGCCACACGATGTCGTGCCCATCCTCTCCTCTCCCCCAACACCCCCCCAGCACCCCACCTCCACCTGCCCTTCACCACTGTGGTCTCTTCCCTGGGAGGGTCCTGGCTAGTCCACCAACCAGTATTTATTGAGCTCCTACTAGATAAGGTCGGTTTGTTGTACGCAGACTGTCAGGCAAAAATGTTAGTGTAAACAATAGAAGGAGATCAAGGCATTCTTCCGTTTGATTTAGGTCAGGATTTGAGGCACCCAGAAGAATAAGGCCTGTTATTTCTATACCTTCTTCTTCTTCTTCTTCTTTTTTTAACATAGAACAGTTGTCACAAATTTTTTGTTTTTTAATTTTTAAATTTTTTAACTCAATGAATTGTATTTATAGTTGTACAACCATCACCACAACCCACCTTTACAGCATTTCCATCCCAAACCCCAGCCCATCCCCCCACCAACCTGTCTCCTTTGGAAACCATAAGTTTTTCCAAGTCTGTGAGTCAGTATCTGTTCTGCAAAGAAGTTAGGTTTTTCAGATTCCACATAGGAGTGATAGCATATGACTTTCGCATTTCACTGTTTGACTAACTTAGCGTGATGATTTCTAGGTCCACCCCTGTTGTTGCAGATGCCATTATTTCGTTCCTTTTTCTGGCTGAGTAGTATTCCATGGTATATATGTAGCACATCTTTATCCACTCCTCTGTGGATGGGTACTGCAGTTGCTCCCACGTCTTGGCTATTGTATGTAGTGCTGCAGTGAACATTGGGGTGCATGTATCTTTTCGAGTCATGCTTTTCTCTCGATAGATGCCCAGAGATGGCCAGATCAAATGGTAGTTCTATTTTTAGTTTTTTGAGGAATCTCCATACTGTTTTCCTTAGTGCTCGCACCAATTTACAATCCCACGCTGTACCTTCTTTGTGTCATATCTTTCAGGATCCCTGGGAAGGATTTTGATCCACTTTGTAGAACTGAAACTTTCAGGATCCAGCCATTTCCCTTCAGAGCCTTGAAAGTCACTGTGTCATAGGGACTTTATTTCCTGTCCTCTCTTGCCTTTCTCCTGCTGATTTGCACCCCCCTCTCCCACCCCCACTCACCAACTTGGAGTCCCTGGCTTGTTCCCTCAGCCTAGTGACTTCTGGTAACCTAGCAACAGTGGTCTCATGTAGCAGAGCCGCCTGTGTCCCAAGGAAAAATCCTGTGAAGGTGTCAGGTATCCAGAAGAATAGATCTCCTTGGACTAGATATTCCTTTGGCTTGGTAAGGACAAAAATCTTTAGTGTGGATGTGGGGGGACATTCCGCTTGCTTTATTTATTGGGTCTTTTTTTTTTTTTTTTAAGTCAAAGCAATGTTAGCAGAGCCAAGAATAATGCTGGAAAGCTTCTGTACAAGGACGCGGACTTGCATGCTTTCCTGACAGCAGTCCAGTCTTCCTTGCACTTGGGTGTTCAGTTAAGAAATCCTGCACCTCGAGCAGAACGTGAGGGATCTGAATGCCGAGCCTTAGCTTCTGACGGACCTCCCCTCATGCCAGCCTCTTGCAGCCCTTTGTGTGGCTCCCAGTCAGGGTTCTTTTTTTTTTTTTGCTATTTCTTGGGCCGCTCCTGCGGCATATGGAGGTTCCCAGGCTAGTGGTCTAATCGGAGCTGTGGCCGCCAGCCTACGCCAGAACCACAGCAACGCAGGATCCGAGCCGCATCTGCAACCTACACCACAGCTCACGGCAACGCCGGATCGTTAACCCACTGAGCAAGGGCAGGGACCAAACCCGCAACCTCATGGTTCCTAGTCGGATTCGTTAACCACTGCGCCACGACGGGAACTCCGCAGTCAGGGTTCTGAGCTGTGTTTGGAGCCCTTGTTTAGGATCTCCTAAGGGGCATCAAAAGCAGGCATCATAGTCCCCAGGTGGGCACAGAGCCTGTCTTGAGAACGGAGCATGTGCAAAAAGCAAAGGAAAAGATGGAGTTCCTGTTGTGGCTCAGCAGCTTAAGAACCTGAATAGTATCCATGAGGCTACGGGTTCGATCCCTGGCCTCGCTCAGTGGGTTAAGGATTTGGCGTTGCCAGGAGCTGTGGTGTAAGTCGCAGATGTGGCTCGGCTTCTGCATTGCTGTGGCTGTGGTGTAGGCTGGCAGCTGCAGCTCCAATTCGATCCCTAGGAAAAGGCAAGAAGGCAAAGGCCCTTTAATTCCAGAGGCGATTCATGGCGGAGAATCTGATCAGGAGAACCGGAAGCCTGGAAGCAGGCAACACACCGTGGAATCCCGAACCCGCCTGGGCGTCTCTGTCTCCTGCTCAGACCTGCGCATCTTGTCAACACAGGCACCATCCAAGCCTCGCCTGCTCTGTATGGGGCCTGTCATCCTGAGAAAACCCTTTCCTTGGGTCTTTCTCCCTCATTCCAGCCCGTCCCACCTAGGACACCTGGCCCAGGACTGCTCGGTGTTAGCTGTCCTCTCACCCCTAACGGAGATGGCACTTGCCAGGCTCCTCTTTCATACGCACCTTGGTCGTTCTTCCTTGTCCTGTTCTTCCTTTGGCGGGGGGCGGGGGGGACCCACAAGTTAATATTAATAATAAATAACAGGTCTGAATACCTCTTTTTCATTGGGTCTAGAAATTATGAGACCAGGACAGTGAGCCGCCCTGGCAAGCAGGGGAGGGCTGTCCCCACGTTGCGATCAGCCACTTCTCTGGGATCGTCAGCTCACCTGGTGACTTTATTGGGATGGATTAATCAGATGGGAGAGTATGGTAACCTGGTTTTGATCTCTGGTTCCCTAGGCTCTAAATTGGTGGCTGAGACAGAGCTGCTTATGAATCTTTATTTTTTATTTTTTGCTTTTTTCAGTCTGCACCTGTAGCACATGGAGGTTCCCAGGCTAGGGGTCAAATCGGAGCTGCACCTGCCAGCCTACACCACAGCCACAGCAAGGCAGGAGCCGATCCGTGTCTGCGACCTACACCACAGCTCACAGCAATGCTGGGTCCTTAACCCACTGAGTGAGGCCAGGGATCGAACCTGCAACCTCATGGATACTCGTCAGGCTTGTTACTGCTGAGCCACAACGGAGACTCCCAAGAACTCTTTGTTTGTATTCTAGAAACATGTTCTACCAGGAGCTCTAGAGGTGATTAGACATCATCCCAGGCTCGTCTGTTGATTGACAAGGTGTCATCCATCCCTTTGCTGGGATCTGAATGTCTGTATCCCTCCCGGATACTGCGTTTCCCCGTTATCTAGAAACCAAATGAGCAACTAGAGGGTTTTTCAGAGGGGCAGGGGGATATCGAGGTGTGGGGATATTTCCCCCATCTGCCCCCAGCTCCTGTGACCCCTGAATTTCTGTCCCCTTGGCAGTTCTGGGCTCACTTCCAGAACTTGCTTTTGTGAACCTGATTTTCTCTGCTCTTTGCTGACCAAGCTCCATATCACCACCCACAGTGCCCCCAAGGCTGTCTGTCTGTCTTCCCTCCCTCCCTCCTTCCCTCCTTCCTTCTCTTTCCCGCTCGCTCTCTTTCTTTCTTTCTTTTCAGCTGCCCCACGTGGCATGTGGATTTCCCGGGCCAGGGATCAGATCCAAGCCGCAGTTGGAACTTACGCCTCAGCTGCAGCATCGCTGGATCCTTTAACCCACCCCGGTGCTGGGCTGGGGACGGAGGCTGCGTCCCAGCGCACCATCCCCTTGAGCCACAGTGGGAACCTGCCCCCCACCGCCCAGTCTTTGTTTAGATGTCCTCATCCTGCCGATGAGGCCCAGGCCTCGTGGCCTTGCTGCCCCCCTTCCGTGCCTTGAGCAGGACAGGTACCCTGAACTCTTTCCTAAGTACGCTTTTCCTCTATGCTTGTCTGTATGGAAATTTCTGGCTCTCCCGGAGTTGGGCCTGCTCTCTGGAGAGGATTCTGGAGGGTCTCCTCATAGATGAGCTCTCTAGAGAGGCGGTTTTAGGGTCTTAGCCCAGGACGTTTCTGGCCAATGTTCTTGTTTCTTTAGCCGGAGGTCAGGAGGGTGGTGTGGGCGGCTTGCGAGCCGTGGATGTAATGGAAAGGTGAGGCCCGAGCTGCTTGAGCTCCAGGAACAAAGACGACTTTCACGGCGGCCAGGGAGCAGCTTCTGCCTGGGGAGCTCAAAGGAAAAAAAAGGGAGAAGAGGAGAAAGAAGAGGCCTTGGCTGTGAACAGCGTATTTCTGAGTCTGAGAAACTGAGAGTCAGGAACAGAGGGTCAGGGTCCTTTATCCAAACCAGCTCTCTTCTCCCCCCAGCCTTTTCCCTCTGGTCCTAATTGGATCGGTTCCTGCACATGTTGATACGAAGGATGAAGGGATGAGAAGGAAAGATAGAAAAATAGTTCTTTTTTTTTTTTTTTTTTTTTTTCATTTAAGATGGGAATTTGAGGGAGTTCCCTGGTGGTCTCAGGGTTAGGATTCTGTGCTTTGGCTCAGGTTTAATCCCTGGTCTGGGAACTGAGATTCCATGTCCAGTTGCTGCGCACTGTAGCCAGAGAACAGGAAATGTGACCTTCTCTGCGTTGAGGTCCAAGACCTAATGGAGGAAGGAAAGGCCAGATCAGCTCCTCAGAGGCCTTTCTCTCAGGCACCCACCCTTCCTCAGGAGAGATGGGACCACCCACCCGCCAGCTTCCTCCGGGTGCCCCAGGTTCTCGGAGACCATGTCGGCTTGAGTCTTGTGTTTCTCAGGGCCAAGCAGAGTCCAGCTCGCTGTCCTCACCTTCTTGTTCTGCAGGCTCTGTTCTCCATGGGGTCGTGGTTCCATCAGCCCAGGTCTCAGCTTCCTGTCCCCTCTCCGGAGGTGGCAAGCAGATGGCCTCCTCACCTGCCCTCAACAAACAGCCTCCCACAGGTGTCTTCTAGAGCCTCCAGGCTTGCAGCTCCTCCTCCCAGAATTGCCTCCCCCTGTCTCTTTCTCTCTCTCTCTTTTTTTATTTCTCAATGAATTTATTACATTTATAGTTGTACAATGATCATCACAGTCCAATTTTATAGGCTTTCCATCCCACAACCCCAGCACACCTCCCCACCCCCCGAACTGTCTCCTTTGGATTCCATAAGTTTTTCAAAGTCTGTGAGTCAGTCTCTGTTCTGCCAAGAAGCTCATTGTGTCCTTTTTTCAGATTCCACATGTCAGTGAAAGCATTTGATGTTGGTGTCTCATTGTCTGACTGACTTCACTTAACACGATCATTTTTAGGTCCATCCATGTTGCTAAAAATGCCGGTATTTCCTTCCTTTTAATGGCTGAGTAATATTCCATTGTGTATATGTACCACATCTTCTGGATCCACTCCTCTGTTGATGGACATTTAGGTTGTTTCCACATCTTGGCTATTGAAAATAGTGCTGCAATGAACATCAGAGTACATGTGCCTTTGCAAGTTGTGGTTCTCTCTGGGATAGATGCCCAGGAGTGGGATTGCTGGATCAAATGGGAGTTCTAGGTTTAGTTTTCTGAGGAATCTTCATCCTGCTTTCCACAGTGGTTGCACCAATTTACAATCCCACCAACAGTGTACTAGGGTTCCTTTTTCTCCACACCCTCTCCAGCACCTATTGTTTGTAGACTTTTGGATGATGGCCATTCTGGCTGGTGTAAGGTGGTACCTCATCGTGGTTTTGATTTGCATTTCTGTGATAATGAGTGATGTTGAACATCTTTTCATGTGTTTTTTGGCCATCCGCATGTCTTCTTTGGAGAACTATCTGTTTAGATCTTCTGCCCTTTTTTTGACGGGGTTGTTTGGTTTTTTTTGGTATTGAGCGGTAGGAGGTGTTTATAAATTTTGGAGATTAATCCCTTGTCAGTCGATTCACTTGCAAAGATTTTCTCCCATTCTGTGGGTTGTTTTTTTTGGGTTGTTTGGGGTTTCCTTTGCTGTGCAGAAACTTTTAAGTTTAATTAAGTCCCATTTGTTTATTTTTCTATTTAGTGTCATTACTCTAAGAGGTGGATCTGAGAAAATGTTGCTGTCATTTATGTCCGAGAGTGTTTGGCCTATGTTTTCCTCTGAGAGTTTTATAGTATCTGGTCTTATGTCTAGGTCTTTAATCCGTTTTGAGTTTATTTTTGTGTATGGTGTTAGGGAGTGTTCTAATTTCATTCCTTTCCATGTGGCTGTCCAGTTTTCCCAGCACCACTTATTGAACAGGCTGTCTTTTCTCCATTGTATATTCTTGCCTCCTTTGTCATAGATGAGTTGGCTGTAGGTGCGTGGGTTTAATTCTGGGCTTTCTATCCTGTCCCACTGATCTATATGTCTGTCTTTGTGCCAGTACCATGCGGTTTTGATGATTATTGCTTTGTAGTATAGTCTGAAGTCCTGGAGCCTGATTCCTCCAGCTCCGTTTTTCTTTTTCAGGATGTCTTTGGCTATTCTGGGTCTTTTGTGCTTCCAAACAAACTTTAAAATATTTTGTTCAAGTTCTGTGCAAAATGTCCTTGGTAATTTGATAGGGATTGCATTGAATCTGTAGATTGCCTTGGGTAGTATAGTCATGTTGATAATATTGACTCTTCCAATCCAAGAGCGTGGTATGTCTTTCCATCTATTTGTGTCATCTTTGATTTCTTTCATTAGGGTCTTATAGTTTTCAGAGTACAGGTCTTTTGTCTCTTTAGGTAGGTTCACCCCCTGTCTCTTAAAGCAACACGCACCTAAGACATTCTCCGCACAGTTCTGCTGTCTTTACCTATGAGGGGTTTGCCTTTAAAGATGTTTGTTCCTTTAATCCTGAGCCCTTGGGGACCATAAGCATACCGTGATCAGATCGTTCTCCAGCAATTCCATCCACTAAGCCCAGTTCTTCACTGTAGCTCACAGCCCTAGGATGGGTTTGGGTAGAAGTGTGGCGTGTGGGGTGAGTGTGGGGTCAAGGACCTGCCGTTCAGTCTTTTGGCCGTGCCTGGCGGTGCAGAACCTCCTCCTGCCTCCCTCCTGTCCCTATGCTTTGAGTGATCTCAGCAAGGTCACAGTGTCACAGTGAGTCTTGGTTTCCCATCCTATAAAAATGGATATACATCCATAAAACAGTGACTCAAAAAACACGTCTCAAAGCAGTAACAAGGTTTTCCATTTGGTCTTCTTGGGAAGCAGGGTGGTGAGTGGGAAGAACGTAGATTGTTTTTTGTTTTTGTTTTTGTAATGAATCGTAGTTTTTTGGGTTTTTTTTGTTTTTTTGTCTTTTTGCCTTTTCTAGGGCCGCTCCTGCGGCATATGGGGGTTCCCAGGCTAGGGGTCTAATCAGAGCAGTAGCTGCCGGCCTACGCCAGAGCCACAGCAACTCGGCATCTGAGCCGCGTCTGCAACCTACACCACAGCTCACGGCAACGCCGGATCGTTAACCCACTGAGCAAGGGCAGGGATCGAACCCGCAACCTCATGGTTCCTAGTCGGATTCGTTAACCACTGCGCCACAATGGGAACTCCATGAATCGTAGTTTTACTTTTAATTTCTTTTAAAATTTATAGTTGATTTACAATGTTGTGCCAGTTTTTCTGTACAGCAAAGTGACCCAGTCATACATACATTCTTTTTCTCATAGTATCTTCCACTGTGTTTTATCCCAAGAGATTGGACCTGGTTCCCTGTGCTGTCCAGTAGAACCTTATTGCTTCTGCATCCTCAATATAGCGATTTTCATCTACCACCCCCAAGCTCCCCTCCATCCCACTCCCCCCGCCCCTTTGGCAATCCCACGTCTGTTCTCCAGGTCTGTGAGTGTTTCTGCTCTGTAGATGGGTTCATTTGTGCCACATTTTGGATTCCACCTATAAGTGGTATCATATGGTATTTGTCTCTCTCTTTCTCACTGACTTCACTTTGTATGAGAACCTCTAGCCCAGAAATAAACCCAGAACCTAGGTTTTTGGCATGAGAGCTGCCTTCTGTTTTACCTTTACTGTTTGGTGGCTCTGATTCCTTTGTTTTTTTTTTTGTCTTTTTGCTATTTCTTGGGCCGCTCCCACGGCATATGGAGATTCCCAGGCCAGGGGTCTAATCAGAGCTGTGGCCAGCTCCGAGCCGCATCTGCAACCTACACCACAGCTCACGGCAACGCCGGATCGTTAACCCACTGAGCAAGGGCAGGGATCGAACCCGCAACCTCATGGTTCCTAGTCGAATTGTTAACCACTGCGCCACGATGGGAACTCCTCTGATTCCTTAAACGGCGGTACTTAACCTCTCTGAGCCTCAGGTCTTTCCTGTATAAACATGGGGGTGATGACAGTGCCAACATTTCTGGGCTGTGATTAAATGTGATTATATGTGTGAGAGGCCAGGACAATGCAAGCTATACACTAGGCACTTCAGAAGCGTGGCTATACGGACGGAGCTTGGTTCACCTGCAGGTTGGGTGTGGCGAGTGACTTATCGCTAGAAAACCAATTGGGTACAGCTGGGTTTTGCCACAACAAGCCAGATAAAAGCCTGGCATCTTGCCTCGATGGCCTGGGTGTTCCCTTTGCTTATTGAAGCATGATGACCTACAAATCATTTCGTGCCTTCCCTTGTGGGACATTCATCAAATAGTACCTATGTTTTCCTCGTGCTCGGAGAGGCATTAGGGCAAACGCTGAACAAAATAACCCTGCATGCACAGTTGAGTCCCTTTAGACCGAAAAACCCAATCAGCACTCTGCAGAGTGCGGATGGCTATTAAATGAGCTCGTGTGTTTCAGTGATTTAAATGTGACGTGCTCACACCCGGGTGCCTGGCCCCCTCGTGGAAGCAGTTCTGTAAGCATATAAGCCCCTCAGCAGTGCAAGAGGATGCCTGGGGCAGTGGGCTGAGGAGGGCTGCTGAGGA
This sequence comes from Phacochoerus africanus, assembly GCF_016906955.1. Classification (NCBI taxonomy): domain Eukaryota; kingdom Metazoa; phylum Chordata; class Mammalia; order Artiodactyla; family Suidae; genus Phacochoerus; species Phacochoerus africanus. Next base: position 46,624,094 of record NC_062557.1, read on the forward strand.
GAGAGACCTGTGGGAAGAGGTGATGCTGGATCGAAGTCTGAAGAAGGAATTGGGACTCACCAGGTAGACAGATGTGAGGATGGCGGGGGTGGGGTGAGCCGGAAGGGGGAGGAGGGTGCCCCAGGCAGCTGGAACAGGTGAAGCAGAGAGCCTGTTGGATGCACCAGAGGGGGCTGACTGCCTTTGCTGGTCTGGCTGAGGAGTTCCGTCTTTATCCTCAGGGTGAACAAGAGCAATAGAAGGATGATAAGCAGAGGGTTTTGCTCTGGGATAAGGACAGAGCCAGCCTGGAAATGGTTGGGAGGATCCAAACCTCCTTGGGATGGAGAGGAGAAGAGGGGGTGGGTTCAGGAGGGGAAGTGACTGAGTACAAGTGAGGAAGAGGAGAGGGTGTGGCTGGACGCCCAGCCCTCTGGCTTGGGGATCTGGGCGGAGGGCAGGTGGTGCCTTTCGTGGAGACAGGGAATAAGATCAGAGAAAGACGCAGAGCCGGGAGGCTTTCCCTCGGCTTTCACTCGTGGGAAAGTGAGCACACCCAGCTGGCAGGCAGCACGTGTTCACTCTGGAATTCTCAATTGCTTACCCCTAGATGGAGGAATGAATTTTTTTTTCTTTTTGGCATAGGGTTTTTTTTTGTTTTTTGTTTTTTTTTGTATAATTTTTAATACAATAGGATGCAGAGGGTTTTTTTGTTCTTGTTTTTTTGATTTTTTTTGGCTGCACCTGCAGCACATGCAAGCTCCCGGGCCAGGGATCGTATCTGAGCCACAGCAGTGCCTTGAGCCACTGCAGTGACAATGCCAGATCCTAACCCGCTGCACCACAAGAGAACTCCTAAAATGCACAGATCTTAAGCCTTCAGGTCAATGCATTTGGACAACTGTCCTGTAAATGTCACTCAGAACAAGAAGTAGGACGTTTCTGTCTCCCTAGAAAGTTCCCTACGTTCCTTTCAGTCGGCCGCTCCCCTGCCCCCCCATCACTTTTGGTTTCCTGTCACTATAATTTAGTTTTTCCTGTTCTAGAACGGCATGTACTTGGAATCATATGTATACATTCAGTGTCCACGTTGTATCCACGGGTTGGTTGCTCTTTGTCCGGGCTGAGCTTTTCCATTGAACGAACATGTCCCAATTTCTCCGTTCTTGGGTGGATGGAGGTGTGAAAAGTTTCCACTTTGGAGGTGGGGAAGGGCTTTTATAAACGCTCTGTGTATAATTCTCTTTATGGACATGGTTTCCGGTTCCCCTGGGTAAATACCTGTGAGTAGCCTTGTAGGGCTGTAGGGTGAATGTATGTTGTGTTTATAATAGTTCTTCAAAGCGGTTGTACCAAACTCTACCCTGACCGGCAGTGTGTGAGGGTTCCCTGTGTTCAGATCTTCTCCAGCCTTTGGTGTCGCGAAGTCTTGGACATTGGCTGTTCTAGCTTGTGAAGTGGGTTTAAGTCACATTTCCATGGTGACCAATGATGCTGGACACCTTTCCGTATACTTATTTGGCCACCTGCCTGTCTCCTGTTTTGAAGTGTCTGTTCAAGTCTGTTCCCTGTTTTTTTGTTGCTGTTGTTGTCGATTGCTAAGAGTGCTTTGCATAGTCCGGATAGGAATCCTTGGTCCAACACGCAGCTGCCCAAGTTTTTGGCTTTCATATCGTTTGGTTCTGCCTATCGGGAGGCGCTAGGCATTAGAGAGGCATTTGCAGATTCTTCTCAGGAAATTAGAAGCTGTAACATGCTTTAGTTGTGGTAATTCCTTCTGTTGTCGAAATAATGACAGAACGTGGTTTTGCTCTCCGTTCTAGCTTCACTCTCCAGTGGCGCTGGCTCCATAAAAAAAAGTCACTTCGTCCCTCTGAACCTCGGTTTTCTCATATAGAAACACGGCACCATGCTGGTGCCCCTTTTTCCAGGCTGTTGCAGGGATGAAATGACGATTCTGGGCGTGAGACGCACTGTGGCTGACTCCTGTTCTAGGCGTGATCGGAGCTGGGCGTAGGCACATGAGCGGCTCTGTACCTTAGCAAATCTGTTTATTTATGGTGCCAGGGAGAGTTCTTCCCAGCTGTTAAGAAAGCCAGCGTTAGAGTCTTTCTTTCCAAGATGGTCTTTCCTTTGCTTTATTTTTAAAAAATAGGGCTAAGTTCCAAACTTCAAATTTTGCAGTAGGGAGAACAGGGCAGTGAACCCTCGGACCCAGTTTTTTGGTTTTTATGGTTTGTTTGAATGACCTTTGTCTGAATTTTGATCATCCCTGACAAGAGGACAAGCTAGCCCCTTTTATCCTGACTGGCTCTTCTTGAACGTGTAAGTAGGTTCTTTGGGGTCATTTGTTCTATACTTCAGCTGTCCGATTCCCCTTCCCCCTCCCCCCCCCGCTTTTTTTTTTCCTTAAAACCTTTAATGTCCAGTACAACATAGGTATAGAAAAGTGCAGAAGACATAAATGCACAAGTTAATGCATTATTGTAAACTGAACTGCCATGTAACTAATTGCATCTAGATCAAGAACTAGGAGTTCCCTCGTGACTCAGCGGGTTAAGGATCCGGCGCTGTCACTGCTGTGGCTCTGCTTACAACTGTGACATGGGTTCAGTCCCTGGCCCCAGAACTTCCACATGCCGTGGGAGTGCCTCACCTCTCCCCCCAAAATAACCAGAACTTTGGCAGACTCTAAAAGCCTCCCGTGTGCCCCTGTCCTGGGACAGCCCCCTCCTCGGCTTCAAAGGGAACCATCACCCTGACTTCTGTGGCAGCCACTTCCTTGCCTCCCTCCAGAATGTTCAGCCTAAGGGGACTTCCCTAAAGCCTCTGGTTTAGTTTTACCTGCTTGGGAGCTTTATATAAGTAGAATTATTTATTAATCTTAAAATGAGGTCACATTAGTCAGACTTTTCACTTAAGATGGATGTTTTTGGATGTAAGCTATTATACATGGAGGAGGTAAACCACAAGGTCCTACTGTAGAGCACAGAGAACTATAATCAGTGTCCTATGATAAACCATAATGGAAAAGAATTTGTAAAAAAGAGTGTGTGTGTGTATACACATATATGTATGAATCACTTTGCTATGTGGCAAAAATTAACACAACCATGTAAATCAACTGCACTTCAATAAAAAAAATAAGGTGGAGTTCCCTGGTGGTGCCGGGGGTTAAGGACCTGGCATTGTCACTGCTGTGGCTTGGGTCACTGCTGTGGTTCAGGTTCAGTCCCTGGCCTTGGAGTGTCTGCATGCTGTGGGCTCTGCCAAAAATAAAAATAAGATGGGTGCTTCTGTGTCATGAGAAGAAATCTTCAGCCCCCCTGTGGCTTTCATCCTAAGTTTTTCTTTCGCCTTCCGTCACGGGGTATAGGCGTCATTGTTCTGCATTTCACGTTTGGAACTCTTGTTTCACTTTTGAGACCTATTTTCCATCTCACTTTTCCCAGGAAGACGTCGCACAGCCCTGCAGACGCTGGCCGATGGTTCTCGCACCTCGCTCCGTTGCCTAACACTTGCCGATTGTTTCAGAGTGTGGCATAGAGAGGGCAGAAAGGGAGGGCGAAAGTTCCACACGTGGAAGCCGGTGGCCCCAGGTCTGATGAGCCTCGTGGAGCTCGGGCCCTATGGAGAAGGGCCCCATTTCAGATGGCCTCACCCTGTTTTCAGACCAAATGCCCTGTTTTGTCTCTGGCTGGAAATACCTGTCTTTCACAGCCACCTTATTCTTTTGGCCAAAAGGGTGTTCTGCTCCCCAGTATGTGTGTGAGAGATTTGACCTACAGACTCCTGCTCTGTCCCCTTGGGGAAGGAGAAACCCCTCGTCCTCTCTTTCCTGCTTCTTCCCTCCATTAGTAGAGATCCTTGCTTCTCCTGGAAGAATCTGTGGCTTTTCTGTGGCCTCCCTATTTGGGGTCTGATTGTTTGGTTTTAATGGGAAAAATAAGCACTTATTTTGAATTTTCTCTCTAGGCTCAAATGACTTTTTTTTTTTTTTAACTCTACTGCATGTGAATTACAGGAAATGATATTATGTTGGGGAAATGGGTCACTTCCAAGATTTTTCTCTCCAGGAAAAGCATAACATTAATTTATTAAGAAAGGTTCAAACAGGTAACAAAGAAACACTTAAGATATTTTCTCCTTTTTTGTGCTCCTAATCACAATCTTATCATAAACTTCAGCCCTGGTGGCTAATCCAAAGTTATTTAATTAAATTATTATTATTATTATTATTATTTTGTCTTTTTAGGGCCACACCTGCAGCATATGGAGGTTCTCAGGCTAGAGATCGAATTGGAGCTCCAACTGCCAGCCTACACCACAGCAACGCAGGATCCAAGCCACACCTGCAAGCTACACCACAGCTCACAGCAACACCAGATCCCTAACCCACTGAGCAAGGCCAGGGATCGGACCCGCAACCTCATGGTTCCCAGTTGGATTCATTTCCACTGCGCCACAACGGAAACTCTTTAATTAAATTCTTTAATTTTACATCTGAGGAGATAAAGAAGCATACCCCCCCCCCAAAAAAAATGATTAGCTCAAGGCTGTGTGTTGTCTTCAGGGACCAAAAAAACTAGGAATTAGGCCCTGAATGGCAAGACCGACCCCCCTTCCCCATTATGATTTTTTTCTTTTTTGTACTTCTTTTTTTGGCTGTGCCTGCAGTATGTTGTAATGATTTAAAAAAAAAAAAAAAAAACACTGTGATCTCAGTTTCTCTAACAAAAAATTTCTCCAGTGAAACCTCATCCTTGAACTTGGTTCGTAAGAAGAGTTGCTTGGACTAAAAGGGGAATTTCCATTCTTGACCAAACAAAACATAGCTCAGAAATTTTACTTGAAAGATGAATTGAGCTTGATGTCATTTTGTTCGTCATTTTCTTCTTAGACCGAAACAGTGCTTCACCACAGTGGGCATTGTGGTTGAATTCCATACCTGTGAGAGAAGCTTCTAGAGACCTTTGGCTTGAAAGGCGCACACTTAGCTGAGTTCTTTCTCCTGAATCATCCGTTTTGCTGCCCTCCTCCAGAGCAGTTGCAGGAAGCTCTCTTCCACGAGCCCCCTCCCCCGTCGGGGGGGGGGTGGTGGCGGGGGGGGGGGTGTCTCACAATCTCCGGTTTTCCTTTGATGTCCCTTGGCCATCACTCAGCCAGCGGTGTCCTTACCTAGTCGCTGGCGAGGCCTCCCGTCCCCTGGTCCCAAACCAAACTCATTTCTCCGCCTCCCCCAGTTTTTCCTCCACGTCGTCCTCTCCTTCTCTCTCTACTTTCCAGTTCATTCGTTCAGTCATTCAGTCATGCAGCCAACAGTGGAGCTTTTAGCTGGTTCCACCTGGTTTTTAAGGCTCTGGTGAGATCCGATAACCATGAACCCAAACCTTTACCCAAGCGAGAAACCTTGGCATCTCTCCACCCCTTCTCCCTGCTCCCCATTCTCTGAATCTGATTAGATCCCACGTTTAGTTTTAGTAATCCCTTAACTAGTCCAGCAACCTCTAGTTTCACTTGCCCTACACAGCTTCTCCAGCAGTTGTTCATGTCGCAGACCTTCCGTGCGGATGGGTGAAGTCCAGAACTCCTTGGCTTGGACCCCAAGGCCTCCTGCCCTCCCCCCGCCCCGCCCGCTTCCTGCCCTCTCACCTGGGCACTACCCTCTGCAATGCCTATCTGCTCCAGACGGTCTCACGCCACCACTTGCTGTCACACCTTTGTGCCTGCTGGTTCCTCCGGCAGGATGCCCTTCCCCTCTCTGTCTGGTGAAGTTGTGTTTACAATAAGCCACTGTCCCTTCAGAGGTCACCCCGTCTAAGAAAGCTTCCCTCCCCTGTGTTTATCACTTGGCTCTACACCCCTCAGTGATGGCGTCCGTCACCTATATTCTAGTTCATTTTTGTCTGTCCCCCCCTCCAGATCATGTCCCCAGGGTACAGCCCAAGTTTTCTAGGTCTGGCTTCATTTCCAGTGGTTTGTTTCAATGACGACACAGATCAGGGTCCTGCTTGTCAGCCCCTGTGGCTTCGGGCTCCCCTTCTCCCACTGCTTCCCACCCTCCACACTAGCCCCAGTGCCTGGCATTCCTCAGCCCTAAAACTTGCCCTTCCCCGCAAGTAGGGCGTGCCCTTGCCTCTCCCTCTGTTTTGGCTGCCTTACCCCATCCTGCTCAGGACCTGCCTGATAAAATCCAGTGCATCCTTCAAAAAAGCAGCTCAGATGTCTTTTTCTTGCCTTGCTCTAACTGAAAACGAGACTAAGTCACCAAAATAACTAATACTTACGTGGCACTAACCCTAAGCCCCAGACACTGTTCCAAGCATGTGGTTCTTGACACAAAGGCAGTGCTCAACCGATGATAACTAAGATTATTTTGATTTTTAACAGTAAGCTGCGTGATCTTAATGGCACTGTTTAGGTGTTTCTTTGGAATCATTCTTTTGTCATTTTTGTCTTGTTGCAGCTAATTTATGTATTTATTCGTCTAGAGCAGATTCTGGTTCTCTGCAGAACTTTCTCTGCAGTAAGGATGGGCTGCCTTGTTCTGTGATAAAGGGATTGTGCTCTAGAGGAGACAACTCACTCAGAGGAGGAGGATTCTTTGTTAGGAGTGAGTGCTGGCGATTTAAAAGAAACCCAGAAGCGTTTGTTCTCCCGAGACCTCCATTTGTCCCCGCCCTCCAGCCCTTTCACTGTCTTAGGCAATAAGGGAACACCTGTCTGTTGCCGGGAAGATGGGTTGTGTGCAGGTGATTTCTGGTTTTTTGCTGTTTTGTTTTGTTGTTTTGCTTGTGTTTTCCAGGCTAGGGGTTGAATTGAAGCTACCGCTGCCAGCCTACACCACAGCCACAGCAACACCAGATCGGAGCCGTATATGCCACCTACACTGCAGGGGTGGAACCTGCATTTTCTTGAATCCTAGTTGGATTCGTTACTGCTGAGCCACAACGGGGACTCCTACATGCAGGTTTAAACATTTTTCTTTAATCAGCTGCGGGAGGATTTGCTTTTTCTTTGGAGGGACACAATTTCCTACAAACTCACTTAAATATGATTATCGTGATTAATGTGGCCAAAGCTTCTAGGACTTCACTTCCCCCAGGCCATCTAGCACAAGGGCTCAGGAGGCCTCAGAGAAGCAGAAACTAGACGTTTCCACCAAGAGTCTGATGTCGTCCAATGTGTAATCTCGAAGGTGAGACCTTTCTGTGATTGGGCTTCGTGTTACTTACTCTGGGTTCTCCAGAGAAAAAGACCCCATGGGACCCATCTACTTATAGTGAATATTTATCTCCCTATATTTAATATAGTAATGCATGTAAATATGTTAAAATAGTTGATAAGATATATTAAAATACATAAAATATTTGATAATGTATATTGAATATATTAAAAATATTTAGTGTGTGGGAAAGCGTGTGTGTGTGTGTGTGTGTGTGTGTGTGTTTGTAAGTGAAGAGATTTATTATAAGGAATTGGCTCATGGAGTGATGGAGGCTGAGAAGTTCCAAGCTCTGCACTTGGCAAGCCGGAGACGCAGGAGAGCCAGTGGTGTGAGTTCTAGTCCAACAGCAGGACAAGCCTTGTCCCAGCTGGAAGACTGGCTGAGAGCACGAGCTCTCCTGTGGGCAGCTTTTTGTTCTAGTCAAGCCTTCAGTGGTTGGATGGGGCCTACCCACGCCGGGGAGGGCCGTCCGCTTCATCAGCCTGAGTCACGTGTTAATCTCCTCCAGAAACACCCCCGCAGACCCACCCAGAATAATGGTTTGCCAAATATCTGGGCACCCTGTGACCCAGAAAGGTTGACCCAGAAAATGCACCCTCATAGGTGCAGCACACACACATACTGGCTCTCTTCTGTCTTTCTTTTTTTAAAAAAAATTTTTTTTTAAGTTTTATTTCTTTTTGCCTTTTTAAAAAAATTTTTATTATTTATTTATTTATTTTTTTGTCTTTTTGCCATTTCTAGGGCCGCTCCCGCAGCATATGGAGATTCCCAGGCTAGGGGTCTAATCGGAGCTGTAGCTGCCAGCCTACGCCAGAGCCACAGCAATGCGGGATCCGAGCCGTGTCTGCAACCTACACCACAGCTCACGGCAACGCCGGATCGTTAACCCACTGAGCAAGGCCAGGGATTGAACCCGCAACCTCATGGTTCCTAGTTGGATTCATTAACCACTACGCCACGACGGGAACTCCCTCTTTTTGCTTTTTAGGGCCACACCCACAGCATTTGGAAGTTCCCAGGCTAGGGGTCGAATTGGAGCTGCAGCTGCCGGCCTACATCACAGCCATAGCAACGCCAGATCTGAGCTGCGTCTGCAACCTACACCACAGCTCACGGCAACACCAGATCCCTGACCCACTGAGCGAGGCCAGGGATTGAACCTGCATCCTCACGGATGCTAGTTGGATTGGTGTCTGCTGATCCATGATGGGAACTCCCATCTTTCTGTCTTTTAAGGACGAGGTTCCGTGTCCTGGCCTTGAGTGTTTGGCAGCCTAGCCGGCATTAGGGCTTGACACTGGCACTCTCCACGTTGTCCCAGGCTCTTCCACATACAGCCAGTATTATTTCAGGCCTTCTTTGTTCTGTAGGAGAACCACAGCCCCTCAACTTCTTTGGATTTTGGCTGCAGCACCCATGGTGTATAACATTCCATGCATAACATACTTCCAGGGACATGTCCCAGTTTTGACAATTCCTCCCCCATACCCCCACCCCCATGTTTCCCAAGAAATAAAGCAAATAGCACTGCAGATGCCTCGTGACATGTTCATACAAGCTTTTTACAAGCTTGGGAGTAACTCTTACGTGTTGGTCAGTAATGTAGCACAGCCAGATCGGGCATGGCCGGAACATGTAGTTCCCAGGTAGCGAGCATCCCTGAGCTTTATCCACGCAAGGAAGCTTATCACGAACAAATGCATGCGGGAGTTCTCCTGGAGTGCAGTGGGTTAAGGCTCCGTTGTTGTTGCTGCGGGTGGCCTGGGTGGCTCCCATGGTGCAGGTGCAGTCCCTGACCTGGGAACTTCAGCATGCAGTGGGCGGGGCAAAAAAAAAAAAAGTCCATGTGCTGTGATTTCCATTTGCAAAAGAAATGATTGAGAAACTTGCCTCCACGTGGTAAGAGTAATAGGTTTTGTTGTTTACCTCATGTCCTGAGATGATGGTACTAGACTAGTCTTCAGCACTCGAGGGGTGTATACTCCTCGGTTAATGCTGGTTGCCAGCCTGGCTCCAGAATTAGAGCTGGGAAGGAGTTCCCATCGTGGCTCAGCGGTAACAAGCCCGGCTAGCATCCATGAGGATGCAGGTTCAATCCCTGGCCTTGCTCGGTGGGTTAAGGACCCGACGTTGCCGTGAGCCGGGATTTGACTCCTAGCCCAGGAACGTCTGTATGCCGCTGGTGCAGCCATAAAAAGAAAAAAAAGGAAAAAAAAAAAAAAGGCTCTTCTGTCCATCTTCCAAATCACACAATAAATTCAAGGTGCTTTCCCTGTTATGACTGCACGGCAGAACCAGCGCTTTGCTGAGTTAACGCTCCCTCTCTTTCTCCAATCTGTTACCTGTATCCCCGTGTTGGAGAATTGGAGTTAGGAAGTGATTTAGGAGCATATGGAAACCAAAAGAACGCCAGCAGAGGCTTAGAGCAGGGCTTCTCAACCTTGGCACTTTTTTTCTTTTTAGGGCCGCACTTGCAGCATGTGGAAGATCCCAAGCCAGGGGTCAAAATCCAAGCCGCACCTGCAACCTACACCCCAGCTCACGGCAACACCAGATCCTGAGCAAGGCCAGGGATCAAACCTGAATCCTCATGGATCCTGGTCAGGCTTGTTCCTGCTGAGCCACAATGGGAACTCCCACCTTGGCACTTTTGACATTCTGAACCAGATAATCGTTTGTGTGGGAGGCTGTCCTGTGCACCGTAGAATATTGAACAGTATCCCTGCCTTTTGTCCACTACCTGCCAGTAGCAACCTCTCTCCCCACTTGTGACAACCAAAACTAAAATCACCCTCGGCTGAGAACAACTGGCTTAATTAAAGCAAGTATTCCACCCAGCACCATGCCCCTCTTCTGAGCAGCTGGCTCTCTGAGAGGCATCCTGTTTGTCATCTTTGGCACTGAGGCACCAAGTTGGCAATATTTCACTGAGATCACAAGCTCCCAGGAACACGTGGAGGGAGACCTGGCAGAACTTAGCACATAACTGTCCGTGGGATACAAAAGAGTAAAGAAAATTTTAAAAAGTCAAGATTTTACCTATTTCATGGAGTTCCCACCATGGCACAGTGGGTTAAGCATCCAACTGCAATGGCTTGAGTTGCTGCGGAGGTGTGAGTTCCATCCCTGACCCGGTGCAGTGGGGTAAAGGATCCAACATTGCAGCTGTGTCTCAGATTCAGTCCCTGGCCTGAAGACGTCCATATGCTGCGGGTACAGCCATTTATTATTTCATTTTATTTTATTTTGTCTTTTTAGGGCCACACCTGTAGATTATGGAGGTTCCCAGGCTAGGTGTCCAATCAGAGCTACAGCTGCTGGCCTACACCACAGCCACAGCAACACGGGATCCAAGCCGCATCTGTGACCTACACCACGACTCGTGGCAACGCCGGATCCTTAACCCACTGAGCACTGCCAGGGATCAAACCTGTGTCCTCATGGATACTAGTCAGATTTGTTTCTGCTGAGCCACAACCAGAACCCCAGGTGCGGCCATTTAAAAAAAAAAAAAAAAAGATTTTACTTATTTCACACTTTCTCCTTTCCTTTTCACTCATTTCTCCAGGTAATTTACAAAACTGAGTATTTGAAATGAGGAGTCCTTTCCTAGCGGGTAGAACTGAGGAGGTGTTTCATTGAAACCTACATACACCCGTTATTCTGTGGCCTCTTTCTAAAGTCTGAAGTTTAAACGCTGTGAAAATATCTCTCAGAGTATAAAATAGGTGGAAATGAACAGGAACAGGCACTTTGGCCAAAATGCCTTGAGAAGATGATCCTATTTGCAGCTCAGGGCCATTTCGGGTACTTCAGAAACCTTCCTCCACTTTGCAGTCTGTGTAGTCCAAAACCCTTGTTGGATCAGAGAGAGAGATGTGTCAGGTTGTCCCCTGGAATCTAAAATTGTCTGCCTGGAGCTTGCCGATCAGAGAGCCCGAGCGGGTGCCTGTTGAGTCAGAAGCTAGGACGCTCCTGGGTCGGTGTGAGGAGCCGCTGGAGCCACAATCTGTCCTGGAGGCCTCCCCCAGGCAGTGCGGTCTTTGATGTTACCCCGTGTGTGTGATGCCTGCCTGGCCTCTAAAGAGGAACAGCGTGGTGATGGGGAACTCACAAATAATCAAACAGGAGACACAACACTTGCTTGGTGGATGGGTTCACCAAGGCTCGAGGTTCATCTGGGAGAAGCACCAGACTTGATCAAGGCCCCCGGCTCAGTGTACTGTGCTGTCTGGCTGCCTCCTCGTTTCTGGAACGAATGGACAGCCTTACAAAGACCTTCCAGCCCTGTGCAGAGCCATGGCCTGGCTTGCCACGTGCTCTGCACCTTTTACTGGTGCCGTGGTTTCTGGGATGAATGGGAAGCATCTCTTTGTCCTTCCTGGATATTTCTCTGCTTCTCTGCTCCTTCTGCAAAACATGTGTTGGAGGGTGAACCTGGCAGGGGCCTGTGTGCCACTGGCGCTCCCTTGGTTTCTGCTCTGCTTGACAGAGAGGAGGTTGGAGAGGCTGCCCAGAGGTTCTCATCAAATCTGAAGGAGACTAGGAGGTAAACGGGACAGGAAAGGCGATTCAGTAGAGGGAAGAGCACACGTGAAGGACAGAGGAGGGGTGGGGTCCGGGAACTCTGAGATGAGCTGTGCGTGTTGACCTATATGGTACAGGCAGGCAGTTGGACAGAGCGACAGAGCGACAGGAGCGAATGTCTCTCTCCATAAGGAGCGGGACTTGATCCTGAAGGTGTCAGCAGGTTTAAACAGAAAATGGTGTTTTTAGTAAGAGGACACAGCCACAGGGGGCCCCTGGGTGGGAGAAGGAGCTAAGTGGTCTTGAGAATGGAACTGGAGCTGCTGCAGAGGTCCAGCTAGGAGATATGCATAGCAAGCTCCACGGCCTTGCCCCCACAAAACTCGCGTCACCCTCTGTGCCCCTCCAAAGAGGTCAGCTTCCTGGAACTCTGACGGTCTCACATGACTAGGCAGAGTCCTCGTCCAGCACATTCACTGAACATGGGGCTGCGTACCCCTTGCAAGTTCATTGACTGCTAATACATGTGTTTAAACTGGATTCTCCCCACTTCTGCTGTTTTTCTCTTCATCAAGACTTTGGAGTTACCCGGAAGACCAAACTGCTATTCTCCCAGGCTTGGAGGAAAAGCCAATAGGGTCTTTTAGCTACATCGTTTTACCCAGGTGCTTGTTTGTTTTTCAACAAAGGGAGAATATACTTTTGTAGCCGTGCAAAAGCCCTACCCTGAACACAGTTTAAGGGACTGGAAAGAATTCCCTGGAGACGCCAGGGAACTTGCTGACCAAGCTGGCATCCGTTTTCTTTCCTGTCAAATGTTTCTACTCAAATGTTCTGACTCTAGCCTGAGGCTGGCACCAGCTGAGCGTTTGCAGCAGAGAAGTATTTGAATGTTGGCCTTGCCCTGACCCATGTTCAAATCATTTGTTTCACTAAGGGTATATATTATGAGATAGCAGACCAGATTAGCTCACATCCAGCAGTCGAATTGCTGATTCAGTTAAAAAGTCTTTACTCGATGGGGCCTGGCCTGAGATGGGGTGACCTCCAGGGCTTCCAGAACTTTCCTAAAAGAAGAGGCCTTCCCTCTTTTTCTTTAATTATTAAAAGCAGAGCTACATGCACATGGTTAAAGCTTCTAAGCTGCACTGAAGGATACAAGGGAGTATAATTTGATAACCACACATCCCCCTAAAATACGAATATATAGGTATACTGTATTTTTCTCCATGCATTTCTAAATATGCACAGCTCTGCCCCTTGGCAACCACAAGTCTGTTCTCCATGTCTGTGGGTCTGTTTCTGTTTTGTAGATAGGTTCATTTATGCCATATTTTAGATTCCACATATAAGTTAGATCATGTGGAATTTGTCCTTTTTTTTTTTTTTTTTGTCTTTTTAGGGCCGCACCTGCGGCATATGGAGGTTCCCAGGATAGAGGTCTCATCAGAGCTGTAGCTGCTGGCCTATGCCAGAGCCATAGCAATGCCATATCTGAGCCACGTCTGCGACCTACACCACAGCTCACAGCAATGCTGGATCCTTAACCCACCGAGCAAGGCCAGGGATTGAACCTGCAACCTCATAGTTCCTAGTCAGATTCGTTCCTGCTGCGCCACAATGGGAACTCCTGTCTTTTTCTTTCTGACTTACTTCACTGAGTATGAGAATCTCTAGTTGCATGCATGTTGCTGCAAATGGCGTTATTTTGTTGTTTTTATGGCTGAGTAGTGTTCCATTGTGTACATGTACTCTGTGTGTTTGTGTGTGTCTTTTTAGATACATCCACAGCATACGGAGGTTCCCAGGCTAGGAGTCGAATCAGAGCTATAGCCCCTATACCACAGCCTACACCACAGCTCACGAAATGCCAGATCCTTAATCCACTGAGCAAGGCCAGGGGTCGAACTTGTGTCCTCATGGATACTGGTCAGATTCATTTCCACTGAGCCATGGGGGAGCTCCTGTACCACAGCTTCTTAATCCATTCATCTGTTGGTGGGCATTTAGGCTGTTTCCATGTCTTGGCTATTGTGAAGAGTGCTGCTATGAACACAGAAGTCCACGTATCTTTCTGAATTGTAGTTTTGTCCAGATGTGTGCCCAGGAGTGGGAAAGCTGGATCATATGGTAGTTCCATATTTAGTTTTCCTGAGGAACCTCTATGCTATTCTCCGTAGTGGTTGTACCAGTTTACACTCCCAGCAACAGTGTAGGAGGGTTCCCTTTTCTCCACACTGTTTCCAGCATTTTTTATTTGCAGACTTATTAATGATGGCCATTCTGACCGGTGAGAGGTAGTACCTCATTGTACTTTTGATTTGCATTTCTCTAATAACTAGTGGTGCTGAGCATTTTTCATATCTTGCCCATACATTTTTGCACCCTTATGCATGAGTATCTGTAGGATAAACTTCTAGAATTGGAATTGCTAGGCCAAAGGGCATGTACGCTGTCAACTTCGTTAGACTTGGCAAAGTCCTTCAGGTAAAATGTGGGGCTGGGGTTGCTTTATAGAAAAGGGCTAACTCCAGCTGTTGACGGCCAGCCTAAAATGCTGGTAGCTTCCTCTTCCCCCCAAATGTTGCTGCTCCCTAATACAGAGGCAGGAAGCAAATGCATTAGACTGTAAGGCAGCACTGACCCTGGCGAGGAGCACGGATGACATTCAACAAGACAGATGGCCTCTGGGGACCTCGGCTTTTCTCGTCTGTTCATTGTGGGCAGGATGGCCTGTGTGGTCCCATTCCTGGTTCATGGTTCTGAGGCTTAGGTGCCCAGCCTCTGGGAGAGGCTTAAGCGGGAGGTGAAATGTCAGAATCAGCCCTTCTGTGTCTGGATCCTTTGCCTTCCCCTTCACTGAACGAAGCGAGAAGGCTCCCGGGCATCCCTCTGGTGCTTCCCCGGGGAAGGGCACAGCCTGAACAAGTCCTGGGTCATCTGTGTTTTCAGATTTCAAAAAACAGTTTACTTAACTGGGCATCGTCCTCTTTGCTCCGTTAACGCCCAACACATTCCTTCAGGAGGCCCTTTATCATCAAGTCCTCCGAGTAAGTTCAGTTAGCTTGGAGGTGATCTCTGGGTGGAAGTCTGATAAAAAATCCTCTGCGACGTTGGACCTGAGACGCGTCTGGAGAGGGAAGAAAAGCGAGATGCATTTCTTCACAGTTTCATCTTCCTCGTGGTCCAGCTGATGTTTATCAGGGGAAAACAGCCCGAGGGAGAAGGCCGTTCAGATGGCAGAGCCTCTGGTTGGTGTCCTTCACAGTCAGCCCCGGACCTCGTGCCTTTGGCCTTGACGCCGTCGTCTCATGTTGTGCGTGGAGTGCTCACACCCGTCTGTGTGATGTAGCACTCCCGGCCGCTTTCGCACATTCAAGACCTAACAAGGTGGGACTGCCCATCGTGGCGCAGCAGAAACGAATCTGACTAGTATCCATGAGGACGCAGCTATGATCCCTGGCCTCGATCAGTGCGTTAAGGATCTGGCGTTGCCGTGAGCTGTGGGGTAGGTTGCAGACGCGGCTCGGATCCCGCGTTGCTGTGGCTCTGGTGTAGGCCGGCAGCTACAGCTCCGATTGGACCCCTAGCCTGGGAACCTCCATATTGCCTCGGGAGCGGCCCAAAAAATAGCAAAAAAAAAGACAAAAAAAATGTAATTGAAGGGTATAGTCCGTTGCTGGTAGTCCGTTTTCGAGTCTGAATTTGTCTGTTAATCTCATGATTAGATTCGAGTCAAACACTTTTGTCAGGAACACTATAAAGATACCCTTTGCATCCTTTGATGTATATGTTCTCTTGTATTTTATCAGGAGGCATGGTTTTGTCCCATTATTGGTGCCTTAGTCTGTTTGAGCTGCTGTAACAAAAATACCATGGAAAGAGCGGCTTTAGTAACATTTATTTCTCACAGTTCTGGAGACTGACAAATCCTCAGCCACAGCACCAGCAGATTGGGTGTCTGGTGAGGGTTCCCTCCATAGCTCAAAGGTGTCTATCTTCTCGCTGTGTCTTCCTGTGGCCAGACGAGGCAAGGGAGCTCTCCGGCGTCTTTTATAAGGGCACGAACCCAGTTCACGAGGGCCCCACCCTCATGGCCTAATTGCCTCTCAAAGGCCCCACCTCCTAATGTCATTAGGTGTGGGGGTTAGGATTTCAGCATATGAGTCTGGGGGACACAAACTTGAAGTCCGAAACAGTTGGTGATGCTGAATTTAAACACTTTGGTTTAAGACCGTAGCCGCCAGATCTCCCTCTTGTTGCGGCAGTTGTCACGGCAGTTCCTTGCCTTTGTAACTAGCAAGGAACCAGCGGTGTGATAGTTTAGGACCATAGGGTCACATATTCTGTTTCAAATAACTTGTCATCCTGTGGCTTCAGCATCCATCGAAGATTGATGATTGTTGCCTAAATCTGTTTCTCCATTGATCCTTGCAGAATGCTGATCTTTAAATTCCGTTACGTTGATTAGCTTGTATCCTTTTATAAAGAAGAGAGAAACCTTTGTGCCTTCCTCCTTTTGGGGGGGAGGCATTTCAGACTCAGGGTTTTTTTTTTTTTTTTTTTTGGTAAAAATGCCGTAGTTCATTAACTGCATTACTTTTGGGCGGAGTTCTGTTTGTTTGCCTTTTTACAGCGGCACCTGCGGCACATGGAAGTTCCCAGGCCAGGGATCAAATCAGAGCTGCAGCTGCCGGCCTACACCACAGTCACGGCAACGCCTGATTTGAGCTGCCTCTGTGACCTCTGCTGCAGCTTGAGGCAACATGGGATCCTTAACCCCCTGAACAAGGCCAGGGGTCGAACCTGCATCCTCACAGAGGCAATGTCGGGTTCTTAACCCACTGAGCCACAGTGGGGACTCCTTCTTTACTCTTTTTAGTGTTCAAATTATCCCAAGCTCAGTAAATGAGAACCTTTACAAGGTGGCCCTTGGGTCCTTTTAACCCGCCCCTGACATTCTCTAAGTGATTTCTTCACTTTTTTGACACAATCAGGTGCCTCAAGCTCAGCTTGTGCTTTCCTGGACTCAATCTTGGAATCAGCTGTTTCTCCAAGAAACCTATTTCCTTTTAGTGGAGCAGCGGTATTTAAAACCAAAATCTGGGTGTAAACTCTACTTATTGCTAGGGACGTCACTGCTTCCAGGTGAAAGAACTAAGAAATTTAAATGTTTTCCTTAAAAATCTCGAGTTCAGGAGTTCCCGTCGTGGCTCAGTGGTTCACAAATCCGACTAGGAACCATGAGGTTGCGGGTTCGATCCCTGCCCTTGCTCAGTGGGTTGAGGATCCGGCGTGGCCATGAGCTGTGGTGTAGGTCACAGACACGGCTCAGATCCCGTGTTGCTGTGGCTGTGGTGTAGGCTGGTGGCTACAGCTCCGATTCGACCCCTAGCCTGGGAACCTCCATATGCCGCGGGAGCAGCCCAAGAAATGGCAAAAAGACAAAAAAAAAAAAAATCTCGAGTTCGTAGCAATATGTTCTATTTAGAACCAGCATCACAGCGTTCGTCCTTACTGTGCCCATTGCATGTTTAAGTCCCTCATGTCACAGAGTGAGACCCTCGCTTACAGAGTGACAACACTGATATCACGGCCAACAATAAACCTATTAAGTAAAGTTCAAGATTTTTTTTTTTCTTTTCAAGTTCGTCTCCATTTATTAAGTGACCTAAGCTGCTGATGTACATTTGACCACATCCAAAGAAGGGGGAGAGCAGCCAGAAAACTGTATCCAAAAGTCACTCGAATGAGTTGCCTTTTTTTTGCGCAGATGCTATTATCATAACAGGCTCATATGGTTCTGTTCATATTCAGCTTCAGGATATGCTTTTTCCCCTCATACATTTTATTTGATTTTATCGTTTTAATATGTAAAATATTTCATGGTGCAAAAAGCCAAAACTGTATAAAACCATATCCTAAGAAAAGTCTCACTTCTACTGCCAGAAGTAATCATTTTCTCCCCCCACCCACCCCCCCACCCCACCCCCCTTTTTTTTTGGCTGCCTCATGGCATATGGAGTTCTCAGGCCAGGGATCAGATCTGAGCTGCAGTTGCAACCTGCAAGGCAGCTGGGACAATGCTGGATCCTTCAACCCGTCGTGCCAGGCCGGGGATGGAACCTGCGTCCTGGCACTGTGGAGATGCTGCCGATCCATTGTGCCACAGCAGGATCTCCAGAAACAAACATTTTCATGCCTTTCTTTTCTTTCTTTCTTTTTTTTTTTTGAATTTTTAGAATGATAGTTGATTTACATAGTTCTGTCCACTTCTACTGTACTCTTTTCTGATTTATCCGTTCTGTTTTATTGTGAAAGTCACCAACACCTGTCTGTATCAGGACCTGTTCTTTATACACACACGGAACAGTCCTCATTGCTGGTTCTCAGGGTCAGCCGTAACCAGAGGAAACGAATTAGAAACAGCAAAGTGCCTTCTCTGTCCTACTCGCTCTGTGAATCTGCCCAGCTTTGTCTGCTGCTTAAGCATCCGTGCAAAAGCAACGCTCTCTGCGGGAGGAGCATGAACGGGTGACCGCGAGGGCTCGAGGCGCAGGCCTTTCCGGTAGAATGAAGACGTCTGAGGAGTTCCCGTCGTGGTGCAGTGGTTAGCAAATCCGACTAGGAACCATGAGGTTGCGGGTTTGATCCCTGCCCTTGCTCAGTGGGTTAACGATCCGGCGTTGCCGTGAGCTGTGGTGTAGGTTGCAGACGTGGCTCGGATCCCGTGTTGCTGTGGCTCTGGCGTAGGCCGGTGGCTGCAGCTCCGATTAGAACCCTAGCCTGGGAACCTCCATATGCCGCGGGAGCGGCCCAAGAAATAGCAACAACAACAACAAAAAAGACAAAAAGACAAAAAAAACAAAACAAAAAAAACGTCTGAGTTTGGTTCTGACGGTCTGTCGAATCGCCTCTGATGGAAATGGAATGGACTCTGGGATCCATGAAACAGATTTTGACGAAGCAGATCCGTTGCTTCTCTGGCGGGCCTTTTAGTGCAGCTGTTGTTTTTTGTGCTTGAGTAATCTGGGTTTCCCTTTCCTTTTCATACAGTTTTATTTGGTTTTAATCCCTCCTGCCGGAGAGTTGCTGGGAACACATTTTTTCTTTAGCGTAAACATCGGGGGGAAGTTAACTTTTCACATTTGTTGCTGTTGTTCTTTACTTGACATTAAGGAGCTTTTATAAGCAATTAAAACTAAAAGAAAACCCAAACCAAAAATTCTCCTAAACTCCAAATGACCTCGGTAGGAATCTGTTCCAGGATTTCTCGTCTCAACTCCTTGGTAAGTTTAGGGAGTGAGTCTTTGTCCCCCTTCCAAACGACAACTTTGAACTGTTGGTCAATGTGCATAAACACTTCGAACAGCTTCCATTAAATATGGTTTTGGGGTCAGACGGAGAAGAGTTAATCTTGAAACTATAGCTGGACAGGAAACTGGATCTGAAAGTATTTCCTGGAATGTCTTGGTCCTTTTCTCTCTCTCTCTCTCTCTTTTTTTAAGGGCTGCATCCACAGCATATGGAGGTTCCCAGGCTAGGCCACAGCCACAGCCACACAGGATCTGAGCCCCATCTGCGACCTACACCACAGCTCATGGCAACAAAGGATCCTTACCCACTGAGTGAGGCCAGGGATCGAATCCACGTCCTCATGGATTCTAGTTGGGTTTGTCACTGCTGCACCACGACGGGAACTCCGACTTGGTCCTTTTCTCGAATGGCGTATGTTCTTGGTAAAGAAACTCTCTGAGGGGAGTTCCTGTCGTGGCGCAGTGGTTAACGAATCCGACTAGGAACCATGAGGTTGCGGGTTCAATCCCTGCCCTTGCTCAGTGGGTTAAGGATCCGGCGTTGCCATGAGCCGTGGTGTAGGTCGCAGACGCGGCTCGGATCCCGTGTTGCTGTGGCTCTGGTGTAGGCTGGTGGCTACAGCTCCAATTAGACCCCTAGCCTGGGAACCTCCATATGCCGCAGGAGGGGCCCAAGAAATGGCAAACAGACACACACACACACACAAAGAAGAAACTCTCTGAGACAGTGGGGGTGGGTGGCCTTTGAACCAGATCCTTCCCGTAGTGAATCATTTTGTCAGTTCTTCCTTGGATGATGAAGCCCCTTCTGACCGTGTCAGGGTGCTCAGAGTAGCGTTAAGTAAACTCTGAAAATTGACCACCGCCTGCTCATGGCTAGAGATGGGAGAGAAAGGGAAGCGTCAGCTATTTACTGATATTTTCCAAATCTCAGTCATTCTGGTACCACCTTCGTGGTTTTGTCGTGTTAGAATGCCAGTTGTATAACCATTTCCATAGTATTTTTCTTTAAATAGACTGACTTTAAAACCTCAGATCGATATCCTTATTAAAAAGTAAGATGAGCAGGTGCTGGAAAAATGTCGATCACTTATTGACATCAAACCAAGAATTTTCCCCCTAAAGTAACTGGAAATACCAGAAGAAAATTTGAAAAAAGGAATAACATTTTGGTTCAGTAGTATCTACCGGTGAATTGCTTGCGCCACCTAAAAAGATCTCCGTTCGCTATAGATAAGGAATTCCGTGTAGAGAAACATTGCCTGATGCCATGTTTTGACTGCCCCGGCTGTATTTGGGAAGGTAGTAACCAATGATACAAAAAACTTCGATGTGTAACTTTTTAATTTAAAAATTTTTTTTTTGTCTTTTGTCTTTTTAGGGCCGCTCCTGCAGCATATGGAGGTTCCCAGGCCAGGGGTCAAATCAGAGCTGTAGCCACCAGCCTACACCAGAGCCACAGCAACACGGGATCCGAGCTGCGTCTGCGACCTGCACCACAGCTCACGGCAATGCCGGATCCTTAATCCACTGAGCAAGGGCAGGGATTGAACCCGCAACCTCATGGTTCCTAGTCGGATTTGTTTCCACTGCGCCACAACAGGAACTGCACAACTTTTTTTTAATATTAGTTTTATTAGAGTATAGTTGACTTAGAAAATTGTGTTAGTTTCGGGTGCACGGCAAAAGAAATCAGTTGCACATATTCATACATCCATTCCTTTTCAGGTGCTTTTCTCATACAGGTTATTACGCAGTATGGAGTGGGTTGCCCTGCGTTATACAGTTGGTCCTTGTTACGTGTCTATTTTATATTCAGTTGTGTGTCTATGTCAGTCTCAGCCCCTAGTTTATCCCCCCCCGCCCTTCCCCTTTGGTAACCATAAGTTTGGTTTCAACATCTTTGAGTCTGTTTCTGTTTTGTAAGTTCTTTTGTATCATTTTTTTTATTAGATTACACGTGCTGGTGATCTCATATGATAGTTTTCTTTCTCTTTCTGGCTGATTTCACTTAGTATTATAATTTCTAGGTCCATCTGTGTGCTATGAATGGCCTTATTTCATTCTTTTTTATGGCTAATACTCCATTGCATATATGTACC
Organism: Phacochoerus africanus; assembly: GCF_016906955.1. Classification (NCBI taxonomy): domain Eukaryota; kingdom Metazoa; phylum Chordata; class Mammalia; order Artiodactyla; family Suidae; genus Phacochoerus; species Phacochoerus africanus. Next base: position 46,645,249 of record NC_062557.1, read on the forward strand.
ACATCGTCTTTATCCAAGTCCTCTGTTGATGGACATTTAGGTTATTACTTCCATGTCCTGGCTATTGTAAAGAGTATGCACAGCTTTTTAAAATGTCCTTTAGAACTAGGGGTTTCATAGCCGTTTGGCAGAGGTCTTTAAAAAACCCTTATTTCAGACCAAAGCACTGAGATTTCCTCTATACACAGAATACATGCATACATATTGTAATCTATGTTCCGAAAAAGATTTAAGTTGACTTATAAGGAAACATAAACTGTGGCAGCATAAAATAAAGGGGAAGCAAAATAAGATAAACATAGAAATAAGAAAATAAAAAATGGGGACCTGTATACCTGCTACATGGGACCATAAAATTTTTCATGAGCTTCCTACTAGCCACTAAGAAAAGGGAAATCATGTCTGTTCCACCATCCCCACAATTAAGATAAAATAAAGCCAACTGCTTTACTTGAGCAGAAGTTCCTGTCAGGATCAGCAGAAACGAATCTGACCAGCATCCATGAGGACACAGGTTCGATCCCTGGCCTCGCTCAGTGGGTTAAGGATGCGGCATTGTTGTGAACGTGGTATAGCTTGCAGACCCAGCTCTGTTCCTGTGTTTTGACCCCTAGCCTGGCAACCTCCATATTGCAGTGGGTACAGCCCTAAAAAGACAAAAAAGAAAAGAAAAACATAAGCCTTTTTTCCAGGAACTTCAGAGAGGAATTTGTGTGGTCTGCTGAGGGATGCCCTCGATATCTTATCATAGACTCTGATAGGCAAAGAAATAGAGAAGGTAGAGCCTTCCACCGAAGAGAAATGTAATCCAGCTGCTTCTGAGAGCAGTCAGCATGCAGTTCAGCTCCCTGCTGCTCTGCCGGGAAGCAGACCCAGGCTTGGGGAGCATCTGCAGATGCCTTCTTCAAGCATTCCTGCCTTTCTCTCACTCCGGAGAGGAGCGTTGAGTTGGATACCGTACTTCCAGATATGCCTGGGCCGTGAGTGAGCTGGGGGTAGGTTGGTGCTCTCTTGAGGAAGCCAAGGAGCCCAATAAGAAGGTGCTGGAAAGATGAGTGGTGGGGCCAGAAGCCCTCTCCGAAGCTCGCATGAATCTGCCCGAGTACAGTTGGCCCGGGAGGGACTGGGTTCTCATATCCACTCCCTGGGGTGTTTTGAGACGGACCAAGGTTTGAAATGTGTAAAACCATCCAGACACCTTGGCCGAGAAGAAAAACCCTCAACAGATCCTTCTCTGATGACCCAGCTTTGATCCTGGTTCCTGCTGAACTCTCTGTGATGGAAACTGAAGGAAGCAGCCTGTCACATGGGACTGTTACTTAATTTATAAATCAACCCAAAGCTGGAAAATGTCTTCCAAAAATAACAACTTTAGCTTTAGAACAGTTCTGGCAACAGTTGATTGGCGTAGGTATGTGTCCATTGGCAATGATAAACTTGCATTATAGGCGGTAAAAGAAGGCCTCCGGTTTTTGTTCTAGAAATGGCGTGTACCCGGGTCATCCAAGAGTGGGATCAGGAGTTCCTGTTGTGGCTCAGCGGTTAACGAATCTGACTAGGATCCATGAGGATGCGGGTTTGATCCTCGGCCTCGCTCAGTGGGTTAAGGATCCGGCGTTGCCATGAGCAGTGGTGTAGGCCAAAGACGTGGCTCGGATCTGGCGTTGTTGTGGCTGTGGCGTAGGCCGGCAGCTGTAGCTCCGATTGGATCCCTAGCCTGAGAACCTCCATATGCCACGAGTGCAGCCCTAAAAAGCAAAAAAAAAAAAAAAAAAAAAAGTGGTGTCACTTATTAGGTCATTGGAAATAAGAGAATGGAAAGCTATTCGCAACTGCTGAAACTGCTCCCCCAGGAAACAGTTCTCATCGTGACCCTTGAACTGTTACAGCAGCCAGAGTGGAGTTCGCGCCCTTGGCCTGTAACTTTTTTCCTGTCTGAAAAGGTGCAGGTCCCTCACAGCCGCAGATAATCTGACGTTTCTGGTGGATTTCTTCACAGAGTGAAGTCTAACGAGGGCGTGAGGTTGCCTACCGCTCATATCAAAGAAACCCTGCCTTATTCAGCGGGTAACTAATCACTGCTGTCTGTCGCCTCTTGTGCCAGGGATGGGCTCAGTCTCACTTTACCATGAAAGCTCCGTCTGGGCCTCTAGACTGATTAGCTGGGGTTCACCTCCTTCCAGGTGAACGTGGCCATCCAGGTGCAGGGCAAGCTCACCATGGAAATTGGAGTTTCTAGTGAAACACAAGTGCTTGGCGAGCTGAGTGGGGCCATACTTTACGACCTGGTGGGGGGAGTTCCCATCGTGGCTCAGTGGGAACGAACCCGACTAGTATCCATGCGGATGTGGGTTCGATCCCTGGTGTTGCTCGGTGGGTTAAGGATCTGTTGTTGCTGTGAGATGTGGTGTAGGATACAGATGCGGCTTGGATCCTGCGCTGCTGGGGCTGTGGTGTAGGCTGGCAGCTGCAGCTCTGATTCAACCCCTTGCCCAGGAACTTCCATATGCCCTGGGTATGGCCCTAAAAAAAAAAAAAAGAAAGAAAGAAAGAAAGAAAAAAAATCCGCAGGATCCTGACCTAGAGCATGCCCCAAAGGGACCTAAGATTCTTCTCTTACTGGAGCAGGTCCAGTCAGAATCCCAGCGGGAAGACCTCAGTGAGAAAGCTTTCCCGAGGGGTTTCATGTTTGTTTGGGGCCTACACAGGCCTTGGCATTAGAGTGCCTGCCTGCTCGTACTTAGGGTTTTCGGCCTTTTCTTTCTTTAGCCGTCACTAAAAAGAATCTTGGCAGATGCGAGGCTGGCTTGGACCCCCTTATCTCTGCCTCCCTTCGGGGACTGCTGTTGAGTTGCCTGTCTCATGTGACCGGGATCATTTTCTGCTGGTTTTGATCGAGTTCTCTGGCACCGAGGATAGGATTTGCTGTAGCGCATACATTTCCCCTGCCAAGGTACACAGCGTCTTTAGACTTAGAGGCTTGTTTTATGATACGCCCCCCCCCCCAAAAAAAAAAACCTTAATTTATTCTGCATATCCCATGGCAGAGCTAAATGTTTGTGGGTATTTGGCTGCCAGAACTGGAGGTGGATCAGATAGGGCTGTGTCTATACTCGTTGAAGAATGGGAGGGTTGCTTTCTTCTAGGGCGTATTTTCTAGGAGAGCTGTACTAATGCAAACAGAACTTTTCAATAAAGGGGGGTTCCCATTGGGGCGCAGTGGAAACAAGTCTAATAGCCATGAGCATGCGGGTTCGATCCCTGGCCTCCCTTAGTGGGTCAGGGATCTGGCATTGCTGTGGCTATGGTGTAGGCCAGCAGCTGTAGCTCCCATTTGACCCCTAGTCTGGGAAGCTCCATATGCTGCGGGTGCAGGCCTAAAAAGCAAAAAAAAAAAAAAAAAAACAACCTTTTTCAACAGATGTATTCATAAGCAGAACATACAGGATAAATTGATTCTAGGAGAGTGGTCCATTTTTTATTAGCCTTAGGGGAGATATTTTGGTTTGGGTAGAAAGTGATACCCTCTCTCTCGGGGCATAGCTGTCCCTGGTGCTCCTTAGGACACAATGGGACCCAGGAGATTTGAGGGTTGAGTTACTGGGGCCACTACGTTCAGCCTCTCCTCTTACTCTGTGTTAGGGTGTGCAAACATTGAAACGTTTGGAGTTCCCGCTGTGGCTTACTGGGTTAAGAACCTGGTATGGTGTCCACGAGGATGTGAGTTCGATCCCTGGCCTCGCTCAGGGGGTTAAGGACCCAGTGTTGCTGTGAGCTGTGGTGTAGGTCACAGATGTGGCTGGGATCGGTGTGGCTGTAGCTGTGGTGTAGGCTGGCAGCTGCGGCTCTGATTTTGACCTCTAGCCTGGGAACTTCCTTATGCCACTGGTGGGGCCATAAAAAGAAAAAAAAAAAATTAAAAAGGAAAACATTTAAATTTTTACAACCCTGCTCAGGTGAGCAGAGAGTGATCATCTAAAATCTCTTGAACAGGAGTCCCCTGGTGGCTTGGTGGGTTAAGGATCCAGGGTTGTCTCTGCAGCGGTGCTGATGACTGCTTAGGTGTGGGTTCGATCCCTGGCCTGGGAACTTCCATAGGCTGCGGGTACAGCCAAAAAAAAAAAAAAAAAAAAGAAGAAGAAGAAGAAGAAAGCATCACCGGGGAAGCTTTTTCTTCCACTGTGCAGTGTTTGCTGGAACTCCGGGCCTCCTTCATAAGGGCCGATAAAGTTTGGCATAAGTGTAACCCTAAGTGTTTGGGGGAACCTTGCCAGCTTCCTGGTCAGGGTGAATTTTATGAGGTTCCTTGATGGAGGCGCCACGGGCCGTGGCTGAGGCAGAGAAGTCGTCCTGATGTCCCCACATGGCAGGAAAGCTGAGATCGAGCCAGCAGGGTTTCCTCCCTGGCAGAGTTTTCTGGAGACCGTGGGGCCCCGGCTGGCATGCCCCCCCCCCATCTCCCTTCTCACCACTGCCTCCGCTGGCACAGCACCTAAGGAATGTGAGGTGGCAGGGCTGTTCCTGGGATTGGAGCCGCTGGTTAAGCTCCATCATGTTTTTCCATTCTTCGTTTCAAGTCTCTGGTTAGAGCCGGAGGAAGTCTTGACGTGCACCCTGTCCTGAACGCTCTGGAACACTCTCTCATCCCCTTCTCTATGGAGAAAGCAGACCTCCGAGCCTTCTGCCGGCAACAGGGGCTGGATCAAATTTAATAATTGTTTGAGTTTTGTTCTTTTTATTTGACACTCTATTTATGGTCAGCGGTCCTGGTTTTCTGTTTACAACCGCAATATCGAATTTCCTTTCCAAATATGTTTGAAAAAAGATTTATGCAGAGCAAAATAAGTCAATAAGAGAGTTGCGGGGCACCAACTGTAAATGCAATATGTGAACCACTGCGCTGGGGAAGTCTTGGCCATCTGGATTTTCCATCTCGTCTAATGCTTAGAGCAACCGGGCGAGGCAAGGACAGCCACCTTCCCCGCTGGCAGCGGAAGTGACTCTGTCGGAGGAGTGAGCTCGCTGGCTCAGCCTGGTCCACGTCCCTCTGCTCTCTCTGCCTGGCCCCCGCGGTGACCGGGGGTGGGGACACGGGGAACCTCGCACCCGCTGCCCCTCAGCTTCCCTGCCGGCCTCGGCTCCTGCTTTCTGGGCATTTCCCACGCCGTCTGCAGCTGGAGCGGCCCTCGGAGGAGCCAGCAGGCCTCCCCACCTCCCCAGCTCGGTCCCGGCCTCCTTCGTTTCGGCCTGGGGAGCCCTGGATCGGCACTGGTGCAAGCAGAGAACAGAGCCTCAGGGCACGGTGGCGTCCTGGGTGAATTTCCCTGCTCTTGGACACAGACGATTGCCTGGGTGGTCCGGAGCCCCGCTGGAGGCTTGTTGACATTTAACAGTTCGGTTCTGCTGAAGGTTGACAGGATTATTGCGCTCTTGAAAGTGGTCAGCGTGTCCCAGAAAGCCCGTGCGCTCTTCTGGGGAAGCCATCTGCGTGTGGTTTCTATTCAGAAGGCCTCAGCAGTTTACATTTCCGGAGGCGAGTGATTAGTGGCATATTCAAGGTCTGATTCACTGGGACCTCTCTGTCCCGGAGGAGAAAGTCAGGCCCCTTGCAACCTCAGAAACTTTACGCACCCCGGCCGTTTGGGTTCGGTGGCACCAGTGGCTTCTGGAATCAGCGCACAGGAAGGTGCCCATGTCCTTGGCCTTGGAGCGTCTGCAAAGGACCGCCCCTCGCCCAGCTGTGTTTGGAGACTCAAAGTTGGAAAGGACTTGCTGTATTGCTTCCGAATGTCACACATGCTCTTATACCTTGGGAAAGCGGACGTAGGTTTTTTTTGTTTTTTTGTTTTTTTGTTTTTTTTTTTTCTTTTTTTCCCTGTCTTTCATTAGAGTAGCCATGCATTGTGTCTTGTAGAAGAAACCTCAGGCTTTCTTCCCTTCTGACTCATCTCAGGGCACCGTTTCCTGGAGCCACAGAGAATGCAAAGATGTCCCTGGAAGGAGCGCCACCCTCTCCTTGGGAACTAAAAATGTGTGTGTGTGCATTTCAACTATAAGATTTATATTTCTATATGTATTTCAATGTACATCAATAAAAACGATAAAACATTTTAAATAAAAACAAAAGAGATTTGCAAGGATATAAAACAAATACATGAAAAAGGCTACTTTCTTCTCGGCAAGTTTGTGACAGTGCGTGTCCCCCCCGGCCACCTTCCCTTTGACCCAAAAGTCAGGGAGGCCGACAGATTTCTCTTCCATCCACGTGTAGTATTTTAGGTTCACACGTCAGAAGTTCTATATTTAAAGGGTTGGTGGCTGGCAGAGAGCAGAGGCCCTGGCTCCCGATTTGCTCCGTCATCTTCGGTGAGTCGCCTGCTCCCGTCTCTGCGTCCCCAGCCCGGGGAAGGCTCCTGCGGTGACGAGAGAAGAGGCCTAGAGGAGAAGGAGGTTGGAAAGGGTTAAAAGCTTAACATAATTTTGCTTTTCTTCCTCAGTGTGTGAAGCAGGGAGCACACGTACCCCCCACATCTGTCTTCGTTCGGACTTGTTTACAAAGAACAGAAATTCACCCAGCTGGCATCAGCAGCTCGGCCCCAGCTCTCAGAATACAGTTGTTCACCACCCAGGGAACCAGATTCAGGAAATAAGGTTCAGCTGGGGCGCAGCGGGGTTTCAGAAACGGGTCCCGCTCACCCTCAGGGGCTGTGCCGCGCCTCTCATTTGCTTCTCGACGCTCTGGTGTCCGTCTTCCTCGCTGTCCTATCTCTGTTTCTTTAAGAACTGGGGGCTGTGCTAGATGTCACTTCCTTCCTTGTCCCTGCCCCAGCGAGGCCATTCCTGCCTCCATGTTATTTTTTTATTTTTTTGCCCCCCCCCCCCCGCCCCCCTGCAGCATCTGGAAGTTCCCAGGCCAAGGATCCAGTCCGAGCTGGAGCTGTGATCTGCACCACCGCTGTGGCGATGCCAGATCCTTCACCTACTGCACCACAGCGGGAACTCCTTTTTTTTTTTTTTTGTATTTCATTTGACATGAGTTTTTGTCCCCACCTCCACCATTGGCTCACCGTGCCTCACCTTCTCCACATCCCTGCACACTTAGGAAATGATCACTGTGTGTCTTCTGGGATAAAAGGACGAGGCAGGTTGTCACCAGAGGCCGAGGGCGTGTGGAAGGGTGGGGGTGGGGGGCTCAAGCTGCGCAGAGGGCTGAGGGGATGGGTGTGGACCCCCCTCTAGCCTCTCTGAGGCACCCTGGTTGGGAAGCCCTGCCCTTACTGCATCAGACTTTGTTTTCAATTTCTCAAGTCCCAGGAGAGTGTAGGACTGGGCTCAGATCCAGCGTCCACACCTGCCACAGTCTCCTGTAGCCCCACGTGGGCACCCACGGAACAGACATGTCCCCAGGGTCCCCACTGTGGGGACAGGGTCCGGCAACTCAGGTGAAGCATCCCAACAGCGAGCAGGTCCGGGTACCTGTCAGCCATTCCTCCCTGGGAGGCAGGACCTTTGTCCTGCATCTCTATAGCCCATAGCATCCGGCGCACATACTTGGTAGGGTTCTGCTGCTGGGTAAATGCCTCTTGTTGAATGAGCGCCTTGGCCTGTGCATGGTGTAGGCCGGCTGTTCTGCCGAGGGTGATGCTCAACCCACCTGGATGCTCCTTAGCACCTGTATCACGTCCTCGGATGCTGCTTCAGCCCCATGTAACCAGCGCATCTTACAGCCAACCAGGCCCTTCACTGCGTTTTCCTCTTTCTTGTTTCTGTCTGAAGTCTCAAACCGAGAGCCAGTAACCGGCAAGGCGGGCCGCCTGTGTTTTTTTTTTCTCTGAACAAGGCATTTGGAACCAATTGTGTGGCGGCCCCTTGGAGTTAGCTGTTTGGAAGTTCAACAGCACACACTAATACTGCATTGTAAAAATGTCTTTCCGGCCAGTGTCTTAGACTTTTGTGTTTCTGTGGAAACGCCCGTCGAAATTTCCTGCTTGATTTTTTTTTTCTTAATGGTCAGACATTAACTTGGCAAATACTCTGATTTTTTTTTTTTTTTTAATGCTGCTCATGTTAAAGCAAGCAGCGGCCGTACCTTTCACAGATAAGAAATAACATTCGGTAACTGGAAATAAATTGGTGGTAGTTGACATCCCGCTGAGAGTGACAGAGACTCTCGGCTTAATTAATAATTTCATCTCAGATCCTTCCCTCACCTTGTTTTCTAACAGCTTTATTTAGCGGAACGAGAGATGCGAACCGATGTTTCTTTGTAAGAACAGGGGGATGTGATACTTTGTTCTGTACCGACACCCATATTTATTTCCGTACCGGGTACGTAGCTCTTTCTTACTTAATCTACATGAATCACTTGGATGCATAAATTCAAGGACATATGTTTGCAGCTCTCACACATCTGTCTTGAATTTCATCTTTTCCACCCCGTCTTCTACTTTTCCAAACAATTTACCTCCCTCTTTCTCTCTCCCTGCTGTTCTTTATTTCATTGTGCCCGGGAACCCTTTCATTTCGAGGGCTGGCGGAGGGGAACAATGCAGGCACAATGCATTTCTAGATAAAGGCGTCTCGGAGCACAGCGAGCACAGCTTCTACGTATAGGATACGATTCCCTTTGCTCAGGACGCAGCTGGTCCGGAGCACATAGCAGCGTGGCTAGACTCTGGTTTCACAGCTCTGGAGGAGCTGGGCTTGCTGGAGTGAGGCACTGTTGTTCCCATCATGGACCAATCCAGTCCAGTTTATGGAAGGACCTTCCTGTGCCAGGCTCTGTGCAGAATGCTCCCTGATGACTTTCCGCTTTGATCTTTTTTTTTTTTTTCCCCCAGAGTGGGAATTTCTCACATCATTGTAAATGTTTCCTTTCCTCCCCTTGTCATTTGGCTGGGGCTCTGGGGGGGACTTCCTGAAGCAGGAAAGTGGTCACAAGGGGTTTGACTGGGCATTCAGAAAGTTCTGCCAAGAAACAGAGCATTCTCTGCTGCCAGGGCAAGGGGGGAAAAAAAAAAGAAAAAGGACCAAACAGAAAACCCTGATGAACGAACAATCAAGTCGGAAATTGAAGGGTGCACTCTGCTGAGTGCTAATGGGCTCCAGGGTGGAACAGGTATGGGTGGTGCTGAAATGATAAACATCTCTGAAATTCTCACACACCGCACTTCCTGCCCCTGATTTCATTTGGAGAGAGGACATGGAAATGCTCAGTCTGCTGACGTGTAATTTATAGCACTTGGGTTAGTGGGTGTTACGCAATCGCATTCCTGATCTCCTGGAAGCTGAGTTTTGAGCTGTTCGCCTGATTTCTTTTCTGGATAACAGCTTATTTAGTAGCCGTTTAGGAACCATTGTGAATGTGCGAGGATGAAATACAGGCTTGCTTGTTTTTTCATGCTGCATCTGTAGAGTCGAAAGTGAGAAGCTACGAGCCATACCCCTTTCTTGGCCTGAACATCCCATCAAATCATCACCGTCATCCTGCTCTACGGAGCACCTACCGGATGCGAGGCACCAAGGATGCAAAAGCATCGTAAGATCGAGTTCCCTGGAGGAACTGGTCTCACGGAGACACAAGATGATCTTTGGTTTGGAGCCCCGGCAGGATGAACACCATCGGATTCTGCAAGGGTGCAATTCGCTTCTGCTGTTGCCTGGGCGGATCACGTCACATCTTTAAGTCCCCTGTTCCCGTAGTTGATGAGATCTCACTCTCTTTCTCGCTGGATCTTTTCACTGTGGTCCCTGCCTATAAGGGTCCTATTGTGTGAGTACGTCCATGCTGGACGTGTCATTCAAGTGCTGAGTTTGAGAGTTAGTAGAAAATCAGAGCTTGGTGCTCCACGGTCATGGTTTGTCAGCCCACCCAGAACCGAGGCGGCTGGGGGAGCGTGCTTGTCCCACCTCAGGAACCTGCGCTAACACCGTCTCCTGGGGGAAGGTCTGTTTGCAGATGAAAAAGATTTCTTAGTATGGATTTTTTTTTTTGGCTTTTTGCCTTTTCTAGGGTTGCTTCCCATGGCATATGGAAGTTCCCAGACTAGGGGTCTAATCAGAGCTGTAGCTGCCGGCCTGTGACCTACACCCAGAGCCACAGCAATGTGGGATCCAAGCCTCGTCTGTGACCTACACCACAGCTCACGGCAACACTGGATCCTTAACCCACTGAGCAAGGGCGGGGATCGAACCCGCAACCTCATGGTTCCTAGTCGGATTCGTTAACCACTGCGCCACAACAGGAACTCCAATGTGGATTTTTTTTTAATTTAAAAGAAAATAAAACCTTGCTGGTTGTTGTAGGGTTTTTTGTTTGTTTGTTTTGCAAAAGTCCCTTCATCAGCTATAGCCAGTTTCCAGATTTTGATGGCCTTACATTTTGTATTGAGCTACAAGGGATGGGTTGGTTGGGGGTGTAGGGAGTGTGTGTGTGAGTGTGAATTGATGGCATCTACCATTTTCTTGCCATGGAGGGGGGAGGGTGGGCGATACCATTGCCCTGACAAGCAGCTTCCTCCAGCAGAATGCCCACATCTCCAAGACTGGTACTCTTCCTTTCCTCGATCCTTTGTGCCTAGGGTTACTTTCTTCCCTTCTGGTTTTGTTTTAACCTCATAGGCCCTTATAAAAACCTGGGGTGCCGAAACTCAGAATTTACCTCTCCTTAATATGAACTTAAGCAGCCTGGGTTGAACTCTGTGTGGGAACACATCTCTCAAAGGAGGTGGCAGACGCAAGCCCCTAGTGTTCCAGTAAAAACACACTGCTCAGGGTGAGTGTGGGCAAACTTTCCCGATAGTGTCAGCAGAGGGATCCACGATGACACAGCCGCAGAAACCCTATCCCCCAGAAGCGACCGCCCTGCGGGCTGGGACGTGGTCTCTCTGATTCCAGACCAAGCCTGGCTCCTTGGCCTCTGTCCTCTGAAAACTCCCGGCCACATCTTTAGTTCTTCTTTCTTGATGGCATCTGCGACTGCTGGCCACCCCCCGGCTTTTCCAAACCACTCTGCCCAGTCGAGGCTTTTACACCAGATGGGCTTTAGGAAATCCCTCTGTCAGCGTGTGAACGCTGCAGCGGGGAAACGGAGCAGCCCGCCCCCCCGTCTGTGGTGTCGGCCAGAAAGAACTTGGCACCCACATGTCCCTTTGTGTTCCCGGCAACGGCTCATCTCCTGGCCTATTGAGTCGTTAGGGCAGAAGGTCGTATGGCAGCGTCGTGAGCCTCTTTCATGGGTGCTGCAAGTGGGACCAGGTTCCAAGGGTTGGGGAACAGGACTCTAAGTCCGAGCTGAATGAGAGGAATGGAGGAATCTGCTTCATTTCAGCACTTTTGGAAAAGGGTGAGAGGAAAACATCTATTTGTTTATGTATTTTGGTGTTTATATTTGTGGGTATCTTTTTTTTTTCTTTTTTTATCTTTTTGGGGCCACACCCGCAGCATATGGAAGTTCACAGGCTAGGGGCCAAATCAGAGCTGTGTCTGTGACCTATACCACAGCCACAGCAACACTGGATCCTTAACCCACTGAGCGAGGCCAGGGATCGAACCTGCGTCCTCATGGATACTAGTTGGGTTTGTTACCACTGAGCCCCAATGGGAACTCCAGTGGGCATCCTTTCTTATCTCTTGAATTGGTTGGTGGTGGTGTCGATGGAAGCCAGTCCGAAAGTACAGTTTTCTGAAAGGAAGTCTAGTAGCGAAGTTACTTGGGGAGCGATTCCTAGGGAAGAGGGAGGGAAGGAGGCGGAGGTGGTGGCCACTGTCCCTTAGCGCGTGCCTGCCTCAACTTCCTCTCCGCTCCTTTTTTTAAATTTTATTTTATTGGTGTATAGCTGACTTATATCAGCTCCCTCTTGACTGCTGGCTGCAGACAAGCTGCAGCCTCTTTCATGGTAACCCCCCGTGGCCTTCCTCACCGGGGTCACAAAACTGCAGCAGCCAGGCCAGGCCTCTGGGGCACGTGCAACAGCACTTTTTAAATGTTCTGTCTTCTCGTGCCCGCTGCCATGGCCACCATCAGCCCCTTTTGTCTTTGGTGGTTGCACGTGGAATTAGTGGCCATTGCTTAGTTGTTTTGGCACACACACACACACACACACACACACACACACACCCGTCCCCGTTGTGAGGAAGAAGGACCCACAGGCTGGGTGCTGGTCAGGAAAGTGTCTTCATTTCCAGAAGTGGAGCTTTCGCCCGCGCCCAGAGCTGCTGCTGGGGAAGCAGAGACGCTGCCGCTGCTCTCCCTTCCTTTGTCAGAGTCCATCTGCTTGCCTTCTGGCAGGAGGTCTCTTGTAAACTAGTCTGTATTTATTTGTGTGGATTATTCTGGGACCCAGCCCTGGCAGGGACCAGTGGCCCTGTGGTGTTCTGATTGCTGTTGTCAAACACTGCTCTTTTTTTTCTTTAGGGAAAAAAAAATTTTTTTTTTAATGAAGTTGCTTTTTAAATTATTTTTACTTTTTTTTTTTGGCTGCCCCATGGCATATGGTGTTCCCAGGCCAGGGATCAGATCTGAGCCGCAGTTGCAACCTACACTGCAGCTGTGGCAATGCCAGATCCTTAACCCACTGTACTGGGCCAGGGATTGAACCTGCATCCCAGTGCTCCAGAAATGCCACCAATCCCCTTGAGCCAAAGAAGGAACCCCCAAATTTTTTTTTTTGTCTTTTGTCCTTTTTAAGGCCACACCCACAGCATGTGGAGGTTCCCAGTCCAGGGGTCCAATCGGAGCTGTTGCTGCCGCCGACGCCAGAGCCACAGCAATGCCAGATCCAAGCCATGTCTGCGACCTACACCACAGCTCACAGCAATGCCGGATCCTCAACCCACTGAGCAAGGCAGGGATCAAACCTGCAGCATCATGGTTCCTGGTTGGATTCGTTTCTGCTGCGCCAAAACAGGAACTCCTCTGAAATTTTTTTTAATTGAAGTATTGGTGATTTACAATGTCATGTGAGCTTCAGGTGTATAGCAAAGTGATTCATTATACATATACATATCTATTCTCTTTCCTGTCCTTTTCCCTTTTAGGTTATTGCAAAATATTATTAAGTATAGTTCCCTGAGCTACACAGTAGGTCTTTGTTGGCTATTTTATTATTTTTAATTTTTGGCGGTGCCTGTGGCATGGGGAAGTTCCCGGGCCAGGGTTCGAACCTGTGCCATGGACGTGACCCAAGTTGCTGCAGCAACATCTCCAGATCCTTAACCGGTTAGGCCACCAGGAACTCCTGGCTGTCTGTTTTATCTGGGGTAGGGAAATGCTGCTTCTTGAGTGCCCTTGCAGTTTGATGATGCACAGGGCCCACTGCCCTAAGTGGGCTTTCATCGGAAAGATCTCATCAGCTTCTATACTCATAGAATCCAGAGGGACACCCCTTAGAAGTGTTCTCTTGTGGGTGTCTGCTGTGCGCCAGGGATGGTTCTAAGCGCATCATGTGGATTATCTATCCTCACCGTAAGCCTCGGAAGTAGGTACCATAGGACCCTTTTGCCATTGAGGACAGTGAGGCTTGGGGAGGCTAATTGCCCGAGGGGCAGAGCCAGGATTGAGACCCAGGCTGTCTGCCCCTGGAGCCTTTGCTCTCAGCTGCTGCACGTGTTTCCCTCCTGCACTGATGCAGCGAGGTTGTGGGGTCCCAGAGCACAGCGGTCCGCTTGGCGGAAGGATAAAGGACGGTGCTGGTTCCGTGCTCCACCCGATAGAAGCACAGTGTTCACCCCTTAGCCTGGGAACTGGCAGAGCCTTTTCTTTTTCTTTCTTTTTTTAAAATTTTATTGGGGTATAGTTGATTTGCAGTGTTGTATTGGTTTCAGGCGTACAGCAAAGTGAATCCGTTATACATGTACATATATCCATTCTTTTTCCCGTATAGGTTATTACAGAACATTGAATGGACCTCCCTGTGCTGTACAGTAGGTGCTGTTAGTTGTCTATTTTATTTTATTTTTTATTATAGTGGATTTACAATGCTCTGTCAATTTCTGCTGCCAAGCAAAGCCAGCAGAGTATGTGACAGCACTCTGGAGGGACCAGTTGAAATGGAAGTGGAGCTTCCTGCCAGCCGCCAAGGTGCCGGGGCGGGGGCGGGAGGCGCTGGCAGGGACAGACATCTCTTGGATACAGAGATACAGGGAAGAGGTAGCTGCAGCTCCTCCACCTCACACTGGCAGCGAAGTGATTGCTCTTGTGAAAGAATATCTTGCAGAGCAAAGTGAGGCTCTTAACTTGGCAAGTCCCCGCAGCAGGAGGAATCTGGGAGAATTTTGCATTTACTCTGTCCCCCACCCACCCAATTCCTCTGTCTATGGGTGTCCCCAGTGTTGCAAGTCCTAAGAAGCCATTCCCTCCATCCCCCCTCCTCCACGATGAGAATCCGCAGCTGCCATGGGTCCACTTAGAGTCCAGGAGAAATGGCAGCGTCCTCTTCCAGCCTCCTCCTCATTTCTGACATTTGTTGAACCCTTACCCTGTTCATTGTTCTCAGGCAGTGTTCTGAGCCTTCTATGTATATTAACCCATTGCATTCCAACAGCAACAATGTGGAGCAAGTGTTCCTATAATCCTCATTTTACTCATGAGTGGCTCAGAGAGGTAAAGTAACTTGCCCCAGGTCACCCAGCAGGGATGTAGCAGAGTTGGCATTTGAACCCAGGCAGTCCGGTCCCAGTACCATGTCCTTCACCTTTTTACCCACACCATGCTGCCATCTGAGTGACAAAAGTGTTGAGTGGAGATTGAGCAGACCCACACAAACCGAACTCAGCCCTGAGCTGCTGGTTCTTGGGGCTGCCCATCTTTGGAATCAAAGTGGTTACATGGAAAATATTTGCAAAGTAAGAGTGTTTGACTGAACACACAGAGCCATTCCTGGCACATTCACTAAGCGAGGATGGAGCCAGGCTTCCTTCTGGCCCTTTTTGCTCACTTCTCCTTGGCAGTGGCCGCCTGTACAGACGTAGTTGTAGCTCCACTTTTGTGTGTGGGAGTAAAATAGATATAACGTAATACTCAACATTTTTACCATTTTCCACTTCTTTTTTTAGGGCCACACCCACAGCATAGGGAAGTTCCCAGGCTAGGGTTCAAATTGAAGCTGCTGATCCCGGCCTACGCCACAGCACAGTCATGCCAGATCCTTAACCCATTGAATGAGGCCAGGGATCGAACGCACATCCTCATGGATACTAGTCAGGTTCTTAATCCGCTGAGCCACCGTGGGTCGGCCTGCATTTTCCACTTCTAAATCGTAAGGTTCCTGAAGGCAGGCCTGGCATCTCCCTCCACCTTCATGTCCCCTGCAGCGCTTTGATGGATAGTGAAAGTGCATCCCACCTGAGAAATCTCTGCTGTCTTCTGCAGCCTGGCTCTGTCAGCTGTAAAGCAGCTAGAAATTTTGCTATTCTGAGATTTGGAGAAATGAAGAGTAAACTTCTAATGTCCCTTCTGCTCTGTCTTGTCATTTTCTTTTACTACAATCCTGGAGTAGCAGAGATGGACCCACAAGCTGGGTGCGTGGTGTGTTTCATGCCTGGCGCCTTTTGTCTGCAGGAAGTGTCGGGGACGTGCCATTTTGTTAACCTCCTGCTCTACGCCCCTTAGGGCGCAGGACTGCTTTCTGAACCAGCTGCACTGAAGGGGAGACTGCTAGTTCCTCTGGCTTCAGGGCTGTATCCACAGCAAAGGCTTTGATTTCTCCTAAGCTGGCGCAGGTTCCCATCAGCCTGGTCCAGCCCGCCCGTACCTCTTCCTGATTTCATTGGTCCTTCTCTGTGTTGCTCCAGGCGGAGGAGAGCTGGGAAGTGGAGGGGATCAGAGGAACTATTAGGCAAAGGGAGAGGAGCTCTAATTTCACTAGGATTTGTTGGGGTTAATTTATTCTGCAGTTTAAAGAGCCTTCTGGGGAGTTCTCTCGTGGCTCAGCGGTAACGAACCTGACTAGTATCCATGAAGACTTGAGTTCGATCCCCGGCCTCGTTCAGTGGGTTAAGGATCCAGCACTGCTATGGCGTAGGCTGACAGCTACAGCTCCAGTTAGACACCTAGCCCAGGAACTTCCATAGCTTCAGGTGCAGCCCTAATAAAAAGACAAAAAATAAAAATAAAGAGCCTTCTGTGCCCACCCCCCCAAGGATCTCAAGGAAAAAGGATGACTCTTAGTCATGGCAAAGCCCTTTAGGAGTTCCCTGGTGGTGTAGCAGGGTAAGGATCCAGTGTTGTCACTGCAGTAGCTCAGGTGGCTGCTGTGGCAAGGGTTCGATCCCTGGCCTGGGAACCTCTGCATGCTGTGGGCGTGGCCAAAAACAAAAAAAGGAATCAAGAAGCCTTACTGTTTGTTTTTTTGGCCACGCCTTCAGTACGCAGAAGGGATTGAAAACACAACAGCGACACGAACAGCTGCAGTGATAACACCAGATCCTTAACCTGCTTGTCCAAGAGGCCCTTTAAACAAGCTGGATTTGACTGTGGAGCTGGGCCTCCAGTCTGGCCGACCCACTGACCGTGTTTCCTCTTTCTCTTCCTTCTATTCATTCGTTTCTCCATTAGCTCAGCGTCATTTACGGAACATATGCCATGTGCCAAGCACTGTATCTGGCCAACTGCTATGCCAGTCCCAGGCCAAATCACACGCTGGGAATCACACCTCAGAAGCAAGGTTTGGTCTTAACTCTGGGGGTGTGAGGACAAATTCCCACTGGAGCCTTTAGCATGGTCCTGGGGTAAGAATAACAGCAACAATGATAATTGATATTCATAATAGCAGCTGACACCTATAATAGACCCTAGTCTGTTTCGGGCCCTATTCCAAGCACTTTATGTAACACATTTAAGCTTCACAACAGCCCAGTGCGATGCAGGTACTGTCATCTCCATTTTGCAAGTGAGAAAACCATGCATTGGAATTCCCGTTGTGGCTCAGGGGGTTAAGAACCCAACACAGTGTCCATGAGGACGCAGGTTCGATCCCTGGCTTCGCTCAGTGGGTTAAGGGTCCAGTGTTGTGGTGAGCTGTGGTGTAGGTCACAGATGCGGCTCGGATCCCTCATTGCTGTGGCTGTGGCATAGGCTGGCAGGTGCAGCTCCGATTTGACCCCTAGCCTGGGAACTTCCATATGCCACGGGTGCAGCCCTAAAAGGACCAAAAAAGGAATGAAAAGAAAACTTGAGAGCTGGGTAGCTTGCCTGAGGTTGCCAGCTAGCGAGTGGCTAGAGCGGAGTTTGATCTGGGCTCCGGAGCCTGTGCCGAGGAGCCTCTAGTATGTACACTGCCTTGACATTGGACAGTGGGATGGGCGAGTTCCCTGTCAGACTGCATGGATAGTGGGCTCTGGTCACGTTTGGTTAGGAAGGGTGGGAACACTTCCTTTGCCTGCCGCTTCCAGAAAGCATGGTGCCAACTGTGGTCCGAACTCAGTGGAAGGGCAGGGGTCGAGTTTGCTCACGACGGCTCCTCCTGCCTTGCCAAGGAGCAGCCCAAAGACTCCTCCATCTGTGTTAGCTTTGGCTTGATCCCACAGGTTTGCAGCAGCTGTTGAGAAATAAAAACTTCAACACCCCCCCCCCCCCGTCAAGTGGAAGACCCAGCCCTGAGAATGTGAAGCGGATCGTGCATCCCCCTCAGGAGCTGGGCCTTCTCAGAAGCGGCCAGGTTGTGTTTCCCTGCGGCACATGTGGGTGCTGACTAATCCCCCAGGGTCTCAGAGCAGCCCGGCTCTCTCGTCTGCACTTTTACAGTTTGCCAGGTCCCAACCCCGGCCCTCGGGCTCTTTGCTTCGTTGGTTGGTGGGTCACTGGAAAAGCGTTTCTGGCCGGCATTCCTAGGATGAGATCTCCAGCCACACAGCCTTGGACTCACTAACCAGCTAACCAGACTCAGCCGCCAGGCTGAGGAATGGGGACGGTTCAGTAACCCGATAGCCTGGTTTGTCATCGTCTTTGCTGTTAGCCACGTCGAGCTAATGTGGTCTCTGCTTTCTTTTCATCTTTGCTGCCCTGCTTCTCAATTCTAGGCTTTGGGGGGTTGCTGGGAGCCTTCCTCTCTCGGAGTTGCCTGGCCTTTGGGTAGTTATGAAAGGAGGTTGGATGTGGCATCAAAATGAACTTTAGGGAGTTCCCACTGCGGGGCAGTGGAAGTGAATCCGACTAGTATCCAAGAGGTTGTGTGTTCAATCCCTGGCCTTGCTCAGTGGGTTGGGGATCTGGCATTGCCGTGAGCTATGGTATAGGTTGCAAATGAGGCTCAGAACCTGCGTTGCTGTGGCTGTGGCCTAGGCTGGCAGCTGCAGCTCCAAGTCGACCCCTAGCCTGGGAACCTCCATGTGCCGTGGATACAACCGTAAAAAGCAAAAGAAAAAAAGAAAAAGAAAAAGAAAGAAAGCAAGAAAAAAAGACGTGAATTTTGGGTGGATGCTGTGCCAGGACAGTCACTGGAGAGAGGGCAGGCCTCAGATGTACGAGGCCCCGAGTCTCTGTCACCTGCCCCAGTGCCCGTCAGCATCACCCTTTGTTCAGGAGCTGTTGGCCTTTTCCGCGCTGATGCCGTGGAAGCAGCTCCTGCTCTCAGTGCATCTCCAGGCACCTTTGGGGCAGATTGTATGGTCCTTCACGCCGCATCTTCCAAGTTGGAAGGTGAGGAACTCCTGCCAGAACCAGACGTGGTGTCAGAGTTCTCTTGAGTAGAAAGAAAAGCAAAATCCACAGATTCAGGTTTAGGAAAAAAAAAATCTAGATGGCCCTTTAAAATCTGGAAATCCCAAATGGGAGATGGGAGGGAGAAAGAAAAAGGGGGAGAAAAGGCAAACAGACGGAGTAAAACCGGCCCCCCCCCCCCCATACGTTTGGGCTTGGCAGGAGGCGCCTGCTTCAGAAGGAAAAAAAGACCGCTTGCTTCCGAAGGAAATCCCTGTTTTCTGAGGATTTGATTTGCAGCCTTTTATACAGTTGATTGATTAACTTTAAAATAAAGTTGACAGGAAAATGTTTTTTGAAAAGGATGCTGACAAGACAAGGGGGAAATCAGCATAAATTTGATTCCGTTCTTAAGAGCGTGTCCCGTGCACGTGATGCTGTAGTTTTCAGAGCATCGCCACACATGTGAGCTCTGTGCTCATCCTGCGATGTGGGCATTACCATGCTGGGCCAGCAGGTGTGACCGGCTCAAGGTCTGGTCCTGTGTCACCTACTGATATCGATGTCAGGGCCAGGATGGACACCCAGGCCCCCACCGGCCTGATTTCCTCCCAAGAAGCACCCCGAGATAATGACGCACATGTGCCCCAGCTCTTCAAATGCCCTAATATCATCTAAGGAAGACTGGGCGCTCGTTTCTTGGACATCCTTAGAAAATAAGTGACACCAGTGCTCTGTCCCCAGTAGTTCTCATCTTCACCCCGAAGGCAAAGGCGTGAATTGGAGACCAACAGTGGTACCCAGCTGAATGAGTGGTACCCAGCAATGAATGCGTTTGGGAAGAAGGCAGCCGCATATAGTGAGATTTTAACGTCAATCCTTTGCCGTTGCATTGTCTTAGAGTTTAGGCAAATGCTGATGTTTCTTAGAGGAATTCTCACGTCAGGAATAAAAGTGAGGCAAAATTGTCGCTCTCCTAGTTGAATCAAGGTCAAGCCATGAGCTAAAGTGAACGTTTAAAACAAGGGGAGTCTTGGAGTTCCTGCTGTGGTGCCGTGGGTTAAGGACCCTGCATTGCCAAAGCTGTGGCCTACGTTGAAGATGTGGCTCGAATTTGATCCCTGGCCAGGGAATTTATATATGCTGTGGGTGCGGCTGAAAGGGGAGGGGGTGGGGAAACAAGGGGTGGGGGGGGTTCCTGCTGTGGCTCAGAGGGTTAAGAACCTGACTAGCATCCATGAGAATGTAGGTTCAATCCCTGGCCTTGCTCAGTGGGTTAAGGATCCAGTGTTGCTGCAAAGTGCAGCATAGGTCACAGATGCAGCTCAGATCGGCCTGCAGCTGCCGCTCCGATTCAACCCTCAGCCTGGGAACTTCCTACCTTTGTGCCTATTCAAGGTCTTTATTTCTACTCTTCTGCTTTTGATCAGTTTTCTTCTTTCTCTTCTGGATTAGTCCCAGTAGCATATAGTAGCTCCCATTTTTAAAATATCCTCCCTCTGACCTCATTATGTGCTTTTTCAGCTACAGTCTCATTTCTTTGTTCCCTTTACAGCAAAACTCTTTTCTTTTCACTTGATCGATCAGCTGTTTGTGTCATTTAAAAAAAATTTTTAGGCGTTCCTGTCGTGGCTCAGTGGTTAACGAACCTGACTAGTCACCATGAGGTTGAGGGTTCTATCCCTGGCCTCACTCAGTGGGTTAAAGATCCGGTGTTGCCGTGAGCTGTGGTGTTGGTCGCAGACGAGGCTCAGATCTGGCGTTGCTGTGGCTCTGGCATAGGCTGGTGGCTACAGCTCCGATTGGACCCCAAGCTTGGGAACCTCCATATGCCACGGGAGTGGCCCTAGAAAAGACAAAAAAAAAATTTTATTAAAGTATAGTCAGTTTCCAATGTTTTGCCATTTTCTGGTGTACAGCAAAGTGACTCAGTCATACATGTATATACATTCTTTGTTTATATTCTTTTTCGTCAGGGTCTGTCCCAGGAGATGGGATCTAGTTCCCTGTGCTGTAGAGTAGACCTTGCTGTTTATCCCTTCTTAAAGTAAGAGTTTACAGCAAAACTTTTTTTGGGGGGAGGGGGTGACTGCACCTGCAGCATATGAAAGTTCCCAGGCTAGAGGTTAAATGGGAGTTTCAGCTGCCGACCTATGCCACAGCCACAGCTCACGACAATGCCAGATCCTTAACCCACTGAGCGAGGCCAAGAATTGAAACCAAATTCTTCTTCTTTTTTTTTTTTTTTGCCTTTTTCTAGAGCCACACCCACGGCATATGGAGGTTTCCAGGCTAGGAGTCCAATCGGAGCCACAGCTGCCGGCCTACACCACAGACACAGCAACGCGGGTTACAAGCCACATCTGTGGCCTCCACCACAGCTCACAGCAACGCCAGATCCTTAACCCACTGAGCAGGGCCAGGGATTGAACCCGCAACGTCGTGGTTCCTAGTCGGATTCGTTAACCACTGTGCCACGATGGGAACTCCATGAACCCGCATTCTCACGCGCTACTAGTCAGGTTCATTACTGCTGAGCCACAACGGAAACTCCTACAGCAGAACGCTTAAAGAGAATTGCCGGTAGGCACTGCCTCAGCCACTTACCTGCCGTTTTCTCCTTTTTGTGTACCCTTTCTCTTTTCTGTTATTTTCCTTGGGATGTTTCACATATTGGCGAGAGGGCTCGGATTTGGCTGAGGCCCAGGCCCACTAGAGGCGAGTGTGCCGGACAGTCCTGCCCATCTGTCCCTCTTCCCAGCGTATCTGTCAGCTTCACCACCGCACTGACTCCTCCCAACCCCCATCAAGGTCACAGGTGACCTTTGGTGCCACAGCCCCTGGTCCGGTCTCTGTCCTCCTCTTATCCAGCGTCAGCAGCATTCGACGCAGCAGCCTGCTCCCTCCTCTCCAGAACGCTTCCCTCACCTGCCTGTTGAGACACCAGAATTTCCTTATTTTCCTATGTCACTCGTCACTCCTCAGCCCGGTGGGTGGTCCCTGGCTCTCCCAGGGGTCTCCTTTCCTCTGTAGCCTCGTCCTCTCCTTGGACGACCGCTGACAGCATCCAGGCACTGAGGATCCCTGATTTCAATCTCACATCCTCCAACCCCCTGTTCGGATTTGTCAACCAGGTGTCTGCTTGAAACCTCCACTTGCATGTCTGATGGGCACCTGTCCCCTCTTGATTTTTCCTCTCAGACTTCTTCCTCCTCCTCCTCTGCTCCTCATGGTTCACGGGACCCCTTGACACGCTTGGCTCACTCGTGCAAACCACAGCATGGTGCCTCGTTGATCTTTCTCCTTCTCCCACTTTGCCCACGGCCATTGGTCCACCTACCCTGTTGACTGTCTTCCAAATGTGCCACCATGTCCTCACTTCCTCTCCTGCTCCAGCCCACATCCTCTCCACTGCTGCAGCCCGTTCCTTCACAGCAGCCCATGTGACCTTTAAAAAGGTCGATCAGACTGCCCCGCTCCCTGCTCACCCTCAGCAGCTGCCTGGTATACTTGGCCTTCGGTATCCACTGGGTCTGGCTCCAGGCTCCCCACACAAACCAAAATCCACAGATGCTCAAGTCCCTTATAGAAAATAGCACAGTATTTGCATGTAACCAACACACATCCTCCCATATATATTTTTCTTTCTTTCTTTTTTTTTTTTAAAGGGTCGCACTGTGGTTTATGGAGGTTCCCAGGCTAGGGGTCGAATCGGAGATGTAGCTGCCGGCCTACACCAAAGCCACAGCAATGCTGGATCCAAACCGCGTCTGCAACTGACACCACAGCTCACGGCAACACTGGATGCTTAACCGACGGAGCGAGGCCAGGATCGAACCCACAACCTCATGGTTCCTAGTCGGATTCGTTTCCCCTGCACCATGACAGGAACTCCCCTCCCGCATATCTTAAATCCTCTCTAGATTGTGTAATGCCTAAGACGGTGTACATATAAGTAGTTGTACATACAGTGTAAACGCCATGCAAATAGTTGCCTGTACTTGGCAAATTCAAGCTTTGCTTTTTGGATCTTTCTGGATTTTCTTCCCCAAATACTTTTGATCTGCGCTTGGTTGAATCCGCAGATTCGGGACTTGTGGATACAGAGGGCCGACTGTATGCTTAGAATAAAATTCCATTATTTTTTACCAGTCGACTGGGCCTTAAAGATCCGGTCCACGAGTGCCTTTCCCACCTCATCCTGGCCCCCCTCCCTGACTATCCGGCCGTGTCCCCTCTAGCCTTCCCCTTTCAGCCTCCTGGCCTCTCCACAGGTTCCCTGGGCCTCAGGTGGCCCCCCCATGTGCAAGTGACTTGCTTCATGCCAACATTGGGGTCTGTGCTCCAATGCCATTTCTTCAGAGTTGCTTTCCCAGGGCACGTGCTAAAACGGGGACCCCTCTCCCCGGCGCGCCTTCGCTCTTACCCTGCTCTGTCTTCCGTTTGTTACTTCTTAGTGCCTGAAATTATTTTTCTCTGTATGTTCCCGCTTACATCGTGTGCCTCTCCTGCTAGAATAGAAGCTCCTCAAAGGCGGCAACTTCCTCTGCCTGGTTCTTTCTTGTATCGCTTGTGCTTAGACCGGGCCAGCGCATAATAGGTGCTCAGTTAACGTCTGTTGAATGGATTCCAGCACTTAGCACTTGTGAAAAGCATTTGGGGAAAAACAGTGTATTTATAACAGGGCGCTATCGGTATGTCTCCTAAACATCAGCAAGTGAAAGAAAGAGAAGCAACGAGAGTGAGGTGTCTTTTTTTTCCAATCAAATTGGGAAAACTAACAGTAGTGATAATGCTGGTGAGAACGCGAGGAATGAGTGTGCTCGTTGGCTGCTGTGGAAACAAAATTGTCTGTGCTTTCATAAGTGGTGAGTCATGGGTGATTTTTATCTCAGTGGATTGCTGGATTTCCATTTTTTCCAATAGTTACTCTGCCCCAATAATTACTACTTTTTTATTTTTTCTTTTTAGGGCCGCACCCGCAGCATATGGAAGTTCCCAGGCTAGGGGTCGAATCAGAGCTACTACAGCTGCCAGCGTACACCCCAGCCACAGCAACGCGGGATCTGAGCCAAGTGTGCAGCATATGCCAATAGCTCATGGCGACACCAGATCCTTAACCCGCCAAGTGACGCCAGGGATCGAACCCTCATCCTCATGGATACTAGTCAGGTTCGTTTCTGCTGAGCCACAACAGGGATTCCAATAATTACTTTTTAAATTAAAAAAAAAATCCAGGAGTTCCCGTTGTGGCACATCGGAAATGAATCTGACCAGGAACCATGAGGTTGGGGCCCTGGCCTCGCTCAGTGGGTTAAGGATCTAGCATTGCCGTGAGCTGTGGTGCAGGTCGCAGACGCGGCTTGGATCAGGCGTTGCTGTGGCTCTGGCATAGGCCGGCGGCTACAGCTTCAATTCCACCCCTAGCCTGGGAACCTCCATATGCCGTGGGTGCGGCCCTAAAAAAAGGATGAAAAGGAAAAAAAAAATCCAATAATCTTAATCCCCTCACACTCCTCTTTTTCTTTCTTTCTTTCTTTCTTTCTTTCTTTCTTTCTTTCTTTCTTTCTTTCTTTCCTTCCTTCCTTCCTTCCTTCCTTCCTTCCTTCCTTCCTTCCTTCCTTCCTTTCTTTCTTTCTTTCTTTCTTTCTTTCTTTCTTTCTTTTTTTAAATTAACCTGGCTGGATCCTGGCACCAGCAAACGTGTAAAACTAATCCCAGCGTCAAGATAGACTTGTTCTATTGTTGAACCTCTTAAGAATGTTTAATCTGAATCCTGTCTCGAGTTTCTCTCGAATGATGCAGAATCGGTCACTGCAAGCTGTATGTGCAAAGTCGCTCTTGATCTGAGGGCCTGGGCTGGTTTGGGGAGCCCATTGGAGCAGTGGAGCTGGGAGCAACATGCGGTGTTAGAAGGGGCCCATCCAGTTGGTGGGCGGCGGGGTGGGGGGCCGCGGGGCTGACCTCACAACCCTTCCTGCCAGGACCCAGGTCTCCATAGTTGAGGGGAAGCCTCACATTTCTTGGCGGATACCCTGCCTGACTCCCTGGCTGCTGGGGACCGAATTAAAACAATAGTCAGCCATACACGCCTTTCCCTCCACTGTTCGCCGTCAGACTCCTGATGCCTGTTTCCTTCCACACCTCCGTTCCCTATTCTGCCAGCACCCTTGGCCATGGCCAACCCTTCTGTCTGGGCCCCAGGCCCGCTGGAAGGCAGGCTCGCAGCTGAATCACGGGGGGCCATCCTGCGGTTCCTGCCCCTTGTTTCTTTCTTTGCCGGGTTTTGCTGCCGGTAGTTCAGAATTGCATTGCGTTATGTCACTTTCTGGGCTTGGCAGTTAAGTTCTGGAGCAGCCGGTGGCCCACCTGAGCAGTGTCCGTCACCCAGACGGCCATGAGCTGATAAAGGAGCCGGCACACACTCGGCTCCTCGACCTGGGCTTAGCAGTCACACTTTTTCAGTCTCGGACTTCTTAGACCTTGGCCCTCTGACAGATGGCACAGCTAACCGCAGGAACCTGCCAAGGACGGGATTGTTCTGAGCGACCCAGGGAGCTGAAGGTGGGGATGGCTGATGATGGTGCTGCCCTAGTGTTTGCAGCCTGAGTGGCACATGCTTCCAGGGACCACCGACATTCCCAGTGCAGGGACCTGGTGAAGTGGGGGGAGGGACAGATTTTTTTTTTTTTTTTTTCCTCTTTTGGCCACTGCGCAGCATATGGAGTTCCCAGCCAGGGATCAGATCCGAGCTGCAGCTGCAAACTACCCAACAGCTGTGGCAACGCCAGATCCTTCAACACCCTGTGCCGGGCCAGGGATCCTGGTGCTGCAGAGATACCGCTGATTCCAGTCCCGTTGCGCCACAGTAGGAGCTCCATGATGTTTAACTCTTGGTCTTCTGTTGGATACTCGTGTCCCTTCTCTCTTGGGGCCAAGGGGACACAGCAGAGCACCAGCCTGCTGTTTAGAGGCACCAAGACAAAGCCTCCCTTCCTGCCTTAACCACCCGGTGGAGGTCCGATTGTGTTTGACAGATGCCTGATCCATCTTCATCTTCATGCTTCTTAGAGACCCTGCCAGTGGGGGAGGTAGGAAAGAAAACTCACTTAGGACTAGCGTGGTCCTGTGTCAGCCATTGCCCTGGCCTGGGCCTGGGATGACGCAGACTCGGGGTCCCCTCGACTCTGTCAGCCCGCAGGGACAAGGGGACGCTACAAGCCCAAGCAG
The DNA here is from genome assembly GCF_016906955.1 of Phacochoerus africanus. NCBI lineage: Eukaryota > Metazoa > Chordata > Mammalia > Artiodactyla > Suidae > Phacochoerus > Phacochoerus africanus. The sequence goes on from NC_062557.1 coordinate 46,671,116, forward strand.
CCCTGATTTCCGTCAGTCATTCATTTATCTGTACTTTAGTGTTTTCCAGCCCGTCTGCCCCTCAGGCCCAGGGGACTCAAAAGAACGCTGCAATTAATCCGGTTTGGACTTAATCACCTTCTCGTACTTTTCTTCTTGTAGCTCAAACTTTGGAACAAATACCGCATTTCCAACATTCCATCACTCATATTCTTAGACGCCACCACTGGCAAGGTCGTGTGCAGGAACGGGCTGCTGGTGATCCGCGATGACCCGGAAGGTAAGACCTGGGGCGGCGGGGGGGGGGGGGGGTCCGCCCACGCTCCCAGCCCTGTCCCCTGCCCTCCTCCCCGTTGGTCGGGAGCGTATAAAGGAAGTACAGGAGTGTGGGTTTATTTGGCGAGAGAATATTGTCTTGATGAAATGATGGTATTCTCTAGGTCACAGTTAAGATTTTTACAGAGATCAGAATGTCCCTCTTGGGGGCTTTAATTCATGGGCCAAAGGAGATGGAATCCGAAAAAGGAAGTTCAGCTCTGAGAGCTGAGGAGGCCCTTGAGAAGCAGCTTGAGCCCAGACACGGACTCTTAGAGCTGTTTTGGAGGCAGCTGTCACCCCCAAAATCAGAGTCAGGCTCAGTGGTTTGGGTTTTTTTTCTCGTTAGGATATCACTATAAGAGTTCCCATTGTGCAGAGTTCCCGTCGTGGCTCAGTGGTTAGCGCATCCGACTAGGAACCATGAGGTTGAGGGTTCGATCCCTGGCCTCGCTCAGTGGGTTAAGGGTCTGGCATTGCCGTGAGCTGTGGTGTAGTTTGCAGACACGGCTCGGATCCCAAGTTGCTGTGGCTCTGGTGTAGGCCGGCGGCTACAGCTCTGATTCGACCCCTAGCCTGGGAACCTCCATATGCCGCAGGAGTGGCCCTAGAAAAGGCAAAAAGACCAAAACAAAACAAACAAACGATCCTCCATCCCTCACTTTATTGTTCCAGTTAGAAGATTCGACCCTGGTCACAAATTTTCCCAGGAAAAATTTCACCTGCTTCAAAGAAGTGCTCTCATTAGAAATCAGGGCAGGTAGAACCAAGTGATTTTTTATTCATTCATTCATTCATTCATTCATTCGTTATTGCCACACCCATGGCGTTTGGAAGTTCCCCAGGCGGGGATTGAATCCGATCCTCAGCTGCGACCTACACCAGATCCTTGAACCCAGTGCACCGGTTCAGGGACTGAACGCACCTCTTCAGCAACCCGAGCTGCTGCAGTTGGCCTTTTAACCCACTGAGCCACAGCGGGACCTCCCCAAGTCTTTACCTTCTGAAATGTAAACACATACTCACACCCACCACACTCTGGAGCCTGTTAAAAACGCAGCTTCCCCACCCCCAGCCCCAGAGATTTTTGGATCCGTCTGTTTCAGGGTGGGCTTGGCCACCTGCTTGTTCAGCCAGGCTGTGCTGCTCCCTCCCGCTCCACCCACCCCAGGCGATTTTGAGGCAGTGGTCCCTGGACCACCCGCTGAGAAAGCACTGCTCCGCTGAGTGGGGAACCTATCCTTGCTCTTCCTGCCTGGGGCCTATATGTCGTCAGAATGTTGACCATCTGGGTTGAGCAGTTTTACTCTTTCCTTTTGCTAGACTGAAATGCTCATCTCGCTTAGTTCCCTGGGCCCCAACCCAGCCCAGCTGAATCAGAATCTCTAGCGCTGGGGCCCACGAGCATCATATTTCAAAATTCCCCAGCTGACTGTAAAATGCCGAAGTCGAGAGCCCCTGGGAGTCCAGGGCTGGAACTGAAGATGGTTGGGCAGCGATCCCCCAGCTACCCCCTCATCACTGCCCCTGGGGGAGCCCTTTGCTTTGTTTTGGACACGCGTCTTTAGCCTTGCTTCTGGATCCTGAGATGAGGGTGGGGGGTGGCGGGGGACCTGGGCTTCTGTCCTTTTCAGAAGCATGGCCCACCCCCTCCCCAGGAGCTGGGTCCTGTGGTCATCCAGGCTCGGGAACCGCTGCCTTGCGTGTAGGTAGGACCCTGCACAGGTTGGGTCCTGCTTTTATTCCTGCTTCGGGGCAGATCCTATGAATGCGTCAAAGACTCTTGAGTGATAAAGTTGTCACGTGGCCCTGAGGTGGGCCTCTTGGATCTGGGAGACCACAAGGAAGAGTCTTAACATTCTCACCATCCGTTGTCTGTTGCAGGTTTGGAATTCCCTTGGGGACCTAAGCCCTTCAGGGAAGTCATTGCGGGCCCCTTGCTTAGGAATAACGGGCCGGCTCTGGAGAGCAGCAGCCTGGAGGGCTCTCACGTGGGAGTCTACTTCTCCGCACACTGGGTGAGTGTCTGGTCCGTCTTCAGTCTGGACAGAGGGGAGCAGTGATGTCGCCATCACCACCGAGACCAGCTGGGGTTGGCCTCTGCAGGTGCAACTGCATGGGCATCCTTTGCTGGTGCCCTTGCCTCCTCCTCCTGTGCCCGCTGCACTGCTGGCAGGCCACGGATGCTTGTGAGTGAATGATAATAGCAACCAGCCACCGGGGCTTCTTCGGACTGGCCTCTGCGGTCGTCCTCCCATTCCGATGAGGCTTCTGATGGTGCCTCCAGGGAAAGGGGTTCAATGGACGGCTGCCCCCTGGCGCCCTCTCCCCGTGTGCTGGTTGCTCGCCATCCTGGGAGGCACCTTTGTTTCTGCCTCCTCCGTAAACCGCAGATGCGATCCCAGCCCCACTTGGGTATCGCTGACCTGGCCTCTGCTGGCAGGTGGCTGGGAAATGGGAAGGAGAAGGCACGGCGTGGCGCTGCAGGATCCCACTCGTGTCTTTCAGTGTCCGCCCTGCCGAAGCCTCACCCGGGTCCTGGTGGAGTCCTACCGCAAGATCAAGGAGGCGGGCCAGAAGTTCGAGATCATCTTTGTTAGTGCAGACAGGTAACACGCACCTGGGGGGGGGCGGGGCCTCTCTCCTCTCGCCCCTTGAGCGCCGAGCTTGGGGGTGGGGGTGGAGGAAGATGTGTGGGATTGTTAGCAGACCAGCAGATGCATTTCATATTTACTCCTGCAGTTGTCTGAAGGGGAGCCGAGAAAAACCCGTTCTTGCTGTAAATATCCCAGCTCCGGCCTGGGGCATTTGAGATTAGGATGCATTTTTCTCATCGGGTCAGCTTTTCGGATTGTGGCGGAAGGATGCAGAGTGGGGAGGATGGAAAGAAGAGAGCCAGGGACTAATGGAATGTGACATCTGTCTCCACTGGCTGTGCACTCATTTTTCTTCGCTCCGGCCACGTGCTTTATGGGAGGGCTCTGCGGAGAACAAGAAGGGCAGACATTCTTCCTGGAGCACGGCAGGGCCTTTTAGCCTCAATTTCCTCTGCTTCTTGCCCTCTTGCTGACTTTACTCATCAGCGACCTTCCTTCATTTCAAAACTCCAGCCCCAGTGCAGACCGAGCCGCCAGGCATCCTGCCTCCTACATTCCTGCTCACAGAAGGGTCTCAGGATGCCTGCACACTGGGGGCGTTGTACCCGCTGTCGTATCCTTGACGTCTGCACGTTGTGTGCTCGGTTCTTGGCCCATGGGCCCATCCTGCTGTTCCCCAGCTGCCTCCCCAATCTGTGCATGTGAGTGAACGAGCTTGAAGTTGTGCCACAGGAAGGAAGCCCCCACTCCTTTTTTTTCCTGAACCCACGGCATGCAGAAGTTCTGGGGCCAGGATTCGAACCCTCACCACATCAGTGACAACTCCGGATCCTTAATCCGCTAAGTCCACCAGGGAACTCTAGGAATCACTTTTTTTAAACTTGAAAGAACATCAGTTTAGGAGTTCCCGTTGTGGTACAGTGGGTTAAGGATCTGACTACGGCAGCTTAGGTCGCTGCAGAGGTGCAGGTTCCATCCCTGGCCCAGCACAGCAGGTTAAAGGATCTAGCATTTGCTGCAGCTGGGGCCTAGGTCACAGTTGTGGCTTGGATTCCTTCCCTGGTCCAGGAACTTCCATGATGCAGGTGTGGCCAAAAAAAAAGAACATCAACTGTATTGAGGCATAATTTATATACAATAAAATGCTTTCATTTTAGGTGTACAGGGGAATGAATTTTGCCTAATGTGTGTACCTGTGTCCCCGTCACGATTCAGATAGAGAACATTCCGTCAATGAAAAGGATCCCTCGTGCCTCTTCTCAGTCACTCCTCACGCCCAAACCCCAGTCCCACGGCTCCCCTGGTCTGCTTTCTATCCCTCCATTCAGTTTCTCATTGCCAGAGTTTCTTACCTGTGGAGTCGTAGGCATATGCTTGGTTCAGAGTGTGGTCCTGCCCCGAAATTATCATGCCACGTGAAGTCAGTCAGACAAGGAGCCACCCGCATCGAATGCTCTCACTGAGCTGTGGAATCTAAAAAAAGGACACAGTGAACTGCTTTGCAGAACAGATACTGGCTCACAGATTTTGAAAAACTTGTGGTTTCCAAAGGAGACAGTTTGGGGGCTTGGGGGAGGCCCTGAGGGTTTGGGACAGAAATGCTATAACATTTGGTCGTGATGATTGTTGTACCCCTGTAAATGTAGTAATGTTCATTGAGTAATTTTTTAAAAAGGGGATGTGGCCCTATACCCCTCCCCGTTATGTGCACAGATGGGAAGTATCACGAGGGATGCAGGGTCTGAACATCTCGGCTCCTTCCAAAAGAAGACTGTTGGGAGTTTCTGTTGTGGCTCAGCAGTAATGAGCCTGACTGGTACCCATGAGGCTGTGGCTCGGATCGGGTGTTGCTGTGGCTGTGGTGTCGGCCAGCAGCTACACCTCTGACTCAACCCCTAGCCTGGGAACGTCCTTATGCCGCAGGTACGGCCCTAAGGAAAAAAGAAAGAAAAAGAACAAAAGGAAAAACAGTTCATGTTGCAAACTGGAACGTGAAGCCGGATTTGAAGAAGGACGACGCAGAGCCACGGGCTGCTGCCGTGGCCTGGCTTTTCAGTTTGGCGTCCACCTGCTGTGTGGCGTTTTGCTTTTGGGGGTTCCGCCCGAGTGGGTAGTCCCTGTCCCCCGCAACCGCAGCCTGGGGTCCGGGGAGCAGGTTGACGAGAAGCCCTGCGTGTCGGGCCCCAGGCACGACTTGCTGGAAGGTGGGGAGGCCCCAGCGGTGGCGCCCTGGGGGTAACAGCTTTGTCTCCCCACGTGTGTCTCGTAGGTCAGAGGACTCGTTCAAACAGTACTTCAGTGAGATGCCGTGGCTCGCGGTCCCCTACACCGACGAGGCCCGGCGGTCGCGCCTCAACCGGCTCTATGGGATCCAAGGTAGGCGTTCCCCCCTCGGGGGGCTCCCTGGAGCCCCGCTCGCCCGGGCTCTCCGCCTCTCTGGCTCTCCTTCCAGAGGAAAGAGCGTCTTTATTTCCATGAATGTTCACATTCTTCAGCATCTTAGAACCATGCGGTGGATTTCACGGTATGTAGATCATACCTCATTAAAGCCCTTTTTTTTTTTTTTTCTTAAGTCCTTGTCTGGGGGAGACAGCTCCGTCCCACCACCCAGCCTCGTGGGTGCTCGGGTGGAGCGCAGGCACCCCAATGGCTTGGCCAAAGCCCGCTCCCAAGGGTCTTCCTGCCAAGCAGACCCGAGAGTGGCCTTTGGGTCCGTCACTCAGGCTCTTTGAGCCTCAGCGCCCCCATCGGCTCAATTAAGGTGATAAATCCACCCGAAGGGGCGGCTGGAGCATCACGGGGTTAACGTAGATGCCAACCTTCTCCCCGTCCACACCGGTGCCCGGCGTCGCAGGGAAGGCAGGTGTACTAGTCACGGTGTTTTTCGGAAAGGAGGATTGCTAGGCAGACAGTCTATTTTTACTCTTTTTTTATTTACTGACGTACAGTTGACTGACAGTGATGCGCCAATTGCTGCTGGTGTGTTTGTCCTCTTTGTTATGTGAACAGCTCCTTCCTAGCCTTCAGCCCGCCAGGGGTTCTCTTCCTCCCTCCCTCCTTCCTTCCTTTTTCCCCTTTTCTTCTCCCCCCTCCCCCGGTCTTATTGGGGTCGCACCTGCGGCACATGGAGGTTCCCAGGCTAGGGGTCGAATCGGAGCTGTAGCTGCCGGCCTACGCCAGAGCCACAGCCACGCAAGATCAGAGCCGTGCCTGCGACCTACACCACAGCTCTCGGATCCTTAACTCGCTGATCGAGGCCGGGCACCGAACCTTCGTCCTCATGGATGCTGGTCGGATTCGTTTCCACTGAACCACGAGAGGAACTCCACTTTTTCCTTTTTTGACCATACCCAGAGTGTATGGAAATTCTTGGGCCTGGGATCAAATCTGAGCCACCTCTGCGACCTGTGCCACAGCTGTGGCAACACTGGGTTATTAACCCACGGTACCACACAGTGGAACCCCAGCCAGGGTTTTTCTTGGTGAAACATTTAAGTGGCTTGTTCCAAGTTAAATGTATTCTCTTTGTACCATAGTGCCAGATTCTGGTCAGCCCTAGACAGATGACAGCTGATATTCGAGTTCTCCGTGTTCCTTATAGTATGGCGAGGGTTGGGGGGGGAACAAATCAAGATTTATGAACAAACTGCTGCACAGCTTGTGGGGAGCGTGAGTTCTCTCATCTTTTTTCTTCACTATTTAGAGTGAGTGTATGGCTTTGTTAGGAGCTGGTTGCAAAAAGTTTATATTTCATTTAAAATAGATGTTTCTCAATTTCAGATGTATGTAAGAATTCCCTGGGGGAGCTTGTGAAAAATGCAGATTCGGATTCAATGTTTCTGGGGTGTGGCTGAGATCCTGATTCTAACAAGCTCCCAGGGGGCGCCCAGGCTGCTGGTCCAGGGACCACACTTTGGGTGTTAATAGACTAGGTGTACTAATCCTTTGAGAATTTTGGAGGCTTGTGTCCCCTGTTAGTAAAAAAGAGGAAAGCAGTTTTCTTTCCAGACAGAAGTGAAGTGACATGACATGGTTCACTGGTCTAGAAGGAAGGGTACCAAGTTGGTTTATTGATTTTTTTTCTTTTTTTTTCTTTTTTTTTCTTTTTAAGGGCCACACTGTGGCATATGGAAGTTCCCAGGCTAGGGGTCGAGCCAGGGCTGTAGCTGCCGGCCTACACCTCAGCCACAGCCACACCAGATCCAAGCTGCATCTGCGACCTACACCACAGCTCACGGCAACGCCAGATGCTTAACCCACTAAGCGAGGCCTGGGATCGAACCTGTGTCCTCATAGATCCTAGTCAGATTCGTGTTCTGCTGAGCCATGACGGGAGCTCCACCAAGTTGGTTAATTTAAAGGCCATGAGCCAGGTGTATTTCCTTCCAGTGCTCTGCTTGCAGAGCGACTTTAAACAGGTGTGCCTCGGGGTAGGCGCTGCATCTCAAGCATCCACTGAGATAAGGGGTGAGCCTTGGCCAGTGACACGAAAGACAGGGTTGCGTTGCCACTTGCTGGGGACGAGTAAAACCGTGTGGCTCTCGGTGTACCTGACATTCATTCACCCAGTACTTGCCGAGGCCCCTGCTGCTGACTGACCTTGAACACGTTACTGAACCTCTTTTGTTTTTTTCAGTAAAGTTGGAAAGTTTCAGCATTGGGTCCAGAGGAGGCGCTTGAGAATTGACTGACTCAGGGAAAGCAAGGGAACCATTTTATGTTACGACCTAAACAAAATAAATGGTGGGCTGTCTAAAAGCTTACCAACAAAAAGGCAGCTAATAGTATTAGTAACACCGATGGCAGAGAATTTCTGTCCTTCGCAGATGAAGAGCTCCTTCCAGATCCCAGTCCAGAAAGAGAGACGGTTTAGTGGAAAATACCCACACGCCGTGCGGTGGGCAGTTCACCTGATGCGCACGGTCAGAATGGATGAGAAAAGTAGTCAGCATCGTTTTCTTCCATGATTTACAGATGCAGATGCTGGATGTGTATCTATCACATTTGCAGAGAACCCTACTCCCCCCCCCCCAAAAAAAAAAGATCACCCCCAGTGTCGGGAAGAGCGCAGACTGCTAGTGGGAATGCCAATCAGGACAGCGTTTCAGGAGCGGAACGGGCAGTGTACCCAGAGGCCTCCAGAAGTCTACGAAGTCTTCCATTTCGAAATCGCACTTGGAGGAATATCTGCTCAGGAAGTTATTCTATAGCGCCCAGCAAACACTGACCTTCTCTTGAGGATGGAGGTGGATTTTTAGTTTTAGGTTTTCCTTTCGTGTACTTTCGATTTCATCATAGACCGAAAGTGTTTCCTTGCTTTAGCCCCCAGCAAACCCAGAGCTGAATTTGTAATCACCTTTAGCAGTTTGGGGAAGCTGACCACTTCTCTGCAGGCCCTTGATCTATGCTTCATTTTTTCGCTTCCTTCCTTGTTTTCCTTTCAGGGGAGTGTTTTCATCTCTTTTTGTTGGATTATATCACACTGGGGTTTTCTTTCTTTTCTCTTCCTTTTTTTGCGCTACGCCTGCAGTATGTGGAAGTTCCCTGGCCAGGGGATCGAACCCGAGCCACAGCAGTGACAACGTTGGATCTTTAACCGCTAGGCTACCAGGGAATTCCTACATCATGCACTTTTCAAGCTGCCTCAAATCTTTTTTGGAAGAAAAGTGGAGTATATTTAAATGCCTAAGATTCTATTTCTTGAGCTCCAGCTAACCACCAATACGGTACACTGAGCTCAGCGGGAAGAAAGAAACCAGAACGGTGTCCCAGTGCTGCCCTTGAGTGGACAGAGGGAGATTTACATTGAGAAATAACTAAAGGAGTATGCTGTCTTTTGAAGACCTAAAAAGTATGGGCCAGGAGTTCCCTTATGGCTCAGCAGGTTAAGGATCAGGTGTTGTTGCTGCAGTGGCATGGGTTCAGTCCCTGGCCTGGGAACTTCCACAGGCTACACACATGGGCAAAAAATAAAAATAAAAACGAAAATAAAAGGTGTTGGTCAAATAAGTGCCATTTTGTACGAGGACTGAGAAAGATTGGATTTGTCCCCGAAGGTAGAGCTGGGTGCTGGGCTTCCCCCGGCCACTCTGCTGTCAGGCTGTCTCTCTATATGGAGGCGTCTTCTTCCCAAGCACATGTCCTCAGTGAAGCACAACCTTTTATCATCTCTGAGGGAGGCTGTTGCCCTTTCTCAGATGTGGAGGCCAGCGAGGTGCAGGTTGTATTCTTGGTGGTCAGTGCCAAGGCCCTGAGGTCACCTGAAATTAATACGTTACCCAAGGATGGTCGATACCATGCAGAGCCAGCTTCAGAATAGGAGGGGGTGGTCTCTACGCACCCAGTGCTCCGTGAGATGCTTCTCAAGGCCCTTGGTAGCAGGGTGGGCACAGAAGAGCAATCTCCTAAGGAGAAGTCCCAGCCCTGCAAGGTTCCACCCAAGTTTTGGACACAGAGCTGAGGCTGGAGGATGTCCTGTCAAACGTTGCCAGGGTGCGAAAAAATTAAATCGATCCCTTTCTGTCTGCCTTCAGAGAGCAGAGAAGGGAACTCTCCTTTTGGATTCTCTAGCCATTAACATGTAAATATTACAGTGGTAGAAGCCACAGTTGTTAGGTATGGCCCAGACAGCCAGGACGTGGCAACCACAGCTGAGCAGGAAGAGAATGGAGAGTTTTTCAGAGACGCATTCATTTGGCTCAGTCTCTTAAGGCCCTGGCAGTGTGGTTCCCGACGTCAAGGCGCCCCCCAGCTGAGGATCAGAAAGCTGATCTGGAAAGGCCCACGCCCAGGCAAGCAGCAGCCCGGCAGCCACACAACAGAACCCAGCTCCAGCCAGCAAGTGCCCTCTGCAGCCCAGCCCTGCCTGGCCTGGCCTGTGGCTCCTGGTCCACTGGCTGCATGGTGCACACTGCCAGCTGTCTGTACTAGTCTCTCTTGAACTTGAACCTACCTGCTTTCCCAGCTCCCCGCCTTCTGTTTCCTCACTCGCAGGTTCTCTCCCTGGTACAGTGTTTTGTGCCGACTGCTCGCTTGATCCCTGGCCTCTTTGGCTCAGCCTTAAGACTCACTCCTGCAAGCAGCCTGCCCGACCTTGCTGGCCCACCTTGCTCTGTCCGCATCTGGCCCTGTCAAGCCAGAGATGCACTACAGCACAGTGAAACGAGAGTGTGAAGAGCCCCACGGCATCCTTCTCAAGGCAGCATTTAATGAAATGGAACAATGGAATAATCAGAGTTCACGGGAGACTCTGGCATGGAGCTCTCAAGCCACGAAGGCTTCCTGGAAGAGGTCCCTGGAGAGCAGGGCCTCCCAGAGTGGATGGAATTGAGGTAGAAGGTTTGGGACATTCCAGGGCAAAGGACAGAGTAGGATGCCCCAGGTGTACTGTGGGGCAGAATGGGTAATAAGTCTGGTCACGCCACATCTCAGAGGGCCTTGAGCACCAGGCTGTGGTCCTTGAACTTGGCTCTTTGGACTTTGGGGCTTTTTGAAAATTTTACTTAAGGGGAGATCAGTGCAATGGTGACATTTAAGCTGGACTGGAAGAGAAGTCCCAGAGGCACATTGGCCTCTGGTATTTCTTTCTTCCTTTTTTTTTTTTTTTTTTTTTTTTTGCTTTTTAGGGCCACACCTGCGGCATATGGAAGTTCCCAGGGTAGGCGTCAAATCAGAGCAGCTGCTGGTCTACACCACAGCCACAGAAATGCAGGATCCAAGCCGCATCTTCGACCTACACCACAGCTCACAGCAACAGCAGATCCTTAACCCACTGAGCGAAGCCAGAGATCGAACCCACATCCTCATGGATTCTAGTTGGGTTCATTAACCTCTGAGCCACAAAGGGAACTCCCTCCTCTGGTATTTCTGATGCATCCTCTGAGCATCTTGGGAGCTGGGTCTAAGCATCCCTGGCTTCCGCTGTGGGCCAGCATCCTGACAGAAGCCTTGCAGAAGCGCTGAAACTTTGTCGAGGTGTCCATCCAGGTGCTGATGGGAGAGTCTGGATCTTGAGGTTGTGCCTCAACTCATGCCTTTCACAAATGGCAGGACCCACGGCAGGCCGTGCTGGGTTTGCTCCCAGGCTGGTCACCGGCTTCCTGGGGCGCTCTGGGCTGAGCCTGGGCTGTGTGGCCTTGCTGTCCTCACGGGGCCGCCTGAGTTTACCAAGGCCCTGGCATTTGGCCCCCATCCATTTCCTTTTGGGGATGGGGAGGGGCGTGTAGCTGGCGTGGCCTCCCGACTCCCAGCGTTATGCAGGCAGGGGAACGTGTGGCCCTATAAGCTGCTGGAAAACACCTTTCAAAGGCAAGGGTTTAGCTGCACTTGGCGAAAGACAAATCCCACAGCAACTGTGTGATGCTGGCCGTCGGCGAGCGCCATGTCCTTCGCAGGGCGGCTCAGAGCCCCCTTTATCCCAGATCAGGGGTCCTCACTGGCTTTGCTCCCCCCTGCCCCCCCGGGGTGGACGGAGGCCCTGCCACCAGGACAGCTGCCAGGAGGACTGAGAAGCAGTGGGCGCCAGCCCGTCACCCTCTTGGGGTCTGTCTGTCTCTACTCCCTGTTGCCCTCTGGTCCCTTAGCCTGATCCCCGGCTTTTCCTCTCTTTTTCGCTGTTCCCTGCCTCCCTCATCCATCTCCCACCCTCTTCTCTTTCCCTTTCTTTTCACTCTTCCCTGCCCCTTTCAAAAAATGGACTTGAGGCAGCATCTCTTTGTTTGCTATAGAAACAAAACATTGGTGATTTATGTCAGCTGAGGGGCCAGCGCTGGTGATTTTGGTTGGTATTTCTCAGTATTCAAAGGACTGGCGTGGGCTGTCTGGAGCTGGGCCACCCGGCCGGGGCCGGGGGGAGGCTGGGGGCTGCCCCGGAACCTACAGAGCAGCCTCAGGGCTCTCCTGCTCCTCTTGTTTCATTTTGAGAACAGGGAAAAAGCAAAAAAAAGAATAATGTAACAAACACCCACGTGGCCACCACCTAGAATTGATGTTTTTGCTTCCGGTATTTAAAATATAAATGAATGGAAGGATGGAGGAGAATGTGAGCAAAAGGATGTGTGTGTGTGTGTGTGTGTAACTGGGTCGCTTTGCTGTACAGCGGAAATTGACAGAACATTGTACATTCACGATACTAATAGAAAAATTTAAAAATACAAAAGAAAAACAAAGTAAACAAATAAGAGCATTGACTTCTCCTCGCAGAGCCTCGCTCTTCCTTCTCTGTGGCTGGGGCGTGACACCACCATCCATTGAACGTGAATTTTCCAAATCCATTTTCATAGGTTCACTGCATCTCTGTGAAGCCGTGAGTAATGTGTAGCCGTGCTGGGCATGTTTTTAGAAGCGTACTTAAGTGCTGACATGCTGTGCTGTCATTCTGCAGCTTGCTGTTGGCACTAAATATTATGGTTTTGAGATCTTTCCCTGTTGATATTTATATCTGGTTCATTTCCCGTTGGTGCTGGGAAGGGCGTTGTGGTGCAGGTCTGTTATCTGCTGCGCTGCTGGCGGATACGTGGTTGTTTCTGGGTTTTCTGTAGTACAAGAGCATTGCCCTTTTTTATTGCCTTTTTCAGGGCTGCACCCGCAGCATATGGAGGTTCCCAGGCTAGAGGGAGAATCAGAGCTGTAGCCGCTGGCCTACGCCACAGCCACAGCCACGCAGGATCTGAGCTGCATCTGCGACCTACACCACAGCTCACGGCAACAGTGGATCCTTAACCCACTGAGCGAGGCCAGGGATGGAACCTGTGTCCTCATGGATGCTAATCAGATTCGTTTCCGCAGAGCCACAGTGGGACCTCCAAACATTGCTGTCGTAGATGTCGTCGTGGTGCCTCCTGTTGTGGGTACACGGGCCTGCTGGCCAAGTTCAAGTGGACCCAGTCTCATCCCTTTGACCTCCCCTGCATTTCTCTGAGCTTCACCCCCAGACCAGCTCCCTCTTCCTTTCCTGAGCTCCCCCAGCAGGGGAAGGGTCAAGGGAGAAGAGGGCTGTGGGGATGGAATTGACCGTTCATGTGGCCGGTGGATGGACTGTATTTGGTGGCCCATCCTTAGTGCCCTTTGGGTCTTGTTTGATTTTTATTTTGTCAAAGCATTTATTGCAACACCATTTGAGAAAACGCATATATCGGTCTCACCCACATTCCTGCCTTCCTAGCCCAAGGGTTTCACTTTTCTGAGTCGCTTTGGCCTCTGCCTACAAGGATATCTCTACGGAGTTGTGATTGTACACGTCGTGCTGTGTGGTCTGTATTTTCTCTCCTTACTTGGCTGCACCTGTGGGATGTGAAAGCGCCCGGACCAGGGACCGAACCCGCACCACAGCAGCGACCCAAACCGCTGCAGTGACAATGCCAGATCCCTAGCCCACTGCGTCACAGGAGAATGCCTCTGTTTTGTATTTAGCCACATATTACAAACACTTTCCATCTTGCTGCAGTCTTCGTAATGGCCACTTATTACCATGACCCTGTGACCCTCTGCCCTGCCATGTGCCCTCACCCACTCTTCCTGCCCTGCCCTGGGGTCTGCTCTCCCCCGGTGTCCCTTCCTCACTCCCAGCAGTCTCTGCGATCACACTGCCATCTAAAAGCAGAGAAAGAAAGTTGGGCTCTGTCGCGGCTCAGCAGTAATGAACCCAACTAGTATCCATGAGGATGTGGGTTCAATCCCAGGCCTTGCTCAGTGGGTTAAGGATCCACATTGCTGTGAGCTGTGGTGTAGGTCACAGTCACCGCTTGGAATCAGCATCACTGTGGCTGTGGCTGTGGCTGTGGTGTAGGCCGGCAGCTGCAGCTCAGATTTGACCCCTAGCCTGGGAACCTCCATGTGCCGCACGTGCGGCCCTAAGAAGAAAAAGGAAAAAAAAAAAATTTGCTCATTGGGAGTTCCCAGGTAGCCTGGCAGTTACAGATTCTGGGTTGTCACTGCTGTGGCTTGGGTTTGATCCCAGGCCCAGGAACTCCCACATGCCATGGGCGCCCCCTCCCAAAAAAAAAAAAAAAAGAGAAAGGAAAGCATTCAAACGCAACTGTGCGGCCGGCCGTCTTAGTCCACGTGGCTTTGAGATTGTCTCACCCGTCGGCTCCTCCCCGGAGGAAACCTTTTGGAGCTGAGTTCTTAGGCCTTGTTCTTTCTTCCTAGGATTTGAGGGACATGGTGAAGGGGGGGTTCTGAGGCACTGCTCTGGTCCACCCCGGGCAGGGCTTGGGGCCGAAGCCCTCCGTAGGAGCGTAGAGCGTGCGTTCTGTGCCCAGAGGTTCCGCTCTGGGTGGCGCCGGTGAGAGAACAGCACCCCACGCATGGCAGGCGCCACACGGTCCCTGGAACCATCCCTGTAGCATCAGCTTCGGCTCCGTCTTCTGTTTCTTTAGTTCACTCCCTCCAGCCAGCGGGGAGGTTTCTGTTTATCTCACCAGCAGCAGTTTTGTGTCCCTTCTTGCAAGCCAAATGATCAACTTAGGGATGATGAAAAAATAATAAAATGAACTTATTTATAATAAGAGCTAATGTTTACGGAGTACTTACCGTGGACCAGATACTCTGCGGAAAAGCATTTTATTCCTTCGTTTATTCCTTCCTGCACCCAAATAAGAGGAAACTCTCGCTGCCCCCATTTGGCAGCTGTGGAAATGAGAGGGGAGGTGATTTGCCTGGATCTGCCTCTGAATCCTCACTGTACTTGAACCCCCACCCGTCCTGGGCAGCGCAGCTGGGAAACCACACGTTCAAGAGAAGCAGAGACAAACTGCTCCTTTTTCTTTCCCTTCAGAGAAGCCCCTTGCTGGTGTGGAAGTTATTTGGTACAAAGGCATCGATGAGACATTTTCCAGTCCCTTTAAGTTTCCCGTTAGAGGCTCTGCCCTCAGTTCTCCTTAGAAGCCTCTGCTTCGGGGGACCTGCTGCAGGGGATGGGGGAGCAGGGAAGGCGTGATGGGGGGAGGAAGGGGAGGGGTTCTCAGCCTCAGAGAAGAGGGCGGGCGGTGGGTGGTGCGGAGAGGGCTATGCGGGGCCCTGCCCAGCTCCTCCCTGCGGATGGGTGTCCCTCGCCAGCGACTGGCCTGGAAGAAACCGCAGCAGCGTTTCCAACAGGCAGACCAGGGTTCCTGTCCCAGCTGGGCCCCTTGCCTGCCAGGGGGCCTTGGGTGGGAGACTTGACCGTCACAGAGGGAGGGTAACTGTGCTCCCGGGAGTGAGCGAGGTCCCTGTACCGGGCGAGCGGAGCAGGTGCGCCTGAGGGTTCACCCTGGAACAGCGTCTCACCTGCTGGTTCACCCCTGGAAGAGCAGCGCCGAACTAACCCAAGGCTGAGCGATGCCGGTGTCTGTCGGTTCTTTCTCCCTGTCCTCGTGCTGGCCGTGGGCTTCTCTGGGTTGAAGTCTGCGGTGGCTGTACCGAGTCATTTTCTGTTTATGCTCCACGGTCACATGCACCTGGTCCTCGTGGGCTCCCAGACACGGCTTCGGTGGTCAAAGCACCCAATACAAGGGGGCCTTCGCTTTTGCGTAACCGTGGGGGAGGGGTGCGGAGACCTGCAGCCCCGGGGCGCTGCTCCTCGATGGAGTCTGCTGAGGACTCCTTAGTGTGGCTGGGGGGGCGGGGGTGTGTGCAGGAGGAGCGGGGGTGTGTCGTGTCCCTGCCCTGCCATCCTGGTCCCCACCGGCCAGGATTGAGACAGACCACAGCCATGGGGATGAAGAAGCCCCTTAGAGCAGTCACTTGGGGAAACTGAGGCACCGGTTTAAGGAAGTGGGCTTCTCTGCCTGTAGATTTTACTTGTCCTCCTCCATCCCCACACCTGCGTGTCCCCCACAGACCAACTGAGCATCCCACATCCGGCTACACACAGGCTGCTGCCGTGTCTAATCTAACCTAACAGTGGGTGGGCCCTGGTTTAACCCAACACTTGAAATTGCCCAATTTCAGAAACCGATTAAAGAATTTGGCTAGGAGTTCCCATTGTGACTCAGTAGTAACGAATCTGACTAGTATCCATGAGGATGTGGGTTCGATCCCTGGCCCTACTCAAGGGGTTTAGGATCCAGCATTACTGTGAGCTGTGGTGTATGTAGGTTGTAGAGGCAGCTCGGATCCCGTGTTGCTGTGGCTGTGGTGTAGGCCAGCAGCTGCAGCTCTGATTCGACCCCTAGCCTGGGAACTTCCATATGGCATGGTTGTAGCCCTAAACACACACACACACGAACTTGGCCAAAACATTTCTGAGATGGGGCCTGGCGCTGGGGATGCATTCCTCTGCACTGGCCGGCCTGTCCTGGGCCCCAGTGGTTCCCTTCGGGCCACTGACCCAAGCCCAGCCTGGGATGAGGACACACCTGAGCTGAGCCCCAGGCCTCTGGGCGATGACATGCAGCTGTGAAGATGCGGCTGGAAATGCCTGAGTCTCCTGTGGTCTGACGCACCGCCCAGGAGGCCTGGCCAGCCCTGGGCGCGTCCTGAGAGCCCCCGGGAGCGCTGGCTGTGGCCGCGTGCCTTTGTGTGTGATGTGTGTCGTGGGAAAGGCAGCGCCCCGAGCCTGCTTCTCTCTGGGCCCGTTCCCCAACACACCGAGCCACATCTTCTACTAGGTGTGAACATAATGGACTCTTTTTTCCTTTTGAAGACGGGCCCACCCCTGCATGCCCACTGCTCTGGCCACCGGGCAGGTTACGAAATGCCACGGCTATATTTCTGGTACCTTGGCACCCCCGTCCCCCCACAGAGAAGTAAAATGTCAGTGGAGCAAATTACCAACCGAGTGCTGTGGAATCCATAAATATTCAATTGCTCCGGCTTTCACCGGCCCATATAAAATTAAAGCTCTGGTCAGCTCCGGAGGGGAGGCGGCTGGTTAGTGTAAGCGGGGGAGGGGACCAGCTGCCAGTGGAGAGACAAGTGTCCCCAAAGGGCAGGGCCGAGGCTGCCTCTGTGGGCTGTGGTTGGTGGGGTGTAGCCCTGGCTGGAGGTGGAGGAGATGCAGCGAGGAGTGGGATGCAAAGAGCAGGGAGGTGGAAAACCCAAATGCCAGTGTGACCCAGGAGGGGGTCTCCTCTGATTTTGCATTTGAGGCCTTTTGGTTGGAGGGGGGCGTTGTGTTGCGCGTTTTAGCCCAGCCCTGGACGCCAATGTGGGGGTGGCAGCATTGCCATCAGCATGTTCCCACCAGGGAGCGTCCCCTTCAGAGCAGGTGCTGGAACCTCCCCAGGCAGCAGGGCTGGAGATGGGGGACAGGGCGCTGGCTCACTAGTGGCCAGCTTTCTCCTCCCGCCAGGCTCCTCCCTGCACAGCCCCCTGCCCCGTGCTCGCCTGAGTGGGGCTCTCCTGCCCTGGATCTCTGCTGGGCTGCGTGCTTCGTGCTTTGGGGAGTGTGTGTTCCCACCACCTCCTTAGGTTCAGACTCCCTGCAGGTGGGGGAGTGGCTTCCGCTTCATGGGGCTTCTCCGTGCTGAGTTCTTAAACACACAGCCTCATCGATCTTTATGTAGTGGGATAAGGTAGGAACCGCAGTGCCTTCACCACGTGGCAGCAGAGGTCCCGAGGCGCAGAGATGGGCAGCAACTTGCTTGGGGTTCCGTGGAGCTGTTACTTGCAGACCCAGGGGGGTTCCGTGGCTCTTCTGAGGCTGAGCTTGGATTCCATCCTGGGCCCTCGGGCTGAATCGTGTCCTGGGGGGGCCTCCCGGAGACTGGAGGGCCGTGGCCAAGCTCGCTGTCTCTTGCAGGCATCCCCACCCTCATCGTGCTGGACCCGCAGGGGGAAGTGATCACGCGCCAGGGCCGGGTGGAGGTGCTGAACGACGAGGACTGCAGGGGCTTCCCATGGCACCCCAAGCCCGTGCTGGAGCTCTCTGACTCCAATGCCGTGCAGCTCAACGAGGGCCCCTGCCTCGTCCTTTTTGTAGGTATGAAGCTCAGTGGGAGCCCCAAACCCCAGGGCGGGACAAGGGACAGGGTGGGCAGAGCTCACTGTGGGCGGAATTTGTCCCTCTGGCTTTTTTCTGTCGCCAGCAATGCGGAGCCTGTGTCTTTGTCTCCAGCCGCTGAGCTTTCGACCCCAGTGATTTATTCATGTTTCTGCCCCCCTACCCCCCGCCCCCGTGGGTGGGGGAGGTGTTCTGGGAGCTGCTGCTGTGCTTTCCTTTCTAGCTGCTCTGGCTGCCAGCTGGGAAGAAGAGGTCAGGGCCCCTGAGGAAGCCCTGGGGGCCCCCCTGATGAACAGACCCAGTGTTGGAGGCGGGGCTGAAGCACAGCAGCTGCAGGGGGCCGGGCCCCCTCAGGCCAAGGCTCTTCCCCAGCTGCTGCTCACCTGTGCACTCGGCCCCCCCGGCAGCATCTCTGGGCCTAGAGCCCCTCTGTGTCCCCGCCTCTCCCACTCTGGTGCTCAGCGGGCGACTGACCGCTCTGCCTGGCAGGAGGACACAGGAACACCCACCCTGGGCTCCCCGCAGGCCTTTAGGGTGACCCTGGTTCCTTCTGCAGGTGGAGCAACTGCTGGCCAAGGGCCACATCGCCCTCTGCCTTAAGACTTGTTGCTTGGTTCTGACTCAAAATAAATCCGGTAGCGGGATCCTGGCTGAGCTGCACCTCACTGAGAGGCCAGAGCAAGTCCCCCCAAGTCTCCGCAGGTCTGGTTTTGGGGGGCTGCCAGGAGGGGAGCCAATATGCAGACTCGAGGGACTCATGAAGCAGACTGACTTGTAGGGTGGCCCTGCGCAGGGCGGACAGAGGCCTCTGGGGAGAGATGGCCGTGGGGAATCGGTCACCCTGGGACCTTCCTGCCTGCCGCAGACTTTTCTGGGGCCTGGGACCATTGGGAACCTCCCTGGACATCTGAGATGTGGAAACAGGGTCCCGGAGAGGCAAAGCATCAGAGAGAGAATTAGCTGGGGACCTAGGGTGGGCCGAGACAGCCTGAAGGGCCTCCTGGGCCGTGTGGTGCTTCTGGGCCAAGGTCGCCTGCAGGCACCTGCCCTCCCCTGCTCTGCACTTGCTCTCAGGTTCATGATTCAGCAGGAGTGAGCTGCTCCCATGCTGTTTCACCGGAGGCAGGAGGTGCCCCATGGGGGCTCTCCCTGCAGTCAGCCATCCCCTCGCAGGCCAGTCCTGCTGCCAGCTGTGACGCTGGCATCCCAGAGCCCTGGTGCTGCTGACCAGACCGCAGTTCTGACCTACCACCACCCATTCTGCCATTTCCATTAGGAAGTCAGAGATCCGAGGTCATGGCATCTCATTCTGGCTTAGGGGAGGCTTAGCTTCCAACCAAGGTGGCTGTGTGAAGAGTTCAGTGAAAAGGACTGTGTTTGCCGGGGTCTTAGTGCTACTTGGTGAAGGGACTTCTTCCCGCGGGCCCGGGTGTGAGAGCATGGAGCAAAAGCTGGCCTGTGCCTGCAGACACACCCTCGTGCACCCGGGAGGCGAGGCCAGCGTCCCACGGAAGGCTGGTTTTCTCCATTCAGGGGCGGCCCATCTGGCCCTGGACCCAGGCCCCCTCCGGGGGCACCACTCTGATCGACAAGCCAGGGTTTCCCTGTGTCTTCCTCTCTCCATCACAGATTCTGAGGATGATGGCGAGTCCGAGGCAGCCAAGCAGCTGATCCAGCCAATAGCGGAGAAGATCATCGCCAAGTACAAAGCCAAAGAGGAGGAGGCGCCGCTTCTATTCTTTGTGGCCGGGGAGGTGAGTGCCGCCAGGGCTGGTTTAGCTGGCTGGCTTTTAGAACACAAGTGATGCAGCCCTTGGGGAAGTCTGAAGCAGCCCTGGGATCTGGCGTGACAGTACTTCTAGAAGGATCCCCAGACAAATGTAGCGTCGAAGGGTGCCATCAGTCATGGAAGACCAATTCCAGCCCCTACCGCTTCCCTCTGCCACTCTTGCAGCAACCTCACAGCGGAGGAGCCCCCCACTCCAGGACAGACCCCTGCACCCCTACCCTGGCACCCGGCTGTTCCCTAGCCAGGCTGCTGGGGTGCCACAAAGATCAACACTTAACTCCCTCCATGCTGGGAGCAAAGTGGGCTTTTCCCACACGGGATCCCAGTGGGAGCCGCCCCTCTGACCTACAGTTAGTCACCCAGGCGGCCAGGGGCGTGCGGACACGGCCAGCATCCCTAGCGCTTCCCCCCGGGGCTGACCCTAGAGGGTCTCCAGCCGGGCGGGCGCGGGCAGGCAGCGTTCTGCGGGATGGGAGCCGAGGTCCCGCTGACGTGAGAATCCACAAGATGGTCGCGGTTGCGCAGCCGCGCCACCTTGGTCCCCACCCCCGGAGCCATCCCCTGCGCATGCTCCGCGGCCTCCCTTCAAGAGGCGCCGGCCTAAGCCGGTTATTGACAGATGCACTTTTTGAAGCCCCCGGCCTTCCTTGCTCGCCTCTGTACCTCCAGTTGGTCAGAGCCCTGCGCTCGTTTCCCGCTGTGTTTGCATCCCAGGGGTCGCACGGCGGCCAGACACCCTGAACCACCCATTCATCACCGCAATAGCCGCCCCTGCTCGGCGGGCCCCGGGGAGGCAGCTGACGTCCCTGCTCAGCCCTGGGGTGGAGGGAACAAAGCAAGTTCACAGGACCCTGCCTTGGGGCCACACAGGCTTGTTGCACACAAAGCACAAACGGAGCTCCTCTCAACGTATTCAGCTCTAACCCCTTTTCTCGGAGAAGAAAGATGGGCGCGGGAGAGAAAGGGCAGAGCCGGCGCGGGGGTGGGGCTGGAGGGCTCTAGGGGCCGCTGCTTTAGAAACGCGGCTGAAAAGGAGCCGGGCAGGCCTCCTAAACGCAGCCCCGGAGCTAGGGGCCTCACCTGCACCTCCACGCCCCGCTCCCTCTCTGGCTGGGCCGGCAACAGCATCGGCATGGCTACCTCACGGGTGAGGAAAGGGAGGCTCTGAGAGGCAGGGCGGCTCCCAGTCCCACCGGCCGGCTCTCCCGCCTCAAGGACCCCCCCGTGAGCCGTTATTGGGTCCATTTTACAGGACTTAGGAGACCTAGGCTCTGAGAAGTACCCTGCCCTAGTCCCACCTTAAGTGGGTGGCCGAGTGAATGTGCCATCAGGAGCGCCTCCAGAAGCCCTGCGCCCCCTCGCCTGTCCACAGGTCCACAGCCGGGCTGGCCCAGCCCTGGGGAGAGGGAGCCCTGGACCAGGGAGTTTGACAGAGGCCGGGGGGCCTCCATGGCTCCAGACAGCAACCCTCTTGGTCCAGTTCCCTGACCTCAGAAGCAAGGCAGCCTGGAAGGTGGAAGGACACAGGGTCCCGGGACCTCAGGCACCAACTGAGTGCCTCTGAGCTCAGGACCCTGGCCCCTCACGTTCTGAGGGGCCCCTCCCTTATCTTGATCCTGTACACTCCAGCAGGCAGAAGTTGGCCCTTCCAAAGCCTAAACAGACATTAAAATTCACCTCCCCGTGTTGGCTGAGGGGGAGAGGAGGGGAGGCGGCAGCACTGGCATTGGCTTAGGCCTCTAATGGGAGTTTGATGTACGGTATTTGTCCAGGTGTCTCCCCTCTGTTTATCGTGGAGATTGTGCATCAACCCAAATGGAGGGCCTAAGTCAGGTGAACGGTGCCGGAGATGCTGAATCACTTGGCATTACTGGGAAGTGTGTGTTCTTTATAGGGCGGGGAGCGGGGGTGGGGGGAATATGATCCTCCCCCCCCAAAGAACTGCCCTTTTAGAAAGAAGTGTTTTTTGTTTCAGAAACTGGTGAGCCTCCTGCTTGCCAGCATTTAAGGCTGGGAATACCCCCGA
Organism: Phacochoerus africanus; assembly: GCF_016906955.1. NCBI lineage: Eukaryota > Metazoa > Chordata > Mammalia > Artiodactyla > Suidae > Phacochoerus > Phacochoerus africanus. Next base: position 46,692,745 of record NC_062557.1, read on the forward strand.
GCCTTTTTTCTGCAGGGCGACTCGCGTGTTTTCATTCCTTGATATGTCATATAGTGAGACAACTTGTGGCTGGGGCTGTAGAGCCCATTTCCGGTCATCGGCCGCGAGAAAGGTCAGCTCAGATGGTTGCCCCCTACAGCTCTTTCTCCTTGTCTCTGGACTTCTGTGATTGCCTTTGTCCTTCATAAAGCTGCACGTGATACTGGGACGTCCACCCGGACAGTCCTGGGAACGCGTGATAAATACAGCGACCCAGGAAACCCGCACTAGCCCTTTGGGAGCCCGGCTTCTGAACTGGCCCCGCCCCCGAAGCTGTGGGGTGGGGGCAGGGGGCCGTTTGGTGAAAAACTTTCTGAGATTGAAGTCTAGACTGGCCTCAGCCTACAGCGGGGGCTGCACAAGTAAGTAATCAAACGATATCCCGTTTTTACAAGTTAAAATTGCCTTCATGCTAATAAAGATGACTTGCCTGAGGCTTCGGGTGACTTGGAACCAGCCTTCCCCCTCCCCCTTGGCAGGACAGGGCCCCTTGGGGCCTGTTCTGAGAGCCCATCTTTGCTGGCGGTTGGCCGCTGGTGGCTGCAGCCCATGCTTGAAAACTTACTGGTTTCCTTTCCTTCCGCTGATTCCAGGATGACATGACCGACTCCCTGCGAGATTACACCAACCTGCCCGAGGCTGCCCCTTTGCTCACCATTCTGGACATGTCAGCCCGGGCCAAGTACGTGATGGACGTGGAGGAGATCACCCCTGCCATTGTGGAGGCCTTTGTGAATGACTTCCTAGCAGAAAAGCTCAAACCAGAGCCCATCTAGTGGGGCTCCGGCTTCCGGGGACATTATTTAAAACTCACTCCTCCCCCCTCCCCCCTTCCTTCCCTCCCCCCTTGGACTTTTCCAGCGTGTCCCGAGTCACACAACCCAAGTGTCCAACCTCTCTGTGGTGCCTTGTTTTCTGCGTTAACTCCTCAGCTAGCGCCCTAGGGTGCGCATCCTCTCGGCAGCAGGAGACCCCACCATGTCTGCAGACTCTGCTTGGGATTCGCAGGGCGGCGTGACCTGGCCGGAACTGGGACTGCAGCGCGCTCTCAGCCGCTGGCTCTTGGTGACATATTTGCCAGGGTGTCCTTCTGCCAAGTGGGCACCCGGGGGCAGAGCCGCTGGCTCCGCTTCAGGTGCCAGCACGCATGCGCAGAGCCCAAGCAGTCCAGAGACAGGAGTGGGTCGCGCTGGTGGGAGCCTCGGCGCAGAGCTGCCGGCGAGAGCATCCTTCCCGAAGGGACTGGGTCCGTCCGGGTCTGAGGGAGAAACACCAGCTTGTCAGATTCGGGCAGGGGGCCTCCACATCTCAAAGGAAGCTTGTGTTCTTTTCCAGTGAGGAAAAGAGTAGCCACAGTGGTGATTCACGTGGTGATTGCTTACTTTGATGGAGCGCCTCCCACGTGCTAAGAAAGAGCCGCTCGTTTTTCCTTCTAGCTCTTTCTTCCTTGCTCTTGACCTTCTCCCAGCTTCTGCCTTCTCAGATGAACAGTCCCTACTCTCGTGGAATTCTGTTGAGTTCCCAAGATGCTGTGGCTCTTTGTGCCCAGAGGAGGACCGCTCAGCAGCGCTGACCTGACTCGCCGGCTCTGGGCCTGGGGCTTCAGGAGCTCTGCTGAGGCCCATGTAGCCACCCTTGGCTACCCCCGCATTCCCTTTTCTTAAAGCAGAACTAAAAAGAGACAAATTCCCAGAAGCCTAGCTTTTTCCTAAGAACTTGCAGAAAGAGCTGTGCCCTAAGTGGGAGTGCCGGGCGAGCACAGGTCAGACGAAAGCGGGCCCTGGGTCCACTCTGCGAGGCCCAGCTCCGCGCCTTGTTCGGGCTGAACTGGTCACCAAAAAAGAAGGTAACAGCTTTGCTCTTAGGATTTGGGATTGGAGGCTTCACCTAGAGAGTCACAGGGTTTCAGCCCATCTCAACCAGGTGTCAGGGTCTTTAAAATAATCTCAGGCCTCACCCTTGGCTCCACTCACAGCCAACCAAGACCATTTATTTGGAAAAGCCAGCTCCCCCCCTCCCCCAATCAGCTGTTGACACCGTTGCTCCCTGCTGAGTTGGATTGTTGATTTGTAGTTCAGAGGTACAGTTAGTTGGTAATGAGACTGTTACTTGATGCCACCAGCCTGAAATGCAACCACTTAGAAATAAAACAGGCATCTCTGGACGTTAACCATTTGGTCTTTCCTGTCCTTGATAGAAAAATCTTTTTGCTTATGGTGCTGTGTTCTGTTGGGTGAGCAGTGGCGAGTGAGACATACGGGATCCTCTTGACTCTGACCGGATGCTTGGCAGCTGTGTTGCAGAAATTTCGAGAACCGAGCCCTAACACGGTCATCCAAAGAATCCTCCCGAAGCTAGGATGCTCATTTGGATTAGAGCGCCAGAGGCAGACCCCGCTGGAGCTCTGGCTGCCATCTCTCCGGGTTTGACCTGCCCTTGTGGGGGTTGGGTCCTCAGATTACAGACATCCTGTGGACACTCGAGCTCACTGCCCGCCGCCCCCCAGCAAGGGAACAAGTGCTCAGAGCCTGAGAAGACCAGTTGGAGAAGCACAAGGAGTCCCACACGGGTCTCCCAGTGAAGAATGGGCCTCAGACCTAGCTCTGCTCCGGAGGGGGCGGGGGGACAAGGGGAGGCCAGCCTCACCTGGACGGTGGTGGGGGTCAGGGTTTCTGTGCCCTGTACTGTGATGGCCTTGGAGGAAAGGTGGTCTCTCTGAGCAGCTACTTACCTTCTGGGGCAAAAGTGAGGAGGCCCTGTGATCCTTCCATGACCCTTACAGTAGGGCTGACTGAACTACTGGCCGCTACTGTCCTCTGGACCCCTGACACTAGAATGCCCCTTTGGGGTGGGGATGGAGGGTAAGATCAGTGGCAAGGTTTACTAAAAAGGTGCTTTTGGTTTTATAGTGGTGACTTTTGGGCAGTGGCAGGGGGTGGGGGCAGGGGAAGCTGGGTGGGGGGATCACTTCACCAGGGAAAAATCCCCCTCAGCTCTACAAGACATCTTAAAGGTTATCAATGCAGACGAAGTGGGTGGCTTCTTAATTCCCACTAAGCAGCTCCAAAATACCTTCAAATTCTTGTCACTAATTGGAAGCAGGTTAAATCACCAGCTGTGACATATTCAAGGGCTTCCGCCAGCAGCCAGGGAAACTGTGCCCTGCAGGTTGAGGCAGGATTGGTGGCTGTAAAAATGCCACCCTGGGGTTCCAGGTCTGTGTTTACAGTGACTTCCAGATCTGATTCTACCTGGTTTCCACAATGGAGATGAGGATTTTTGTTTGTTTGTTTTGTTTTTGACCTGTCCCAACAGTAAAGATCTGCTTAAGGAAAAGGGCACATGTTTAATTAAGATGTGTGTGTGCAATGGGCAGCTATAAAGGCCAGAGGGAGACTGAGAACCAGCGTCCTTTCCAGGAGGGAGGGGGCAGCTTGCTACCCAAGTCCCAAGTATGTCCTCAGAATCAATGGCTCTCTCACTTATCCGAGTGCAGGGAGCTTGTTCTGCTTTCTTGGCAGCAGCCCAGCTTCAAGTGGTAATTTCCAGCCAGACTGTGTTTTTTCCTGTTGCCTAATTAAAGACACTAAAAAGCTGTTCTTTCCTCCTGCTGCCTTATTTCAGGGCAGCAAACGGAATTCTGCCATGATAGACATGGTAGAATATGGGCCAGGAACAGATCAGCCAGGCCCAATAAGGTCCTGGGAGAAAACCACTCCCCCCAACCCCCCCCCACATGTGTGTGTGTGTGTGTGTGTGTGTGTGTGTACATGCAGAAAACCACTCCCCCACCTCCCCACACACGTGTGTGTACACATGCAGAAAACCACTCCCCCCACCCCCACATGTGTGTGTGTGTGTGTGTACACATGCAGCAGTCCGCAGGCTCGGGAGTGAGAAACTGGTCCCGCGTGTCCAGTTGCACAGGCGTGCAGGCCTTCTGTTCACAGCCACCTCCTCCAGGCAGGCTCGTGCTTACCCCATAGGACCCAGACCTGAACGCAGCAGCAGTGTGGGTTGTGGGAAGCTCAGCAGTGCCACCTGCACCTGCTCTCTGGGTGCTGCGAAGTGAACTGGTGACAGGCCGGAGCTCGGGGTCCTTCCTCTGCCCTGAATCTGTTGTGCTGAGTGAGTCGTATACCTGGGTCCCTCTTTGCTGCTACCAACAGGGTAGCAGCACCCACTGCAGTTCTTCTGGACGGCTCAAGGGGAAACTCTTTGGGGACAAGTGCTGTTATCTATTATTAGCTTCATTACTGATTCTTCATTATTAGCAAATGGTGCCATGTGTGAAAGGTGAACTATTTTCCAGGAAGCAGCAGGCGTGGATGTAAGAAAATCTTCTATTGAGTCTACTTGACGGCTGGGATTTCTCCTTCTACCGGAGCGAGTCTGACCTCAGGACATTCTAGGTACGCCTCAAGTGTGACAGCATGGAGAGAAGCAACTATGCTTCATTCTTTCCCCCTAAGTCTGTCTCACCCTCTTGGCCTCTGGAATACTCACTCCCCAAGTCAGAAAACGTGTGACTAGATTCGGGTAGGACTTGTTCTGAGGGGCTGTTGGGTTTCCATCCAGTAATGTGCCACCTCATGTCTTTTTTTTTTTTTTTTTGCTCTTTTTAGGGCTGCACCCACAGCATATGGAAGTTTCCAGGCTAGGGGTTGAACTGGAGCTGTAGCTGCTGGCCTACACCACAGCCACAGCAACGCCAGATCCTTAACTCGCTGAGCAAGGCCAGGGATCAAACCCCCATCCTCATGGATACTAGTTGGGTTTGTCACTGCTGAGCCATAACAGGAACTCCTCTCCCTGCATTTTGAGGACGGGTGGCTTTGGTGATGGTCCCCTCCAATTCTGAGGCCTCAGCTGAAAAAAGTTGCTCAGTTGCTCTTCCCCGCAAGTGTCGTAAGAACAGACTGATAACGTTGGGAATGTGGGCAGGTTTTCAGTATGTCGCCTGTGAGCACCAGGGCCTGGCCTCCTGGGGCTCTGAGCACTTGCAGCTGCTCCAGGGTAACTCGGCCCCCTGACTGTCACCCACAGCAGCACGTCGGCTCATCCCTTCACCTGGATCTGAGCTCACTGCCTTTGTGCGTTCACTGATGGAGACAGAGAGAGAGAGCTTGGAGTTTAAAGGAGTCCCCACGAGTGTTTTCTGGGTGAACCAGGCAGGTCTGCTCTCAGCGGCCAGAGGAGGCTTGACCGCAAGAGGCCCGGGCCTGCAGTGTGGCCGCTGGCTTTCAGCACCGGCTGGGGACCCCTGGGTGGGGTGTTGTCTCTGGGTCCTCACGTGGTGGAACAACAGAAGTGGGGCTCCAGGCAGCTCAGCTTTTGGTGACATCTGGTGTTGCTAGGAATCCCAGGGCAGGTGGTAGTAGGTCGCTGGTGGAACTGGTAGAAACCAGTCCCTCAAGGTCCGTCTATCCTCTGGGCCTTAATCACTGAGATTCTAACTGCCGACTCGCATCTGGGGTGAGGGGAGCAGTGAGGACTTTTCAGCGTCTCCTGCCCTGAAACTCCAAGCTCCAGCCAAAGGGAAAAGATGTGCTGTTTTTTCCTGCTGCAGCTACTTCCCATTTGTCCATTTCCTCCTCTGTTTTTGGCCCAATGCTCTCGTTCAGATTTTAACGAGAATGAACAACACAGTGGATGGGTCTCGAACCTCAGCACCTCTGGGCACAAACAGCTTGCAAAAGCTGGCTGGGGTGGAGGGAGACTTTTGACTCCATCCTTTTTCAACAACTTACATCCAGGAAAAAATCCCCACCCCTCCCTTCCGGGTTGGGAGTGGTTGGGGCATGGCTGCCCCCTGGTGGCAGACACCAGGGTGACAGCTACCTGCCACACAAAGGCAAGGGGGAGCTTGGCCAACCTTCCGAAGGCTTGCTTCTCTTTCAGCCAAGCAATGCGTTTTACTTATCATATACTGCTCAGTGTTTATTCCTGTTTCCCGGGGGCAATGGTGACATAAATGCTGGCCTCAAAATTGAGAATAATTCCAGATGGCAAATACCATCACCAGGCAAACTTCACGGCCATTGGCTTCCCGTGCCATCATTTTAAAGGAAGGAAAATGTGCCCTCCCCTCTGCTAAGTTATACCCACAAATACACAGTACACAAGTCATTGGCTGTAAAATGAATGGGATGTAAATTTCTTTTCCTTCTTGTGCCCAGGATGATAAAATAGGTGTAAAATGATTCACCAGATATGCTCTTTTGCAGGGCTTTGTTCTGAACAAGGACCAGGTATAGTGCTTGTTATTTCATCGGTTGTTTTATAACAAAAATCAGCAGGAACAATAACCTGGAGGCAAAAATCGCAGGCGTGTTTCATGCTAAAAAAGGCATGAGCCTCATTTTAGTGACGTCTGTTTCTTTAGCACTTTTCCTAGGTGTTGGGAGACTGTCAGTGCCCCCAGGTGGTACTGTTCTCTCCCCCGCCCCCCCTGATTTCACCTGTTGGTCTGGCAGGCATTATCGCCGTGAAGCTGGCAGACGAGACCCCGGCCTTTGTGGGCTCAGCACAGCATAAGGGCTGTGGGCTCTTCTACTTTCTAAAAGCTGAAAGGGGATGGAGGGTCTGAACATTCTGGGAGCCACCGTCACCCAACGTGTGGGGTCCTGGGCAGGCCCAGACCAGAGCAGGTTCCCACCGGTCAGCCTGAGAGAGCACAGCCAAGCAAAGAGATTGTTCCTGCAAAAAGCCCTCCCCTCAAACAGAGCAAAGCAGTCCCACTGGGTGGCAGCACCTGGGGCAGAGTCAGGCTTGCCCTTTTGGCTCTACCAGGGAACTGGGGAAGCCAGGGCAGGGGCATGCCGCAACTCATTGGCCCTCCCTGAAACAAGCAGCCCAAGGGCTGGCGAGGAACCCAACCCTGACAGGAGCCACTGTGTGATGGGATGTGGTACCACTCTGCTGGTGTCCCCGTCCTCAACTCCAACCAGATTCTCCATGGTTGCAGAAGCCCTGCTCGAAGTCAGTCCCAGCCTCTAGTCCCCCCTCTCCCCGCCCCCTCTTCCCAGTGACCACAGGGATTACCTCCTGCCTTTTGCCCTCAGGTCCCTGGCTGCAGACCCAGTGGCCCCTGGTCCCCTGGGGCTTTGAGAGAACAGCAGGGTCTTGCTGCAGAGTGGTGGGCTCAGGGGCCCCCAGCTCTCATCCTCAGAGCCTCAGCCTCTCTTCCTTCACAGGAGCCTCTGTTCACACAGCATCCAGGAACAGTGGTATTTACCCAAGTGGTTCGGTTTATTGGGGGGGGGGAGATAAAGTAAATCAGACATTCCGTTTAACCAGAAGTGTTACGTCAAGTAGGACTAACAGCAGGAAGTTAGGAAAACCGGTACGGCTCTGCTGACAGAGGGTTAAGCTGAAAATTTCAAAACTGTTTCCTCCTTTTCTGAACCAAAAGTCCTCAAAAGGACATCCGCGGAGGTGCTAAGAAGGCATAATTCCACTTGATGCATGAAGTAAGCTGTTTCGCCAGAAATGGGGGAAAACCTGTCATAAACTGTTTAATTCAAGGCCGGAATGAACAACCACGGAGACCAACACAGCCAAACCAAAAGGACAGCTGGCTACCAAGACCTCGCCTGCAGCCCCGAGCTTCCAGGGTCACTAGTCTCAGCAATGGCCTCATCCCTGGGCCAGAGAGGAAAAGACAGGCATGAAGACCCACTGACCCCAGGGAAATGGAACTTTTTAAATGTTATCTGCTGGTCTACACATCACCCAGGTTTATTTTCCACTGACCCGTGATCAGAGCAGTGAGTGACCTAGCGTGGCCTGGAACCGCTGCTCCACGACAGCAAAACACCCTCAGCCGGTGGAGGAGTCCTCCCTGCCCAGCACGACGCCATCAGGAACTTTCTGGGCATAAAAATGCTCCTTGGTGGACAATTTAAAAACACACACATAGTGAACCACTTACTTAGGCTTCTCTCTCACAACACACAAACACACGCATCTACGGGAGCCTGCGGGAGGCTGGACGGCATCTGGAAGAACCGCCGCCGCCGCCGTTATTTCTGAGGCTAAGCAGAAAGTCCCGAAGTACTTACCTTTCCCATAACCACAGAGACAACCTCCAACTGAGGACTGCCACCCACGTCCCCTCAGTGGTATCCCCTGTCCCTGCTCAGGTGTTCCGCCCTCACCCGCAGCTGTCTCTTCCCTTCAAAGAGCAGGATGCTCGCTGCCATGGCCGAGTTCAGGCTGTCCACGCCGGGCACCACGGGGATCAGCAGCCTCCCGCCCCCCGTGCTCTCGGCCAACTGCAGGGACTCGAGGCTCACGCCGTGGGTCTCCCCGCCTATCACCACAGCTGCGGGGCCCTCGGTCCAGTCCGCGTCGTAAGTCTGGACCTGGAGTTCAGGGAGCCAGCCTTTACAGGCTCCACTTTCGACATCCTCTCCCTCCTCCTCATACTGGTGAAGCTTGGCTCGTCGGTCACATACCCAGCCGTAGTCACTGGCCTTATTAGACGCCCGGGCCTGGGCCTGTGCGTAGAGGCCACAGTTGTCAGCCACGTAGACCCGGGTGTCGGTGGGCAGGTACTTGGGCACCGTTTCCCAGTCCAGATTGTTGATGATGGGCACCTGGAAATGCGCACCCATCCCCGCCCGCAGCACCTTGGGCTCCCAGGCATCCACACAGCCTAGGAGATAAGAGAGGGTCTAATTAAGATTACAAACCTTCCCAGACCAGGGGACTCTGTGAAGTAAATCAGACCGATTCGGATCAGGAGATAAAGCAAAAAAAATGCCCTGTCGTGGCCTTCCTGGTGGCTGGGACCTCTGCTTCGCCAGCTATGGCAGTGCCCAGCAAAGGGGCTGGACAGTTCATTCCTACTGGTGCTGAAACACTTATTCATCGCATCAGCATTTATCACGCACGTGTGCCAGACACTGCGCGGGAGATACAAGCGCATCAAAGCCCTGAGCCTCAAGGAACTCGTGATACAGCAGGCAGTGACACCCAGAGGACATTTCAACAGGTGGCCACCGTTTCAGTAACAAGTGATGTAAAAAGAGCATGAACAGGGTAACAGAAAACCCTTGTACAAAGCAGGGCGACCAGGAAAACCACCCAGAGAACAGGACACTGAGCTGGACCTTGAAGGACAGGAGAGGCTCGTCAGAGAAAGATGGAGGCAGGGGACGGTCACAGAAGCGGGAAGATGGAGTTGAGACAAGAGGAAGGGAAGGGCCAATGTAAAGCAGGCAGAAGAGTTGAGGATTTTGTCTGGAAAATAACATAATGCCACGAGGACTTTTAAGCAGAGTAGTGACAGAATCCGGTTTACATTTTAGAAAGACCCAATTAGCTTCAATGCTAAATCCAGACTGGAGCAAGAAAGGGGCCAGAGATGGGGAAACTAGACTGGGGGCGATTACAGGGAGCCAGGGAGAACCAAGGCCAGAGCCCTGCCCTCTGCACACACACTCCTCCTCTCCCACCCCAGCAAGAAGGCTTCCTTACAGACAAGCTAAGCCCAAGCATGCCTGTGCATCAGCAGACACCGGGCCTTTCCAGGACCAGGCCCCACACACCTACGCCCCTCCCTGCCCTGCTAGCATGAGTCTCCTCATTAGAAGTTACTTCAAAAGTTAGTCTGTCAGACATCAGGATGGGTTAAGAGGGCAAACCAAGTTTAAAAAGGAAAATAAGACGTGGTGAATGTACACTGTCCCCCACCATGGGCTCTCCCATCACCGCAGGGAACACAGGGTGGGGGGGGGGGCCTGTGTGCCAAGGGGGTGGGATGGAGGGGGGTGGGCAGAAGAGGGGCCCAGCCTAGAGGAACATCGGCTTCTCTGACCCTCGGCCACTAGGCACCACCGAGTGTTTGCTACTCTTTCCCTGCCTCTCACGCACCAGCATCAAAGTGGAAACCACACTGCTTGGCCTGTACAGGTATACGTTCCAAACCACACCCTGCTCTCAGAGCTCTCAACGATGAGGCAGGTAAGCGGGGTACTGGTGATGGACCCCCACACATGGCTCTCAGGCCGGCAGAGATGCAGCCCAACAAGGTGTGACTTGGAGGAAGGGCTAGAAGGAGCAGTTTGGACAAGTCTCAGCCAGGAGACCACTCTGATTTACACTGAATGGCAGCCTGACTATTTCTGATGAATGACCCTCCCTTCTGGCCTCCCCCCAGGTGGTAACAGGCCTTTCTGGCATGTCCCAACTATTAGGCAAGTCTGTTTGGAACCAAGTCTACTAATGCCCATTTCCGGCAAAAAGAGACAACCAAGCGTTAAAATCAGCATCTATGTCTTCCCTAAGTTTAGGTTCTTTAATAACCTAGCAGGTGTCAAAATACTCTGAAAGCTAAACCACAGGAATGAGTGGGCCAGGCACAGTGCTAACAACCTGATGGGCACCATCTCACTTAAGCCTCAAAACAACCCTCCCAGGTAGACTGGCACGCCCACTTTACAGATGAGGAAGCTGCTGCGCAAATACTGCTCTCCCACGCACAGTTCCCATGGGACAGATCCAAGACCCAAGTTCATTGCATCTGCCCGCAGAGCCAGCTCACTTACAAATGGCACCTAATCCACCATGAGGAGCTCTTACCTTTGGTGAGTAACACTCTGCTGCAGCCTGCGCCAGCAGCAGATCTCAGAATTGTCCCCAGGTTCCCAGGGTCACGGAGATTGTCACAAATCAACAGTAAGGGCAGTGTGTGGCGAAGCTGAGTCTCTGGGTATGTCATCTTAGCATGGTCAGGTTTGGCAAAAATCCCTGAGGAAACAAAAAAGGTAGTTCACTTGCCTGATGTGGGCATGGGGAATAATTTGACTTTTCATTCAGTCGTCATTCTTTCCATATTCTCAATTACATACTAAATGAAAGAATTCTCTGATGGAAAAAGTTCAGCGCCCTCCTCTCCCTCATCACTGTTTTCAATCTTGGAGTGTAACCTTTCAGAGCTTATGCTGTTCGCATCTACCTACATGTAGGTACATCCACCCATACATGAGTGCCTTTTATTCATTAAAAAAAAAAAATCACACTGTATGTAATCACTCTGTAATCTACTTATTTTTCCCTATAAGAAAATGTCTTGGAGAACTTAATCGTGTCAGCGTGTTTGTAGCTACCTTATTCTTTTAATGGTTGCATGTTATTTTGTGAAAAGAATGTATCACATTTATTTAATTTTGCCCCAAATGACTGACACTTAGATATTTTCAACTTTTCCCTGTTGTAAAAAACCCTGCAATGAACATCCCTGTATCAATATGTGCATATGTCCAAATATTTCCCCAGGAAAAATGCCTGCATGTGAAATGGACAAACGGCGTGTTAGCAAATACTGCCAAACTGCCCACCCCACAGGCCAATCCCAGTTTATTCACAGCGAGAACACATAAACACCTGTACCTAACCCATCAGTGAAGGCAATGGAATGGTGTCAGGCATCTATGTGCTGCAAAAGATCTGGCACTTAAGAGACACAGATTGAGGAGCTCCCGTCGTGGCGCAGCGGAAATACATCAAATAAATCCGACTAGGAACCATGAGGTTTCCGGTTCCGTCCGTGGCCTTGCCCAGTAGGTTAAGGATCCAGTGTTGCCACAAGCTGTGGTGTAGCCCGGTGGCAACAGCTCCGCTTAGACCCCTAGCCCGGGAATCTCTATATGCCGAGCTTGTGGCCCTAAAAAGACAAAAAGACCAAAAAAAAAAAAAAAAAGTCACAGATTGTGACCAGACCATTCAGTGGGACCTCAGAAGCCCATTAACCTCTAATTGAACAGCTGTGTTAATGGGAACTCCCTAATTCTAGAGGCCCCACTTACATTACTGGATTTTAGGAATGAGCCTGAAGACTGACAGGCAGTACTAGATCTTCTTTATTTCTCCCTTTCGCCCCCTCCTCAAATCTGAAATAAAACATGATAAGGATAAGCTAAACAATACATGTTTTTAAAAGCTATGAAATGATGAAAGCAGGCATGATGATGAAAGGAGGCAGAGAAGTCCAGGCTGGGCTGGCCACCGCTGACACACAGGCCCAAAGTAGCAAGCATGGTCAAAACAAGTGATGCTTTCACTGTAGCGTGGAGTAGGGAGTGGAGAGAGATGGCTAATGAAAGCACGGTCACTTAGAGTGGAGACTTCAGGATCCATGACTCCACCCTAGGGGGAGTTCTGACCACAGAGGCACAGATCCCTGTGATTTACTGGGAGAAACAAGAGGTAGTCCCCAGAAGTTCCTCTCCCAGTTAACAGCTGCACAGTGGGGCAGGAAATACACAAACAACTGGTAATGTGAGGCCCTGCCCTAAACATGAGAATCTTGAAGATAACACCCTCTGCCCCAAATATCCCTTACTATCCAAGAAAAATCTCCAAATTCACTGCTATTCAATTCTCAGATCTTAAATATCAAAAACATATAAAGAATTTAGTCTTTCAAAGAATTCTCTTGTGGCACAGCTGATTAAGGATCCGGCATTGTCACTGCAGTGGCTCAGGTTCGATCCCTGGCCCAGGAACTTTTACATGCCCATGTCACAGGTTCAGTCAAAAAAAAAAAAAAAAAAATATATATATATATATATATATATATAGCCTTCCCAAATTTAGAAAAAAGACTTTCTAAGTGCCAACAGACAACACAGTCTATTAGGATTCTTAGCTGAATTCAATCAAATGAAGCCACGGGTTCCTGTTCAATGTGCTTAAGAGGGTGATAAATTGCAGCTTATTGCTCAGATCTGCTTCTAGAATAAGAGAGTCAATGATACAGCATAGGTATCACCAAACTGGCAGAGGTTTTGTGGAAATGGAGGGTAAGTAAATCCTTTTTTTTTTTTTTCTTTGGTCTTTTTGCCTCTTCTAGGGCCGCTCCCTCGGCACATGGAGGTTCCTAAGCTAGGGGTCTAATCGGAGCTGTAGCTGCTGGTCTACGCCAGAGCCACAGCAACGTGGGATCCAAGCTGCGTCTGCAACCTACACCACAGCTCACGACAACGCTGGATCCTTAACCCACTGAGCAAGGCAAGGGATCAAACCCAAACCTCATGGTTCCTAGGTGAATTCGTTAACCACCGAGCCACAATGCAAACTCCAAGTAAATCTTTTTAATAAACATTTTCTCAATTTTTAACTGGACATTAAAGATTAAAAAAGTGACCCTCCCTCCCAAAATAAGGTCTGTAGGACAGTGATTATTCCTTGGGACCATAAAAAACCCATGACACAAATGACATAAAACTGGCTTCAGTTTCCACTGAAAATACAAGATGCACAGATTTGAGAACTATATTTTTCTGGGTGTCTTAACAAAAAGGTTAAGCACAGTAATACTTTGAATTTGGTTTAAATAAACTCTGTTGCGCTGAGACAACTAGGAACATATATCCCTGGGTCTCTACTTACTAGAGACACACTGGATAACCACTGACCCATGATTCCTTGTGGTGTTACTAGGTCGGACCAATCCTTGATATCCTCAAACTTCACCTTAATGAGGCTAACACCTTTAAGCTTCTCAATGGGCAGCTCCTTTATGTATTCTAGACGGCTGAAGAAGAAAATTTTTGGCACAGCACCAGCCTTGAGAGCGTCTGCAATCAGCCTACGACCTTCCAGCAGGATCTTCCCTTGCTTTTCCCGAAATGGCCTGGATTTAACTATTGTCATCACACTACTGTGGGTGGAAACAAAAAGACAGGTAATTACCAACATGCTCATTACGGAGACACATCTAATTCTAACAGACATAAAGCCCTTCACAGAAAAAGGAACAAATGAACTGGAATTCCAGAAAGACACTTAATTCTGCCTTCCACGCAGAACAAAAACCAGCAGTTGTGCTTCAAAAAGTCCTCCAACCGGAGGAAAGAGGTCAATGCCTCGCTGTGAGAAGGGAAGAGAAACGAGAATATTCGACAAGCCTCAGGAACACATCACCTCAGCCTTTTGTCCCCGGGGACAGCCTTATCGTAGCGAAGCCCCGACTCTTCCCAGGTGCTGGGTGTCTGGGATGCGGGAACCTGAAGCGGCTGATTCAGTCGCTGCTCGCGGGAACTGGCCTCCGCCGCCGCCTTCCGGGACTGCTTCCCGGGCCCCGGCTTCCGCTCCACGACCTGACCAGATGGAAACAGCACTTTCACCGGGCTCCGCCGCAGCGCCCGGACCCAGCGCCGCGCGTCGAGGTCCGGAGCTCGCTTCACCAGCAGCAACGTTCGCGTGGCCCAGCCCACGCACTGCACCAGCGCCGCCATCTTCCCCCGCACCTTGGGCTTCGTATTGAAAGCGCGCCGGCGGCGGCTAGTGACGTCACCGGCAGCTGCGTCATCCGTGGGCGGTGCGGCGCCGTAAGCGTGAAGGGTGGGTGGTGTCCGCGGTCATGGCGACTCGCAGAGCTCTGCACTTCGTGTTCAAAGTGGGAAACCGCTTCCAGACTGCATATTTCTATCGTGATGTCCTGGGGATGAAGGTGCAGACGGGGCCGAGAGGGGCTGGCGTGCGAGAAGGGTGCGGGTGGCTGAGCCCCACCCGATCGGGCGAGGGGAGACACCGGTGTCCTGTGAATTTCAGCCGGGACCCAGGTTCCGGACCTTAGCCCCGAGACTTCCCTTTGGCTCTGTGGGCCTCAGCTTCTGGAAGCGTCGCGAGTGGCGGCTTGAGTTAGAAGAACTTTGAAAGCGGGCTTACACTTATTAGTCAGCGGCTGTGTGCCCGCACACGTCTTTCATTTAAGCTTATTCACAGATGTTTTTTCCTGATCTTGAGACGCTTCCAATCTATTGGGGAAGAAAGTAAACAAAAAGTTATATAATACCCCTTGCAGTGAACTCTCCTAGTTTGGACCCTTTCGGCTTAGATATCAGCATATTCAAAGTTCAGCTTCTTTGGGGGCTGGTTTGAATGGTCTCTTTTGAATGGTCACCCACTCAAGTTTACCTGAGTGAATGCTCCAACATTCCTCCCAAGAGTCCAGATCTAAGTGTGAAGTCGGAACCCATTCTCCTCTACAATACCTGGAAGTGGATTGTCTCCAGCTCTGAGCAGCTGCGATTGATTCTGCAGGGATCGCCTGAGTGGCTAGGGCAGGTGGAAGCCATGGGGAAGCTCCCGATAAGCAGGGATTTTAGATGTTATCAATGCAAAGAAAAACGCACGACCTAAAGTTTTTGAGTTAAGTTTTATTTGGGGACCTGACGACTATAGCTTGAAAGACAGCCTCTCAGATAACTGAGGAACTGCTCTGAAGGGGTGGGGGAGGAGCTAGAATATATATGAGATTTTTTTACTGGGGGAGGGACCCAAAATTAGGTAGTCGAACATCAAAAGAATACTGCTAGTCACAGAAACAGACAACTCAAGTTGATGGTTTTAGTGCTTTTCTGTGTATGGGAAGATGGGTTCTGGGTTCATTGAAATTATTCCTTAGAGGAGTTCTCATTTTCTCTTTTTTTCTTTTTATGGCCCCACCTGTGGCATATGGAAGTTCCTCGGCCAGGGATTGAGTCTGAGCCTTTAACTCACTGTGCCGGGCAGGGGATTGATCCCCCACCTCCACAGTGACCCAAGCCACTGCAATTGGACTTTTAACCTGCTGGGCCGTGGCAGGAACTCCTTAGAGGAGTTCTTTTGTGGCACAGCAGGTTAAGGATTGGGCATAGTCACTGCAGCAACTCTGGTCATTGCTCCTGTGGCTCAGATTTGATCGCTGGCCTAGCATCCACATGCCATGGGCGTGGACCCCCAAAGAGAAATTATTCCTTAGATATGCATCTTAAGTATCTAGTTCCAGTATTGAAAACAGAATGCTTCTTGTTTTTCTCCATCCTGAATTCCTCTCAAGATGCGCTGCTGGTGGGTGACTTCAGTAGCTGATGACTTGGCCCTTGTAGAAATGGAATGGTGGACGACATTCTTTGTATATAATTTGTGATTTATTGTAGACACTGCAGGAAACGTGGAGCACAAAGGGAGTCAGTTTTTTGAAATAACACGCATTTCATGGTTTTGTGTTGAGCTTTGGTGACAAAGATGAAAATAATCTTGGTATTCATCCTCAGTTACAGCTCCCGAGATGAGGGTGGAAATTGGATTTGTACATTGCTAATGGGTACGGAATTGAAATTTGTTACAAAATCAGAGTTCTTCCTTAATGTGTTTCCTCACTGGTTAAAGTGTGGTTGTAAAGATTAAACACGTTATTATGCATAGTATTTGACACTTTGTATATACCATATGTTAGCTGCTATTATTATAACAATACAGCAGGAGAGATTTAACTCTAACTCTGGGACCTCAGGAAATAATTCATGGAGACTTTGCTTTTGAGTGGACCTCAAAAGATAGGTAGGATTTCCACAGACCTAGATTAGAGGGAAGAATGTACTGGAAAAACTGAATAGCCAATGCAAAGATAAGATATGTTTGGGAATCTCCACTAGTTTTATGTGCCTTTAGTTTAGATCACTTAGTTGAAGTCGAGATTGAATACCAAGACAGATAGCTTGAGGCCACTGCTGATAGTGTCTTGAATAATATGCTAAGGAATTTGGATTTTATGCCACAGTCATTAGGGAGTTCTCTTGCATTTTAGACCAGGGTGTGACCAGAGCTGTGCTTTAGGAACATAATTTTATGGTGGAATTAAGGAAGGAGATCCATAAGGATGATTTGTGATAGTCTATGAGAGAAGTGATAGGAGATTGTCCTGGAGCAGTAGCTATGGGACTCAAATAGGAAAATAGAAACTGACACATCGAGAGTCTCCTGTGTATTAGGTTCTGTATCAAATGCCTTGATAAATTATCTGTTTTCACACCACACTGGGAAACTCAGATCCTAAGCATCCTTCTCAGAGTTGCACAACTACTAAGTCTTCCGCGGTTTTTTACTCCACGATACTTGCTTCCTGCCCTAAATAGATCTCACAGCCTTGCTTGGTTGCCTGACCCTTGGTGACAAGCTATTCTTTCTTACCTCCACTCCTTCTAGCCCTGGAAAGATATACAGCTCCTTACCTTTTGTTTGTTTTACAGGTAAAGCTTACCGATGATAACATCTAGGTTGTGACATTTTACTTTATGCTAAATGTGCTGTGTGCAGTATGAGGAAAACTTTATTGTTTATTCTAATTCCCTTACCAGATTCTTCGACATGAGGAATTTGACGAGGGCTGCAAAGCTGCCTGTAATGGGTATGACGCCTTGTTTCTTAAAATCTCCTTTGGACTCTGAACCCCTGGAGAATAGAAAGGAGTCTCTTCAAATGATTATAAGGCAGCAGAATAAAATTAAGGAGGCAGCTTCAGGAACCCAAAGAAGTATATGCTCTGGATGAAGCAATGACCTGTGGGGTATCTCTTAAGCTTAGTGGCCATGGCAAGCTGGGAAATTCCAAGGCCTGATGGGAATTGCATGCTCTTTGATGAATATGCCCAAAATAGGTTGAAGTCAGATTGGAGAACTGTCCCTATAGGATTCAGCCCCCTACTTTAAAGACAAGGTCAACGAATCTTTCCTTCAAGTTAAGTGCCAGACAGGTGGTCTTTGGAGCCATTGGTCGTGGGACACGGGCACCGACCACAGATGCTCTGCACACCGGCTGAGGTCGTCTCAGGCGTTAGGATACGCAGGGGCCCAGAAGTGACTCCTACCTGTCTGTTCCAGTGCTTCTTTGGGGGAGGCCTGATGCAGATCCTGTCTGTGGTCACTGGGTTTCTTTTTTTTTTTTCTTTTTTTTTTTTCTTTTTTCTAGGCCTTACGATGGGAAATGGAGTAAAACAATGGTGGGATTTGGACCCGAGGATGATCATTTTGTTGCTGAACTGACGTACAATTATGGTATCGGAAACTACAAGCTTGGCAATGACTTCATGGTAAGTATCATTTTGTTCTCTTAGATGTTCAGCTCTACCTTTTAGAGAGATGACTGATACAGCGCCAGATATGATGGCTACTGAATCTGTGGCTTTGGAGTGCAGCAGTTCAGTGATTCCTTTTATGATGTTTTCTATGTAAAAAAACAAAGACACTGAACCTGCTTGGGCACCCTGTCTCCAAGCTGGCTTCAGGGTGACATGTGTCCTCCCAGCATTTAGGAGCAAGCTCAGGACTTAGACACAGCTCTGAAGGAGACAGGTTGCCCCTGGGAGAATGTCCTCTCCAGTGGACAGTCATGACTGGGATGCTCAGTTGCAGCCAAGCCTAGTCAGAGAAAAATCTGAGACGGTTGTAAGGATAAAAAGAAGGCATTGCATGCACTGCACTATGTTCATTCATGCAAGAATTCCAGTTATTGTGCAGCTGTTACAGTATCTCCTGCTTACTGAGCATGAGGAGAGATTGTCTTTGGTATTAGGTGGATCAGACTTCTCTGGCATTTGAATTTCTGTCCTGCAATTCACGAAGTTTGGACTCTGTTGGAGAAAAATGTCCAAAACCTTCTTTAAAATCGAAGAAAACTTTGGGAGTCCCCTTCATGGCTCAGCGGTTCACAAACCCGACTAGGATCCATGAGGATGAGGGTTCGATCCCTGGCCATGCTCAGTGGGTAAAGGATCTGGCGTTGCTGTGAGCTGTGGTGTAGGCTGGCAGTTGTAGCTCCAGTTCGACCCCTAGCCTGGTAACCTCCATAGGCCTCGAGTGGGGCCCTAAAAAAAGCAAAAAAAAAAAAAAGAAGAAGAAAAAGAAAGAAAGAAAGAAAGAAAATTTTGAATATTAATTAAATCTTAGGTGATTTGACTAAAGGCAATAGGTTTTTGCCTCATTGTCTTCTATAGAAAACCTCTTGTCGTTATGCCCTTGGCTGATCCTCTTGTTTGTCGTAGGGAATCACACTCGCTTCTAGCCAGGCCGTCAGCAACGCCAGGAAGCTGGAGTGGCCACTCAGTGAAGTTGCGGAAGGGGTTTATGAAACCGAAGCCCCGGGAGGATATAAGTTCTATTTGCAGAACTGCAGTCCACCTCGGTCAGGTAATTGTACCCCGATTGACAAAAGCCTTCTGTCTAAAGGTCTCTGAGGGGAGGAGAGTTCGACTTACTTCTGCTATTACGGAGTTTTTTACATGAAATGACTTGTCTTTCCCAAACTGGTGTTGTTATTCTCTAAGAAATTTTATATATATATATATATATATATATATATATATATATATATTTTTTTTTTTTTAAGGGCTGCACCTGCAGCATATGGAAGTTCCCAGGCTAAGGGTCAAATAGGAGCTGCTGATGCCCTCATACTGTGTTTGACTATTATGTCTAATGCTAGTTATTTTTCATCAGAAGCTCAGCAAAAAAAAACAACAATCATTCAGTGGTTGGGGGTTAGGACTTGCCAGGAGATGGTACTGCTGTATTTCACTGGTAAATGAAGGGATTTTTATGACAATTTTTATTGATAGGTGATTGGTGCTTTATATACTAACTGTGAAACCAAACTCCTACCTTTAAATCCACTGTGGACACACACCCGCCAACCCCCACCCCCCACCCCCGCCGTCTTTTTTTTTTGGCCACACCCACAGCATGCAGAAGTTCCTGGGCCAGGGATTAACCCATGCCACAGCAGCGACCATGCCAAATCCTTAACTCACTGAGCCACCAGGGAACTCCCTTTTCTCTAGTCTTAATGATGTTTCAGTCCATAAAATAATGAAGGGCCCCGCAATCCTAAGATTTGTTGTTTTTTGGGGATGATAATCCTGTTGAGGCATTAATTTGTGTTTGGAGAAATAATCCAGTCTATCAGTCTAGCTGGCATCCATTCTTCCTGGAATGAATCACTCCGGAATAGATCCGCCCACGCGTGACTGTTCCTGTCCCTCCCTCCCTCCCTCCCTTCAGGTCTGAGTCAGCTGGAATTTGCTGATTTCTCAGTGAATAGATGACACTAAAAGAGTCTGCCAGGTAGAGACACCTGTGAGAAACACCTTGCTTTAGTCAGGGTATTGCTAGTCTAGCAAACAGGACTAAGACAGTGAAAACTGAGGAAGATGTGTTGAATTTATCACAGTCAGATAAAGCTGTGAAACAGCTCTTCAGAACGTGACCTTACCATAAAAAAGTTTCTAATGATGGTAAGTGTATTAAAATAATGATGTTATTCTTTTTTTAAAAATGAGAATAAATCAGTTTAGTTTTTTATCTTTCAGAAGATCTTTATTTTTTATGGTTTTTAAAAATTTTTATTGAATTACAGAATTGTGTTAGTTTCAGGTGTACAGCAAAGTGAATCAGTTATACATACATCCATTCTTTTTCAGATTCTTTTCCCATATAGGTTATTATAGAATATCGAGTAGATTGCCCGGTGCTATACAGTAGGTCCTTCTTAGCTCTCTATTTTCTTTTTTTTGTTTTTGTTTTTTGTTTTTTTTGCCATTTCTAGGGCCGCTCCAAGGCATATGGAGGTTCCCAGGCTAGGGGTCCAATCGGAGCTGCAGCCGCCGGCCTACACCAGGGCCACAGCAACGCGGGATCCAAGCCGCATCGGCAGCCCACACCACAGCTCACGGCAACGCCAGATTCCCAACCCATGGAGCAAGGCCAGGGATCAAACCCGAAACCTCCGGTTCCTAGTCGGATTTGTTCACCACTGCGCCACGACGGGAACCCCTCTAGTCTGTGTTCATCCCAAACTCCTATCCCTCCCCCACCGCATGTCCCCTCTGGTAACCACAAGTTTGATTTTTAATCTGTCAGTCTATTTCCGTCTTGTGAATAAATTCACTTGTATCATTTTAAAATTAGATTTCACATATATGTGGTATCATGATACTTCTCTTCCTCAGTCTGACTTCACTTGGCGTGATAATCTCTAGGTCCATCCATATTGCTGCAAATGGCATCATTTCATTCTTTGCTATGGCTAGCTAATACTCCATTGTCTATATGTACCACATCTTTTCCACTTTCAGAGTCAATTTATTTATTTATTTACTTTTGGCTGCACCCACAGCACATGCAGGTTCTGGGGCCAGGGACCAAACCCACTCCATAGCAGTGACCTCAGCCACAGCAGTGACAATGCCAGATGCTTACTGGCTGAGCCACATGGGAACTCCTCTTTTTCTGGTACCGCAACTTCTTTATCCATTCCTCTGTCGATGGACATTTAGGTTGCTTCCATGTCTTGGCTGTTGTAAATAGTGCTACAGTGAACATTGGGGGGGGTCTGTGTATCTTTTTGAATTATGGTTTTCTCCAGAATAATTATATTTTTTTAACCAAAAAAAAATTTTTCCCCTAGACAAATAAGCAAAAAAAAAAAAAAAAAAAGGAAGAAAGAAGATAACTACTCTTAACATTTTAGAGTATCTCTCTCCAGTCTTTTATCAAAAAAGGTACATAGTTAAATATGTATTTTCTTCTCATGGTCCATTGTAACAATTCCATCTTCTGACATCAGAGCAAAAGAAACAGTTGCCTCTTGTTAACTACTTAGATGATTTCATTGTTACCAGCAGCACTGGCTGAATGTGTTCTGATGACAGTCCTTCCCACCCTCCACAGTTACTTCTTTAATTGCTGAAGATGGGCTTGCTCTTTCAAGAACAGTAGGAGTTTTTGTTTGGTTGGGGTTGGTTTGTTTTTTTTGCTTTTGCTCTTTAGGGCCACATCTGCAGCATATGGAAGTTCCCAGGCTAAGAGTCTAATCCTAGCCCGGATCCTTAACGCACTGAGCAAGGCCAGGGATGGAACCTGTGTCCTCATGGATATTAGTTGGGTTTGTCACCGCTGAGCCACAGTGGGAACTCCATGAATAGGGGAGGTTTTTTAGATACCTTCTGGTACATTATTGTCCAGAAATGTGCTAGTTACATTCTGCCATTAAATAACTGATTGTGTTTTTTCCCCCTGCACTATAATAGTTAACACTGTGAACTTTTAAAATTATTTGCCAATTAGATAACAAAATGTTTTATTTGGATTCTAATTTCTTTGTCAGGTTGAATATGCTTTCATGTGTTCATCGACCATTCCAGTTCCTCCTTTTCTGGGTCACAGCTTCGTGCCTTTTGCCTTTTTTTTCTGGGATGTGCATCTTTTTCCTATTGATGTTTAAAGTTCATTTAAAAATGTTATGGACTTTCTGTTATGTACATTTTTAAAAAATGTTTCCCACTTTGTTGTTTATTCTTTAATTTTGATTGTAATTTGGGGGGGGGGGGTTGTCTAGGAGTTTTTCACTTTGTGTAATTAACCCAGCAAAGTTATTTCTTCATCATTTTTTGTTTTTTTAAAAAAATAAACTCTTGGGAGTTCTCTGGTGGTGCAGCAGGTCTTGGTCCTGTGTTTTCACTGCAGCGGCTTAGGTTGCTGAAGTGGCACAGATTCGATCCCTGACCTGGGAACTTCTGTACGCCACAGGCATGGCCAAAAAAACCAAACAAACAAGAAAATAAACTCTTTATTTCCTCTTCTCCTGACAGCCTTGGTGGGACATTTTCACTTTTATTTTTTAATTCAGTTTTTTTTTTAATTTTTTTATTTTAATTTTGCCCACATTGTGCTGCAGCTTTGATTGAACCTGGGCTGCAGCAGTGAAAGTGGTCAGTCCTAACCATTAGACCACTAGGGAAATCCCTCTTTATAGTTTTTCCCTTGGTGCCAGGTTTAAACAAAACAAAACAAACAAACAAAAAAAAACTTTATGGAGTTCCCATCGTGGCTCAGTGGTTAACGAATCCAACTAGGAACCATGAGGTTGTGGGTTCAATCCCTGGCCTTGCTCAGTGGGTTAAGGATCCGGCGTTGCCATCAGCTGTGGTGTGGGTTGCGTATGTGGTTCAGATCCTGCGTTGCTGTGGCTCTGGCATAGGCTGGCAGCTACAACTCCAATTCGACCCCCAGCCTGGGAACCTCCATATGCCGTGGGAGCAGCCCAAGAAATGGCAAAAAAAGACCAAAAAAAATTTTTTTTTCTACACCCCAAAATTGTTTAAATAAATAATCATTTCTAGTATTTTCATGGTTTTTCATTCTTTAAACTTAATCCTTCAACCTATCAGGAATGTATTTTGCCATGTAGTTTCAGGTGTAGCTTCCTCCCGCCAAATGAGAAACTCCTTGTCTTAATGCCACTTGTTGAATAATGTGCCCTTTCAAACTGACTTAAATCCCTTTCTTGTCATAAACTAAATTCTGTATATACCTGAGCCTGTTTGGGTCCTTCTATTCCATTCCTTGGCATTTCCCTGACCATTCCTGCTATTTCGTTACCCTACAGATCCTGTATTAAAAGTCACTCTAGCAGTGTCTGATCTTCAGAAGTCCTTGAACTACTGGTCTAATCTACTGGGAATGAAAATTTATGAAAAAGATGAAAAGACGCAAAGGGCTTTGCTGGGCTATGCTGATAACCAGGTGAGCGATCTTGGAGGGAAATAAACTGTTATTTTGAGTTTGGCTTGTAAATGAGGTTCCCATGAGGGTTATTCCCATAGTTCTTTCATAGTGATTCAATAGTTAAAACAGAAAGAAGAATATAAAAATGGACGATAAGCTCACCAGCCAGATGTTACCTTTGTTTATATTTGGAGCTCTGTCCCTTTCTGAAATGGATTTCCTGAATCAGAAGAGATGTAGAGAAGATTTCATGCTGTCGTGATAAGCTGTTTCCCTCTTTTTTTCCCCTGATAACCTTGCATTTGAGCATGATTTATTGACCCAGCAGGTCTGCCCCTAGGATTTCTTTCTTTCTTTTTTTTTTTTTTTTGCCTTTTTAGGGCCACATTTGCGGCACATTGAAGTTCCCAGGCAAGGGGTTGAATCAAAGCTACAGCTGCCGACCTACGCCACAGCCACAGCAACACCAGATCCAAGCCATGTCTGCGACCTACATCAGACCCATTAATGGAAGCCAGGACTCAAACCTACACCCTCATGGATACTAGTCAGATTCTTTCCTGCTTCACCACAAGGGGAAATCTGCTCTTGGGAATTTATTTTGCAGACATACTTATCATACATGTGCACAAAGAAGTGTCTATGAGGTTATCTTTTGTGGCATTGTTTTTAATAGCAAAATGTAAGAAATAAGCCATGGAGTTCCCGTCGTGGCGCCGTGGAAGCGAATCCGACTAGGAACCATGAGGTTATAGGTTTGATCCCTGGCGTCACTCAGTGGGTTAAGGATCTAGCATTGCCATGAGCTGTGGTGTAGGTTGCAGACACGACTAGGATCTGGCGTTGCTGTGGCTGTGGTGTAGGCCGGCAGCTGTAGCTTTGATTAGACCACTAGCCTGGGAACCTCCATATTCGGGAGTGGTCCAAAAAAAAGGAAAAGAAATAACCCAAACGCCCTATGGACTCAAGGACTAGTTCAATGATTTATGGTAATCCATAGAATAGATTACTAAGCAGCCATCAAAAAGAGCAAGAGAGTTTTTATGTGCTGATAGGATAACATTAACTGGACAAAAACAAAGGACAGAATAATGCATAAAGTATGCTACCATCTGTGTAATAAAAAAAAGTGTCATAGATCTAAAAGATATGTAGGAAACTGCTGACTGGTTGCCTCTGGGTGAGAGTAGGAGAAAGCCTTAATTTTTACCTTACTCCTTTAGCATAGTTTGAGTTTTGGAGGGGGGTTTTTTGGTTTTGGGTTTTTTTCACCACATAACCTGTTTCAAAAAATAAAAGACAAAAAAAAAAAAAGGAGTTCCCATCATGGTGCAGTGGTTAACGAGTCCGACTAGGAACCATGAGGTTTCGGGTTCGATCCCTGCCCTTGCTCAGTGGGTTAACGATCCGGCGTTGCCGTAGCTGTGGTGCAGGTCACAGACGCGGCTCGGATCCCACGTTGCTGTGGCTCTGGCATAGGCTGGCAGCTCAGCTCTGATTACACCCCTAGCCTGGGAACCTCCATATGCTGCGGGAGTGGCCCAAGAAATGGCAAAAAGACAAAAAAAAAAAGAAAGAAAAAAAAATAAGCCTATTTTCTCATGTCTTTTCAGTGTAAGCTGGAGCTACAGGGCATCCAAGGGGCAGTTGATCATGCAGCAGCTTTTGGACGAATTGCCTTTTCTTGCCCCCAGAAAGAGGTAATGCTTGGTACCAGGTCTTTGTTTAATCTCTGTGGGTAGCTGGTTCAAACAGCTAAGACCCTTGGCCCTTCCTTCTCTGGGTTCGTGCTGATCGTGGCTGTGGTATCAAGTTCAGCAGTTGTCTCAAGAGCAGCTGAGATAATAAAATCAAACAAGTGGCGCCAGGGTTCTTTCTGGTTGATCTGAGGTTCCTCCAGGGCTGCCAAGGACCTCAGCTGAGAGTGGCGTGTGACCCCTTGCTCACTTTGCCTTTTTGTTTTCCTCAAGTTGCCAGAATTAGAAGACTTGATGAAAAGGGAGAACCAGAAGATTCTGACTCCCCTGGTGAGTCTGGACACTCCGGGGAAAGCAACAGTGCAAGTCGTCATTCTGGCTGACCCCGTAAGTATTACTCAGAACGGGGACACGCTGCACCAGGGCTTTCTTCTGAGGTCTCTTTTGGCCACATTTTTTTCTCTTTATTGCTGTAGGATGGACACGAAATTTGCTTTGTGGGGGACGAAGCATTTCGAGAACTCTCTAAGATGGATCCAGGGGGAAGCAAATTACTGGATGACGTGAGTCTCGTTTCTAAATGTATATGACCTTTGGCCCAAGGGGGTGGTGTTCATGTGGGCAGAGAAGGGCCAAGGTATCGGGGGCCAGATCTTACTGTCAGAAGTGTGTCTTCTTGCTGTTAGGGTGACTTTTGAGCCAGAGACTTGTGTCAACTTCATTGCAGCATCTGTGCCTTGCCTCCAGCTCCGGCTGCCTTGGGGAACCATTGCTGCCACATACGTCACTGTTCTGCTGGGTGAACAGAGGCCTGCACACCTCTGTTCCCTGAGCTCTTTCGGTCATCTGGGCTCCGATTGCAGCACTGGCCTCTTCCTTTCTAGCAAATTGTTCTCATCAACATGCAAACGAACTCCAGGATCTCCCATCTTTTAAAAATCTTTTATTCACCCCACATCCCTTCTCAAGACTTCTTTTAAAAAAATCTGTTTGAATACTGTTTCTTTTTTTTTTTTTTTGGTCTTTTTGCCTTTTCTAGGGCCGTTCCTGCGGCATATGGAGGTTCCCAGGCTAGGGGTCAATTGGAGCTGTTGCTGCCAGCCTACGCCAGAGCCACAGCAATGCCAGATCCGAGCCGCATCTTCAACCTACACCACAGCTGACGGCAACACCAGATCCTTAACCCACTGAGCGACGCCAGGGATCGAACCCACAACCTCATGGTTCCTAGTCGGATTCGTTAACCACTGAGCCATGACGGAAACTCCTGAATACTGTTTCTACTCTGACCTCCCACTCATGCTTCTCTCTGTTCTGCACTGGCTCCAGTCACATGGTGCAGCGTTCGCATGGAGTCATCAGTGACCTCCCTCTTACCAAATCCAGCAGCCGTTTTTCCATCCTCATTGAACACAGTCCTTGAGCAGCATCCAAAGCAACTGTCCAGTGATGGACCCCAGCTTGCAGCACATCCCTGGTGGGTGGTGGACACTCAGGGCATACTCTGCTGGTGATTAATGGAATGAATTAATTTGCCTTGGTTTTGTCCCTTAGTATCTATATGACCGACCGTAAGAAATTTACTTCAGGTCTCTAAAACTGCAGTTTCCTTATCTAAAAATTTGAGGGAATGAGATGGTCCACCTCATAGGATTGTTGTGTGGTTTATAGAGCTTGGCAAACTACTGACATAGTAATGGACACTCAACTGATGTCAATTAAAGCAGGAAATGTACGAAGATAAAGCAGTTACCAATTTCACCATCAAGGAAAATAGAATCTCAGGCAGCCTCTCTTTTGGCAAGTTTGTTGGACTCTCTTCTTCTTGCTTTTTCATGTCTCAGACCAGCTGCCTTCTCTTCAGAGCTCTCTTCTCCTTCAGTGTCAGAGACCCTATCTTCTTGTCTCTCTGACGGCTCCCCACCAGCCACAAGCACCTTTTTCTGTGACTGATCCTGCAGTGACTTTGCCCACAGTCCCTCTTTGGCTGTCTTTTACTCTGTCATTATATGTTCTTTCTCTTCTCCCAGTGAAAGTTCCCTGCCACTCTGGCTGCCTCTGCCCTGAGCTTCAGCTCCCGTCTGTTCTCAACGTCCTGATCTCTAGTTCCTACTCCCCACCGAGCTCCAAACAAGCATTTTTGTTTGGTTGTTGTCATTGAGGTAAAATACACATAGAATTTAAGTGTATGGAAATTTACTGTCACCGCGATGCGTTTTGACAGTTACATATATTCATGCAAACAATACTCAAAATATAGAGCATTTTCATTCCTTTTTTTTCTTCTTCTTTTTTAGGGCTGCACACGCGACATGTGGAAGTTCCCAGTCTAGGGGTCAGATCAGAGCTGCAGCTTCCAGCCTGCACCACAGCCACAGTAACATGGGATCCATACTGCATCTGCGACCTACACCACAGCTCACAGCAACGCCGGGTACGTAACCCACTGTCGAGGCCAGGGATCAAACCCAAGTCCTCATGGATGCTAGTTGGGTTCCTTACCACTGAGCTGCAATGGAAACTCCATTTTTATCCTTATAGGAAGTTCCCTGATGCCCATTTCTAGTTCCCAGCCCCTCCTGCCTGCAGCAGCTACTTTTCTGATTCTTATCACATTAATTTTATCTATCCTTGTACTTTGTAGAAGTGGAATGGCTTCTTTCAGTCAACGTAACTTTTTTTTTCTGAGTGGTATTCAATTTTATGAATGCGACAACTTGCGTATCCATTCTTCTAATGGTAGACACTGGAATTTTCCCAGGTTTTTATTTATGATAAAAGAAGATTTATGTGAATATTCTCATGTAAATCTTGTGGAGGTATGGTTCATTTCTCTTGGGTAAATACCTAGGAATGGAATTGCTTTTCCTTTCTAAGAAACTGCCAAACAGTTGTCCAAAGCAATTGAACGATTTTATGCTCTTATCAGCCATGTACGTACGTAAGAGTTCCAGCTGCTCTGGGTCCTCACCAACATCTGTGGTTTGGCGGGGTTGGGGCGGGGGGGGGCTATTTTAGTACATGGAAAATGATGTCTCATTATGATTTTTTTTTTTCCTTTTCTTTTTAGGGCCATACCCACAGCCCTAAAAAGGTTCCCAGGCTAGGGGTTGAATCAGAGCTGCAGCTGCCAGCCTAGGCTACAGCCACAGCAATGCGGGGTCCAAGCCGCATCTGCGACCCTTACCACACACAGCTCACGGCAAAGCCAGATCCTTAACCCACTGAGCAAAGCCAGGGATCAAACCTGCATCCTCATAGATCCTAGTCAGTTTTGTTAACCTCTGAGCCATGAAGGGAACTCCTCATTGTGATTTTAATTGGCGTTTCCCTGATGAGTAGTCATACTGAGCATCTTTTCATGTGTTTATTGGTTGTGTGAATTATATGTTCAAGTCTTTTGTATGTGTCTTTCCATAATAGATTTATTTTTAATATTTCATGATTGGAGTTCTCCTGTGACTCATTGGGTTAAGGACCTGGCACTTATCTCTGATAGGTTTGATCCCTGACCCGGGAACTTCCATATGCCAGGGGCACAGCCAAAAACACTCCACGAAATTTCATGATTAAAAGTTCCAAAAATTGGAGTTTCTGTTGTGACTCAGCGGGTTACGAACCCGACTAGTATCCATGAGGATGTGGGTTTGATCCATGGCCCTGCTCAATGGGTTAAGGATCCAGCGTTCCCATGAGCTGTGACATGGGTAACAGATGGCGTTTGAATCCCTCATTGCTGTGGCTGTTGCATAGGCAGGCAGTTGCAGATCCAATTCGGACCCCTATCCTGGGAACTTACATACGCTGCAGGTGCAGGGCTAAAAAACCAAAAATGAAAAGAAGAAGTTCCAAACATGGAGTTCCTGCTGTGGCGCCATGGGATTGGCGGTGTCTCTGGAGCACTGGGATGCAGGTTTGATCCCCGGCCCAGCAAAGTGGTTAAAGATCCAGAGATGCTGCCACTGCGGCAGCTTAGGTCGGGACTGCGGCCCAGATCTGATCCCTGGCCCGGGAACTCCATGTGCCGTGGGGTAGCCAAAAAAGAAAAAAAAAATTCCGAATACACACAGGAGAGTACACAGATCTCTATGTGACCGTCTCTAATCAACTCTGCTATAATTTTTCATCATTCTTTTTCAGCCCACTTTTTTTGGGAGGGGTAGTTTGTCGAAGAATTCTAAGGGAAATTGAAGATACCATGTCATTTCAACCCTAAATACTTCAATATTTTACACATTTTAAGATGACCTGAAAAGTGAAAATTAGGGAATTTTCTGATATACCGTTTTTTTGGATATATACCATATTGACATCATTATACTTTAAAAAAAATCAACAATATATCCCCGGAGGTCCCGTCATGGCTCAGTGGCTAACGAATCCAACTAGGAACCATGAGGTTGTGGGTTCGGTCCCTGCCCTTGCTCAGTGGGTAAAGGATCCGGCGTTGCCGTGAGCTGTGGTGTAGGTTCAGAGATGCAGCTCAGATCCCACGTTGCTGTGGCTGTGGTGTAGGCCAGCAGCTGCAGCCCCGATTCCACCCCTAGCCTGGGAACTTCCATATGCCACGGGTGTGGCCCTAAAAACACAACAACCAAAAAAAGGCTCTTTGCTGGATGAATATCTTTTGTTAATTTCTTGATTGTGGACAGAGTGCAGTGAAGTACAAATTGGACAGTATGTTTTATTTTATGGACTTGGAATAAATAAATAATTCCAATTCTGTTTCTATAGGCAATGGCAGAAGACAAAAGTGATGAATGGTTTGCCGAACGAAATAAGCCAAAGGCTTCAGGTTAAGAGAAGGTACCATGTGAAACAAGCATTTGGGATTCTGTCGAATGCGTGTGAGGCCTGACGTGTGCACTATGTGATAAACACTCTCCCAGCTTGGTTGTTTCCCGTGCAGCCAAGGAGGCTGGGGTGGTGGAGATTTGCATTTCTAATATGTGAGAGCTCTGATATATTTTAGAGAGAAAGTCAGTCCATTTAGAGGAGAACTCTGGCTGTTACCTACACTGTCCCTGGAAAGGGCACATTCTGTATGTGACTGTATTAGATTAATAATAAATTCTCCGGCCTGGGACAGCTCTGTGGAACATTACCTGTGTTGGGGATAGAAGGAGTTTTGATAAGCATGTAGATTCAATGAGAATCCAGATCAGTTGCATATAGCAGGAGTATTTCCAACACCTGGTTGACACTCCCACATTCCTTGCTTTCAAATTTTGAGCAGCCAGACAAAACAGACAGAAGGATCTAAGGTGCTGCGTTTCCCCGTGCCTGGCTCTCTGTGTGTTTTTTTTGTTTTTGTTTTTGTTTTTATGTATATACGTCTTCATAAGAAAATGTTAGATTTCTTAGAAATGGGTTAGGTGGTTTCTTCAGCTTGAAAATTAAAGTATATTTTCTTGTTTTCTGTTTGATTCTGCAGAACAAGTCCATTTTAATCACTGGAAATAAATTAAGCTGGGCATATTATGAAATGTATTTTGAAATTATGCTTCTGAAATCAAGCTGCTTACAACCAGTCCATTAGACTCATTATTAAATAAGTGGTGGCCATCGACAGAATAATGTAAATCAACCATGATAGAAAAAATAAAAACCTTAAAAAAATTAAATAAAAATTTTTAAAAAATGAAATGAGGTAGTGGCCAGGTTCAAACTTCAGGAAACAAACAGAGGAGATGGGAAAGGGTTGACCCAGAAGGTACTAGCTCCTGCATGATACACCTGAAAAGACTTGTAAATCAGGGCCTCCGCTCTTCTCCCTTGCTGGCAAGGTGGGGTATGGAAATTTCAGAGCGAGTTTCTGCTCACCTTCTGATAGGGTGATCTTACCTTCCCTGAGAGGGAAAAAAATCCTTTCCCAGCTCCTCAGCATTTTTCATTCAAGCTTAAATTCTCTTGGTAAGTATTTGTGAGTTTCAAAGCCAACCAAACTATATATGTTCCTGTATATATATACTGGTTCACTTTTTTCCTGTGTAGGGGGAAATTACTGTATGAATTTTGACTAGGTCCTCAGGCTAAGGGTCCAATTGGAGCTACAGCTGCCAGCCTGTGCTGTAGCCACAGCAATGCCAGATCCAAGCCACATCTGTGACCTATACCACAGCTCATGGCAATGCCGGATCCTTAACCCACTGAGCGAGGCCAGGAATTGAACCTGCAACCTCATAATTCCTAGTCAGATTGTTTTCTCCTGCTCCATGATGGGAACTCCCAGATTTTTCTATTAGATTAGTAAGTAATTCTTTATGTTCATTTCTAGTAATACGGTTCCCCTGAGAAAAACAACTGTACTTTTCCCAGTGTATTAGGCTGCTGGGATATGACCTTCTAAGTTTGTTACAGTAAAACAAGCAGTTTATGTAAGTACTAGACACACAATAGAGTCCTCTTTATCTGCGTATCTTATATTGGAACATCCTGATTTTTTTCTCTTAAATGTACAGCCATGCATGATAGAACTGAATGCTGTTTACCTCCTGGGACGTTGTACCTTTCTGACAACAGCCTCCTTTTATTTATCTCATTGCCTGTCATTTTTCCTTAGTTGCAGTCTTTCAGATTTTGTCCATCCTAAAACCATTTACTGTACCACTTTGGCCTTTTAGAAAGCAACCAAAAAAATTAACTCTGCGGAGGGCTTTTAGTAATTTTAAACCAGTAGTTATGATTCCTTTCCCACCTCTGGGGATAGTATGATCAACTACAAAACAGGGTTTAACAATGGTTTTGCCCAAGCTGGTATTTTTATTTATTTTTATTATTTATTTATTTATTTATTTAGTCTTTTATCCTTTTAGGGCTGCACCCACAGCACATGGAGGTTCCCAGGCTAGGGGGTCTAATCAGAATCATAGCTGCCCACCTCTGCCAGGGCCACAGCAACACAGGATCTGAGCCGTGCCTGCGATCTACACCACAGCTCCAGGCAACGCTAGATCCCTAACCCACTGAGCAAGGCCAGGGATCGAACCTGCAACCTCATGGCTCCTAGTCGGATTCATTTCCAATGCGCCACAGTGGGAACTCCCCCAAGCTGTTGTTTTTGAACAGATGAGGTTCAAAAGTTCTTTGGTATCTCCAGAATTGTATTTTCAGAGAAGTCACTTGGCTTTTTGACTTGGGTTGTGGTCCTGGTCTTAGCATATTAAGTTTGAATATCTCTTGGGTTTAAATCCAGAGAGATTGAGAACAGCTATGTTGTAGGCGTTCTAGGTTAGCCCGGAGAGTTAGTATGAAACCTGTATCTGTCTGGTGTCTTGGTGGAATTAGCAAAGCCGTGGACATTCCATGTTCCTAAATGTGACTTTCTGCCCAGCTCACCTAACCCACAGTGTCATTATGATGTAGGCGAGTTTTCAAGAGGGCTCCAACTTGCCAGTGAAATTTATGGTAAGAGTTAATGAAAAGTTTCAGTTCCGTCTAAGATTTCTTACCTTCACCCTTGGGAAATCTGTAGGAAATTTACTCCTTAAAGAGCAGTAAAGAAGTGCCCTTGCCTCAGACCTCTTTATAAGGTAATGGAGTCATTGGTTCAAAAATCAAAATAATATCGAGTTCCCTGGTGGCCTCATGGTTCAAGGATCCTGTGGTGTGGGTTCATCCCTGGCCTGGGATCCTCTGCACATCTTGGGTGTGGCCAGAAAAATCAAATCAGTATGAAAAGGTACTCACGGAAAAGTCTTGCTCCTACCTGCCCCATCAGTCCCATCTGCCCTGCCTCCTCCTCATTAGGCAAACAAATATATTCTTATTTTCTCCCTTCTTTGCCACAAAACTCAGCACACTGTGTACACTATGCTTTGCTTTTTTCTGTTTCTTTGTAATAATGCATCCTGCAGTTGCTGTTTACAGTCCTAATTGTGGTACTGTTTTACTTTGGTTTAATAATGATTTGCAGAATGGTATGGCTATACTTACAGCTCCTCAATCAAAATCATATTTTGGAAAGAGTTGTTCTATCATTATTTTTACTATTCATTCACATTTAATGTGAAACGTGGTCCTAAAAGCATCAAGATGTGTTCATAATATCTTCCAAAGTATGCCCAATGCTTATAAGGAAGAGTTTTTCAGCCACTGTGGTATCCTGAGTATACTTCATTCTTAAGTAATGTGTTTAAGTCTGTAGCAACTTCCTGCAAATATAGGAATGTAGGATCTTGAAGATATCTGGTGAAATTTGGTTTCTTTTACCCTCCGAATTCTTATTTATGGTTGTTTCTTTTTTCTTTTTTTCTTTTTTTCTTTTTTGTCTTTTTAGGGCTGCGCCCATGGCATATGGAAGTTACCAGGCTAGGGGTCGCATTGGAGCTGCAGCTGCCGGCCTACACCCCAGCCCCAGCAACATCAGGTCCAAGCCATGTCTGCAATCTACACTGCAGCTCATGGCAATGCTGGATCCTTAAGCCACTGAGCAAGGCTAGGGATTGAACTAGGGTTCATTACCTCCGAGCCACTACTGGAATTCCTATGGTGGTTTCTTCTATTGCTTAATAGGTCTTGCATGAACTGGAGCTGACCTGATGTCATGAGCTGTGAAAATAGTTTTTAATTGAGGAAAATATTAGAAATTCTATGCCACAGCAGACAGTTTTCCCTGAAATGTCTTCAATAGTACCACGTAGCACTCCATATCCCAGTGCACCACTGTGCATTGATGCCTCTGTGGTGACGCTTGGAGGAGAAGCTGGGCCCTTGCACAGGTCAAGGGATGCACTGTGCTCCTAAAACAAACCCCACTTACACATGTGTACATACTGTCCCACAAACATCCCCAAGCAGAGACCACAGTTAGCTAAGGGAGTAGTCCTGTGAAGATTTTGATTGCATAGCTTTAAGTGAGTTTTAGAGGCTGGGATTTTGAAACCATCTGTTCCAGGGTTTCTCAACTGCTGTGTTGGGATGCATCAGTTCATCAATTACTTCACTAAAGTT
Organism: Phacochoerus africanus; assembly: GCF_016906955.1. NCBI lineage: Eukaryota > Metazoa > Chordata > Mammalia > Artiodactyla > Suidae > Phacochoerus > Phacochoerus africanus. Next base: position 46,726,766 of record NC_062557.1, read on the forward strand.
TGGCTTCTCTCGGAGTTCCCACTGTGGCACAGTGAATTAAGGATCTGGTGTTGCCAGAGCTGTGAAGGCTGCAGCTCTGGCTTGGATTCTATCCCTGGCTCAGGAACGTCCATATGCCGAGGGTGCCACCAAAAAAAGAAAAAAAAATTGACTTCCCTCAAAACATTCATCTCATCAAGCCTGTGTTCAGTAGGGGCTTTGGGTAGTAGGATTTGACTTTAGCTTTTTGGAAGACAGAGCCCCTTTCCCCTCAGTAATGTTGGGTTAGTAGTGACTAGACAACCTCGGAAGAGATAAGGGGCCTTAGCCTCCTCTCCTTCCTTCTCCACCTCAACCCCAGAGGCTCAGCTTCTGAAGAATGGTCTCATGAGCATTTTCAAAGCACGATTCTCCCCCAGCTCCTCCGCTCCCACCAAATATCTACACATGCTCTGAGAATAGAAAGGACGGGAGCTCCTTACTCAGAATCATACAGAAAGCCAGTTTTGATGGAACTTTCCCTAAAGGAAAGATATTCTTTTTCATTATTTTTTGTCTATTTTAGAACCGGACCTGAGTCACATGGAAATTCCCAGGCTAGGGGTTGAATTAGAGCTACAGCTGCCAGCCTACATCACAGCCATAGCAACATGGGATCCGAGCTGTGTCTGCGACCTACACCACAGCTCTCAGCAATGCTGGATCCTTAACCCACTGAGCGAGGCCAGGGATTGAACTTTCATCCTCACGGATCCTAGTTGGGCTCATTAACCACTGAGCCACGAAGGGAACTCCCAGGAGAGATAGATTCTTTTTTTTTTTTGTCTTTTGTCCTTTTTGACCTGAGGCACATGGAGATTCCCAGACTAGGGGTCTAATCGGAGCTGCAGCTGCTGGCCCACACCAGAGCCACAGCAATGCCAGATCCAAGCTGCACCTGCGACCAACACCACAGCTCATGACAGTGCTGGATCCTTAACCCATTGAGCAAGGCCAGGAGTCGAACCCGCAACCTCGTAGTTCCTAGTCGGATTCGTTTCTGCTGCACCGCTACACGAACTCCCAAGATAGATTCTTTTTATACATGTTGGATATCTCCCCAGGACTCTCACAGTCGCTTTGAATTCATCAGTTTTCCAGCAGCAATCACTCATGCAGTTTAAGTGATTTATTGATGTCTCAGCTCTGGTTGTTAGGGTTTCAGGACATTTTCCCCAGCAAGGTCTTTTAAGAAGCCCCATTCCCTACCAGAGGAACCATGCTACTTCATTCTGTGTGACACTCTGTCCTCCCTAACCATCTTCGTTTTTCTTCAGTTCTTCCACTTTGGCAACATAGAGCCTCATGGCGTCCATCTTGGACATCCCTTTGTTCCCATTCCATGCCTCCCACTTGGCCTTGGCTCTCACATCAGTGGCTGGAGGGGCAGGGATGTTGCAGTCGCCCTGAGTGGCTTGTTTGTAGAAGCTGTATACCAGCAATTTCTCCTTATCACTCACTGGCCCCTTCAACTGCTTGATGGCAGCGCAGGCCATCTCAAACTCCACTTGGCACATTGGGAGAGCTGAGGCTGGGCCCCTCTGTCTTTTCTAGATGTTATCTGGCGCTGGAAGCTGTTGGATGGAAAGTTAGAAACACTTGAGGTTGGTGATTAAGTCTGAGAAGGAGGGAAAGGGAGACAGGGCAATGTGTGGGAAGAACATAGAATATTTGTTTTCTCAGTGGGAAATCAAATGTGTTTTCATAGATTGCAAATCAGGCCCCATTGAATTAGATCTGCCCAAGTATTTTGGCTCATTTTCTAAGGAGGAGGTCAATTCCATTGACGTTTCAAAGGCGTCTTTGATGCCAGAAAATGATGGAGCAGCTATTGCTGTCTGAAGGCGGACTGCTGAGGGGCCAGAGGGTTCTGAGAGAGACCCTCTGCGGAGGAGGAAGCCTTTCAGGGCATGGTGCGCCTGTACAAGTTAGTGGGCGGCTTGGGGAGGGGCGTTCAGTGAGGGTGAGCCGTGTGCGGCAGATCAGCGGATAACTGCATGCGGGAGAACGCGGGGCTAGGGATGTAACTAGCGGGTGGGACTCACTAGGGACCAGGGAGAAGGAACCTGAGAGCACAGACGCTAGGCGAGGCGGAGCCAGGACTGGGAGGGGCGGGCGCCTTGGGGGCGGGGCCTGGGGAGAGGAAGGGGCGGGGCACGCCGTGGGGACGGAAGCGTGGGTACTTGCCTGTTGGCTGCGTCGGGGGGCCGGGGCCGATAGGGGGCGCTGTGGGCCTGGCGGTCCCGACGCCGCGGACGCGCTGAGCGACAGAGGTCGGCGGAGAAACCGCGTGGAACCCGAGCTGAGGCTGAGGGCGGGGGCCGAGACGCGGCCCATTGTCCCGCCCCCCGGCGCCTGCCATTGTGCCGTGACGCCTGCGCCGCCCTCGCGCCCAGGCGGGAGAGGGGTGGCTCGCGCCGCCGCCAGGCCGCCAGCATCGCCGCCATGGACCTAGGTGGGTGTTTGGCTCCCCTGTCCCGGGCCCGCGAGAGCCGCGTCCCCCAACCGGCGACCACGCAGCGCTGAGCGGGTCCTGGCTGAGGGAGACCTCCGGCTCGGGGAGGGGTTTGAGAGGGCGGGGGTGTCCCGGAGACCGGGGTCGGAGGGGCCGGGCTCCAGCCCCGGCCCCGCGGCGTCTCGGCCCGCCTCTTGCCGGCTGCGGGCCAAGCGGATGTGAAGTTAGCGTTCCCGGGAGCGGACGGGTTCGGGCACGTGTTTGGGAAAAGGTCGGGCGAGGAGGATGTCCCGGGGGATCCCTGATGCCCCGGCGGTCTCATTTATTGGACGTCTAGTAAGTTCTTGAACAAGTTTCTTACGGTCTTGAGGTCTTCATAGATAAAACGTGGTGACGATACCGTATCCGCCTCAGAGAGTTTGGGGGAGTTTTCACCGAGGTCGCTTGTGTACAGTGTCCGGTCTGGTACCTGGCGCAGAGCTAGCGTTTTTCACACCGGCAGTTGTGGGGACCGTTTGTAGCAGCGGAGGTGGCTCGTGCATCTGGATTCCTCAGAGTCAAAGTCTGGGAGCGGGGAGCTAGTCTAAATCGGCGGCTCCTTGCCCGGGCCCCCCCCCCCCCCCCCGCAACCTGGACGTGCTCTTAAGGGCATTAGACCAGGAGACTTCTGGGAGAGCTGGGGTGAGGCTTTCCAAGATGTGCCGGTATTGGGCTGTAGAGAAGCGTTCAGGTCGCTGTCCCCAGCAGCGGGGGAGGGTAGAGTAGGAAGAGTTTGGAGCCCTGCAGCTGTGGCGATCTGTCCCAGCCCCACCGCTTTGTACTTCCCGCATCCTGGGCAGCTTGTTTCAGTCCGAAATGTTCCCACCTCCAAAACAGGAACGGTCTTTAAAAGGTTGATTTGAAGATTAAAAGAGATCTTAACACACCAACTAGCACAGTGCCTGGTACCGAGTAAGCCCTTAATATTAACATAAGGAGTGGGTGATCACAAGCACCAGTTAACCAGTAGTGAAAAAACCCTGTGGGATTTGCGCAGCCATTCACTGCTTCTGAGACTTACTCCTTCGGGTAGCACATGTACTTACTGTCTCTTGAAAGTTGGTCTCAGGACCAAACATCTCAGCTGAGCAGATAATGCAATAAAATTACATTGACAGCCAGAAGGGAGCATATTTGGGGTCCCTGGGAGAGCAGCCTGAGCCAGAAAGAAGGGCCAGCACCCCCAGGGAGACCCTCAGCAGCCTAACCCTCCCCCAGGTCTGCCTCGGGCACTGGGCCCCAGGGTGGATTCCTTCACCGGTAGGTCACCTAGGAGTGCTGCTCCTTTAAGCAGAGTCTCCTGGAATCGAGATTCTCTCTGCTGGCTCCTGGCCTGTGAAAATGGGGAAGATGTGTTCTTGGGGGCATGAAGGACTGAGGAAGGGGCACTAGGGAAGGGGAGAGGGGTCGGGGGTGAGCCGTATTCATGCTCTTGATTTCGTTTCGGGGCCAGAGAAGATATACTTGAGAGTGACCCATGTCCTTTGCTTTTTCTGAGCTGGAGGAGGCAAAGAATAGAGATGATCCATCGGGTCCTGCCAACAGTGGAGAGGTTTGAGGGAACCAGTGTTTACTGAGCCCTTAATCAGGCTCTTTGTAGCCAGAGTCTGATTGTAGCTGTATCTTACTTGACCCTCAGCAGTCCTGGGAGATGAGATCAGAAGCCAGTAGTGCCCAGGGCTTGACTGGCATGTCCTCTTTGGTCCTCACAGTCCTAATGTGAAGTCGGTATTATCCCCACGTAAGCAGAAGGGCAGCTCAGAGAAGTAATTTGTCCAAGGTCATACCACTTTTAAATGGCTGAGCTAGGATTTAAACCCATGTCTAATTAAACATCCCAAGATGTCTTCCTTGCTAAGTTCTTCAAGGCTCACTGGAGGAAGGACTTTTTTTAAGGGCCCTACCTGAGGCATGTGCAGATTCCCAGCCTAGGGGTAGCCGCCAGCCTACACCACAGCCACGGCAATGCTGGATCCTTAACCCACTGAGCAAGGCCGGGGATCAAACCCGAGTCCTCATGGATACTAGTCAGGTTCGTTAACCACTGAGCCATGGCGGGAGCTCCTGCAGTGGCTCTTTGACCCCTTCTTCCCCCTCTCCTACTGGTTTCATTTAAACCCCTTATCTCTAAGCTGAATCACGACAGCCCCCGATTAAGTGCCGTCTTTCCCTCTGACCTCTGCTTGCTGTTCTGAACATTTTTACCACATTCCGTCCTGTTCGGCTTGTGTCTGTGCAGGACCTTTGAATATCTGTGAAGAAATGACTATTCTGCACGGGGGCTTCTTGCTGGCCGAGCAGCTCTTCCACCCCAAAGCTCTGGCAGAACTGACCAAGTCCGACTGGGAGCACGTCGGGCGGCCCATCGTGGAGGCTCTGAGGGAGATCTCCACGGCCACGGCGCGCTCCCAGCCCCTCGCCTGGAAGAAGAAAGCCCTGATCATCATCTGGGCCAAGGTTCTTCAGCCCTACCCCGCCACCCCTTCCGACACCGAAGCTCGGTGGCAGGAGGACGTGTTCTTCTCCGTAGGCAACATGATCCCCGCCATCAATCACACGGTCCTCTTTGAGCTGCTCAAGTCCCTGGAAGCGTCCGGGCTCTTTATCCAGCTCCTGCTGGCCCTGCCCACCGCCGTCTGCCGCGCCGAACTGGAGCGCTTTTTGGAGCACATGGCTGTCGACACGTCTTCAAAGGACGTGGCCTTTTTCCTCGACGTCTGGTGGGAAATGATGAAGCACAAGGACGATCCGCAGGACCCCCTGCTCTCCCAGTTCCGGACAGTGGCCCATAAGTACCTGTCCTCTTCGGATGAGTTCTCCCACCCTCCCAAGAGGTTTAAGTCGGACCCGGACGTGTGTCCTACCATGCCCCTGCTGGCCATGCTGCTCGCCGGGCTGAAGCAAATCCGAAGTCGGATCCTGTGTCCCGGGATGAAGTGCTGCACGCTGGCCAACCTGGCCGACATGCTGAGCGTGTTCGCGCTGGCGGAGGACGACCCCCAGGAAGTGTCGGCGACCGTGTATCTAGACAAACTGGCCACGGTGATCTCCGTGTGGAACTCGGACGCCCGGAACCCGTATCACCAGCAGGCGCTGGTGGAGAAGGTCAAGGAGGCCGAGCGGGACATCAGCCTCACCTCGCTGGCCAGGCTGCCCAGCGAGACGACGTTCGTGGGCTTCGAGTTCCTGCGCAGCCTGCTGCGGGACTGGGGGGAGGAGCTGCAGGCCATGCTGGGCAGCAGCCAGGGCACCAGCTACGACAGCTACCGGCTGTGTGACAGCCTGACGTCCTTCAGCCAGAACCTGAAGCTCTTCCTGGCCACCAGCAGCCTGTCCAAGGAGGAGAGGCAGGTGGGCTCCGAGCTGGCGGAGTGCGTGGGGGCCTTCCTGAAGAGCACGAACCGGGTGCTGGGGAAGAAGGGCTTCGAGAAGGACATCGCCGCCTCCATCGCCATGGCCATCATCGAGCAGAAGATGGACCGGCACATGGAAATGTGCTACATCTTCGCTTCCGAGAGGAAGTGGGCCTTCTCAGACGCGTGGCTGGCCTGCCTGGCGAACAACCGGGCTCTCTTCCGAGAGCCGGGCCTGGTTTTGAAGCTGCTGGAAACGGTGACGGACGTCAGCACGGCAGACGGGGCTGTCCCCGAGGCTCAGGTCAAGCAAGTGATCGCCCTGACCCTGGAGTGCTACGCGCACCTCTCGCTGCCAGACAAGAACAAAGTCCTCTCGGGCGTCCTGCTTTCCTGGGGGCGCAAGGGCCTCTCGGAGAAGCTGCTGGCTCACCTGGAGGGCTTTCAGGAGGACCTCAACACGACTTTCAACCAGCTGGCGCAGAGCGCCTCTGAGCAGGGCCTGGCCAAGGCCGTGGCTGCCGTGGCCCGCCTGGTGATTCTGCACCCGGAGGTCACGGTCAAGAAGCTGTGCGGCATGGCCGTGGTCAACCTCGGCACCCACAGGTTCCTGGCCCAGATCCTCACCGCCTTCCCCGCCCTCAGGTTCACGGAAGAGCAGGGTCCAGACCCCTCCACCACCTTCGTGGTGTCCTGCCTCAAGGAAACCGTCTGGACGAAGTTCTCCACGCCCAGGGAGGAGAATCAGTTTCTGGAGCTCCTGAGCTGCCTGGTGAGTCCTGCGAAGCCGCAGGGGATTCCAGTCGCGGCTCTCCTCGAGCCCGACGAGGTGCTGAAGGAGTTCGTGCTGCCTTTCCTGATGCTGGATGTCAGGGAGGTGGACCTGAGCCTGCGGATCCTCATCCAGACCCTCGAAGCGCACGCGTGCCTGGAGGACTACTGGCTGCAGACCTGCTCTCCGTTCCCGCTCATCGTCAGCCTCTGCCAGCTCCTGGATGGCTTCAGCAAGTACTGGCAGCTCCCCAGGGAGAAGCGGTGCCTCCCTCCGGACGGGAAGGACCTAGTGATCCACATCCTGGAGCTGCTCTGCGAGGTGGTCCTGGCCAACGCCGAGACCTTCTCCCCCGACACCTGGGTCAAGTCCCTGTCCTGGCTCCACCGGAAGCTGGAGCAGCTGGACTGGACGGTGGGCCTGCGACTGAAGGGCTTCTTTCAGGGCCACTTCAAGTGCGAGGTGCCAGCCACGCTCTTTGAGATCTGTAAGCTCTCTGAGGACGAGTGGACCTCCCAGGCCCACCCCGGGTACGGGCCGGGCACGGGCCTCCTTGCCTGGATGGAGAGCTGCTGCACCTCCAGCGGCATCTCGGAGCGGATGCTTGCCCTCTTGGTGGTCGACGTGGGCAACCCCGAGGAGGTCAGGCTGTTCAGCAAGGGCTTCCTGGTGGCCCTGGTGCAGGTCATGCCCTGGTGCAGCCCCCAGGAGTGGCAGTGCCTCAACCAGCTGACCAGGAGACTGTTGGAGAAGCAGCTCCTGCACGTCCCCTACAGCCTGGAGTACATTCAGTTCGTTCCGCTGCTCAACCTGAAGCCCTTTGCCCAGGAGCTCCAGCTCTCTGTACTCTTGCTGAGAGCTTTCCAGTTTCTCTGCAGCCAGAGTTGTCGGAACTGGCTTCCCCTGGAAGGCTGGAGCCACGTGGTCAGGCTCCTGTGTAACAGCCTGACCGGCCTTCTGGACTCAGTGAGGCTGATCCAGTCCGTTGGCCCTTGGGCCCAAGGACAAGAGCAGGACCTGAGCCAGGAAGCCCTCTTTTTTTACACGCAGGTGTTCTGCCACGTCCTGCACATCATGGCCATGCTCCACCAAGAGCTGTGCGAACCACTCTACGTTCTGGCCTTGGAGATCCTCACCTGCTACGAGACCCTGAGCAAGACCAACCCTTCCGTTAGCTCCTTGCTCCAGAAAGTCAACGAGCAGCGCTTCTTAAAGTCCATTGCCGAGAACATCACCCCCGAGGAGCGGCGCCAAACCCTGCTGCAGAAGATCAGCAGCTTCTGACCTCGGGGATCAGAAAATAGCTGGGCCTCACCCTGGCGGGGTCTGCAGGCCCCGAGCTGAGAAACGCAAACTTTCCAGGTACGTGACATTGTACACAAGCCCAAAAATGTGACAGTAGCAGTGCAAAGAAAATAGTTTCTTAGGTATTTGTAACGTACAAATTATAATAAAATGCTCTCTGGAGTTTCATCTTGCCTCTTCTTCCCCCCGCCTTCCCCCACCCCGCCCTTTTAGGGCCGCACCTGCTGTGGGACTACGCCACAGCCACAGCCATGCCAGATCCGAGTCACATTTGCAACCAACACCACAGCTTGCGGCAGCGCCCGGTTCTTTAACCCACGGAGCGAAGCCAGGGATCAAACCCGCATTGTCAGGGATGCCGTGTCGGGTTCCTACCCACTGAGCTGCAAAGGGAACGCCCATCTTTCCTCTTTTGAGCCTTTCTTATCAGTGGTCTGGGCTCGGCCCGTCTTAAAGATCAGGTCAGGCCAGGAGGAACAGCATCGTAACTGGCCTTCTCCACCCGAGAGTTTGGCAGGTAAGTCTAAAGGGGGAACCACCCAAGTGGCCCCATCACAAGGGCGGTGTTGTTACTGGGACTCGTTGTAAGAGTTGTTTGGAGGGATCTTGGAAGGGGCAGCAACTATGGAAAGGACCCTCCTCTGCCCCCAGGCGGCCCTGTGATTGGTGTGTCTCCAGGGCCTGCAGCCTCTGTGAAAGGAGAGGGTTGGACCAAGAACATGAGATGTTGGGGAGCAGATCAATGACCTTCAGAAGATGCCCCACAGAGTTGACCCCCCCCCCCCCCTGCCATTCAGTGGATCCCCAAGGGCCTGTGCTGAAACTGCCTGGTAAACACAGCCGAGGCGTGTATAGGGGACGGGTGTAATTATCTTCTGCCTAGGATGGGTTGTCACAGTTTAAAGAATGAACAGGAGCAGGGATGGTGTGCAAAGATGTGTGAAAATGAGAATTTCACGTGCCCAGCATCTGTGACAGAGCTATGAGGACTGGCCGGCAAGGTGTCTACCTGGGAGGCCAGGAAGGACAGGAGGAGCCCTGTCCCGGTCAGATCCATGCCCCGGTCAGAGCGAGGGCCTGTGCACGTTTCCTCCCCCCCTGCAGTGAGCTGGCTCCACGGCCTCCCATTGACTGTGCGCCCTCCGGACAGACTCCTAGTTGGGATTCACCTGGGAAGAGAAGGGCCTAAAGGTCCATGACCACTGGGCCTGAACTCTGGAACGCTGCCTCGTCTTCCCAGAACCAGAATTACAGGATCATGTTCAAGAGAGGTGAGTCAGGCCCTCCTGGAGGCTGGAAAGCGCTCACACATCCCCCGCCCCTGCAGCCGGCCCCCCTGCCGCTTAGATGAGAACTCAGGCCAGAAACGAGCAGACGGCAGCCATTCACGTTGGGTCACAGGATGGATCTTAGAGTTGGTATGGCTGTATTTCACAGACGAGAATGAGTTGGAAAATATTAGTGCAATTTAATCACCACAGGAGTGATTTATCAAGATACACTGATGGTAAACAAAACAGTAAAAAAAAAAAAAATTACAGCATTTTATGATTTTTAAATGGCACCCATTAAAGGCTGAAATAGTCAAAATCGAAGACACTGTTACACATTCAGTACTTTAAAAGTTCACGAACAATAATGGATTAAGTAAAAGGCACTTTTAAAAACCTAGTTTTTTAACTACCTCTTGGGGAAAAACTTCATGGTAGCGGGTTCTAAACCCCATCCTTATTAAGGGACATTTAGTGTTGGCACCAGAGGACCCTCTTTGCAAATGGCAGGTGAAGAAGTCCGTCCAAGGACAGGTTTCGGCCAGGGCTGTCTTGCGCTCTTGCCCTCCAGCCTCCTGGGGCCATGTGGTGGTAACTCAGATAGGAGCAGGCTTTGGACCACAGGCTCTGGCTTATCGGGAGGCAGTCTAGCTAAGATATCTCAGGGTTTAGGGTACAGAAGTCCTTTCTGCTTCATATGAGAAGACAGTGTCAAAGAGGGGGGTTACGCAGCAAATATCGCAGTAGCTGTCACTTGCTGTTACCCTGGAGTTTTCACAAGAGCATCCTGCGTGTGTCGATCCGGTGAGAAGGCTTGAGGGACACGCCAGAAAGGGAACGGTATCTGTGGCGTGTTTACAGCAAGCTCACAAGCTTGACTTTGGTCTTAACCGAGGCAGCGTGTGAAGGTGCTGACCTGTTGACCTTGCTACCTGCTCAGGTGCTTCAGGCTCCCATCCCTGCCTCCTTCCCCACCCCACCAGTGAGACTTCTGATTGGAAGTCAGTCGGCAGGAGGATTCAGTGTTGGCACATGGATGAAAGGATGAGGCAGAGGGCCAGCAGGTTACCTAGTAAACAATAAAACCTACCTACCCACAACAGCTTCCCCAGGCCAGCCTCGCAAGGAATTATTTCAAGGACCAAGTCACTGCCTGCTTGTGCTGGCCCAGTCGATGTGGGACTGCCCTGAGTGGTTGGAAAGGTCTGGAGCCACCACCGTCAGGTGCCCAGCTATCACACCCCATGCTGCTGCCTCCCAGAGCCCTTGAGATAAGACCCAAGGAAGGGTCCTCAGCCTGGCATTAAAGCCACTTGGCTGTCAGTGGAAGTCGGACAGGATCCAATGGTTGTTACTAAGAAAAAAAGTGCTTTTGCAAAAGGGGCAGGTTAGAACAGGGAGGTAATAAGAATATTCTTTAGAAAAACCCAGATCCATCTGCTTGTCAATACCCAAAAGGCTGAGGTCCCCCAGGGCACCGTTTGGAATGTGATCCGTGGCATACTGAGTGGATGGAGGCAGCTGTGTGCGGAGGCGCCCACCCTGCCTGACTCACAGCTAACCATCCTTTTTGGCCGAGGGAGCACTGAAGAGCCGGGCTGCCTTCTTGCACAGCAGAGAGAACCAGTAGATCTGGGGAGCGACCAGGAAGGCGTTGGCCACGTTGCAGTAGAAGGGAATCCTGGACGGCACTTGGAGCAGGCTCAGCCCCTGCTGCTGCCCGTAGGACCAGTACATGAAGGGGAAAAGGAGGATCCGACAGAAGAAGAAGGTGGTGAGCGTGAGGATTCCGTTCACCTTGTACAGCAGCGTGTGCTGCTGCTTTAGCTGCAAAAGAGGGACCGAGAGTGCAGGGTCACCTTCAAGGACTCACTGGCCTGAATCCCACAAGGTCAAGGCCGAGCGCCCACGATTCCAACCCTTGCGGAAAAGGTAATTGAGCCCTGCGGTATTTCTCTACGCATAGAGCCTCGTATTTTTTCCAGGAGTGATGTTAAATGTCACCTAAGCCACCCGGCCGAGTACAGGAACGATGGATGCGGGAGAGTCTGTGGCCAGGAAAGATACAAATAAAGAACGGGGTCAAGTTTAAATCAGACGCACAATTTTATCCCCATTGGCTCAGAGGACCAACGGACCTTCAAGTCTGTTCAAGGGTCTCCTGCCCCACTAGTCACAGCACTAAAGGGATTTCTCCAAACCCCACAATCTACCAGGGAGAAGCAGAGCCCGTTCCCGTGGCGCTGCTGCCGCCCCTTCATTCATACGTGCCTGAATCAGAACCCTGCCCAGCGACACGAATGGAGTGCTCAGTTCTGCTGTGAAGATGCAGCCGACAAAGAAGTCCCCCAACTCTCCCCTGAGCCTCTGCGGATGAAAAGGGGAGATGGGGGACAAGGAGGAGAGGTTAAGGAATCACTGGAAGAAAGATCCTAGCGAGGGCTAATGAGAGGGATACCCTGGGTGCCACGGAGGGAAGGGGAAGGGAAGTGGGCCAGCGCAGTGCAGTTCCCACTCTGCGGCCCCCGCAGCAACAGCACTCAAATCCCCAGGGTCCGGAGGCCACTGCACGTCGCTGACTGCATTACACACCCAACTTTCTCTGAATCTCAGTGTCCACCCGCAGCCCACCCTTGGCTATCCAACTTAGTCATGCCAGGTGCACTCGGGCAGTTCAGTTCCACAAAACATGTGCCAGGCCCTGTGCTAGATGTTAGGGTCCCAACACAAGAGAGACTTGTTAAAGAAAGCAACACATTCTGCCTCTCCTTTCACGAAAGCAGAATCGCATAGCCGCTCTTTGTCTTAGTACTGCTGAGTGGGGAAATTTTTTTTTTGTTGTTTTTGCTTTTTAGGGCCACGCACATGACATATGGAGGTGCCCAGGCTAGGGGTCCAATTGGAACCACAGCTGATGGCCTACACCACAGCCACAGCAACATCAGATCTGAGCTGCATCCACGACCTACACCACAGCTCACGGCAACTCTGGATCCATAACCCGCCGAGCGAAGCCAGGGATCGAACCCTCAACCTCACGATTCCTAGTCAGATTTGTTTCCACTGTGCCACAATGGGAACTCCATGGTAAGCAAATTCTTCGAGCCCCAGATTCTTCATCTATGGTGTAGGGCTAACAATTTCTACTTATTAGTTGTAATAATTTCTAATGATTACTAGAAAGCTATGAGTTTTTAAATCAAGCGTCTGTCACCTGGTTGGGACTCGGCAATCACTAGTTTCCCCTCAGCATTCCCATTTCTCTACTGTGTTGGGTGGATTTTCTATGGGAAAAAAATGGATCTGGGGAGGAATTATGAGGTTATTTGAGTCTGTGCTTTTCTGACATCAAAATAATGCATCCGACCCTCTGGGCACTATTAGAGCAAATAACCAGTGGACTGGGCTTCTCTCATTTCTTTAAAATGATTTTTATGTTGTTTAGTATTTTATATTGTTTTTATACTGTATGAACGAAAGGCAGAACCTTTGACAAATGCTAGGGAATCACCAGGCTGGAAGTTGCTAGGGAAGAGGGCCACAGACATTTCAGATGTAACCCCTTTGCCCACGCAGAGCCTGGGGGATTCACTGGGGAAGCGGTGGCCTGAGGGGAGCAGGTGCCGGAGGAAAGGGAGGATAAAGGGCGACCTGGCTCCTGGGCAAGGGTCGGGATACTGGGTTCCACAGGGGACGCCAGGGAGCAAGCCCGCGGTGGCCGTCCCGGGAGGCCATTACCTGTGCAACCGGCACCAGGACACACAGAATGACCACGTGGTGCGTGATCATGAGGCGGTTTTTACTCAGGAAGTTTCGGAAAATGGTGAGGGACTGTCTGCTGCTCTGGTCCCCGGCTCGGTACCATTCACAGAGGTACATGGCATAGGAGTCGTAGACCATGTATGGAATCAAAAACCAGACGTATTCGCGGGCCAGCCAGTGCCTGCAAGAGAGCATACGGACGGTCCATGCGGTAAATGTGGGCATCGATTGCGAAGGCTCCCAGCCAGCCGCTTCTTAAATCCATCTGCCTCAGCTTTGTAGTCAGTCAGCTGTTTTTACTCCACCTGCTCTACAGTGAAGACGCTGAAACTGACCAGCGGGGAGAGTGGACGACCTTCTCCAAATCGCAGGGCAGACCCCTAAGCGTCAAAGGCAGAAAGCAAGAACCCACTCTGCAGCACATGTGTCCGCCACTTGCCCCCACCGCTCGCCTGGCTTAGCTACTCATTCGTAATGGGTTTTCCGGTATTCTGTGATCGAAGCTGACTTTGATACAGATATCTCTACCAGTGATTCAACAGCCCCGCCAAGAAACTGGTTTGGAAGGTGGCCCAAATGTAGTATTTCCAGTTTAACTTCACTGTCTTACTCAATAGTTGGGAGTTTCCTCTAGCATCCATTTGCAACCCCACTTGGAGGTGTTTCTGGAGAGCCGCCCTGGCCATTTTCGTGAAAATTCTGTAGCTAAACCCAATTTCATTCCTTAAGAAAAATTTGTCTGGCCGCGAGCCCAGAGCTCAAGGATTGTCTTATAGCCATCAGATACCAAGAGAGAAGCTAGGACGAAAGACAGTGTTCCCATTGAGTTGTCCAGAGGGATCAAATCAATATGTGCTGAGTCAAAATGATAGTTTAATCACTGTCCTGGAGCAGTATAGAAGGGCGGTCTCTATAATTTCCAAAATTTTGTCCCCCAAATAAAGGATCATTCCATAGAAGCTATATGTGGGAAAAAAAAAATCTAAGTTGAAATTATGTACTGGCCCAGGAACATTAGGTTCCCTGAGTCAGGCACATTTTCCTGAGCACCATGTAGTATTAGGCAGAAGCAACAGTTTCGTTTGGTGATTTTCAAACTGCATGACCATCAGAGTCACCTGCAGCAAGCTTGTTAATGGCTCCACACCCCGGAGACTACAAAGGGTGTGCCAGGGGCCTCCCGCCTGTAGTTGTACCTTTGTGTCAGGTGCTTTCACCTAAGGAGCCAGGTCACTGAGCTGCCACACGGGGAGTATGTGGAGGGTGCCACACACGTCTGTTCCTGAATGATTCCACACTTAGCACAGCATAACTAAGTCATGAATAAACTATGAAATCCACCACCAAGTAACGGCATACTCAATGTACATGCAGATAAATTAGCCACGTTCCACAGAGGCAAAAGGGGGGGAGGGCAGTTTTTATTCTGTTGCCTGTCTGTGGTATCCTCTGCTTTCTTGAAGCAATTCCAAGTGAAATAACTACAAAGAGCTACTAAAAGCTCAACTGAAACATAACTGACCTCTCCCCTTGAGTGGTGCCTTGGGTTTTAAAATTTTGCACATAGTTTCAACAAGATGTGAAATGGTGGCTGAAATGGTTGAATTCCCTGAAGACATATGAGCAAGCGCTTTGGATTATAATTTTAGCTACCACTTGCCTAGACTTTAGCTTTCTTTATAAAATGAAGATAATCCTGGGAGTTCCTCTCGTGGTGCAGTGGAAACGAATCTGACTAGGAACCATGAGGTTGCGGGTTTGATCCCTGGCCTCGCACAGTGGGTTAAGGATCCGGTGTTGCTGAGAACTGTGGTGTAAGTCGCAGACATGGCTCGGATCTGGCAGTGCTGTGGCTGTGGCGTAGGCTGGAGGCCAGATCAGAACTCTGGTCTGGAAACCTCCATGTGCCGTGGGTGTGGCCCTAAAAAAAAAAAAAAGATAATCCTTGTCTTAATTCCCTGACAAAGTTAATATGAAGATAAGAAAACTAAAAGTGTGAAGTCCTTTTAAATGTAAAAAGTACTACCTAATTTAAGTGCTTACATTGAGAAATTGCCTAGAGCTATGACTCTCAGCCCTTTCAGGGATCTGAATCTAAGAAGCTGATGAAATCCTTGGCCCCAGACAACATTCTGCATATAATTTGGGGGGATTAATAGATACCCCCTCCTATCTACAGACATTCTATTTGAAGGCACAAAATGAAAAGATACATAATAGAAAAATATTTGGAGTACAAAATATGAATCCCCCAGGGCCTTGTTTTTCAGCCAATCCAGGTGCCTTTAGGGCATCCTTGAGCATCCAGGTAAGGAGGGGGCACAGAAAGTGGTGCCTGGCTCCCATTTTGCAAGCAGAGACTCGAAGGCATAAAGATACACAAAAGGAGGACCCTGAAAGCCAAACTCAGATTTGCTAGCATGCTCACAGCACCAAGACACACAGCTTCATGGGGAGAACACAACAGTGCTACAGAACTGAAAGTTAAGTGTCCAGATCAATTTTCCCAAAATGTTTAGCGGCTGCCTGCTGCTTGCCCTGAAGTCAGCTCCTGCTAGTGCTCTGGGGCTGCGTTTGTCCTTGTTTACTCTCTGCAAAGGAGGCGGGTTTCAAGTTTGACAAACTGGGGGCAGTGAGGGAGGCTGCTGCATGGTCCGAAAGTGCTCAATTAAAGTAAAAATTGGGGGAGTTCCCGTTGTGGCTCAGTGGTTAACGAATCCGACTAGGAACCATGAGGTTGTGGGCCAAGGATCCGGCGTTGCTGTGAGCTGCGGTGTAGGTCTCAGACATGGCTCAGATCTGGCATTGCTGTGGCTCTGGCATAGGCTGGCAGCAACAGCTCCAATTGACCCCTAGCCTGGGAACCTCCATATGCCGTGGGTGCGGCCCTGAAAAGACAAAAGACACACACACAAAAAATTTAACTGGCGTTCCCGTTGTGGCGAAGCAGAGATGAACCTGACTAGTATCCATGAGGATGCAGGTACCATCTCTGACCTTGCTTAATAGGTTAAGGATCCAGCGTTGCCGTGGGCTGTGGTGTAGGTTGCAGACATGGATCAGAACTGGTGTTGCTGTGGCTGTGGTGTAGGCTGGCAGCTGTAGCTCTGATTCGATCGGTAGCCTGAGAAATTCATATGCCCCACAGGTACAGCCCTACAAAAGCAAAAAAATAAAAATAAAAATTGAACCCAGCCAAGCAAAGGCTGTTAGCCCTTGGTGTATGCAGTCAAAGTCACTTAACCTGTCTTCTCTCGGCATCTACAATTCATCACCAATAGCTGGCTTGTCTAAAAAGGAGCAATTGAAGAGAAGCAGGACAGTGCTGATGGCAAGATTAATCCCAAGTAAGAGGCAGGCACCAAATTTGTGGACCACAGTGAGAGAGACGCCCCACTCAGGCTCCCCTCCCATTCCAGTCTCAAAAGGTGAGAAGCAGGACACTTTGCTGAGTCAACAGGAGAAGGGGGTCAGGAGACACCATTGACTTCCCTGTGCATTTGGGGATCACTCGACTGAGGGACAAAGAGGGATTCTAGGAAACGGAAGAAAAGGGTGGCTTTCAAGTGAGGAGGGCGCACCGTTCGTTGCTCAGGTTTATACGCTATACAAAGCAGACCAGTCCCATCTTCGTGATGTGTTTCCCTGGATGTGTGTTTTCTGTCCTGCCTCTGGACTATGCTCTAACCCACAAGTGTGTTTTCTGAAAGCTCCAGAAAACTCTTCATTGCCTTTAGCCATGAGGAAAGACAAGAAAGGGGTGGTGGATTTGTTCCTTTCCAACTACACTGGACATATCTTGGCCAATGAATGCTTCAGAACACTGAGATCTTATACCAGGGAGATCATTTAAAAGAACCAGAAGTCATAACAATTCACCTTTGAATAATAATTATCTACTGCACAAAGAACTTGGATCAATGAACCACAACACCCTATATACGCCACCTTAAAGCAGACTTGGACTCTTGTCATTCTCAGGAATCTCTTCTGTTTAGTTTCTCCTGAGCGGGCAATGCTGAAGGAGAGGAGGAGGGAACTAACTGTGGTGCCCAAGTTCCACCCACTAATCAGCTATCCGAGGACCTATGCTGGTAAAGAACTAGTGCCTGTGAGCCACCTAAAGGTGGAAACTTGGAAAAAAGTTCAGCGCTGTGTGATTCGTGCAGCTTTCACCCGGCATCGGATGTTACCTGTCGGTGACCACGTTGCTACAGGAGCGGATGATGATGATCCCAGACCCGGTGGCCAACACAGCCTGCACCGAAGAAACCAGCCTAATGTGCGGCAGAAAAGGAAAAAAGGGGTGTGGGGCGAGGCGCGCTCAGTCCAGTCCGGTGGACCGCGTTAAGCCAGAACTCTTCAACCTGACTCTCCCCGAGGCTGTCAGGGCACCGCGGAGAACCGCAGGGCCGCCGCCGCGCTCCTGATCCCCAAAGCAGCTGGCAGATGTCGGAAGCCGGGAGACAACCGCGCGATGCTCAGCAGCGCCGGCAGCCCCCCACCCTCCAGCCTCCTCCTCGTCCTCCTCCCTCCCTCCCTCCCTCCGGGGCAGGACGCACAGGGTCTTCGGAGCGCTGCGGACGGCGCCGCAGAGGGGGCGAGAACCCAGGAGGCAGCCCCCTCGCTTCCTGTCGCCCCCCTTTTCCGCCCTGGGCTCGGCGCCGGGCGGGAGCAGCGGGGGCGGGCAGCCGGGCGGCGGCGCGGCCTCGCCGGGTACCTGGTGCTGATCATCACGCAGTCGTTGTAGGTCCAGGCGGGCCGCGCGCGCCGAAGCCCCCAGGTGCAGAGCCCGAAGAGCCCCGGGAAGAAGAGCGAGCCCCAGGCCAGCGGCAGCAGCATGGGTGCTCGGGCACGGCCGCCTCGCTCGGCTCCCTCGGCGTGGCTCGGTCGGCTCCGCGCGCGCGGATCCCGGACTGGCGCGGCCCGCCCGCCCCTATTTCTATCCTCCGCCCTCCGCCCCCGCCTCGGCCCCGGCCCGCCGCGACTCCGGCCGCCGCCGGGCGCTGGCCCCGAGCCCGCGGCGCCACTCTCCGCGTGACCAGGCCGCGGACCGCGATAGGCGCGGGCCGGCCGGGTGGGGCGGGGTCTCGCCGCCACCGCCCCTGGGCCGGGAGGCTTCCCCGGATTCCCCGGCCGGCTGGCCCGCGAGCGGGCTGCGGCGGGAGCTGCTGCCCGCCGGGCCCCGGGTGCGCGGATGCTGCGCCCCCGACCAGCGGCGTGCGAGTGGCCGCCGCCCGCCGGAGGCCGAAGAGGCCGCGCCGAGGCTCTCGGGGCTTCTGTTCCGTCACCGCAGACGCCTCCCCCTCCGTCGGGGACCCGCCTGGCAGACGCACTGCCCCGCTCCTGCCCACGGTCCTCCTCGCCTCCCCTGCCCCGGGCGAGGCGGGCGGGGTGCGGGAGGCCGGAGAAACCAGGTAGGAAAGGCACCGGGTCCAGACCCCCGACCACAGGGTGGGGCGCGCCGGCGGGGCAGGGGCAGGGGCGCGGCCCGGCGGGGGGCATCTCCGCGGGCAGGAGGCAGAGGGCGAGCGGGCTTGAGACCACCTGCCGGCCTGGCTTGTCTGTGAAGCACCGTTGCTTCCAAATGAGAGTCTTAAAAGAAGTGGGCTTTCCGCCGGCCAAAGACGGCGTTCCCACGTGCCGCCAACTGCTGGAATTTGTCCAGAGGAGCAGCGCTCCCAAAAACACGAAATCTGGCTGCAGTTCCTCTTTCAAACCACACGTTGAGGTGGACTATCACGGCTTCAAACTTCCCGTGGTACCGTGGTACTGGCTCTTAGCTTTGGGTCAAGATGCTGTCCAGCCTTGGGGACTGTTTTGTTGTTGTTGTCGTTCTTATATAAAAGCTCCTGGGCCAGATGCCCTGAATTTGAACAGATTGGGATCGAATCATTTTCACTGAGCGCCAAACACAGAGTACCAGTATATTAACTTCAGTATTAGTGGCTTCTCTCCCTTGGGACTTGCCAGGGTTTTACCTTGGTCTTTATCTTCTTCAGGGCACAAATGTGGGGGGAAGACAGTTCATTTCTGTCTGCTTCAATTGAAAGGTACTCTGGATCTCTTCAAATCACTGCTCTGCAAAGTGCTGAGCAAAGACCCTAAGAAGACTTTGGACCCTTGGGCTCGGCCTCCCCGGGCCACTGTTTCCTCATTTGTGAAATGACAAGCTCGCTTAGGTTCTTCCAGCTCAAAATTCTTAAGATTCTATAAGGTAACAGATGATTTCTGTTAGATGCCAATTAAATTTCTTCAACATGGCAAAAGCAGATATCAACACGGCTTATGTTGTTAAGGTGAGGGGTTTAGCCAAGCAGAACAACCCGAAGAAAAGTCTGATATTTCTTCCACTTAGGGCAACATCTCTAATTCCCAAATTCACTGCTAACACACTTGGTGAAATGAGAAAGGCACTTTAATTTGGTAGCAGGTTTCTGTATGCTCACATTCACATGTGGATAAAGGACTGCTATCTCTAAACCTTCCATTCTCTCCAGAAGAACAGACCCTTTGGCATTCCAATTTCTGTCATTCCCCCCCACCCCCCACGTATCCTAGTGACTTCCAGCTCCAGCTTTTCCATAGAGGACAAGTGGTTACAAGACCTCGCTGCCTTCTTTCATTAAAGGGATCATCAGCATGCAGCAAGCACACCAGCACTTTTGAGTGATGGGAATCCACCTATTCCCTGTGCAAGAAGTCGTTTGTACAGCTCTTAAGGAGTCTAAGAAATGAAAACAACAGATGTTTCACACATAGAAAATAGCCGGTGAAATCAGTTTCCAACACCATGCTTGTGAGGTCATCAACATGTTTTGGCTGAATCATCAGAAGGGAAACAAGCATAAACATGAGCCTTGGCTTTTCAAGTGATCAAGCCCCTGTGGGCAAATGATAAAGTCAAATAAAAAGCACCAGGCTTTTTTCTTTTTTTTGTCTTTTCCACAGCATATGGAAGTTCCCAGGTTAGGGGTCTAATTGGAGCTGTAGCCACCCGGCCTACGCCAGAGCCACAGCAACGCGGGACCCGAGCCTCGTCTTCAACCCACACCACAGCTCACGGCAACGCCGGATCCTTGACCCGCTGAGCAAGGCCAGGTATCGAACCCGCCACCTCATGGTTCCCAGTCGGATTCATTAACCGCTGAGCCACGACGGGAACTCCAGCATCAGGCTTTTTTCTTTTTACACAAACTTCTACTCACCCTTCAAAAGTCTTGACTCCAAATGTTTCCTCCTCCAGGAAGTTTCTATTTACCTGTCTCACCAGGTAGATTTGTGTGTTCCCTAAACTGCCATCGAATTTGAGTAGTGAGTGTGCACTTTCTTGGAAACAGAAAAACAGAAAACATGAGTTTTCATTTTGTTTCCTAAGTTAGGCCTGGCATATTGCATGTGCTCAAGAAATGTTTGATTTTTTTTTTTTTTTTTGCTTTTTCTTAGGGCCACACCTGTGGCACATTAAGTTCCCAGGCTAGGGTCGAATCAGAGCTGCAGCTGCTGGCCTACACCACAGCCACAGCGACTCGGGACCCAAACCATGTCTGCAACCTACACCACAGCTCACAGCAAAGCTGGATCCTTAACCCACTGAGCGAGGCCAGGGATCAAACCAGCATCCTCATGGATACCAGGTGGGTTCGTTCCTGTTGAGCCACAACGGGAACGCTGATAGGTCTTAAAGCTAAGGCTTATAGTGCTGTGTGCCAAGTACTATATCCAACATTTTGCATGCTTTAGCTCATTGGCTCCTCATGAAAAAGCTGTTATCCTCACTCTCTGACTGTGTGTGTGTGTGTGTGTGTGTCTGTCTGTAAAATGAGACCCAAAGCAACTAAAGTATTGTCCAAGGTTACACTGCTGGTAGCAGAGTCAGGATTTGAATCCAGTACTTTCTGGTCGTCAAGGTCAATGTGCTTAATGACTATTCTGCCTTCAAATTTGATAATCGAGGAGAGAGTCCATGATTCTTTTTTGCACTGTGGTTTCTGATTAATAACCACTGTTCCTAATTGCTCACAAATATAAATGTGTGGGGTGGAGTTTATGGGCTCTGGTATTGCTATTATTAACAGTGTTTTATATCTATATATAATTTTACAATTTTTCACAGCACCTTCCTGTATATTATCTCATTTGATTCTCAGAATGACTTGGGTAGATGAACGTATTATTTTCATTTTATAGATGAAGCAACTTAGGTGCAAATGGTAAACTGAATTGCCACCCGGAGAAGTGGCAAGTCTCAAATTAGAACCTGGGACTCCTGATTCATGTTTCCAGGGTGATTGCAATTACTTCATGCTGTCGGGTTGGGATTTAAGGAGGTTTTAATTATGCTTCCTTGGTGAGTTTCAGGAATGAAGTTTGGGTTCCTAGGTGTTAAGCCTCATTTATCAAATCAGAGTCACACCCCTTAAAGGGGAATTAAGGAAGCTCCCGGCTTGGGAGGGCCCTGTGGGATTTCTCAGAGGTTTCTTCTGCCACTGAGGTTTTTTGGTCCCCATCTTGCTTTTCAGTCCCATCTCTCCCACTACTTAGATGCCAGTCTGGATACCACTGGGGACAGGATACACGACCCTCCCCATGTCTGCCTTCCAGTTTCTCCAGCCTTAAATTGAAAATACCGTATTTAGGGATCCCATTATGGCTTATGGGTATGAACCCGACTAGTATCCATGAGGACGCGTGTTCGATCCCTGGCCTCAGTCTGTGGGTTAAGGACCAGGCGTTGCCGTGAGCCTTGGTGTAGGTCACAGACACGGCTGAGATCTGGCGTTGCTGTGGCTGTGGTGTAGGCCAGCTGCTGCAGCTCTGAATCAACCTTTAGCCTGGGAACCTCCATATGCTGCCAGGTTCAGCCCTAAAAAGACAAAAAAATGAAACATAAGAAACAAAAACACCACGTGATCAATAGGGCCTTTACCTGGTATTTGCATACATGTTTCCCCTCCAGACGGAATGCTCCTGATGGGCAGGTGGGCCCCTTCTATCCAGGAAGCAGCCACGGCCTCCAGCACTGGAGTTTGGATTAGAGGACCCGGGCGCCAATTCTGGTTCTGCTCCTCAGAAGCTGTGTGATGAGCAGACAACGACTTACCCTCCCCTGTGAAATGGGGGGTCTTTGACCTACCTCACAGGGTAGCTGCGAGAATTGGGTGAGATCTTTTCTTTTTTTCCCTTTCTTTGGCTGCGCCTGTGGCAGGTGGCAGTTCCTGGGCCAGGGATCAAACAGACGCCACAGCAGAACCCTGGGCCACTGCAGTGACGGCGCTGGATTCTTAACCCACTGAGCCACAGAGGAACTCTGAGATCTTTTCAAAAATAACATTAAACTATGTGCAGGGCAGAGGCCAGGGATTGTTGTTCCAGGTTTCCCTGTAGCACAGGGACTTGCTGCTCGGCTTCTCAATAAAAATCTATTGGACTGAAGATGCCCTGGGCCTGGCCTTAGCCGGATTCCAGGCTGCAACTTCCTCACTTTTATCCTGGCCTCTTTGCAAAGCAAACACTGAGTCTGAGAAGCACGGTCACACCCCTAGCACATGGCTTCTGCAAACAGTGACCACAGCTGCACAGCACAGGGAAGTCATTGCTTTTGTACACAGTGATAATGACCCCTGTCAATAAAAACCATAATTTACACAAAGAGCTGATTATATAATGATTGCCTTTGTGTATTGCTCTATGTTTTTCAAAGTCCTCTCATATATGTGTTTCCTTAGCTATAAATGCAAAAATTTGCCTGTTTGCCAATGGCCGCACCTAACTAAAAGTAGAGTGAGCGCTAAACTCAAGCTTAAGAAAATATTCAAGGACGTTGAACCATTAAGGAAATTACCTTTGAAATAATTTTAGTACCAGCAAGCTGTGAACAAATTCAGCTGCCTTCCTAAACTGTCAGTGTCTTCGTGTCTCAAACGCAGTTCCATAAAAGGTTTATTTTGCTCACTCTACTTAACTAAACTCAGATGATATCTTTTCTCTCTCTCTCTGTTTTTTTTTTTTTTTGTCTTTTTGCTATTTCTTGGACCACTCCCGCGGCATATGGAGGTTCCCAGGCTAGGGGTCGAATCGGAGCTGTAGCCCCCGGCCTACGCCAGAGCCACAGCAACGCGGGATCCGAGCCACATCTGCGACCTACACCACAGCTCACGGCAACGCCGGATCGTTAACCTACTGAGCAAGGGCGGGGACCAAGCCCGCAACCTCATGGTTCCTAGTCGGATTCATTAACCACTGCGCCATGACAGGAACTCCTCTTTCTTTCTTTTTTTTTTTTTTTTTTGTTTCTGGTCATAAAAGTGATATTTTAAAAAGTAAAACACTCTCTGTTATGGAAAATAATATATCAGATTATTAACATTTTAGTAGAATTCTTCTCAGTCTTCTTTGTATGTATCAATTATGTATTTTATTGAGCTCATGATCATAAGCATTTTCAACGTTAAAATTTTCACAAACCTCATTTTTAATAAGTCAAAAGTGATTTGGTATTTAATTAGTGTAGATTATCTTTCAAAGTGGGTTTTCACTGTTTTTTGTTTGTTTGTTTGTTTTATGTTTTGGCCTCCCCGAGGCATATGGACTTCCTGGGCCAGGAAACAGATCCAAGTCACAGGTTTTTGTGTGTGTTTTGAGGGGGCTGCACCTGAGGCATGTGGAAGTTTACGCCACAGCCACAGCAATGCCAGATCTGAGCCCTGTCTGCAAGCTACACCACAGCTCATGGCAGCAATGGATCCTTAACCCACTGAGTGGGACCAGGGATCAAACCTCATGGATACTAGTCGGGCTTGTTACCACTAAGCCACAACAGGAACTGCCTGAGTCACAGTTGTGATCTAAGCTGCAGCTGTAGCACTGCCAGATACTTAACCCACTGTGCCAGGCCAGGGATCAAACCTGTGTCGCAGTGCTCCCAAGATGCCGCCGATCCCATTGCACCACAGTGGGAACTCCTTCCCTGGTTTTGAAAGGAAATATTTTTTTTTATAATATGATTTTATTTTATTTTTTTGGTGGTATGTGGAAGTTTCCAGGCCAGGGATTGAACCTGCACCACAGCAGTGACAACACTGGATCCTCAACCTGCTGAGCCACCAGGGAACTCCTTGAAAGGAAATCTTAACTGAGGGCAAAAGTAGGTTTGTTCATAGACACAGCTTGGCACACAAACATAGACAAGGCCTTCATCTTTTCTGGTAACTTTATCCTTAAAAATATTAAGATTTCCATTGTTGGAGTTCCTGTTGTGGCTTAGCGGTAACAAACCCGATAGGTATCCCTGAGGATGCAGGTTCGACCCCTGACCCCGCTCAGTGGGTTAAGGATCTGGCGTTGCTGTGAGCTTCAGTATAGGTCACAGACCTGGCTCCGATCTGGCATTACTGTGGCGGTGGCGTAGACTGGCACCGGCAGGTCTGACTCATCCCCTAGCCTGGGAACTTCCATATGCCACAGGTGTAACCCTAAAAAAAGAAAGAAGATTCCCATCTTTACTAGAGTTCAGTGTCTGTTTTTAAGTGGCATCATAACATCTACAGAAACCCAAGCTTCCATTTAAATTTCGGTGTTTCTCTTTTTATAGGCTGAGCACTACTCATCTATGTAGTAAACTGCAATTATGTAGGCACTTGGTCTATAAGACATGAAGGAAGGAAAAGCATTGCTGTGAAGCTAAGGCAGTGGTGTCTGGGGCCAGCCCCAGCCAGTTGCAACCCCAAGAGTTAATTCCCGCTCCGCCAGATTTGCAGGTGAACACCTAGATGGCCAGATACCAAGAACCACGCAGAGAAAGCTGATTAGTTGCAAAGACTTACTTAAAAAGTTGCCCTTGGGAAGGGAACGTCATCCTACATAGCAACAAGAACCTCAGTCCCAGGCATATTAGCACAGGCTTACATGGCAGCTGAGGGTCACTGTGACTGAGCTATGAATGGTCAGACTGGCTCAACTGTTGGGGTAACAGCCAGGCTGAAACCTCTGCCCTGCAGGCAGAGCTCATTCCCGTGTTGCCAGGTAACATGGTGGCACTGCCTGGCAGAGGTCTTTGAAGGATGTGGAAGATGTTAAATAATATTCACGTAAGACGAAGGACAGGACGCACTTTCCTTCTTTTGGGTTTTTGGTTCGCTGTATCCTTACGCAGTGTTTGTGGCTGGATTTGTTTGCCCTCGTACGTCTTCTTCTCCTGCAAATACCTCGTCCACCCAACCGGCTGCTGTCTAACATTTACAGTTGTGGTCCTGGCCAATAGAACAGCAGAAACCTTCAAGAAAGATTTTAACATTGGAAAGGAAGAGAAATAGCTATCACTTTTTCAAACAGTACAGCAATTTACTGAGAAAAACTATGAAAATCAACTGAGATATAGAATAAAATAGTTGAGGCAAGGTGGTTGGATACAAAATCAGCATACAAAAATAAATCAATAAATGGCTTTTCTATAAGGCAGCAAAGAACAATCAGAAGCGGTAATAGACATAGGTGCGGACCCGCGTGTCCTTGGACCTAGAAAGCGGGACATCTGGCCTGCGAGTGGCCACTTGTCTGTTGAGCTCGGCAAAAGAACGATTTTAAAATGGGTGACCTTGAGAAGGGCAAGAAGGTCTTTGTTCAGAAGGGTGCCCAGTGCCACTCTGTAGAAAAGGGAGGCAAGCACAAGATGGGGCCAAACCTCCATGGTCTGTTTGGGCGGAAGACAGGTCAGGCTCCTGGATTCACTTACACAGATGCCAACAAGCACAGAGGCATCCCCTGGGGAGAGGAGACACTGCTGGAACACTTGGAGAATCCCAAGAAGTACATCCCTGGAACGAAAATGGTCTTCACTGGCATTAAGACGGAGGGAGAAAGGGACGTCTTGGTAGCTTGTCTCAAAAAAGCTACTCATGAGTAAAAGTTGGCCACCGCCCTGTTCATTACAAGACCGACATGTGTCATGACTTTTATGTGTGTACCATATTTAAACTGATCTCATACACTGGACGTCAGAATTCGGAATGTTTCTGTTGGATGGTCCTGATTTAAATACAGTTGGTTGGTGGCTAAATGAATGCGGTCAGCTTTTTGGATTTTAGTAGTAATTCCAGCTGCATGAGTACTAGCGCTGCCTTCCCCTCCTACAGAGATGGTTAAACGTGAGTGTGGAGTGTTAAACTTTTCAGGAAAATGGTGACTACCTTCTCAGAACCTGTAGGAGACTGGTTTCACATTTAGATTTCTATAACTGGTTATACGAATATATTTAAATACTGAGAAGATCCCTTTGCTATCTCATAGAACAGAGCAAGATTCACCTGTGTTTCAAGTTGTGTTCAACTAGCCTGGTAAGGCACGAGCTGAAGAGAAACTGACAGTGTCCCCTTTAGCTTTTTGATCTTAACTATGCCAATTTCATTAAAATTATCTGGATCTAAAATGCTGCCTTTTACTTATTGAAAGGCATTTTAGCGAGGTTTATGTACAGCATTAAGTAAAGAATATTTAGCATTTCTCACATTTTGTAGATGATCTTTAAGATCAGATGCTTTTAAAATTCAGTGTGACAAGATATGTTAGCAAACTTCGCATGTGAATTCTTACAAGGTCAGGCTGTTGGAATTCAGGATTGTCTTTTAAATAGGTAGTCACAAACACAACTGTAGAACTACCGTATGTGTGTGATTGATAATGGCGCTTTTGCCAACTCATGGAAGGCTTAAAGTAGGGGAGCTGTACCATCAGCAGAGATTTGTAAATTATCTGCTCATAAAGCTTAAGAATTAAAAGCAAAATCACCGATCAAAAAAAAAAAAGGTAATAGAGGAATTCTCTGGTGGCCTAGTGGTTAAGGATCTGGCGTTGTCACTGCTATGGCTTGGGTCACTGCTGTGGCTCAGGTTTGATCCCTGGCCCAGGAACTTCAATATGCCACGTGAGTGGCCAAAAAAAGGGGGGGGATAATAGAAAAAGGGGACCATTTACAATATGTTTTTTAATTTGTACAATCACCAGTTTTAGACCTAATAAGAAATATGCAAGACCTATATGAAGCCACAAACCTTTACTGAAAGACATAAAAACCTAAATAAATGGGGAACATGGCCTAAAGATTCAATATTGTAAACATGTCAAATTTCCCCAAATTGATCTCTAAACGCAATACAATTCCAGTCAAAATCCCAGCATGTTTTTAATGGACTCCATAAGCTCTTTCTAAAGCTCACGTGAATTAGAAAGTACATGCAAGAATGGCTAAAAAGTGTTTGAATAAAGAACACCAGTACGAGGAGGGGAAGGAGGGAATTTACAATATAGCAAAACATTTTAGACATTATTATAATTGAAATGGTGTAGAAGAAACAGATCAACGGAACAAAACAGAGTTCTGAACCGGATCCATTAAATTTAATCTATGGCAAACATATCATACTTGTGAGGAAAGAAAGGGCTATATAAGAAAACCATAGAAAGTACTAGCCTTCCTTTGGAAAAAATTAAACTAGTTGAGGGAGTTCCCATTGTGGCTCAGTGGGTTAAGGACATGACGTTGTCTCTGTGAGGATGCAGGTTCAATCCCTAGCCTCGCTCAGTGGGTTAAAGATCCCATATCGCCGCAAGCTATGGCATAGGTCGCAGGTGCTGCTTGGATGTAGTATTGCTATGGCTGTGGCGTAGGCCTCTGCTGTAGCTCTGATTCAGCCCCTAACCCAGGCACTTCCACATGCCACATGTGCAGCTATAAAAAGAAACAATAAAATAAGGTGAAGAGTGTCACTGCAGGATTCATGTCCACCCAGAAACTCCAAATGTGACCTTGTTTGGAAATGGGGTTTTTGCAGATTTCATTACAGCAAGGATTGAGGTGAGCTCGTACTGGATCGTGGCGGGTCCTACATCCAATGAGAGTGTTCTTACAAGGGACAGAGAAGGACACGGGCCCAGGGGAGAAGCCCAGGGGAGATGGAGGGAGAGACTGGAATGAGGGGCCTGTGAGGCAAGAAAGTCCAAGGACTGCTGGCGGCCACCAGAAGCCGGGGGACAGGCAAGGGAGGCCTTCTCCTCAGAGCCCCCCAGAAGGACTCAATCCTGCCCACACCTTGATTTCAGACTGCAAGCCTCCAGAACAGGGAGAAAATACACTTCTGTTGTCATGACGCACCCAGCACTGGGAAACTAACACAACGCCCTGCCACACAACAAACGCAAACAAAGCAACACTCTAAATGCATTAGAAGAAAAATGTGGGGAGTTCCCGTCGTGGCACAGTGGTTAACGAATCTGACTAGGAACCATGAGGTTGTGGGTTCGGTCCCTGCCCTTGCTCAGTGGGTTAACAATCTGTCATTGCCTTGAGCTGTGGTATAGGTTGCAGATGCAGCTCGGATCCCGCATTGCTGTGGCTCTGGCGGAGGCCGGTGGCTACAGCTCCGATTCGATCCCTAGCCTGGGAACCTCCATATGCCGTGGGAGTGGCCCAAGAAATAGCAAAAAGACAAAAAGACAAAAAAAAAGTGAACAATATTTATATAATTCACCTGCTCAAGAAAGCTTTCCCCAACAAGACATAAAACCCAGATGTCATATAGAAAAGGACTAATTGATCTGTGTGTGTGTGTGTGTGTTGTGTGTGTATATATATATATTTTTTTTTTGCTTTTTAGGGCCACACCCTCAGCATATGGAGGTTCCCAGGCTAGGGGTCGAATTGGAGCTGTAGCTGCCGGCCTACGCCAGAGCCACAGCAACGTGGCATCCAAGCCACATCTGCGACCTACACCACAGCTCACAGCAACGCCGGATCTTTAACCCACTGAGTGAGGCCAGGGATCGAACCTGTGTCCTCTCGGTTACCAGTCAGATTCGTTTCCACTGAGCCACGATGGGAACTCCAAAAATGCATTTCACAGATTTTTCAGTGTTCCCGTTGTGGCTCAGTGGAACATCATAGTTGAGCTAAGTCTACCTTAATTAAACATGCTTAGGACACTTACATTAGCCTACAGTTGTGCAAAATCGTCTAATGCAAAGCCTGTTTTAGAAGTGTTGAATATCTTACGTAATTGATTGAAAACTGTGCTGAAGGTGAAACAGAGTGGTTGTGTCAACTGTGTACCCTCCCGATTGCCTAGCTGCCGGGGAGCTGCAGCTCGCTGCCCGCACCCAGCATCATGAGGGAGTAAGTAGCACCCAGCACACCCCTAGCCTGAGAAAAAGATCAGAATGCAGAATTCTAAGTACGGTTTCCACTGAATGCGTACGGCTTTCACACTACCATGAATAGAACAATTGTAAATCAAACCGTTGCCAGTCAAGTTGGAGACTGTCTGACATAAAATATTTTATGGTATGGTCAAACTATGGAATACCATTTAGCCTCTAAAAGGAGAGGCAGGCCAAAATTCAGAGAAAGGTCTCCAGAATACACTGGAAATTTAAAGGGGAAAGAACAAGTCACTGAGCAATAAGTCCAATGAGATATAACTTAACAATTTAAAAAGAAAAAACTGTAAATGTGATTGGTACAGGTGCCGCGACATAATCCCACCAAGATGGGTGTGGAAAGAAAACATCAAGAGTGGCACGTGGGGAGAGAAGTGTGTATGGTCGTGTGCTGGTTTTGTGTCTGTGGGGTGAAGTGAACTAAGAATGACTTTTACATTTTCCTATGTTGTATGAGTTGTTGCAATAAAAACGATTCATTATTTATTACATGAATATAAAGGAAAGGAAAAACACAATAAGCACCCAGAAAAGAATGGCTCTAATTGTTCAACCTGCTTGGCTTTCTGTGGAACATTGTTCAGTGCAAGCGTATGAGGATTTTGAAACCTGCAGTTAGAAAGTTGATAAAGCAAGAAAAGCTCGCTGCCCTGAACAATACACAAACGGTAATGTTTTAAAAACTTTGACATTCATATAACATACTTTGGGGGGTGGCCGTCATTTTTTTTAAAGTAAAAGTGTCACATCAGCTCTTGGAAGCAATGGCTTCCTGCCTGCAGAATGGCCCTGGCATGGGGAGAAACTTGAGCGTATCAGACACATGAATCAATGGCAGCTCCATGATAGTGATTGGACGAGTTCATGTCAATTTTATAAAAAGTGTTTCTGTTTGTCGTAAGGTGTAAGGCTGGCACCCAGGGGGTGGTCCCTTTGGCTGGTGTAATGATCACTTGGTTGAGTAAGTGATGGAGTCAACAGGGAAGGGTCCCGATGTAAGAGCATCCGGGAGTACACGCATGACTGAATGCGAGCTGTGACCGTGGGAACAGGGGAGCTGCCGAAGCGAGCTGAAGGTTATAATTGCCTTAGCAAGGACGGGCACGCACGGAGAGCCAGAGTACCAGTCAAAACGAAGTGGGTGTCCAGGATACGGGAACATTCAGATCATCAGGTCAAGAACGAACGCCGGTGTCCAGGATATTCAGAAAATTCTGGAATGCAGGGCAGCAAAAGAACCTGTCATCATGAAAAGGCGTGCGCTAAAAATAGTCCATAAAGGAGCACCAAAGACATTTGGGACAAGATTTAATGCAGAAATTAAACTGTATTCTTCCACAAGTTGGCCTGGGGAGCTTCTGCCACTCAGTGAAAACAGGATCTAAGTGTCACTGCGCTTGAGGGCCCCTGGGGGCATTGGAAATTTGTAGAGGGTATTTTTGGTTGTCCCAATGCTGAGGGAAGGGGTTGTGCTACTGGCAATTAGTGGGTAAAGTGAGGTGATTCAGACATTCTGTGTTTTTTTTTGGTTGTTGTTTAGTTTTGTTTTGTTTTTTGGTCTTTTGTCTTTTTAGGGCCGCACCTGTGGCATATGGAGGTTCCCAGGCCAGGGGTCGAATCTGAGCTACAGCTGGCCGCCTACACCACAGCCACAGCAACATGGGATCCTTAACCCACTGAGTGAGGCCAGGGATCGAACCTGCATCCTCATGGACACTAGTCGGGATCGTTAACCACTGAGCTATGACGGGAACTCCTATGTGCTTTTTTTTGTTTTTTGTAAGAAGTTTCATAAAAAGCCCAGCTCTTCAGGTGAAGGTCGCTATGGAGAGCCCTCTTAATGGACGAAAGACACTATCTTGATCGAATAAAATAACATGCGCCGCACAATGTCTACTCAATTTATCATTGTACAGCTACTTGAAAAATAATGAAACCGGTTGCAAATCTATAGGCTATCGGATACTCCTTTTAACAGAGTCAGAGTAAAACCGTACATTAGCAGAGACACTTGAAATGTAGAAGCCTCTCTGGGTCTCATTAACAAAGGCTGTTAAAATTACTTAGTATTTTCAGCCTATATACTTACTTTTTTTTCTTTTTTTTCTTTTTTGCACAAAGAAAAATGTTATGAAGATCCCTCTTTTGGAGGGTTATGTTTTGGCTTTTTTTTTTCCATTTTATTCCAATGTGTCCTCAGAAATGTAGCTGAAAACTCCCCTATAATGCAGGTCCCATCGTGGCGCAGTGATGAATGAATCCGACTAGGAACTATGAGGTTGCAGGTTCGATCCCTGGTTGCAGGTTCGAAGTGGGTTAAGGATCCGGCGTTGCCGTGAGCTGTGGTGTAGGTTGCAGATGCGGCTCGGATCCCGAGTTGCTGTGGCTGTGGTGTAGGCCAGTGGCTACAGCTCCGATTCAACCCCTAGCCTGGGAAACTTCATATGCCACAGGAGCGGCCCAAGAAATGGCAAAAAGACAAAAAACAAAAAAACTCCTCTATTGGCTGTCATGGTACTTTGCTCATCCATCCTCTTGCCACTGCAAGAGAGGGCCTCCAAGGCTGTTGTTGTTAAGTGTTAGAGACAGAATTTATGTCTCATTTGGTGAAAGTTCAAGGTAGAAAATACATTTTCTATGATACTTTGTCATCAGCTGTACCCTATTCCATAACAGAAAGTTGTTTTTAAAAAGCCCAGTTCATTTGTGAGAATACCACTTGCTCCTATTTTCATATCCACATTTTTCATATCTGTACACTTCCATGTGTTATGTACCTGCCTTTCCAGGCTTCCTCCTTCTATTAAAATTCTTTCTCCCTTTGCTTATTATGAACCATCTGGCCTGTTATTACTTATCATTTTTTTGTCTTTTTAGGGCTGCCCTCTTGGCATATGGAAGTTCCCAGGCTAGGGTGGAATCGGAGCTGCAGCTGCCAGCCTACACCACAGCCACAGCAACTCCAGATCTGAGCCTCAACTGCGACCTACAGGTTTCGGTAATGCTGGATCCTTAACCCACTGAGTAAGGCAAGAGATCGAACCTGCATCCTCATGGATGCTGGTCAGATTTGTTTCCTCTGAGCCACGATGGGAACTCCCTGTTATTATTTATCTTTTAACACAGTTTTCTTCATCTATATCTCTGCTCTTTTATCTTCCTACCCTTTTGTACTGTATAACTCTCTTAAACCCAAACTTTCACTATTAGCATCTTCTCTGCAAAGAGGAAGAGGGGAGATAATGCAGTTGGGAGCTTCAGCGTGAGGCATGGTTTGAGTCACGGGGGAATGCAATTGGGAATTGACAGTGGATTTTTAGAAGGACCATCAGGAGAAATTGGACAGCACGAATTTGTACTGGAGATGGTCACCCTGGTTTCATGACTCTTTAAGACAAGGTGGGCCACTCAGAAGCACAGAAAACAAAAATAAGGGGACTAGGGCTGGTGACGGGGATAGTGAAGCTTGTCCTGTCGCTTCTCTGCTTATGATCCTTCAAAGGCTCCCCATCCCGTGGCACAACCTTCAAGGCCCCTGCCCCCCACCTTGCACTGCCTACTTCTTCAGCCTACTCCTGTTCTAGTCTCCCCTTGGCTTTCAAAGTCCCATCACCCTGGCCAATTTCTTCCATCCTCATGGCTTTTGCATCTACTGTTCCTTTTGTCTGCCATCCCCTCTTCACATCCCCACCCTTTGCTTCATCTTAAAAACCACTTCCAGGGAGTTCCCGTCGTGGCTCAACGGTTAACGAACCCGACTAGCATCCATGAGGACATGGGTTCCATCCCTGGCCCCGACCAGTGGGTTAAGGATCCGGCATCGCCATGAGCTGTGGTGTAGCTTGCAGACATGGCTCAGATCTCAAGTTGCTGCTGCTGTGGTGTAGGCCGGTGGCTATAGCTCCAATTGGACCCCTAGCCTGGGAACCTCCATATGCTGCAGGTTCGGACTTAAAAGACAAAAAGAAAAAAAAAAAATCACTTCCTGACTTGCTAAATCCAATCAGAGCACTCTATCAATATAGTTTTTCAACATATGCTTTACTTGTCTTTCATTAGACCTTTCACGATTCTTTATCTGATGAATACTCTTTTCATACCTGGAAATAGCTCTGTGGAGGCAGGCACTTGGTCTATTTTGTCTGTTGCTAAATTCCCCGCACCTGGATTAGTGCCTGTCACCAGCAGGAACATTCATTAATGTTATTGGATGAATGAATGAAGGGCAGGAAGAGGTCGTTATGGGAACTTGGGCATGTTTTTGTTAGTTTTTTTTTTTTTTGGTCTTTTTAGGGCCGCACCCTTGGCATATGGAAGTTTCCAGGCTAGGGGTCAAATTGGAGCTGTAGCTGCCAGCCTACACCACAGCCACAGCAACACAGGATCCGAGCCACCTCTGTAACCTACACCACAGTTCACGGCAAAGCCAGGTCCTTAACCCACTAAGAGAGGCCAGGGATGGAACCTGCATCCTCATGGATGCTTGTTGGGTTCATTACGACGGGACCTCCCTGTTTTTGTTAGCTTTTAACTACATCTCCATTTTCTCATCTGTGAAGAATCATAACTACCAACCTCAGAACTGCCATGTGGATTAAAAGAGATAATGTATACTTAGCATGGTGCCTGGCATATGGTCAGGGCTAGGAAATACGAGTTGGTATTATGATCATTAAAAATAAGCTCTATGAGCAACCGGAATGCTCATATATTGCCGGTATGGAAGGCAAAAATGATACAGTCCACTTTGGAAAACAGTTGACCAGTTTCTTATAAAGTTAAATACAGGCTTACCATACAACCCAGCACTCCCACTTCTGGATATTTAACCAAGTGAAGTGAAAACTTACGTTCATACAAACACCTGCCCATGAATGTTTATTGCAGCTTTATTCATAATTGCCCCAAACTAGAAACAGCCCAGATGTCCTTCAACCAGGGAATGGGTAAACAAACTGTGGTTTATCCAGATAGAGGAATACGCTCAGCAAGAAGAAATAAACTAGTGATACTGCAACAATAAGGGATGAAATGCAATTGCTTTATAAGTGAAAGAAACTAGACTCAAAAGGAGACATATTGTATGATTCCATTTATACAACATTCTGGAAAAGTCAAACTATCAGGACAGAAATCTGGTCAGTGGCTGCCAGGGGATGGGGTGGGGCATGAGAGAATTGGGGGGATGGTGAAACTGTCCTAGGACTTGATGGTGATGGTGATTAAATGACTATATGCATTTATTACAACTCAGATGTTATAAGCTAAATGGGTGAATTTTACTGTATATATTTCTTACCATAAAAAATTTTTAAAAAATCCAAGACAGATATAATTTTCTTTTTTATTTATTTATTTATTTATTTATTTATTTATTTATTTATTTATTTGTCTTTTGTCTTTTTAGGGCCTCATCTGCAGCATATGGAGGTTCCCAGGCTAGGGGTCAAATCGGAGCTGTTGCTGCCAGCCTATGTCAGAGCCACAGCAACGCCAGATCCGAGCCACATCTGTGACTTACACCACAGCTCACGGCAACACTGGATCCTTAATCCACTGAGTGAGGCCAGGGATCAAACCCACAACCTCATGGTTCCTAGTCGGATTGGTTTCTGCTGCGCCATGACAGGAACTTCTCTTTTCTTTTTCAAAAAGGCATTTACATTTCTTTTTCTTTTTTCTTTTTGGTCTTTTTAGGGCCACACCCATGGCATATGGAGGTTCCCAGGCTATGGGTCGAATCGGAGCTGTAGCTGCCAGCCTACGCCAGAGCCACAGCAACAGCAGATCCTAGCCACGTCTGCAACCTACACCACAGCTCACAGCAACACTGGATCCTCAACCCACTGAGCAAGGCCAGGGATTGAACCTTTGTCCTCATGGATACTAATCAGGCTCGTTAACCACTGAGCCTTGACGAGAACTCCAAAAGGTATTCACATTTCTGATTATAAAAGTGCTACGAGCTTGTAGACATTTGGGGAAAATATGCAAAAAATATGTTCCATCACATGCAGAAAAGTTGTAGTTCCTTGCTGTCATTTTTCTAGGCATAAAACACACACACACACACACACACACACACACACACAAACTGTGACCATGCCGTACATTTCGGCTTCCTGAAATATATTATGCACATGTTTCCATATAGTTAAATATTTTTAAAACTGTGATTTTGAGTCAATACTGTTCTATTATATAACCAATTTGTACTTTTAAGACTTCCTTTATTGTTAGAAATTATATTGCTTCCATCTTTTCTTCACTACAGTTTTGATTTTAAAAAAAGCAGCAGCAGCAGCAGCTCATTGGAGCCAAAGAGTTTCATAATGTTTAACTGGTAAAACAGCTCCTTCTTTGGCTGCAAATATCTCATTGTTTTAAGTGTCTGGAAGAAAAGTTGGTTCCACAGGATGACCTGACCTCTTTTTTTTCTTTGTGGCGCATAAGGGCTAGACACCCTCATATTACATGTGTTACTAGCTTAAATTTGCAGAGCACTTTTAATATTTAATTCCCACCCCATACTTGCAAGGCAAACAAGGCCAAAATCACACAGCTCATCAAACTTTGACTCCACATACTGAATCTCAAAAAGTCAATATTTTCACAGCTGTGGGGCACTGCCTAATCATCTGGCTCTTTCCCGGCACCCCCCACTCCGCCCCCGTAGGAAGTTGCAGACACCTCCAGAAAGCTTCCCTGGGGGCTTGGAACACGGGGAACAACTCTGTCAAGTGGCGCTCTCCCAGCCTACAAACTGTCCTTGGCAACATCGCCACTTACCAGCTGGGGTCATTTCTCCCCCGATGGCTGGGGGAACCCCTACTGCCCCTGAGCAAGGGGGCCCTGGGAGCAGAAGGATCGCCGGCTCCGAGGCCCGTGAGGGTTGCTGTCGTTCGATGGCGACGCAGCGGGGGGATCACCCTCCCTGGGGTGTCCTGCCGAGCTAGCCGGGCCCTCTCAGCTCCAGGGCATGAATGAGGGGCGCGCCTTCGGTGAGGTGTAGAGGGTCCCCACTATCTTAAAGAGAGCTGAGGGCAAGCGGGGGCCGCCGGGCTGACTACAAGGATGCCCCGGGAGGTGACAGCAATGCCTCCTCCCGGCGACCAGAGGTCAGTCCTCCGCTATCCCAGAGTGCCCCGCACTCCGGAAGTGCCTGGCTTCCCGGAAGTGCCCGGCTGGCTGACAGAGTTCAGCCTCTCCCGGGCGCTGCCGGCGGAAGGTTGCCGCTCCGAGGCGTGAGTGGCCTCTGAGGTCCGGCTGCGGGTTGGGGTGGGCGTTGGGAGGGAGCAGGGCGGCGGGATGATGGAGGAGGAGGAACTGGAATTCGTGGAGGAGCTGGAAGCCGTGCTGCAGCTCACCCCAGACGTGCAGCTCGCCATCGAGCAGGTGAGCGTTCCGCCCCCTGAGGGGAGGAGAGTGCGGAGGCCGGGGCCGCTCTGGGGTTGGGACCTGGGGTGCAACGCTGAGAGTGCGGTTTTTGGACCGGGACGCGGGAGCCAGGCTCCGAAGGGAAAGGAAAGGTCTGTGGGAGGTGGTCATGGGAAGCGGTTTCTGAATTTACAGAAGGGAGGGAGTCTTTTCTAGGCCCTGCTTGTCTTTGGAGAGTGGGGCGTCCTGGTGGATTTGGGTAAAGGAGCTGTGCTTCTTGAAAGGATGCACCTAGAAGAAGGGACCTCAAGGGTAGCAGCTTTGGGGTGGGGGTGGGGGTTATTGTAGGGCTTTTTAAAAATTCAGGAGTTCCCGTCGTGGCGCAGTGGTTAACGAATCCGACTAGGAACCATGAGGTTGCGGGTTCGGTCCCTGCCCTTGCTCAGTGGGTTAACGATCCGGCGTTGCCGTGAGCTGTGGTGTAGGTTGCAGACGCGGCTCGGATCCCGCGTTGCTGTGGCTCTGGCGTAGGCCGGTGGCTACAGCTCCGATTCAACCCCTAGCCTGCGAACCTCCATATGCTGCGGGAGCAGCCCAAGAAATAGCAACAACAACAACAAAAAAGACAAAAGAAAAAAAAAATTCATCAGGCTGTTGTCTCACTGTTCCAGATTCTCCATCTAGCCCCTTGTGAGTGATTCAGAATTGAGGGGAGCGAGTAATTTCTATTTCTGAAGCATATTGCAAAGGAGAAAGAAGATACTAAAAAAAATAAAAGATAAAAAAAAAAACCCTTTTACCATACTTAAATGGTTGAGAATTCCTGCTGTTGACTATTTTGGGTTAGCTTGCAGAATATTCCCAGGAGACCTTTCTTCCCTGCAGGGATGCTTTAGTTGACTAGATTATGTTTTCAAGTGTATTGAGTTTTTAAGAAGGATGATATTAGAAATAATCCTGATCCCTTTATCGCTCCTGTTAAGGGGAGAAGAATCTCCCTCAAAGGAGTTGGTGCAGGAGATTTAAGAAAAGGAGGGTTGTGCCGCATTTAATGACCACTGGAGAGTTTTTCCAAGGTAAAAGATTACTACTTCCATTACTAATAGTTTTAGTGAGCATTAATATTTGCTTTTGGTTTGCCGCTGAACTGTGTAATTTGTTTATATTGTCCTACTTATAGATTTTTGGATGTATGTTTTTCTTGGGGTGATTGGATTACTCATCTAAAGCACATTTGGCGCATCCTGAGGATGCCGAGCCACGGGCAAAGGCTTTGGTATTCAAGCCGCATTGCTCCCCACCCACCACCATCTGCCAGAAAGAGACAAACCTTTCATTTGCTTTCCACCTTTTTGGACCTAGGCTCCAATAAAAGAAACAAATAATGCAGTTAGTTATTGTTTGACAAGGGTTTTATTTTATCTTATTTTTATTTATTTATTTATTTATTTTTTGCTTTTTTAGGGCTGCACCCACAGGCATATGGAGGTTCCCAGGCTTGGGGTCAAATCCAAGCGGTGTCTGCAACCTACACCGCAGCTCACAGCAACACCAGATCCTTAACCCACTGCTCGAGGCCAGGGATCGAACCTGTGTCCTCGCAGATGCTAGATAGATTCATTTCCACTGCACCACGATGGGAACTATTATCTTAATTTAATTATTTATTTATTGGCTGCACCTGTGACATGTGGAAGTTCCCAGGCCGAGGATCAAACCCACACCCCTTCAGTGACAATACCAGGTCCTTAACCCACTGTACTTTAGTGGGAACTCCGGCAGGGGTTTTAGAAGAGCACATTTTTTTCTTATTGAGTTCTAGCATAGGTTTCTCCAATAAGCAGAATTTGCTTCCCAGAATAACTATCTTCACCTGGTGTAATCCAGTACCCAGGGTTCACTGGACTGCTTTTCTAATCCACCTTGTTACATGTTCCTCAAATTGCAGCTGTTGCAGGGAGTTAGCTCTGTTTTTCGAAAGGCTG
Organism: Phacochoerus africanus; assembly: GCF_016906955.1. NCBI lineage: Eukaryota > Metazoa > Chordata > Mammalia > Artiodactyla > Suidae > Phacochoerus > Phacochoerus africanus. Next base: position 46,765,312 of record NC_062557.1, read on the forward strand.
AGTTCTTTCTTCTGTCAAAGGGATGGACAGTCCCTGAATGCCAGCACTCCATTTACTGACACTGTCTGAAGCATAAAAATCACTTTGGGAGTTTCCACTGTGGCGCAGTGGGTTAAGGATCTGGTGTTGTCACTAAAAGGTTCTGGTTGCTCCTGTGGCACAGATTCAATCCCTGGCCCAGGAAATTCCACATACCTCAGGCACAGCCAAAAAATAAATAAATAAATAAAATAAAGAGGTTGGTGAAAAGAAAAGATTTAGTTTTCTAGATATTTTATTGAGCATGTGTTGTGTGTTAAGCCTTATAAAGTGGAAAAAGATATGGTTTTCGCCTTCAAAAAACTTACCAACCAACAGGGAGGAAAGAAATAATCCGTAAAGCAAGACATAAAGATGACAGTGGTTTTTCGTTCTTTTTTAAGGTATTTCCAAGCCAGGATCCTCTAGATCGAGCAGATTTCAATGCTGTGGAGTATATCAACACCCTGTTCCCAACGGAGCAAGTAAGTATAGAGTTTCTTTCCCACAATGGCGTCTGACTGACCCTGAGTATTAATGATTAGATTATGTATTATCCTACATAATCTAAGGGACCTCAATAAACAAGTGAGAATTAACTTCAAATCAGACTTGTTTGTAACTAGCTCGGGGAGGGTAGCTAATACCAAATACTGTCGTTGTGTTAGTGTCGAATTCTTTGTATAGTGAGCATATTGTTAGAAGTTGTAGGAGTTCCTGCTGTGGCACCAGGATGCAGGTTTGCTCCCTCAGCTGACTCAGTGGGTTACAGGATCTGGTATTGCCCCAGCTGCAGTGTAGGTCAAAACTGCAGCTTGGATCTGATCCCTGGCCCAGGAACCCCTTGTGCTGCACGTGGCCAAAAAAGAAAGAAATTGTACTCTTAGGTTGAAAGAGTCCCACCCCCCACCTTTCATATTTTCTGTAGTAAATCTGGAATTGGAATAGATTCTTAAAGATTTTTTTAAGTAAAGATAATTACAGAAGTTTCAAAATATAAGAAATAACATTTCAAACGCAATTCACATTTCATATAATATTAGGTTGGATGGTTTTAAATTTCCCACATTTACCATTTTATATATATATATTTTGTTTGTTTTGTTCTGTTGTTTTAGGGCTGCACCTGCGGCATATGGAGAGTCCCAGAGTAGGGGTCGAATTGGAGCTGCAGTTGCTAGCCTACACCACAGCCACAGCAGCATGTGATCCAAGCCACGTCTGTGACCTACACCACAGCTCATGGCAACGCCATATCCTTAACCCACTGAGTGAGGCCAGGGATCGAACCTGCATCCTCATGGATACTAGTCAGATTTGTTTCCACTGAGCCATGATGGGAACTCCATATTTTTTAATCAGTATGTACCTACACTGTTTCTTTTCTTTTTTTCTTTTTGGGCACACTTGCAGTATGTGGAAGTTCCCAGGCCAGGGATTGAACGTGTGCTGCAGTTGCAACCTGTGTCACAGTTTCGGCAATGCCAGAATCTTAACCCACGGTGCCACAGGGGAACTTCCAGAAAGAATTTTTTAAATGTAAAAGGGGAAAATGGGAGTGAGGTAGGCTGGATAAACTTGGAGGTGGAAAGCTCCCTTTACTCCTGTTTCAAGATGTCACTTTCATACTTTGTGTTTTGTTTTGTTTTTCTGGGTGATTTGCCTCTACAGATGGATTTTTTTTTTCTTACAAAATTGGTTTTTGGGTGTTTAGTTGAGAAGTAGACCAGGATCAGAAGCAGCAGAATTGGGAGAAGATCAGTTAGAGGTCTGCTTGGTGTTTCATTTATTAACTCAGGGAAAGTTCAGGGCACCGGGCTAGGTAGGAATACCGGGACGAATGAGACCCGGTCTGTGCTCCTGAAGGGTACGGGCACACCTCATTTTATTGCAGGTCGCTTTGTTGTTCTGGACAGACACTGCCTTTTTTAAAATAAATTTACCGGTTTTTATAAATTGATATTTTTTATATATTTGGCAGATGATGGTTAGCTTTTTTCCAGCAATAAAGTATTTTTATTTGTTTATTTATTTTTGATTTAACTTTATTTTAATGGTCATGTCAAGAATCTGCTATTTACTTGGGTACTGAATGGAGTGATTATTTCAATTTTATTTTATTTTATTTTTATTTATTTATTTTTTTCCCCGCTGTACAGCATGGGGATCAAATTGCTCTTACATGTATATATTTTTTTCCCCATCCTTTGTTCTGTTACAATGTGAGTATCTAGACATAGTTCTCAATGCTACTCAGCAGAATCTCCTTGTAAAGCTATTCCAAGTTGTATCTGATAACCCCAAGCAATGAAGTGTTTTTAAATTAAGGTATGGATATTGTTTTTTGAGACATAATGCTATCATGGCATGCTTAACAGACCATGTCGTAAATAGCACTGTAATTTTTTTAATATCAGTTTTATATTCCCTTGGAAACCAAAAAATTTTACATACAAGTGGCTTTATTGCGACCCTCACTTCTTTGTGGTGACTTGGAACTGAACCCACTGTGTGTCTGAAGTCTGTACATGATCAAACGCGGGGGTAGGGGGGTGGGGAACAGTGGCGAGTGCCCTCCAAGAGGTGTGTCATGGTTCAGTGAGCAACAAAGCAACAGTTCTTGCCAGGAAAAATCAAAACCTCAGAGAGGAGGCAGCCCTGCCACTAAGTCTTAAAGGAATCATTCATTCATTTAGTCGAACTCAGCAGTTTATTCAATAAGTGTCCACTGAGTGCCAGGCACTTTCAGAAACGAGAGGAATGGTGAACGTGACGGGGGAGTTCCTGGTCTCATGGAGTCTAGTGTGCGGAAGAAAGCAACTGGCCGGTAAATACGAAGGGAGTTCCCGTTGTGGCTCAGTGGTTAATGAACTCAACTAGGAACCACGAGGATGCGGGTTCGATTCCCGGCCCCGCTCAGTGTGTTAAAGATCTGGTGTTGCTGTGAGCTGTGGTGTAGGTCACAGACTTGGCTTGGATCGCACGTTACTGTGGCTGTGGTGCAGGCCAGCAGCTGCAGCTCCGATTCAACCCCCAGCCTGGAAACTTCCATATGCTGCGGGTGCAGCCCTAAAAAAAAGAAAAAAAAAAAAAACCCTGCAAAACCCCCCACATAAATACGTAGTTACCAGGTTTGGTTGATGCTCCAGTGAAAAGCAAGTGAAGTGATCGAGAGTGACAGCACTGGGGGGGTTCCCTTAGCTGGCGGGCAGGGAATGGCTCCCCTTTAAGCTAAGGCCTGCTGCGCGTGAACGGGGCAGGTTGGTGGCAGGCTGGCAGAGCGCTGTTCCAGGCAGATTGAGCCGCTCGGTAAATCTTCCAGGCCGACAGGGGAAAGAAGGTCTTTCTACACACAGGGCCAGTGCTCGGAGATGGGAAACACAACAGAGAGTGCACGGAGTGTAGCCTCCCAGGGGATGAGGCAGGAGGGGCTGGCAGCGCAAGGGTCCGGAAGCAACTAGGTCCTCTAGGCTTGGGGTCTCGGTGTTTTGGAGATCACGTGCCTCTCAGGGAAATGTTTGCCATAGACCTAATTGGCACTAGGCTAAATTAAATTTTTTTCCCCTTTATTTTGGTTTAGTTTTTTGTCACTGGGCTAAATGTTAAGCCCATATCCCCCCCAAATATTATGTACACGGCCTAGTACCGATCTGAAATACACTAGGTTTTAGTAGTGTTTGCTGTGTAATTAAAGAGTACAGGCAGATATTCTCATATTTTCTCCTGACGCCCTGAGGGATGCACACACCTTCCTCTGGAGGCGGCTGCTCCCGGCGGTGAGTGTTCATGGAAGGAGCGACAGGGTAGTGACCGATCAGGTTCATGTTGCTGAAATCCCATGTGGCAACAGTGTGGGGGACAGCAGCTCTGGAGGCAGGAAGACCAGTCAGGAGACCCCCCCCCCACCATAGGTCCCTTAAGAGGGATGATGAGACCCCAAGTGAAGACTGGGATGGAAAGAACGAGATCCGAGAGCTCTTTAGGAGACGGAGGTCGCGGAGTGTAGAGTCTGCATCCCTTCTGGCACCAAAGTTCCCTCACCTGGGCTTCCCTTGTGGCGCAGGAGGTTGAGGATCTGGTGTTGTCATTGCAGCAGCTTGGGTCACTGCTGTGGTGTGGGTTTGATCCCTGGTCCTGGGACTGCCACATGCCACATGTGCAGTCAATAAATAAAATAGAATAAAATTCCCTCATTTACTCAACAAAAACACCCCCTCTTCCTAGCTCTGTAAGAATTTGGGGCTAGGGAGTTCTCATGGCTCAAGACTCAGTGAGTTAAGAACCTGACTGCTATCCATGCAGGTGCGGTTCGGTCCCTGGCCTCGCTCAGTGGGTTAAGGATCTCATGTTGCTGGAAGTTGTGGTGTAAGTTGCAGACGTGATTCCAATCCTGAGTTTCTGTGGCTGTGATGTAGGCCGGCAGCTGCAGCTCTGATTCACCCCCTAGCTTGGGAACCCCTATATGCCGCAGGTGTGGCCCTAAAAAGCAAAAAAAAAGGTTTGGGGCCGGAGGGGTGAACAAGACAGGTACCAACTTAGATCTTCTGGTCCACCTTCAGGATTACTAATCACACCATCAGCAGGTTATAAGCAAATGACTATGGCCTTACAGTGATTTGCATAATTACTATTTTATGTTCTCCGAAGAGTCCTAACTGCTACACCTCTTAGAAATTGTTAACAGGAGTTCCCATCGTGGCGCAGTGGGAACGACTCCAACTAAGAACTCCGAGGTTTCGGGTTCAATCACTGGCCTTGCTCAGTGCGTTCAGGATCTGGCGTTGCCGTGAGCTGTGGTGTAGGTTGCAGATGCGGCTTGGATCCTGCACTGCTGTGGCTCTGGCGTAGGCCAGCAGCTGTAGCTCTGATTAGACCCCTGGCCCGGGAACCTCCATGTGCCATGAGTGTGGCTCTAAAAAAGCCAAAAATAAAAAAAATAAAAAAATAAATAACATTTATTGGGTGCTTCCTGCCCACCAGGCACCACCCTTAACAATGAGAAATTCTTCACTCTGCCAGCATATTATTATTTTTTTAATGAGAGTAACAGGGCACAGAGAGATACAGAATAGTCAAATGCAGTAGTATCACCAGAAAGGAAGCATGCTAAATACTGTGAACGCAAACACACAGGGCCTTGTTAGTCTGAGGGATCTGAAGGGCTTCCCGGAAGTGGCATCTCAGTTCCGCGTTATAGGCCAAAGGAAGGGTTTTGAACTTTGATTTCTAGCCTGGCAGACTGTGGGTGGGTGTCGGTATCTTTACCCTCAATAGGGAATAAGGAGGAAGAGCCAGTTTTAGTGGCGAGTAGAGGAGTCGGGTGTAAAGGCAAGCTCAGTTTTGAACAGATTCGGGCCATCCAGGTCCGAGGTGTGTGGAGTCGGATATTTGAGTCTGGAGCTCGTGGTCTCCATCATTACTACTATTTTGGAGTATCTCCTTCCAGACTTTTTCTGATGGACATGCTAATTTTTTGAATAAAGTTGCAGAAAATGGTGTCATACTGTGTGATTGTCTTTTTTGAGATTTCACAGATAGCTTGTGGAGCTCATCATTTGCTCTGAAAGGAGAATTCTAGGAATTAGCTGGAGATAGAAATTTGGAACCAACTAGGAGAAAGATAGCAGTTTTAGCCACGGAAATATTTCATCTACCTCAGCCTGTCAAGACCCCTGACTCACCAGAACAAATTGTTAGATTGGGAGTTCCTGCTGTGGTGCAGTGGGTTAAGGATCAAGTTACCACAGCTGTGGCGCAGGTCGGCAGCTGCAGCTTAGATTCAATCCCTGGCCCAGGAACTTCCATATGCCGTGGGTGTGGCCAAAAAAATTTTGTAAGATTTGAAAATTACATACATAGGGAACCACCAGGTTGTCCCTTCTTCCTGACATGTTTTTGTGTAATGTGTGTGTGTGTGTGTGCGATTTTGTTTTTAAAGGTAGGGTAAGACATTTGTCGTTCCACAGATTCTGTTACATATCTTGTCTAATTATGCCCCCATGTTCGCAGTAATGTAGAGTGAAGTTTCTTAGGTAATTCAGAAAGTTTATGGCACAGGGGTACCTTTATTTCCCCACCCCCAGATTTACACTTAGCAATTCACTTTCCATGGACCTTAAAGAAAAGGTAGTAGGAAGTGGTGCCATGATTTTATAATTTCTTTCAACTATTGCTAGATCTTGGGCAAAACCCTCTCTGTACCTCGTGGACCTGCAGTAAATGCTTGTGAATATGAGTTTAGAGTATCTAAAGTCGATGTGAGTATATGAAGAATCAGTGTAATGATGCACTCTAAGAAGAGTGTGTCTGTGTTTCTAGGGACTGGCACCTGCTTGCATGTCCAGGGCTACCTTAAAGCAGGAGTGTGAACTAGGACAGATCGTGGGTGTTTCTAACTCACCGGGTGCACGTGGAAAGTTTCCCCTTAGGTGGTTTTGAAGAGTAGCCAGATTTGGTAATGATCTAGAAAACTTTTCTAGTCTCCTGGTGGAAGCCTGAAGATAATCACTTGTCATGTTTTCATTAGAGGTCTGATTAGGGGACTCTAGATGACATTTATTAAAAATTAATATAAAATTAATATAATTAGGAACTTTGAAGAAAGCGTTATATAGAGCTGTTTACAAAGAATTTTTAGTGGCTCCCAAAATGCTTGTTAAGTGAAAAAAATAAGATGCCAAATGGCTTATCTTTTGGTTTAATTTTTTGTAAAGCCCTACTTTTGCGTAGAAGGAGGCAGTAAACCAAAATGCTAATGGTGCTTATACTCTGGCATAAGGGTGATTTTATGTATTTATTTTTTATTTTTTTTATTTTTTAATTTTTTTATTATGTATTTTCTGTTAGCAGCAAGAATTGCCATTAGATGGTAGAAATCCTCTGAAATTGGATTGTGATGTGATGATCATTGCACAGCTATAAATGTAATAAACTCATTGAGTAGTTAAAAAAGAATTGCCATTAGAATCAGGAAATACTTTTCGATCATTAAAACATTTGAAGGTGATAAAATTAAAACTGTTCAGCCACATCGCAACTAAACTAGATGAGTGATTCTCCAAGAGGCGATGTTATCGCCTACTCCCAGGCGAGCCAGTCTGGATTCCTGTGGGGTGTTTTCCCACCTCCAGGAGAGGCCCTCAACCCCAGAGAGCACCCCTGCCATAGCGAGGCCTGAACCGATAGCGGCAAGTGCGACACAGCCCTCGGGTGTGTTGGGGTGCAGAAAAAGTAGATCAAGAACCTTGTGTATTAGAGGTAGCATGATAGAGCAGCAGAGAGCAGAGACCCAGGAGGCAGACAGACCCCCAGCCAGATCCTGCTGTGTTGCATTTCCCATCCCTGACCTTGGACGAAGCATCTGTTCCTTCAGAGCCTATTCTTTGCATTCTTTACACTGAAGAGGTTGAAGAGGATTCAGGGAAATAATTTCATTACAAAGTCTAGAAGAGTATATTGCATAGCCGACCCGCATTCAGTGTTAGCATCCTTTCTCTTTTGCTTCCCCAGTAGAAGATCTGAAAGATAAAGGGAAAGTGGTCCTCCTCCACGGGTCCACCTGACATGCAAGCTAGCATTATAACCTTAGGAGATTTCTTTCTGGTCTTTTACTAGCTGTATTCATGGGGTACTTGATATTTTTAAATGCCCCCCCCCCTTTTTTTTGCTTTTTAGGACTGCACCCAGGGCATATGGAGGTTACTAGGCCAGGGAGTGAATTGGAGCTACAGCTGCTGGCCCACACCACAGCCATAGCAACTCGGGATTGGAGCCACATCTGTGACCCGTACCGCAGCTCACAGCAGTGCCAGATCCTTAAACCCAGTGAGCGAGGCCAGGGATCAAACCCGCGTCCTCCTGGAACCCAGTTGGGTTCGTTAACAGCTGAGCCACGAAGGGAACTCCAGTTTTTCCCTTGTTAACATGTTATCTTAGCATCTTCAGTGGTGGCACAAAGTTCATTGTATAAATGCAGCCTGACTTATTTAACTTTTCTATTGATGGCCATTTAGGTCATTCCCAGGTTTTGTTCTTTGAAATGCAGTTGGACGTCTGAAGGCATAAATATTTTGAATGCTTCTTAGAAGAATCCTTATGGCTTAAGCCAGACCTTCATGTCTAAGGAGTATTAAATTTAAGAAATGAAGAGGTACCACTGTGGTGCAATGAGATCCTCGGCGCCTCTGGAACGCTGGGATGCAGGTTCAGTCCTGGCTCGGAACAGCGGGTTAAGGATCTAGCATTGCTGCAGCTGTGGCTCAGATTTGATCCCTGGCCTGGGAACTCCGTATGCCATGAGGTAGCCAATAAAGGGGGAAAAAAGAGAGAAATAAATGGTTGCTCTACCACCGAAAATCAGTAGATGTGGAATGACCTCCAAGTTAAATTGTTAAGTGAAAAAAGCCTGGGGCAGGACAGTCTGCCTTAGGTGCGGAAGGGCCTGGGGTTATGGATGTGCTTTTCATACCCAGACCCTCTCCGGGAGGTGCCCCAGAAGCTGCCTCAGCGCCTTGCCTCTAGGGAGGAGATGTGGGGGTGGCGGGGGGCAGGACAGAGAGAGAGAGAGGAAGCCTTGTTTTTCACTATTTACCTTCTGTTGTTTGAATTTGTGGTCACGTACATATTTTACCAATTTTAAATAGATTGCAATTTAAAATTTTTGATGTAATATCCCATTTTTAGAGAAGTTGCAAGAATAGCACAGAGAATTCATGGCTCCTCTTCTCCCAATTTTAACATTAAAAAGATTTTTTTAATACCAAAAATTGTTTTTTAAAGCAATGGGTTCCAGCAGAGATAGGCAAGGCAAGAACTGTTACGCCCATTTTGCATCGGAGGAAATAGAAACTCAGAGAGGTTACCCTCGAACCTTCCAGCAAGTTAGTTGGCAGTGGCAGAGTTGTGCCAAGCCCAGGGCTTCTGGCAGCTCAGCTCTATTACCACAGCAGTGATTTCGACCCAGTCTGGTTTTGAAATGATAGACTTGGCAGTGGATTCCTGGATGAAAATAACTTCTTTGCTGAGATGCATCTTTCCCTCAGTCTCTCTATGGTTTCTGAAAATTCTCAGTGACCTTTGGTTTTGTCAGAACCGGAGACCAGAGGCGAACAGCCCCATTTGACACCTCAAACGCTGTGACCTGGTTCTCCCCCCCCACACACACACACACAAAGGAAATTTTTTTTTTTTTGTCTTTTTGCCATTTCTTGGGCCACTCCCTCGGCACATGGAGGTTCCCAGGCTAGGGGTCGAATTGGAGCTGTAGCCCCCTGCCTACGCCAGAGCCACAGCAACGTGGGATCCGAGCCGCGTCTGCGACCTACACCACAGCTCATGGCAACGCCAGATGTCAGCCCACTGAGCAAGGGCAGGGATCGAACCCGCAACCTCATGGTTCCTAGTCGGATTCGTTAACCACTGCGCCACGACGGGAACTCCGGAAATGTTTTAATACATACTATTAATACATTCATTTTATTTTATTATTTAAAAATGTATTTGATTGAGGTGGCATTGGTTTATAATATCCTGTTTCACATGATGTTTCTGCTTCTGTGTGCTCTTCGCGGTGCTGTGCTTGCCACCACAGTTGGTTTCTGTCTGGCTTCCTAGAGCTGCTCCCCTTTACCCGTTTCACCCCCCCCCCCCCCGTCCCCTTCCCCTTCCCCTGCTGGTAACCATTGCTCTGTTCTCTGTAGTTACCTGTTTGGGTTTGGTTTGTTCATTTATCTTGGCTTTTGCTTGCTTGGTTTTGTTTTGTTTATATTTCACATGTGAATGACATAATACTGTCTTTGTGTTTCTCCATCTGACTTCATTCACTTATCCTAATAACCTCAAGGTCCATCCACCTCGTGGTAAATGGCAAGATCTCGTCTTGTTTTATATGACCCAGTTCTCTTACCTCTCTTCCTGCTGGCACGGGCTGCCAGAAGCAATTTATTTATTTTTATTTTGTTTAAAAACTTTTTTTAGTGTAATCAGTTTACTGTGTTCTTTCCATTTTTGCTGTACAGCATGGTGACCCAGGATACATATGTATGTGTTCTTTTTCTCACATTGTCCTCCGTCATGTTCCATCACAAGTGATTAGATATAGTTCCCTCTGCTGTACAGCAGGATCTCATTGCTTGTTCACCTGGAAGCAGTTTATAAGCAAAGCCTGCATCACCCCAATTCTTCCTGTGGTAAAATATCTTTTGGGAGAGAGAAAGAGGACTGATAAAATTATATTTTGAAAACTTGTGACAATGGTGCTATAAAATTGTACCATCTCTAGTCCATTAGGGGGCACCCTTTCCTCATAGTTTCTGCTCACTGACTTGGTACTAGTCTGCTTTTACTGTCATTGTCTTAAAAATAGAAATAACTTTATTATAATTGTAATTGCAATTCATTGTCACTACAGAGCAGTTGAAATACTCGTAGGCAAAAAGAAAATCTTAAAGTCCCTCCTTTTCAAGAGTTGCCATTGTAGCTTAGCAGGTTAAGGATCCAGTGTTGTCTTTGTGAGGATGTGGGTTTGAACCCTGGCCTCACTCAGTGGGTTAAGGATCTGGTTTTGCCTCAAGCTACAGTGTAGGTCACAGATGCTGCTCGGATCCAGTGCTGCTGTGGCTATGGCTGTGGCCAGCAGCTGCAGCACTGATTCGACCCTTGGCCCAGGAAGGTCCCTTGGCCCAGCACTGATTCGACCTATGCCATAGGTGCAGCTGTAAAAGGAAAATTTTTAAATTCCTTCTTTGGGAGTTCCTGTCATGGCTCAGTGGTTAACAAATCCGACTAGGAACCACGAAGTTGCGGGTTCAATCCCTGGCCTCGCTCGGTGGGTTAAGGATCTGGTGTTGCCGTGAACTGTGGTGTAGGTGGCAGAGGTGGCTCGGATCTGGTGTTGCTGTGGCTGTGGTGTAGTCCGGCAGCTGCAGCTCCTATTCGACCCCTAGCCTGGGAACCTCCATATGCCGTGGGAGTGGCCCTAGAAAAGGCAAAAAGACAAAAAAAAAAAAGTTCCTTCTTTTCATAAATTACAAGTGATTTCATAGATTTGCTACTGATTTCATAGGTTACCGCTACTAGTGTAGATCCATCTACTAATGTTTATCCTTCATACTTTTTGCTCATAGACATAGACACTTAGAAAAAAAATAGATTTATTTATTGATTGGTGTATAACATAATATGGAGGAATACACAAATCAAGTGTACAGCTTGATGAATTTTCACCATGTGAATATAGCCATATCCCCACCAATCAGACCAGAGAATAAAACATCAATAAAACCTCTTCTCATGGCCCGTTCCTTGTCCCTCCTAGTCACTACCTCCTCAGAGTTCTCCTGGCTTCTGACACAAGAGAATAGTTTTACTCGCTTTTGAACTATATAAACAGAATCGTACAGTACGTGCTCTTGTTTCTGTTGTGTGTGTAACATGTTAGTAAGATTCATCCATGTTGTTGTGCGTTATAATCATTCTTTCATTTTTGTGGCCATGAGAATTTTGTTGTATGAATTTGCCCCGATCCTTTATACCAGAAGTCAGCAAATTTCCTATAAAGGGCTGGATAGTAATTTTAGGCTTTGTGGGTTATTCAGTCTCTGCTGCAACTACTCAGCTCTGTCTTTGTGACTCAAAGGCAGCTGTAGATAACATGTAAATGAATGGGCATAGCTGGGTTTTTTGTTGTTTTTTTTTTCTTCTGTCTTTTCTAGGGCCACACCTGCGGCATATGGAGGTTCCCAGGCTAGGGGTTTAATTGGAGCTGTAGCCACTGGCCTCCACCACAGCCACAAGCACAGCCGCACCAGATCCGAGCTGTGTCTGCGACCTCCAGCACAGCTCACAGCATTGCCAGATCCTTAACCCACTGAGCGAGGCGTGGTTCCTAGTCAGATTCATTAGCCACTGAGCCACATGGGGAACTCCCATAGCTGTTTTCTAATAAACTTTATTTACAAAAATAGATTCCAGGCAAGATTTTGTAGTTGTTCCCAACTACTGCTGTTACTTTTTTTAAAAAAGTAAAAATTGGGAGTTCCCCTTGTGGCTCAGCGGATAACAAACCTGACTAGTATCCATGAGGATGAGGGTTCGATCCCTGGCCTTGCTTAGTGGATTAAGGATCCAGCGTTGCCATGAGCTGTGGTGTAGGTTGCAAACAGGGCTTGGATCTGGCATTGCTGTGGCTCTGGCGTGGGCTGGCAGCTACAGCTCCGATTAGATCCCTAGCCTGGGAACCTCCATAGGCCGTGGGTGCGGCTCTGCAAAAAAAAAAAAAGAAGAAAAAAAAAGGTAAAAATTGTATCATATGTATGATTAGTTTTGAGATGTCATCAATAACCATTATAGCTTGTTATTTCTCTGTGAAAAAGTAATTCCAGGAAGTGAAATAATAGGTGCCCTTTGCCTTTTTTATTGTAGTCTCTGGCAAACATTGACGAAGTCGTGAACAAAATTAGACTGAAAATAAGGTAAGTAATACTGTGAAATTACTAATAATTAATGAAAAGTATGCTAGTCATTTAGTTAATCATGTTCTGGATCACACTTAACCATGAGAACACTGAAATCTCAAGTTTGCCATAGATGATAATTTTTTAAAAGGCAGTTCTTTTATCTGGATTTCCATTTGAGCTTTATGGCAAAGAACTTGACTCTTTGATCAGTCTTCAGTTATTTCTTTTTTAAAAACAGAAGGAATCTGTAACAGGCTGTTTCAAAACATTGATTATAAAAGGAGGTAAAAGCATTTCTGGCCCTTTTTTTTTTTTTTTGTCCTTTTAGGGCTGCACCTGCGGCATAGGTTCCCAGGCTAGTGGTCCAGTCGGAGCCCCAGCTGCCGGCCTGCACCGCAGCCACATCTGCCGTATTTTTAAGGGCCTCATTTCCCTAGTGGATTCGTGCCCCCCCCCCCCGGGTTCCCAAGGCTCACCTGTGAAGATGGGCTTTATTTGTATCCTCTGGCCACATACCAGCTAGCAGCGTGGTCAGATGTGCTGGTTGGCCTGGGCGATGGCCCAGGAATAAACATGGTGATGGATTTAGGAAGTCTGCTGTGGTCGTCAGGTATCCTTCCTGCCACATAGCCTTTTTTCTGGTTTATCCACGTCTGAATTTCCAGTTTTGACATATGGTAGATACTCAAAGTTTGTTCATTGTAATTATTATTGTTATGGTTGGTGTCATTACTTTAAATATAGTGATTGTTTTTTTTAAGTTTTGATGAGAAGAAGACTTCATTTTTTATTTTTATTTTTTTTGGTCTTTTGTCCTTTTAGGGCCGCACCTGAGGCATATGGAGGTTCCCAGGCTAGGGGTCTACGCTGGAACCACAGCAATGCCAGATCCGAGCTACGTCTGCGATGTACACCACAGCTCACGGCAACGCCGGGTCCTTAACCCACTGAGCAAGGCCAGGGATCGAACCTGCAACCTCACGGTTCCTAGTGGGATTCGTTTCCGCTGCGCCACGACGGGAACTCTGAGAGGCCTTCATTGTGAATCCAAGAGATGATTTATTTATTCTTTGTCCCCCCCTTGACAATCTTTGGGTTTTTAGGTGAAGACCTCTGCCATCAGGGTTTTGTTTCGTTGGGTACCTGAAACGCTGCAAAGCAGCCTGTTCATTGTTTCAGCTGACTTTAGCTATGAAAATCTTAGTAGAGACCACTAAGTTGTCTGGGGTTTCCCCAGAGAATGAAAATTCCCCGATGATCCAAAAATCACTCGTGAGCCAGTTGCTTTCAGCTTTCTCCCGTCGTACTGCTAATGGATTCTTCAAAATGAAAAATGAAATCGACGGCTACAGGTTTCTCTGTTTGAGGTGCCCCTGGATGGCCCCTGTTAAGCTGCAGGAGAAAGAGGAAATGGAGGCCACGGATCTGCCTCCTGCGAGCAGGGCCCAGGGGGCGAAGCAGTCATGACAGGGATGCCTGGCTCCTCATCCCGTTTAAGGTTCCTGGGGACAGTACTGAGGAAGGGTTTTGTGTGGGATAATTTGAATTCTCTGGCTTGTTCCCATCAAGTTTCAGCAACTTTGTCATTTCTGGCTTGCTCCATGGAAAAAAAAAAAAAACAACCTAAAAGTTATATTGGTCCTTCTGAGCAGCTCTGAACGTTCGGTGATAATAGCCTTTAAAAACAAAACAAACAAAGATGCCTCATCAGTCTGTGCTAGGAGTTGACTTATCGCCCTGCTGTTGCTGCCCCCTCACTGGGATCCAGGGCTTCAGTCTTCTTGTATAACAGCCAACTGCTTTGTTTTCTTTCTGAACAAGTAGCTGCATTCTGCAGAAATTGATGGATAAGTTCCTGACCTTTTTTCTCTTGGTCAACCTAGAATCGAGACTGTCTTAATGGTTTGTATCCTTTAACTTGTCCGCTAGGAGACTGGATGACAATATTCGAACCGTCGTAAGAGGTCAGACAAATGTGGGGCAGGACGGCAGGCAGGTAAGTAACTCATTCCTGCATGTGAACTGTACCCTCTGATTTCTTCAGGACCCCACAACCAAATGACCAGAATACTGATCTGCCTGCTTATAGAGCTCTTTCTTGGTGGTCTGTCTCATACACAGCAGGAAACTTGCAGGGCTTGTCCCTCTAGGAGCAGGTGTAGGCTGCTCAGACCAGCCCTGAGCTGTCACTCAGGGTCACTTGGACCAGAGGTATATATTGTAGCAGAGCTCGCCCAGGGCCAGGGTGAAATCCACGCCAAAATGAGAAAAATGGTTTCCTTCTCTTTCTCCTGAGTGTTGGATGTCTCTGAGTTCTCTTTTATTTTGTGTACTGTGGCTAAACAAGGTTGCTGCTTTTACCTACCAGCTAGGTTGTTGAGATTTTGATATTACTTCTGTTAGCATAAAAAAAAACAGCAATAACGTGTGTATCAAAAGGCGTTGTTGGAGTTCCCCTTGTGGCTCAGCGGTAACAAACCTGACTAGTATCCATGAGGACGCAGGTTCGATCCCTGGCCTTGCTCAGTGGGTTAAAGATCTGGTGTTGCCGTGAGCTGTGGTGTAGGTCGCAGATGTGGCTTGGATCCTGTGTTGCTGTGGCTCTGGTGCAGACAGGCAGCTGTAGCTCCAGTTCCACCCCTGGCCTGGGAACTTCCACATGCTGCAGCCAAAAAAGAAAAAAAAAAAGAACTGTCCTATGATCCAGTGGTTCTGCTTCTGGGTAAATACTCAAGAGACATGAAAGCAGGGTCTTAGAGAGATATATGTACCCCATATTCATAGCAGCATTATTCACAATAGCTAAAAATGTGGCAGTGACTCAGGTGTCCATTGATAGGTGAATGGATAAACAAAGTGTGGTGTATGCATACAGCAGAGTATTATTCAGCCTTAAAAAGGAAGGAGATTCAGCGTTCCCATTGTGGCGCAGTGGTTAACGAATCCGACTAGGAACCATGAGGTTGCAGGTTTGATCCCTGGCCAGCGGCCCTAGAAAAGGCAAAAAGCCAAAAAATATATAAAATAAACTAATACAAAGGAAGGAGATTCTGCATTGTGCTACAGTCTGGATGAGCCCTGAGGGCATGATGCTAAGTGAAATAAGCCAGTCACAAACAGACAAATATCAGATGATTCCATTTATGCGAGTTGCTTAGAAGGCTGTGAAAATCATCAAGGCATGAAGGGTAATAATGGTGTTGCTGGGGGCTGGGGGAGAACGGGGAGTTCGTGTTCAGTAGATATAGAGTTTCAGTTTTACCAGATGAAAAGAATTTATAGGGATGGGTGACGGTGATGGTTGCACAACAGTGTCAGTGAAACTGCTCAATAAAACATGGTTAAGATGGCTGGACTGGTGCAGGTTTGACCCCTGGCTCAGGAACTTCCACATGCCATGGGTGTGGCCAAAAGAAAAAAAAATGGTTAAAGTGGTAAGTTTTCTGTGTAGTTGACCTCAATCAGATTTGTTTAAAAGCAAGATGAAAATAGAGTTGATTATCTTGAACAACAACAAAAAAGAAAATAGTAGTACCCTGACACAGCTCTACTTCTTCATACCTAGTTTGCCCAGCAGGTCACGGTAGGTGCATTTCAAAGTTGTGTAGTTCTTCCGGGGGTCTAGCTGCGGAGGGCTGTCGCGAGGCAGGAGGAAGGGGAGGAGGAATTCTTCAGTGATTGAGGGGCCAGATGTTATCTGTTAACCACCTTCCTTTTCGTTTGGAATCTCGTCTTCCGCTTAGACATCGTATTTCAGAATTGCTCTCATGACAGAAATGCTGAGCATGCCTAGCGTAGCCGCCTCCTCCGACAGTGTCCGGCCCTCCCTCCTCAACGCCACCTGAGGTCGGTTGTGCGCCTTTCAATTCTGTTATTTGTCCTCTTTGACCTTATTTTATACAGCCCATTTCTTCAACTGTTCATTATGCTGCCCAAATTTGGGGGGTCTGGCGTGTAACCCTCTTATCTCTCATACTCCTCTTTTCCTCTAGCAGCTCACCGGTGTTACGAGTCTCTTTCTTTTTCTCTTACATTTTTAGTTTTAACCGCTTCCCTCTTTTCCGTCCATTTGATGACTCTTTTCCATCTTACTCATCCTCTTCCGTCGGCCACTTTGTAAGTAGTCTGCCGTCTTCCACGTCGTCATCACCCGTGTTTGTGTGTAGACATAGTGGTTTCTAAAGCTCATCCTATTTCCTGGTCCTTATTGCTCGGATTTTTGTCCGTTTAGGTTTCTCCCTCGAAGCATGGCTTCCCTGGGGTGAGGCCCCTGTAAGTAGAGCCCTTAGACACAGTAGAGTCACAGCCCGCCAGCCCTCCAGCCTCACTCTGCTCTTGAACTTTGCTGTCTCTGTCTGGTCACATCATCTGCCTCTTCAGAAACCCCAGTGGCCTCTGCCTACTAATTTTTAATTTATTTTTATTTGCTTAATTATTTTTGTCTTTTTAGGGCAGTGCCCGAGGCGTGTGGAAGTTCCCAGGCTAAGGGTCACATCGGAGCTGCAGCTGCCGGCCTGCACCACAGCCACGGCAATGTAGGATCCGAGCCACCCCTGTGACCTGTGCCACAGCGTGAAGCAGCACTGGATCCTTAACCCCACTGAGTGAGGCCAGGGATTGAACCCACATCTTCGTGGTTACTAGTCAGGTTCTTAACCCGCTGAGCCACAATGGGAACTCCCTCTGTCAACTAATTTAAAGTTCCTTCGCATGGTCTTCAAGGCCTGTGGCCACCTTTCCAGTTTTGTCTTCTGCTGGGACCATCTGCAGTGAAAGCTCAGTGCTCTGCATGCGTGCCGTCTGCTGTCTGGACCTGTGCTTACATTCTTCTTTTTGCCTGAAATGCTTTCTCTCCTCTTTCTCTTCTGGTGGCTTCATTTCATAGTCGTACCCAGCTCAAATACTACTTCTTTTGTGAAATTTTCTTTTCGGCTCATCTGGATACATCAGAGGAATCTGAATTTGGTCCTCTTGCAACCCATCTGGTCCACTCCTCTCATTTTATGCCTGAGAAGATCGATCCCACTGTCCGTCAGTTAGAGGGAAGTTCTTCCTGCCCACAGACTCCCACAGCCCGGTGCTTGTGCTTTTCACGTGGCCTTCGTGATCTCCTGTGACTTCCTGGGCACACATCTCATCCCTTCGACCGGTATCTAAGCTCCTTGAAGCAAAAACTCTTCTTCCTCTTCGAACTTCTCAGAATACATAGTTTACCTGCAGTAACATTTTATTCAACTATATTGACTGGTCTGTGGGAGATTATTTGTTAGTTGTAAATAAACAAAAGCTCTTTACCGTAGAATGTCATTTTGACCAGTGTGTGTCCCTTTAAAGTTCTTTCAAGCGTGACGTGTGTGACTGGTCCTCACTCACTACCGTGGGAAGGAGTAGCACTACTGTGTAGTGTGTTTCTGCCTGTCATCAGAAAGGCTCACTAGAAGCCACGAAATACTTCAGAGAGTCTCAGGTCGTCAAGATCCCGGGAATGTGGACCTCAAGTGACTGATTCGTGGGGACTTTTTGTCGAGTCATCCTGAGTAGAGAGGTATCTTTCACTTACTTGTGTTTTAACCGCGGTCGCATACGAGCAGCGCTGGAGAGTCCGGCCCAGAACCAGCCGGGCTGCGGGACGTCGGCCCCCTCCACCTTCGCGAAGTCCTGGCGTACGGGTTGCTGCAGCAGGCAGGTCGTATTTCAGAGAGCAAGACCACATTTTCAGGAATGTTTAGATCGCATTTCAGTCTGTGATGGAATCTTGTGTTCGTCTCCTTAGCTTCCAGACGGAAAGGAAGCCCAGAAGAAGTAATTGCTTTTCCTGTCATCCCCTCCATCTGTCTTTTCCAGCAGTTCGTAACGCAAGCTGAAGCAGAGGCTTTTTTTCCAGGGAGCTTTTGCGTCCCATCCTGGTCAACTCCCGGGGGTGAGAGGCCTGCTGTCCAGCCCCGCTGGCCGGTGGTTTGCTGAAGAGAGACTGTTGGACTGGCACGGACTGGGGAGAGTTACGGATGTTCCAAAATACCGAGTTTTATGGGTCAGGAGGCCCCAGGTTCCCCTTTTCCCTGGAAGGGAGGAAAGTTTACTTTGGGAACTTGTTTCCGAAGCTTCTGGAGAACACTCAGAAGGAGAGCAGTAACACAGACAGAAGGAAGTTTTCCTTTTATACACGTCTCCTTGACTATGTGCGCCCAGAAAAGATACGCTTTGTAATCTGTGTGAAGAAGGGGCAAGAGTCGACTGCTCATTCATGGCGTTTTAAAAGACTTCTCTTGAGCGGGAAAGTTCTTTTTGGAAAGCGGTGTTTCTGACTCAGAAATTATTTGTGGAGAGGGAGTGATTTAGAAATTGAAGACTCGATGATGCAGTTTCTTTAGTTTCCTGAAATTTCTGAATTAGCCACTGCCTCGTCAGCGCTCTGCTGCACACTGGGAAGAGCTTCCCATGCTGCCCGCCTCCTGCGTGGGCGACCTTGACGTGGTCCAGTCTGTGACCTCTTCTAACCAGACTCTGATGCGCACATGAAGTTCATACAGCACAGAATTTGCCCCATTTTTATCTGCTGAAATCATCAGGCAAAAGCTTTAATTAAACGCCCACATGTTTGAAACTTTGTGAATAAGATGAGTCAATTCAGTACGTACAGGAGCCATAGGCTTTGAAACTGACTTAGGGAGCCTTCCCAAGAATTAAATTGCACAGCTTGAGTGTACGAAGAAAGAGAGGTGGATGGAGGAGTGGGTTAGAAGAAGAGAAAGTTGGCATGTGGAATTTCAAGAGTGGCCAGACCTTGACCAATTCCTAGTAAGCTCACGGAGAATTGCCAAGAAGGGATCAGTCGCTAGGCCTTGGTCTGTCTCCGGAACAGAGCTTGGCTATAATGTAGCAGTTCCATCAGAGCAAGAGCGAGGTTTGGGACGGGAAGAGAATTATTCTTGCTGTCTTTAGCTCTGCTCACTAAAACTGTGCTTTGGAAGAAGCTTTAGGTAACTGTAGCACAACCTTCCACCCGGTTCAGGAATCCTTTCTCTGACACCTTTGGCATTTCATTACTCTGCTTCCGCTTAGATGCTTGCAGCACTGGGGAGCTCACTACTTCGTTGTGCCACGGGACCATCTCTACCAGTTTTGTGCAGGGCTTTTTTTGTTTTTTTTTTTTTCTTTTTGGGGCCACACCTGTGGCGTATGGAGGTTCCCAGGCTAGAGGTTGAATCGGAGTTACAGCTGCCGGCCGATGCCACAGCCACAGCAGATCCAAGCTGTGTCTGTGACCTACACCACAGCTCACGGCAGCGCCAGATCCTTAACCCACCGAGCGAGGCCAGGGATTAAATCCACAACCTCATGGTTCCTAGACGGATTCATTTCGGCTGCACCACGACGGGAACTCCCAGTTTTGTACAGTTTTAATCGCGAGAAACTTCTTTGTTATGCTGAGCTGAAATAGTAAAATAGACCTCACTGTAACTTCTCATTGATCTTAGTTCTGCCAGCTGGACAAGTGTAAACCTAATCCATTTTCCTTATTATAGCTTCTAAAATTAAAAATGGATATTATGTTCCTTTCTGAGTGCTCCTTTTCTTAGGCTGACCATTCTTAGTTTCTTCAGCTTTATGATATGATTTCCAGACCCTTTATTATCGCCCTTGCCTTGCAGTTTGTCAGCAAGCCTCCTGGCCACGAGGAGACAGGCTGTGTGAACACCCAGAGACAGTGTACCTCCTTGTGCCAGACTGAGCTTGTTAACTTGGGAACTGGGAGTTCGGGGTGGGGGTGGGGGTCTTTCACCTCTCAGAAATTAAATGTCAGTTTCTATTTAGATAGACATATGTCTGGGAGTGCAGGAAGCCCTATGATTTTTCTAGAGTCCCTCAGGATTCTGTGACTCTTCAGAAGTTAAGGACCACTGGTCTAGACCCTCTTCTTCCATTAGTGTGGATTGGGTGAAATTTTTGGCTGCTGTATCACACTGTTGGCCTCTGTTGAGCTGTCAGTATCTGAAACCCCTGGTCACAAGTTGCAAGCAGATGTCCACAGAGCTAAGACAGAGTGACCTGACTGTCTTCAGCAGGCAGCATGCCTCCGTGTGAAACCATCAGGGAAGCGGATGCCCTGGCGAAAGGGGACAGCCACCCTTCTTTCCTCACCAACTGTTGTCCTGTCTGAACACAGACATGGAGTTGCCAGATCTGTCCGTTTTTCAAGAGAAGCCGGAAACCCGGATTTTTACGTGCCTCTCCCAATGTTTAAACGTTGGCTTATGTTGTTCACAAATACAGCAAAGGCCAAACAGAACACATCTGCTGGCCAACAGTTTGCAGTAGCTGCAATATTTTTTTTTTCATACGAACTGCTTTTAAACTCTTGCCCCTTCTGTTTGTTTAAGGGCCTCTGAAATTAAGTGCTGGACTTGATGTGTCTCCCCCTCTGTTGCATCTTGCCAGTTTTGCCCAATTGTTCCAGCCCACTGAGATCTTTTCGAGTCCTGAGGACCTTCCCTTGAGCAGATTTGCCAGATGGGCCTTCTATGGCTTCATGCCAGTTGCAGATGAAAGAATTGACCGGGATGGGTTCAGTGCCATGTGGCTTGCCATTAAAGACGTCTCATTTTTTTTTTCTTCTTATCCTCGTTTTATTATAAAGGGCCAAAGGATTTTTTTTTCTGTCCTCGGGATCTGTCCAGGGCCATGTTTTGTAGTTTTTCCATGTCTTCATTTTCCTCAGAAAAGGAGGTTTATCATCCTTGCCTTCTTCTCTTTACATAGCGATATCGTAAAGGTTTATTATCTAAATCAGCAAAGCAGGTTGCCTTCCAAGGAGAAGGTGTTCTTAATTGTTCATCCTCAAAATTAGCATATCACCTACTTAGGCCTTGGAGCAAAAATAACTGTGCCCCAAGACCCTGACCTAGGTAGATGGTGGAGCTTCATAGCATAGCATCCATCTTCACCCAGTGGGATTATCATTTATAATTGTCAGCTCTCTGCAGAATGGCTTGAATTCGTCCCCTCTGTCATTTCAAATATATTCTTTCACCGTCTCTTTGGGAGGAAAATGAAGCCCATTCATGGAGGAAAATAAATGGCACTTAGTAGTAAAGGGACCATAAATAGTTTGGGGAGGAAAAAAAAAAGGCAACTTTCACTTGCTTCCTCCTACTGACACATACTAAATCTTTTTTTTTGTTTTTTGTTTTTTTTTTGTCTTTTCTAGGGCCGCTGCCTCGGCATATGGAGGTTCCCAAGCTAGGGGTCTAATTGGAGCTGCAGCCTCCGGCCTAGGCCAGAGCCACAGCAACACGGGATCGGAGCCGCATCCGCGACCTACACCACAGTTCACGGCAATGCCGGATCCTTAACCCCCTGAGCAAGGCCAGGGATCAAACCCGCAACCTCATGGTTCCTAGTCGGATTTGTTAACCACTGCGCCACAACGGGAATGCCGACACATATTAAATCGAAAGAAGCTGAGTTTTTTAAAGGGTAGAGTCAGGAGTTCCCTGGTGGCATAGTGGTTAAAGGACCTGGCATTGTCACAGCAGTGACTGGGATCCCTGCAGTCTTATGGGTTCAGTCCCTGGCCCAGGAACTGCCACATGCTGTGGACATGGCCTAAATAAATAAATAAATAAAATGTAGTCTCAGATTTTTCCATTAGTGACCAAGGCATTTTTTTGTGTGGGTCAGATAGGGTGTGAGAATGACGGGGACATGCAGAAAGCCCGTGATGCAGTGGGGCAGTGCTGGAGTCGGATTGTAGTTGAGTCTTCTGCAGGGGCCCATGTCCCTGGTTTTGACTGGGGCTGTCTGCCGTTCTCCAACCAGGATTTCTTACACCTGGTGCAGAGGTCACAGTTGGCTTGTCTTTTTTTGCCAGGCTGTATCCAAGTACGTGGGTCCAGTTCTGCTACTTCCGAAGCACTGTTGACTGTAGTTGAGACAAGGACTCAGAGTGTCCCGTATCTAGTGTGACAGGGACCAGGCTCAGTCTTACCACCATCCTTCATCTGGTTTATTTCTCATGAGCCTTTGTAGAGCTTTTGGGCAGAATGACATATCTGCTGCATGTTGGAGCCTTTTGCCACTTGTCCTCTAAAGTCTCTCATTTTTAGTCAATCTGCAAGAATACAAACAGCTCTCTGGCCTCTTTGTATGGACCTGAGCATTTTATTTGAATTCTCTAAGGATTAGCAATATCCCTAATGTAACATTAGATGGCAGCCTAGTCAAATGAAAAAGCCAGAGCTTTGGATTTCAATTTTGGCTCATGCTGCTATCTGTGTGACCTTGTGCAAATTGCTTAACTTCTCTGAGCCCCAGTTTCTTTGTCTGGGACATGGAGATGATAATACCTACGTCAGGGTGGTAGGAAGGAGAGTTGATTGTTTTAAAATATTGAGCTCCAAGTCAGGCTCCGCCATGTTCAGTAAATGGCAGTAATTCTGCTGCTGCTGACTCGGAGGTAACCCACTGGACTATCCATGTTGCTGAACCACACACGTCTCAAGCTCCTGTGGCTTTTCCATCACCTCCTCTCCTCTCTGTCCCTACTGCCCTGCTTTACAGCACCTGTAGGTTTCCTTGCTCTGAGAGCCTCCCTGCTGTTCCCGGGAATGAAAAACCGGAGCACAGCTTACCCTGGTCCAGATCGTTGCATCGGAAGTGATGAATGGCTCTGTTGTCTTGTCCTGTCCTTAAGAGCTACGTCACATGTTTGCCAGGGCTGCCTCTCTCAGAGGTTCAGCTTTTGAGAGGTGGGCTGGAGTAAGGGTGAGGGTGTGAGGGCTTCATGCCTTTTCCACAAGCACCCGTTAATTCCCTGCTGCACATCTGCGCCTCGGAGGGAGGCTGCTTCTGGTCTTGCACTCTGCCTGCGGGTTTCCTCAGGGTCCAGGTCTTGGGAAGGAGCCTGAGAGGGGTGCAAACTACCGCGTGTCTAGTTCCCAGAGGCTCTGTGCCGTTGCGCTAGCCCCACACTAGCCCCTTAGCAATTTGCTGAAAATCATAGTTGATTCCTTCCTGTCTGTATGGATAGCAGTCCCCTGGTCCTCTTAGGCTCTGCCTTGTGAGACAGTTCTTGGGTATCCCCATCTCTGCTGGGATTTCAGGATATGTGGCTCTCTGATGGGTTCAAGAAAAGTTGGGATTTTGCTGTTTATTTTTTTTCTCATTGTTAATGTAAGAGCAACACTCTTGCTAGCTTTCTGCATCCTAGGCAAGAGCACAGCTGACCAGTGGGTTTTAATATAGTCAAGTGGCAAAAGTTCACTAATGGTATTTCAGGTTGTACATTGCAGCCAATCTTTAAGAATCTACCACTTTTCTTCAAAAAGCTTGAAATAGAACTACCATGTGATCCAGCACTTCCACTTCTCGGAGTGTATCTGAAGAAAATAAAAACACTAACTCAGAAAGATACATGCACCCCAGTGTTCATAGCGGCATTATTTACAATAGCCAAGATATGGAAGCAACCTAAGGGATCTATCCTCAGATGAATGGATAAAGAAAATGTGGTGTGTGTGTGTGTATGTGAAAAAAAATGTAAAATGGAATATTACTTAGCCATAAAAAAGAATGAAATTTTGCCATTTGTGGCAACATGGTTGGACCTGGAGGATATTATGCTTAGTGAAATAACTCAGACGGAGAAAGGTAAATACTGTATGTTACTACTTATGTGTGGAATCCAAAAAATACACAAATGACTATAACAAAACAGAAACAGACTCACGGTATACGGGATACGGTGGGAAAAGGGAAGGGGAAGGGGCAAATTAAGGACAGGAGATTAAAGGGGTACAAACTACAGGTATAAAACAGGTAATCTACAAGGATATATTGTGCTACACAGGAAATATAGCCAATATTTTATAATAACCTTATTTTTGTCATTTTTATTTTTTTATTATTTTTTTTTTTTGGTCTTTTTGCCATTTCTGGGGCCACTCCCACGGCATATGGAGGTTCCCAGGCTAGGGGTCCAATCCGAGCTGTAGCTACCGGCCTACGCCAGAGCCACAGCAACGTGGGATCCGAGCCGCGTCTGCGACCTACACCACAGCTCACGGCAACGCCGGATCGTTAACCCACTGAGCAAGGGCAGGGACCGAACCCGCAACCTCATGGTTCCTAGTCGGATTCATTAACCACTGTGCCACGACAGGAACTCCTATTTTGTTTATTTTTATTGTTCGTTTTTGTTTTTGTTTTTTGTCTTTTTAGGGCCACACCCATGGCACATGGAGGTTCCCAGGCTAGGGGTCAAATCAGAGCTACAACTGCTGGTCTACACCACAGCTCATGGCAATGCTGGATCCTTAACCCACTGAGCGTGGCCAGAGATCAGACCTGCATCCTCATGGATACTAGTCAGTTTCGTTTTCTCTGTGTCATGACGGGAACTCCTATAATAACTTTAAATGGAGTGTAATCTATAAAATTTCTGAATCACCTATACTATATCATACATGCTAAACTAATATAATACTGTAAATCACCTAAACTTCAATTAAAAAAATTTTTTTAAAGAATCTATAACTTTTCAAATTTTGATGTAGTTTCAAAAAGGATTATCAGTAAGTACATAAAAAGGATATTAAAATATTTCTTTTTAACTATCAGTCTGGGAGTTCCCATTCCTGGAGGATGCAGATTCAATCCCTGGCCTCGCTTAGTGGGTCAAGGATCCGGCATTGCTCTGAGCTGTGGTGTAGGTCACAGATGTGGCTCAGATCCTGCATTGCTGTGGCTGTTGTGTAGGCCGGCAGCTGCAGCTCCAATTCAACCCTTAGCCTGAGAACTTCCATAACTACCAATCTGTGTGAGGCCAGATTTCCATCATATTTTTCAACTGAAACAACATTATCATAACAGATTCAATACAGAATCTCCCTAGTTGAGGGAGATATAAAAATATGTGATTTATGCTCACATGTAATGGACTTACTGTTACTTTAACATAAGTTAAATTTCATTTAACTTATGTTAAATTTTCCAGTTTAATTTTCCAATATGGTATGTGTCAATAGCTATAACCCTCACAAATATTATCTCTTGGGGGCCCTCAGTAATTTCCAAGAGTATGAAGGGACCCTAAGATAAAAAACTTTAGAAGTGCTCTTTCTGACTAACATTTCGGTGTCCAGTAAGCAGACATGCAGGCAGTTTGGGGTTTTTTTGTTTGTTTGATTGCTTTTTTGTCTTTCTGCCTTTTCTAGGGCCGCTCCCATGGCATATGGAGGTTTCCAGGCTAGGGATCGAATCGGAGCTGTAGCTACCGGCCTACACAACAGCCACAGCAACTCGGGATCCGAGCCACATCTGCGACCTACACCACAGCTCGCGGCAACGCCAGATCCTTAACCCACTGAGCAAGGCCAAGGATCGAACCCACAACCTCATGGTTCCTAGTCGGATTCGTTAACCACTGAGCCATGACCGGAACTCCGCAGTTTGGCTTTGATTTGAGTGACAGCGACTCTGATTACTCTGTTTGTTCATTCATTTGCTGTCAGTGCTTTCTCCCTGCTGGGTTGTGTTCTAGGCCTGGGGAGCCTGCAGCAAACAAAACAAACACCTGTGTCTTCTAGAGCTGACACCGAGTGTGACGGCCTTTTGTTTCCAGTTTCTCTATTGAGGACTTACTTTCATGACGTTGGTTCACTGGTAAGCCTATTCACTGGAAAAGAGATGTTAAATTTTGTCACATGCCGTTCCATCTTTTTCTTCCCTTTTTTATGGCCATACCTGTGCCATATGTAAGTTCCCAGGCCAGGGATTGAATCTGAGCCTCAGCTGTGACTTCATGCCACAGCTATAGCAATGCCAGATACCTTAACCCACTGTGCCAGGTCAGGGATCAAACCCATGCCTCTGCAGTGACCCCTGCTGCTGCAGTCGGATTCTTAACCCACTGTGCCACGGTGGGAACTGCCTTTCTATCTTCTGATGTGAGCATATCGTTTTTCCATTTTGATAATTACCTTAGTTTTGTTTTGAGTATTTAATCCCTCCCCCCCATTAAATACCTGCTGGGTCATGGTATATTGTCCTTTTAATGTATTGTTGAATTTTAATGTATGTTTATCTGGGATTTTCATTCCTTTTTTACAACTGAATAATATCTGTGTGTGTGTGTGTGTGTGTGTGTGTGTGTCCCCCATATTTTCTGTATCCGTTCATGTGTTCATGGACATGTGAACAGTGCTGTGATGGACACTGACATACAAATATCCGTTTGAGTCCCGGCTTTCAGTTCCTTTCAGTGCATACCTAGATATGGGATTGTTGGATCATATGGTAATTTTTAGTCATTTCAGTATTTACTCTCTTTGGAAACATTTTTTTCCGTATTGTTCAGAACTCTAATGTATTTTTCCTGTAGACAAGCCATGTTCCTGTTTTGTCTTCATTTAATCCATGCAGATGATATGTTTCAGATTAGCAATAGTCTTGAGCTATAGTCTTAAGTTTTTGTGTTTTAGTACCTAATAGTGATGATGCTGCCTCTCAAAACAAAAAACAGAAAACAAGAAAACTACATGGTGATTTCTTTCAGTAGCACGTCCAGAAGTTGGCCTATTGGACTGTTTCCTTCCTGACCTTAGGAACACACCAGGTCCCATTTGTGTGCAACGAGGTTATTGAAAATGGTTTTAGGAAAATAGTATTGCCAGGAAGGAACACTGAAGTTTATTATTCTTCCGCGCTCTCCCCGTATAAATTGGCATTCTCGAGGAGCCAAGAAAGAAGGTCAGGCATAACTTGTGCCATCTGCTCGTTTCCATGCTGAGGGCAGGCGCAGGTTTAAACTAGAGTCTCTGCGTCTACAGAGGAAAATGCCCTTCATCACTGCTGTAACTGCTCTGGCGTTACCCACGTTACTCCTGCTCTTGACTGCCAGTCTTTCGTGATGGAAGGAAAATTCCATCCTTAGTCTGCGCTTGCACATGAGAAGAATGGCAGTGGTAGCTGCCGGGCACCACACGGCGGAGCGTTCTGGGTCTTAGATCCCTGACATGAAAAGTCATTCAAGTGTGTTTGGACAATGGATGGGAATTTGAAACTCTGTCTTTGTGTAAGAACTTGACCTCCTTTTTCCTTTCCTTCTTTCATCGATGGAAATACACAATTTAGAGCAGCATGAATTCAGTGCGGTGGTGGTTCTGTCAACATTTCCATTCATAAATCCCTATTTTCAGGACTCTGTAATGTAGCTATAAAGTTTCCCTCATTCTAATTTGGACTCTGAGGTCTCCTCTGGAAGATTAGTCTTGCCAAACCCGAGATAATGCCTTTTGAGTCTGTTTGGGTTTGGTGTGCTGTAGGCGTCTAGACCAAAGCTCTGACACGTACAAGACACCTATCGTCATTCCTGTAGCATTGGATCACACGCCAGGATTTCTGGTTTTTACTCCCATGGACTCTCTGAACGGATGCTGTGTGTTTACATAGTATGTGGTACCTAGAAGTTACACATTGGGCAAACGGCACAGAGCTGCTGTCATAGTGGCCGCCAGCTAGAAGCAGGACGAGCCTTCTAGAGATAGACTCCTTAGTGACGGGTACATTTGATGGCCCAGATGTTGTCTTTCATAAAACAGAAGCGATGAAAGGAGGGCTTTCTCCCCCCATCTCCGACCTGGTGACTCCCCCTTGTCTTCTTGTCATACTTCTGCCCTTTTCTTATTCTCAGTCACATGAGAACAGCAGGGACAAATGGCCCACGGTTATCCATACAATAATATCACTCATGCTAGGCCAAGTGCCACACTTGCTTTTTCATCAAATACTTGGAGAGTCTGATCCTTGGAGAGTTGGGTTTCTAGGTGAGCATCTTATGGTCTAGTTCCAGCGCTCTTGTCAGCCGTGTAGTTATCCAGAGCTCTAGTAAGATGAATGAACTAACTTCTGGGAGAGTAATGTGTCTTTCTTGATGGATTCACTATAAACAGGGGCACGTGTTGAGTCACTTAGTCAGAAGGTACGTTTTGAGTCGTTTGTCTTGATCTGTAATGCTAATGTTTTGTTACAGTATAAACATGTTTATCTTATATTCTGCAAAAGGTTGTTGCATCGATTACTTCATTCTCGCAAAGATGTTAATTAGGCCATACAGATACTATTCTCTCCATTTGGCAGATGTAGGAACAGGCTCAGAATGCCCAAAATCACACTCAATGAGTTAATCATGGGTCCAAATTTTCCAGTCTGGCCATACCTGGGTACTCCACATTCCCGTTTTAAATAGTGACAAACTTTTGGAGTTCCTGTCGTGGCGCAGTAGAAAAAAATCCCACTAGGAACCATGAGGTTGCAGGTTCTATCCCTGGCCTCACTCAGTGGGTTAAGGAACGGGTGTTGCTGTGAGCTGTGGTGTAGATCACAGTTGCGGCTTGGACCTGGCATTACTGTGGCTGTGGCGTAGGCTGGCAGCTGCAGCTCCGATTCGACCCCTAGCCTGGGAACCTCCATATGCTGCTGATGCGGCCCTAAAAAGACAAGAGCCAAAATAAATAAATAAATACATACATAAATAGTGACAAAGTTTTGGAGTTCCTGTCGTGACGCGGTGGAAACAATCCCACTAGGAACGATCCCTGGCCTCGCTCAGTGGGTTAAGGATCTAGTGTTCCCGTGAGCTGTGGTGTGGGTCACAGATGTGGCTCAGATCCTGCATTGCTGTGGCGGTGGTGTAGGCTGGCAGCTGTAGCTCCCATTCAGCCCCTAGCCTGGCAACTTCCATATGCCACAGGTGGGGCCCTAAAAAGGGGGAAAAAAAGCAGATTTGGGAGCCACTTTTTTTCCATAGCAGAACCTGAAAAGTTAACTGGCTCACAAGGGAATCCAAACAGTGACAGTGACCGTGGCCTCATTAAGAGCTGCCCTCTCAGCGCGAAGAAGAAACTGGTTTGAGGGAAGGAGAAAACTGGGTGTTCACCACTCACCTGTGGTCCTGAAGGCTTGGGACCAAGTCCTGGAGGGACGTGAAACAGGAAAAGTCATCCAGGTGAAACCCAATGGGGGGCGTGGCCTAAAGGGCTTTGCTGCAGAAGGTCTAAGTGAGCTAGATGAGCTAAGTGCAGACCTGGATGGAGACCTGTAACATCGAGGAGAGTTACTAAAGGACTAAAATTAGAAATAATAGTAAAATGGGGGAGATTCTGATTTAACTTGGCAGCTGGGAAGCCCTAGCTCTTTGTGGGCAGTTGTGCTTTGCTAAACTTGGGCAGATTGTTTCTTTAAAGGTGCCCCATCTTCTGAAGTATTGAATTTCTGTAGCGTTCATTCAGCAGAAACAACCGAGACTTTGGCTTGAACCTTTTGCTTCTCCAGCTGCATTTGGAGTTGTCGCTTTAAATGCACCCCTCCTGGGGGTGGGGGGCTCTGCTCCTTTGCTCCTTCAGAGGAGGCTGTGTGCAGATGCACCCCCCAACTCTTTCAGGGCGAACAGATTTTAAGTCAAGGGTGGTAAGGAATATAAGCAGAACTTTAAAATGTAATTGTTTAGTCTTGTTTGGGTGCTGCTGAATTTGTGTCCCAGCCCTGTCTTAAGATTTTAACTTCTGGCTTGTTTCCAAAAAATAATAAAAACGAACTTTGGGGTTCATGTTTTCAGTGGATGTGGTTTGCAGAAATCATAAATTTAAGTAACTTAGGTGGAACAGAGCATTTTAACAAATAAGGTGAAAATGACTCCTTTTGCCCTTTGCATTCTTTTGGTTCACAAACTTGGAAAGAAATCTGTGCTTTAAATAAAGCTCCTTTATGCTCAGGGTTTCTGAATGGGCTCTGGAGGAATTCGTATTAGCACCAAGGCTTCACGTCTGATGCTGCCCATCTGGCATTTGACTGGGGCTGCCAGGCCTGGAAGGTACCTGGTGTGTTGGAGGACACAGACAAGCGTGGTGCTGTCCACACGCAGCCATCCATGGCCATGCGATTCCTGTAGCCTCTGCTGCTGTTTGGCGCCGTCATGGGCAGTGAGCTGCATTGTTATTATTGCTGAGTCTTCTTGAAGTGCCTCTGCTCCAGCTGAGGATGCTTTGTTTCCATAGCAACAGCTCTCAGTGGTGCCAGGCTGGCCAGCAGTATCAAAAGAAGGGACGGTCCATAAATAGAGGCTGCGTACTGCTAGGGGTGTGCCTTTAGTGGATGTCACAGGGCCCTCTGTTTAGGGCTCATCATTTGTGGCCCTTAGCAGTGTTTTTGTGGAGTCCCTTACTTTCCAGATGATTCTGGCATTCATACCTCTTTCTATCACCCTCATCTTCTAGTTATTTGTTTCTTATCTATCCCTCACAAGGTCTTTAAAGACGTGCCCCCACCTAGTGATCTTTTTCTCTTGGCATCTAGCTTAGTACATGTAGTGGGCCCTCACTCTGTATTAACAGGATGAACAAAGAGTGAAACTTTTTTCCTTTCCGGAGAATGGCTCATTTTCAGCATCGTTCAAACAGACCGTTCCACCCCCACCCCGGGTCCATGAGCCATTCTTCGTGTCTGCCTGCGAATGTTGAACCTACCCAGCCTACTAGCAAAGCTCTAAAATAAGGGTCCACAGCCTTTGTTTCGTAGAGAAAGTCTCATCTGAAATACCCCGGGCCATCCGGGCGATCTGGGGGTACTGTCAGTCATCACCCCTGCGTGGCCACTTCTGTGAGCTGAGTTTCCCATCACGGTTCTCTCAGCTGCAGAAGGCAGAGACAAAAGTCCCTGGTCAGGCTGGCTTAGGCCAAAGGGAAATTATCTGGAAGGCTGTCGTCTTGTTTTGAAGGAGAGGTTGAACAGTCCGTGAAAGGGTCGTGTTGCTGCCGGGCTTCTGCAACAACAGGAGCCAGCCCTGGAACAGAGCTCTGGATCTTTCTGTACCTGCCTCTCTCCTGGTGTTGGCTTCATCGTCTCTCCCTGGAGACCAGCTGCTGTCTGACCTAATCTCACCTCCTGGGGCTGCCACCACCCGGAGAGAGATGAACTGTCTCTCCTGATTCATTCTGGAAGAGTCACAGAAAAGCTCTAGGTAACCCAGCTTGGGCCTCTGGGACAGCAGACCTGTTAGACCTCAGTGAGGGAGAGGAAGGCTCCCCGGAGGAAGGACCAGTACTGAGTAAACAGTTCCCAGGGTGTTCGCTGCAAAGCCCTGTTTTCTTTCCTAACAACAAGTCTTTGGGTTGGGACTCTTGTTCCTCTTCTAGAAATGGTGAGCCTGTGCCTCCTAGAGGTTAGGTGGCTGCTTGACGGAGATCACACAGGAAGTGGCGAGGCTGGCATTCAGACCCCCGTCTGCTTTTCACTAATACAACCCATTGCTTTTCCAAACCAGTAGGCAAATATGAAGTTGGACAACAGAAAATAAGTGGAAAACAGCGTTTTCTTCCCAGTAATCTTGACTGTTAGCACCTTACTTTTCTCAAAGAACATAAAGCCATGTCAGTTCTGAAAATGAGCAGCCTTTTCTTCCTTCCTGGGTGGCAGCAAATGGGATCTCCATTTTAAATGTCTTAAAGGCGGCCTGTGGACTCACAGGATAAAGGCAATAGAATTCTTAGATAGAGGAAACTGCAAAATTAGCTGTGCCTACAAGCCAAAAGGCATGTTAATTTCTCAAGGCGTTTCCACTGGCTCAGATCCACTCTGTCTACACAGGTGGCAGACAACAGAGAGGGGGACAAAAGAAGAAAGTGGTGGGGTCTGTGCCAGGTCCCATGCAGGTTATCTTCCGTGCACACGACCCAGAGTGGCTTTGGTAGCCCGTCCAGGGTCTTCTTCAGAAGGAAAGGAAAGTGAGGAATAACGATGACAGTTGATGCGCAGAAACACAGAGAGCTTATCATTGGTTCTGCTGAATCTTCTCGGCCAGCTCAGCGGGTCGCCTTGCCTCCCCCGCCAGCAGAATTTGAGTCGCTAAGGGGAGACTACAGTCACTGCCTCGGATGCGGGCTGCAGCCACGCTCCAGCCCTCAGTTCACAGATTCCAGGCAGGGCGGATTGGAAGCAGACATTTTTGAGTGATTAGTACTGTTTTTAATCCACATACCGCCCCGGATGGAAAAGTAGCCACATTTTATTTTAAACAGTGTCTAGGGACAGTGCCAGAATCTTTCTTTAAGCACGTTTTCTGATTAGCTAGGTGGTAAAAGTATTTGGGTATTATTTAAAAATAAAATCTTAACCATTCGTAAGTCTTAGGATGTTTCCAGTTACAAAACACTTCTCCTCCCGTGTGATTGGTTATTAGAGATTAGATGTCAGCTATCCGGGTGTGTGTTGAGAACGGGCCTACTTGATGGAGTGAATGCCTCAGAAGAACCTTTTCAACTCTGGAAAATGAATTATATTAAATTTCCTCGACTTCGGTATATTGTTATAACAAGCGAAAGTTTCCCAGCCTGGGGGAAAAAAATCTGGCAGACAGTTTATCTTTCTTTAAGACTGTGAAATGTAAGATTGTGTGAGTCTTACTTGTTCCCTGGAAGGAAAAAAGTGGTACCTGAGCAGAGAAAATTCTGGTAGGATGCCAGGTTGAAAAATAAGAGAGAAATAGGGATAGAAACCCTTTCTCCAAGAATCGTGGAAACTTCTTCAGACCTTCGGTCTACATATAGAACCTGGCCCTTTTTGCCTTCCTCTTTTCTTCTTTTTTGGCTCCCCCATGGCATATGGAGTTCCCTGGCTAGGGATCAGATCCGAGCCACATTTGCGACCTATGCCACAGCTGCAGCAGTGCCAGATCCTTTAACCCGCTGTGCCAGGCAGGGGATCGAACCTGCGTCCTAGAACTGCAGAGATGCCACCAATCCTGTTGTGCCGCAGTGGGAACTCCGTTTTTGCCTTTCTTAGCTGTGAATGTCGTGTGTCTTAGGCTGTTTGGCTAGAAGCTGGTGCCTCCAGTCCCATCAGTGCATCATTATGACATGACATGACCCACAGAATCACAGAATTTCATGTAAGCTGTGCTGCCCTAAAAGGTCAGTCTTTTTTTTTTTTTCCCCTTTGCTTTTTAGGGCCACACCCACCACATATGGAAGTTCCCAGGCTAGAGGTCAAATTGGAGCTGTAGCCACCAGTCTACATATACCACAGCCACAATGCCAGATCTGAGCTGTGTCTGCAACCTACACCACAGCTCACAGCAACACTGGATCCTTAACCCACTGAGCGAGGCCAAGGATCGAACCTGCGTCCTCGTGGATACTAGTCAGATTTGTTTCCACTGCATCACAGCAGGAACTCCAGGTCAATCTTTTCTGGTGGGCAGTTGCCAGCAGGCAGTTGCATCTGTGGTGCTTTTTTCACACTATGACTCAGTGTGTTTTAGAAGGTTCCAGTTGGGTTTACAATTTACTCGCCCCTGGCAGCATCCTGGGCTTTAGACTCCACCTTAGCCAAGTAGATAATAACAGTTACAGCAAATGTGATGCTGCGTTTTAGAACCACTGCTTACAGTTGTGGCTGAGGTGAGGGACACTGTGGGCGTCTGTCCACCTCATTCCGAGCAGGGGTCTCAGCACAGCTGCTCCTCTGAGACGTGCCCCACAAGATTTTTAATCCATTGTCGAGTACTGGTTGAGTTCCAACCATGTTCCAGCTTTTGTTAGATGCTGTCGTCGAGGTGACCATATGATTTTGAGAGTGAGAAGGAGCTACTGGTAATTACATGAGACACCAGGCACAAACTGGCCCTGCTTTCTGTCAGCCGGAGTGGATGCTTGCCTGAGCCACAGCGGGTATAAGAACCATCCATGTCCTTGTCCACACTCTCGAGGACACCCACAGCCCTGTGTGGAGCTGATACTCACACAGCAAACAGCCCGAGAACATTATTAGGACCTGCTGCTCTTACTGCTGCTGTTGAAAAAGACTCTGCCCTAAGTAGTCAGTTATGAAGTTGTGACCTTTAGGAGGCTTCTTGGGCCTCCCTTCCTTCTCCTTCTTCCTGCCAAACAAACAAACGAGCCAGTATTGGTGATGGTCTCTCTCAGCTCCCTCAACTCTCTGTGCGTATCTTTTTCGTGCCTCAATATCCTTATTAGCCTCTTTGCTTTACTAGAGTATAAGCCTCTTGAGAGCAGGAAATCTGTCTTTTGTTTGTTTGTCTTTTTAGGGCTGCACCTGTGGCCCATGGAGGTTCCCAGGCTAGGGGTCCCACTGGGGCTACACCCTCTGCCTGCACCACAGCCACAGCAACTCGGGATCTGAGCTGTGTCTGCGACCTGTACCACAGCTCACGGCAGTGCCGGATCCTTAACTCACTGAGAGAGGCCAGGGATGGAACCCATGTCCTCATGGATGCTAGTTGGGTTTGTTATGCTGAGCCATGATGGGAACTCCAGGAATTATGTTTTTTCTTAATCCCTGTATCCCCAGTGTAATATTTGTTGATTGAATAAAGTGGATATTAAAATTAGTTCTAGTTCCTGAGGAACATGGCCAAAAGGAAAAAAAAAAGATTTTTTTAATCATCTCAAAAGGAAAAATTGGAATCTAATGTTTAAAAAAACTGAAATATCTGAAATAATCTAAAAATATACTTTATTAATAGATATGCATTGAAAAGTAGCGTTCTTAAATGCAGAGGGGAGGGAATGTGTGGAAGGCTTCTGAGGTAGGCGAGTTCATCTGGAAAAAAAGAAAATACACACACACACACAGGGGGCAGTCATTTGCAATACTTTACTACCCTGGCAACAGCTTTATGAAATGCAATGGCATGGCAACTTAAAATCTTTTTTTCTGGGTTAAAAACCCAGTATTTTTTTCAGTATGTGAGGATTGCAAAACTTGAAATATGCTGGCTAAAGAAGAGCTGCAGTTAAAATGCTGGCACAGCCGTGACTCCTGTGGCTAATGTGTTGCCTGACTCTCCCCGAGAGCAGAGATGTGTGTGTGTGTGTGTGTGTGTGCCAGGATGGACTGGTTTTAAAACTGAGCACCTACCATGTCGTTCTGGGTGCTGCCCTGTCGGGGGTCACAAGGAAAGAGACAGACTCCTGCCCCCTAGCATCTCATCATCCAACCCAAAGACAGGCCCACAAATAAATCATTGCAGACGTTAAGGATACATAAAGGACCACGGGGACCCAGGGGATGAATCGATTCTGCTGTGCGCTGCACGCGTGTTTGTGGGAGACGCTGTCGGGAGGGAGGGGGACGTTGGGGAAACGATGGAGAAGAAACAGCGTCTGACCAGGTCCTGGGAGACAACAGAGATTTGTACACGACCAGTATCTGTGTTGAGCTTTTCATTTGGAAGATGTGCTCCTTGGACATTCGATCATTCCTTTTTCTCATGTAACTTTGTTGGAACCTGGCTTTAGTTTGTAATAATCTTAGGAGATCTTAGGTTGGGCAGCGTGGCAGTCGGCAGTGCTCAGCAAAATCTCGTATCCTGATTTTGAGGAAGCAAATGTTAGAAGGGAATTCCTGGGAGGAGTGAGGGGGTGCATGGGGAGGGGGTGGATTCACTGGGGGTTGGGGGAGTGTCAGGTTGTGGGTGCGCCCAAAGGTGGGGCGCGAGAGGGAAGGGCAGTGTATGGGTGTGTGTCTACCTCCTTGTCCTTACATGCATTCGCCCAGGCTGCTGATGAGCCCTGAAAATAGACCTAAAACATTTGTGTATCTTTTTACGCCTATTGTGTCATTAAATCTTCCCGACAACACCCGACATAGGTGCCATCAGGGAAACTGATCCCCAGAGAGGTCGTATGGCTGATTTGTGACAGCGGGGACGTCCTCTGGCTGGAAAATGGAGGACTTTCTCACCCCCCCCCCCCCCCCCCCCCCCCCCCCCCGGCTGTTGCTGTTCCAGTGGGAGGGAGGAAGAGGAAGCAGCCGCAGAGCGAGGCCTCCTCTGGGGAGGGAATGGGGTTGCTCGGGGCTGCGCAGTGAGACCCAAGCGCATTCCATCGCCCCTTTTGATTGTTGACCACTCTTCAGGTACATTTCCCCAAGTTATGAGTTTGGGGCTCTGATAGAAGTGCCAGCTGTTGTTCTGAGACCAGAGTTTTGATGATTAAAATACCTGTGTTGTCTGGGCGGCAGAAATGACCCGCCGGAAAGGTTGTCTGCTCCCAAGCCTTGGTAGGTAGAAGTGAAGCCATCCAGCATAGCACGCACATGCTCCCTGCCTGTCGCAGGAGGCGGTGCGAGCAGCTCTTGAACAGTGTCCCTTCAGACTTGCCGACAAACAGGCAGAGGAGCTTCTCCGAAGGAGTTTGTCTCTGAAGCCATAACGTAGTCACACGTGGAAGCTTGTCATCCTTGTCATCACGTGTGAAACTCCTTTAAATGTCAGAGATGGAAGACTATCAGAAGAAAGCTCGGTTTGGGATTGAGCCACACCCAGAATGAGGGAGCTCCAGAGTAGGATAAGGGAGTCCCAGCGTCACAGGTGGGCAGCCCAGGAAACCTGGGAAGGACAGGGAGCTACAGTCCCTGCTTCCAACAAGGAGGGAATTCATTTCCTTGTAGAGGAAACCGACCTAAGTTTGCTGTGCTTTTCTTTTTTTCTTTTTTTTTTTTTTTGGCTGTGCCCACAGCATGTGGAAGTTCCCAGGCCAGGGATTGAACCGGAGCCACAGCAGTGACCCAAGCCACTGCAGTGACAATGCTGGGTTCTTAACCCACTCTGCCACAAGGGAGCTCCATGCTTTTAAGAATATTTTTCAGCAGAAAAGAAAAGAGGTTAGTTGGTAGTCTAGAGGCAGCTCTACCACTGGGTACCACTGAGGCAGAGGTTCAGATAGCTCTGTCAGGGCCCTTGTCTCTACATCTCAGCTTCGCTGTCCTCTCTCTTCTGTTAGGGTGTCCTTCTCAGCGAGGCTTTGTGGGCAGAGACGGCCACTCACAGCCCTAGGGTGACACTGGCCTTATCATTACTTTTATAAAAGGCTCAGGAGCCCCGGCTAGGACAGGCCACTCTTTTTTTTTGTCTTTTTTAGGGCCGCACTCGCAGCATGTGGAGGCTCCCAGGCTAGCAGTCCAGTCGGAGTTGTAGCTGCCAGTCCACACCACAGCCACAGCAATGCCATATCCGGGCCATGTCTGCTGTCTACACCACAGCTCACAGCAACATTGGATCCTTAATCCACTGAGCGAGGCCAGGGATCGAACCCGCAACCTCATGGTTCCTAGTTGGATTCATTTCCGCTGCACGGTGACGGGAACTCCCCAGGACAGGCCACTCTTAAATCCAAAATAAACAAAGTGCATTTGACGAAACGAAGCGAGTTCTCTTGGCCACTGCATCTGTCCCCAGCACATATGTCTACACATGTGCGGCTGAGCGCCCTCCCAACTCCCTGAATATTGCTCCCCAGACCCGCAGAAGCTCCTGTGGGTTGTAATGCTTTTAATGGGTGACATCTGTCTTTGTCGGTTTTTATTTCAGTGGAAGAATTAGGCTCGCCGTTAGCTTTAAGTGTCCCTTTCTGACGTCATTACACTGGTTTCTGAGTGGGGTCCTCGTGAATGTCTCTAAGGTTTGCCACCGCTCTGGCGTTCCCGCGCCCAGCTCTAATTTTTTTTTTTTTTTTTTTTCTTTTCCTGAAGGCAACATCTTCTGGCACTTCCCAAATCCAGAGAGCTTCCCCTTCCCTCAACTTAGAGCCACTTCTGTCTCCTTGTAGCCTTTGTTTTTTGTTTTCTTTTTGGTTTGGGGTTTTTTTTTGTTGTTTTTTTTTTGGGTCATTCTGAGACATAGGGAGTTCCCAGGCCAGGGATCAGATCTGAACCACAGTTGCAACCTAAGCTGAACCTGTAGCAATACCAGATTGTTAACCCACTGTGCTGGGCTGGGGATTGAACCTGTGTCCCAGCGCTCCCAAGACACCGCCAACCCTGTTGCACCACAGTGGGACCTCCTTCCCTGCAGGCTTTGAAGGTTACTGCATACAAGCGCACTTGTGCACACACGCACACAGATGTGCCTGTCCTGTTTATCCACTGTCATCAGTATGTGTAGTAATTGCTGGGATAGGGGGAAATGGTTTAGTTTTGAAATTAAAACTTGAAGATGCGAGTTGGCAAGATCCTGAGTATTTATTCGCCTCTATCCAAATCTGTATCCCAAATCTGTATCTGGCCTCCCTCTGTCTCTACTGCTTTGGTCTGATAAGCTTGTCAGTGCAAGTGCAGTGACGCGGGAGAGCTTTAGTAATTTTCTTCTGAGGCTCTACTTGATTACAGTGTGGGACTGGTGCTGTCCTGTTTTTCATTTCTTTCTCTTATTCTAGGCACTCGAAGAGGCCCAGAAAGCTATTCAGCAACTCTTTGGGAAAATCAAAGATATCAAGGATAAGGCAGAAAAATCAGAGCAAATGGTGAGTGGAGGTTTCTTCCTGACCCTTTTGTCCCAGAAGAGGAAATTGGCTTCTGGTCCAGTCATACCAGTTACTGGGCTTGTTCTTCCCCTTGCTGCCAACGGCGGCGCCCACATCTCCTGGGCCGGCCCTGTGAGCGCGTTCCCCATCCACATCCGCTCGGGGAGCTGCCTGACACTCAGTGACTCACCCCTCCTGCTGCCCTCCGTCTGCAGCCCTGTTTTTAAAGAGGGGGAGTTCACTTCCTCCCCTTTCCCCCAAATAGTCTCCTAGTCCTTTTGGATTCCTTTCTCTAGCATCACTTTTGTTTTTTTTTTTTTAGGGCGTAGGCCAGTGAACCTCCCTGTGGCATAGGGAGGTTCCCAGGCTAGGGGTCGAGTTAGAGCTGTAGCCGCCAGCCCACCCCATGGCCACAGCAGCGCTGGATCCAGGCCTTGTCTGCAACCTACACCACAGCTCACGGCAACGCCGGATGCTTAACCCACTGAGCAAGGGCAGGGATTGAACCTGCAACCTCATGGTTCCTAGTCGGATTCGTTAACCACTGCGCCACGACGGGAACTCCTTTAGCATTTGTTCACATCACGTATTTCTCAGTTAAAATGTATGTAACTTGGTATCACTTGAAACTGGATCCCATCGGGGAGGTGGGCTACATGCTGCCCGTGGTACATGCTGATGGCTTTGAGGAAGCTCTCTTTCTTTTTTTTTGTTTTTTGTTTTTTGTTTTTTGTCTTTTTGCTATTTCTTTGGGCCACTCCCTCAGCATATGGAGGTTCCCAGGCTAGGGGTCGAATCGGAGCTGTAGCCACCGGCCTACGCCAGAGCCACAGCAACGCGGGATCTGAGCCGCGTCTGCGACCTACACCACAGCTCACGGCAACGCCAGATCGTTAACCCACTGAGCAAGGGCAGGGACCGAACCCGCAACCTCATGGTTTCTAGTCGAATTTGTTAACCACTGCGCCACGACGGGAACTCCAGGAAGCTCTCTTTCTGCACAGAGCCCTCTGGTGACATGCTCAGAGGCCCCTGCTGCCCTCAGGGCCAGCATCACGTGCTTCTGCCCCTGGGAGGCTCTGTGAGGTGCCAGCACCTGGACCCTGATCTGATGACATCACATAATATCCCTGAATTCCTGTTCCTTCCACTGTAAATTAGAATAATAACTACCTCAAAGGGATGTTATAAGAATTAAATGTATAAAAAACACTGAGCTTAGTATTGAGCTGGTGTTAGTAGCTTGATGAATGAAAGCCTTTTTTTATTTTTTATTTTTTGCTTTATTTATTTTTTGTTTTTAGGGCCACACCCATGGCATATGGAGGTTCCAGGCGAGGGGTCAAATCGGAGCTGTAGCTGCTGGCTTACGCCACAACCACAGCAACGTGGGCTCTGAGCTGTGTCTGCGACTGACACCACAGCTCACGGCAATGCCAGATCCTTAACCCACTGGGCCACAAGGGAACTCCCAAATGAAAGCCATTGTTAATGTCATCCATCTCCCAGTTGTTCCGGTTACAAAAACTCCCAACCCTCATTGGCTTCTCTGTCTACATTTCATTATAATCCATGCGAGATCAAATCTGAGGTCATGCTCCCTTGGATCCTTCGGTTCTCTTCAGTGGCCGTCTGACGAGATGGGGCAGAGTGCAGAATGCGGGAAGCAGGGGCACAGGCTGGGCAGTTTGATGTCACTAGCGAACAGCATGGCCTCAAGTCAGGCCGCCTGCCTTCCCATCCAGCCCCTCCTCTCACTCCCCTCGGACTTTCAACCAAAGACTTCCCAGCTCCACCGCAGCTTCCACCCTTTGAAGTGGGGGTGATAGTCGTGCATATGTCATGGGGTTGCGGGGATTCCGGGCAATGGTGCCTGGCACGCAGGTTGGCACTGGCTCCGTCATCGTGTCCTAATCTTTAGCTTTTCCCACTCTGACTCCCAGGCAGGCAGTGTTAGGACTTCACTGCCAACCTAGGGTCAAAGGAAGAGAATTCTTTCATCAAAAGACAAAAACCTGGTATTTGTTCTTCATGGCAGAATTAAGTAGACTTTGAGAGGAGGTCGTATGTCATTCAGAGAGGGCTTTGGCTTTGGGGTCCTTTCTGCAGGGCTGCCCCACACTCAGCACCACCCCTGGTTGTCAGGGGACGCAGTCAGAGGTGACTTTTTTTTTGTCTTTTTGCCTTTACTAGGGCTGCTCCCGCGGTATATGGAGGTTCTCAGGCTAGGAGTCGAATCGGAGCTGTTGACGCCAGCCTACGCCAGAGCCACAGCAATGTGGGATCCAAGCCGCGTCTGCGACCTGCACCACAGCTCACAGCAACGCCGGATCCTTAACCCACTGAGCAAGGGCAGGGATCGAACCCGCAACCTCATGGTTCCTAGTCGGATTTGTTAACCACTGCGCCGTGACGGGAACTCCTCAGAGGTGACTTTTGCTAGCAGTTCCTGCTCATGCTTATCCTCATGGTTCCCATCTGCCAGTCTGGACTGTGGGTCTTCTTCCAGCCGAGGGCGGATGCAGTTACAGCTTGAGTAGACTGCTCCTCATGCCATCTGACGTTTTATTTGAAAGCAGTCGGCTTCCCAGATAGGCTTTGCCACAGGGAAGGGGAGGCAGGTGGAGAGAACGGTTGTTTGTGGAGTCTATCACTCCGCCGAGCGCCACGCCCTTTCTTTTTTGCAAACGAGCTGGCGTAGGTCTCCCAGCAGTCTCAGATGCGTCCTCATCATTATTTTTGTGATTGCCCTTTTTATTGACAAGGAAACTGAGTCTCTGCGAAGCTAAGCAGCTTGGTCTGGGACACGGAGTTGGGGAGGGGAAGAGCTGTCATTCAGCCCGAGAACCGTCTGCCGTGTGTGGTTCTGTCCTTGTTTGGCTGCCGAGGGGTAACAGTCAAGGTAAATGAACTACCCCGTTCTGTTTCGCGGACGGGTCTCATGTGACTGACTGTACCCCGTGCACGAGCTGCCGCTAAAGGTTTTGTTTGGGGAACGACAGGAAGTTCAGTTGAGTCTGGAGACGCGGGGGCAGTATGATGGGGAAGGGTGGGGGGCTGGGAGTAGAACACCAGTCAGCCCCCATGCAAAGCAAGGAGGGGCGGAGAGGGACAGATTCTTGAGATGAGGCAGAGGAGGACTATTCAGGATTGAGTGGCTGACTGATCGTGCAGGTGCAGACGAGTACAGATGACACTGACTTTTAACACAGTAGTTGAAGGCCCCGGTGTCAGCACTGCAGCCAAGGAGCCAGGAAGGGGCGCAGGGATTTTTTTGGTGGGAAAGGGAATTAATGACTTCAGTGTTGGCCAAACTCCTGTATTTAGTTTTTTATATCAAAACTTTCCCCAGATTCAGTTAAAAATGTGGTAGGTTCTTACCCCTGCCCCCACAATTTTTACAGTTTGGTGGCCTGAGGTTATAGAGAGAGCAGGCTTCATGGGGCGAGTCCCCGTGAAAGAGGCTTTGTCTGCTAAGATTCAGGTCAAGCCTGCAGGTGTTTGTAGGTGTGAAGCTGAACTGTGCAGGTCATGAACTTTTTATGACTTCATCCAGGATGATCAAATGCTAAAAAATCAGGTCACGTGACCTTAACTCACGACTTTTAATGGGAGATCTATGTTTCCAGTGCCCAGAGTGCTTGCACGT
Organism: Phacochoerus africanus; assembly: GCF_016906955.1. NCBI lineage: Eukaryota > Metazoa > Chordata > Mammalia > Artiodactyla > Suidae > Phacochoerus > Phacochoerus africanus. The sequence goes on from NC_062557.1 coordinate 46,807,749, forward strand.
GGTATCCAGGGCCCCCTCTTCCTTCCGGGCGTCAGAGACCCTGGGAAACTGCGTTGCTCCTCAGAAGGTCTCATGGTCAGCGTGGACTTGGGCCGCTTAGGGGCAGGGTCCGCCTAGGTGCTGGTGAAGCTGGAGAGCACCTCGGCCCTGAAGGTGCTTTTCCAATGACCGAAATAGACTTACATTCACAGCTACGGAGTTTCTTTCTCTTGAACCCCCTGGGTCAGCACCATCAGAATTTTATGGATACCTTCTAGAACCTGTGCCTCTCCTCTCTTAACATTGTGTGTTAAGCCTACATTGCAGGGGTTACATTTCAGTCCGCTGGAGATTTGAGAGAAAGGCTCTCTTTGCTGGAGACGGGGCAGCAAACCCTAGTTCCTTGATCGAGGACCTCTCAGTTATCCCTTTTGTACTGAACCGAGGAGCCCTGGTGCCCAAGGCCCCCTTCCCTGATCTTGTTCAGGAGGAGCTAACACCTGCCGGGCTCCTAGACACCTGTGCTCCGTACTGAGCTGCTATTTGGGTCGCTCCATTTGGGATGGAGCATAAATTTCATTTCATTCTCACAACCGAGGGTTGAGTAATCCAGGCTAAAGTCTGCGGAAGACGTGCCAAATTTAATTTAAACAGGCTGATTGGAAATAATTTTGAGTCATGTATTGGGAGAACACCTGTGTTTTCTCCAAGGACGGACCCGAGGTGTTTTCGTCCTAACTTCATTTGCGTTATTTTCTTGGGAGGCCACTTGTAGCAGATGGGTTTCTGTCTTTCTTACTCTTCCTCCTTTTTCTCCTGTGGTTTCTCCCTATTTAGGTGAAAGAAATCACCCGAGACATTAAGCAGTTGGATCACGCCAAACGCCACCTGACCACCTCCATCACGACGCTGAACCACCTGCACATGCTGGCAGGCGGCGTGGATTCCCTCGAGTAAGCGCATCAGCATCCCCTTGGGTCCAGGCAGGTGACTGTGTCAGAGAAACGGGCGCCGTAGGTTCATCTCCTTCTCAGCCAGGAGTGTCTCCGCGCCCTACCCCACCCCCCGAAGGTCGGCCTCAAGGATGTAGTCACCCCTTTGGCCTTGTACCCTCTGTCCTCGAGCCGTAGCAGACACCCGAGACGCTGAGGCCAGGGCCAGGTGAGGCTGAAGGGGACCTGCAAAGCCCCTAGAGAATGCCTCCTAGAACACGGGTCATTTGCAGGTGGTAGAGCTCTGCCTCGGAGCCCGGCGGCTGGGGCCGGGCCGTCATCGCCCCAGCCTCTGCCTCAGCGGGGCCGGGCCGTCATCACCCCAGCTCTTGGCCTCAGCGGTACCATCTTGCAGGTACTGTAGAGAAACAGAGCCTTGATTGAGCATTCGACCCACATTTTTTTTTTTTAAACCCATGTTTTTTCAAATACAGTAGCTTCCTATTTGGCTTGGAGAGGGATTCTAAGAAATGGCACATGAGAACAAGAGGAGTTAAAAATACAGAGCTGGTCGCTGACCACAGAGAAGCAGCCCGGCCTCCTTGACCAGCACGATCCAGACCTTCCTGTTCGCGTCCGTGGCATCTCTCGGGCTGGGATCCCCCCGACCCTCACCCCAGGGTCTTCTCATGTGTGGATAGAGAAAGGGCACCTTCACAGAAATGTAGATGCAGTGTCTGACGGCAAACGAGCAGGGACAGACTCCTTCCTGGTCTCTCCCACACGGTGCTTGAGCTTCAGCAAACCCGGGTCCATTCTTCAAGCCATGGTCAGAGGTCAGCAGGCTGGCGGGAGACGGAAAGGCCAGTGTCCTTGACCCTTTCTCCACTGCCCGGTGTTTTCCCCCAAACCAGCAGACCAGGCAGGGGTAGCACCATAACACTGTGGCTTAAACTTGATCCTGTCTTTTTATTTATTTATTTATTTATTTATTTATTGTCTTTTTGCTATTTCTTTGGGCCGCTCCCACAGCATATGGAGGTTCCCAGGCTAGTGGTCGAATCGGAACTGTAGCCGCCAGCCTATGCCAGAGCCACAGCAACGCGGGATCCGAGCCGTGTCTGCGACCTACACCACAGCTCACGGCAACGCCGGATCCTTAACCCACTGAGCAAGGGCAGGGACCGAACCCGCAACCTCATGGTTCCTAGTCGGATTCGTTAACCACTGTGCCACAACAGGAACTCCTGATCCTGTCTTTTTAGATGCCTCGTAAGGGAAGTCATAAATTATACATGTAATTAAAAAGCTCAACCCTGATGAAAACTCTAGATCTAATAGTTTGTTCCTTCCTTGCTGTGTGTAACTCTTGATTTTATCAGCTTCCTTTTATTTAAGCTTCATTAACCTTAGCAGGAGGGAAACTAAACATACCTGACACAGAGGTGCTAAACATTGGCTTAAGATCTACAGATTTGAATTAACATGGAAGTGCATATAAATGCTCTTTCTTGTATCCTGGGAAGATATGTGTGGTTTACTCAAATGCTATAACTGTCGAATAAGAGCATCCATACCCCTGTTGTCTATCAAAAGTCTGCTAATCCCATTATACCCAAGTCAAATCCCAAATCTGTAATCTGTAGTGTGACGCCATCACTCCCATCCTTGGGTACCTCCCATAGCCCAAGGTCGCTTGGATTTCTGTTTAGAACCAAGTTCAGCCTGCTTGGTGTTGCTTAGGTGTTAATTGTTGCTCTCCCATACTAACTGATGTCCCCTGAAGGATTTGGACCAGGTCTTATTTTTTTGCCTCCCAGTGCCAAGCACCATATACCTTCACTGCTCAGGAAATGCGTATCAAATTGAGTTGATGTCTGCTTTAGAGCCAGAGTAGGTCGTGCTGTAGAGTAAGTACTCAGCTTCCTGTTTCCTTGCAGAGCCATGACCAGGCGAAGGCAGTATGGAGAAGTTGCTAATCTTCTTCAGGGCGTCATGAATGTTCTGGAGCACTTCCACAGATACATGGGCATTCCACAGATCCGGCAGCTGTCTGAAAGGTAAGATGTCACTGGAGAAATGCTCTTTTAAGAAAAGAGGAGTGTTCGAGGCAGGGCTGAGGCCTGGACCCTGGCTTCGTCGCTCTTTTCACCAGACCCCAACACCTTGCTCTCTCGGCAGCCCCGGGCCCCCCTCCTCCTCCTGGGAGCCACTCCCTTCACATCCTTTGTCTTTTTTTTTTTTTTTCCATTTTTGGCCACCCCGTGCCACGTGGAGTTCTCGGACCAGAGGTCAGATCTGAGCCGCAGTTGCAGCCTAAGCCGCAGCTCAGATCCTTAACTCACTGTGCTGGGCCAAGGATCCAACCTGCATCTCAGAGCTCCAAAGACACCGCTGATCTCGTTGCACCACAGTGGGAACTCCATGTCCTTCATCTTTTGAAAAGCCATTTTAGGCAGGGCTTTCCCTCTTCACCCCTGTCCTACCAGAGTTTCTAGTCCACCCCTCCTCATCTTGCCTGGTTCTGGATTATTTTTTTGTTTTTGTTTTTGTTTTTTTGTCTTTTTGTCTTTTCTAGGGCCACTCCTGCAGCATATGGAGGTTCCCAGGCTAGGGGTCTAATCGGAGCTGTAGCTGCCAGCCTGCGCCACAGCCACAGCAACTCGGGGATCTGAGTCGCGTCTGCAACCTACACTACAGCTCATAGCAACGCCGGATCCTTAACCCACTGAGCGAGGCCAGGGATTGAACCTGCAACCTCATGGCTCCTAGCTGGATTCGCTAACCATGACGGCAACTCCTGGTTCTGGATTCTTGTTAAAATCTTTTGTTTCTGAGCTTCTGGGGCAGGAGGGGGAGGGGTCACCCCGTGTGACTTATCATGGAAATGCCAAAGCGCCCTTCAGGAATGTGGGAACAGAGCTTGGCGGAACACTCGGGAAATCACCACCCTTTCCCTCCTCCTTCCAGCCGCTTCACACGTAGAGCTGGCTGACCGCCATATCACACTGGGGCTGTGATGCAGCCAAGGGAGCAGACAAACGGGGCTCTGTGAGCTGCAGGGAGGAAGGGAGCTCGGCGAGAAGGCAGACTTGCTTTGGGTGGACGGGGCGGGGAGAAGCATCCCTCCCCTCACCCTCCTGATCGTCTGGACTCGATCCTTTTCTGCAGTTACTTGCTCGTCTCTTCACTTACCAAGTAGATATTTATCGCGCACTTTCTGTGTTCTAGGTCCCGTGCTGGGCTACTGAGGGTGCAGCGATAAGAGAGAGGTAGTGTGAGAGACTGATTGAAAGTTTCGTATAGGGTAGATATAACAAAACTGGTCTCGGCTGTGCAGGCAGAGGGTCTCAGAAGCGTAATTGATAGACTCAGCCTTCGGGGGCCCAAGGGGAAGGGTCACTTGAAGGATTCAGCTTTAATCTACTTTTTTTTTTTTTTTGGTCTTTTGTCTATTTAGGGCCGCACCTGTGGCATATGGAGGCTCCCAGGCTAGGGGTCCAATTGGAGCTACAGCTGCCAGCCTCTACCAGAGCCACAGCCACACAGGATCCGAGCCTTGTCTGCGACCTACGTACGCCACAGCTCACGGTAACGCCGAATCCTTAACCCACTGAGTGAGGCCAGGGATCAAACCCACAACCTCACGGTTATTAGTCGGGTTTGTTAACCACTGAGCCACTGCAGGAACTCCTTTAACCTCATCTTAAATGATTAGATAGGATCTTACCACCCAGACAAGGAGAAGGGAAAATAGAGAACATCCCAGTCCTTAGGGAGACGGTGGCGGGTGCAAGGCCGTGTCTCCATAGGCCGGGTCAGGTTTTATCCACCTGGCTGGGAATCTGTTCTTCAGTCTGTGGACGATGTAAGTTTTTAAACTGGGAGAAACATGATCTCATTTGCATTTTGCGAAAGTCTCATGGGTTCTAGGTACAGGAGCCTGGAGACTGGGGTACGTTCTGGATTAGAAAAGGTGGGGACCGTGACAGTGACCGCGAGGTCCAGGAGATGTGGGGAGGTGTCGGTTACCCGAGGGTGGGATGGGCACTGTGTTAGCAGCGTTGAGGCGGAACTGAAGGTTATTTATAAAAAGCACTGTAGGGACAAGAAGAGAATGCACTCTTTTAGGATTCTTGCCTTTTAACATTTTTCTCAAAGACGTGGTTTAATAAATTTAAAGGAACTTAGTGATCACTGCTGTAATGACACTGCCTTTAAAAAGAGAAAAAGGAGAGTTCCTGTTGTGGCTCAGTGGAGGCTGACTAGTATCCATGAGGACCCTGCTCAGTGGGTTAAGGATCCGGCGTTGCCGTGAGCTGTGGTGTAGGTCGCAGATGAGGCTCGGGTCCCGCGTTGCTGTGGCTCTGGCGTAGGCTGGTGGCTGCAGCTCTGATTAGACACTTAGCTTGGGAACCTCCATATGCCACAGGTGCCCTAAAAAGACCAAAAAAAGAAAAAAAAAAAGAGTAACATTCTGTTGATATAGTTTGGTGTCCCAGCCGTTCGTTATCGTGTAGGGTTGCTGCAAACACAGGAGGAATTACTTTTCTTTCAGTTCATTTCACAACTTTCTATTTGCAAAAATTTGCATTGATTAGTGGAAAATACATGCTATTAAGTAACGCAGAAAATAACAGAAAGGAAGAAACCTCTTGTTTTCAGTGCCTGACTGTAATTGTTTTTCAAGAGGCACTAAAAGTTTGAGGAAAGTCCAGACTTTCTTATTTTTAGCATCATTTCTGGTGAATTTTCCTTCCTTAAGTTTATATCGTGATGGTAGAACCATCTGGAAATGATAGAAATAGCTTGTTTGTTTGGGGGGAGGGGAGAAGGCAGGAGAGTTACACCCTGTGCACTACTTCGGTTTCTCGAACTTAACAGCCTGCCGTCTTCTGTAAACTGTGGAAGTTGCAGCGAAAGTTAGGTTCTGAAATCTTTGCCTGTACACTTGAAATATGAAGTCAAGGGACTTTGATTTGAATATAGCTGGTTCTTCAACTACCCTTCTGGAAAATGCTTCAAAGTTAGTGTAGTGTTGAAGGAAAGATTTTTTTTTTCCCCTTTAATGTCATCTTTACATTTCAAATCCTCCTGGCTTAAGAAGATCCACGAAAGCCAATGTGTCTAATGAGTCCGTGTCTCCCGAGGAAGAATGGAAGGTCTCGCTTTCTCCTGAAACCCAGGCAGCCATCGAACGGCGCCATGTTGTTCAGGGCTCTTTCTAACCACTTGTACGTGAGAGGTGCTTGGCAGGCTGCGAGGCATCACGGGGCGTCGTGATGTGATGAAAGAAACCCATGTGAAGAATGGAAAGGCCTGACCGTGACAGGTTCTTTCTGAGAGAACTTCAGTTTCAAAAGTGAGGATTTTGAAAGTGTAAGGGCTGTGCCTGATGATCTCGAAGCGTCCCACTGAGTCACTCTAAGATGCTGGGTTGAGATTCTTTATAGAGCCTGTCTGTCTGGAAATGGAGCAGCTGACTCATCTGACTGACTAACCCTTCTGTCCGGTACAGACTGTATTTTGGGAGGTCCTTTTATTGCAAACCGTTGAGGGTACTGTCTTTGAGACTGTCGTTCACATGGTTTGGGAAGCATCAGGGGTATTTTATCCATAAATGTCGAAGTGGTTTTCGTAGTTGGCTGTCCCTCTGAAATCTGATAGCACATTCAGGGAAGGGCGCCTTCGAACAACCCTTGGTCACGTGGCGTGAAGGACCCTAAAAGACAGTGGGTTGACCTTCATTTCCAGGCAGCACACTGTATTATTTTTCATTTCCTACGAGTGGTCAATGCTGAACTGTCAGTACCCAACCAGGCCGAGCCTCTTTGGGTGCCAGGAGGAATTTTAACTCCCCCTCTGTTAGTCGTAGATTGATTTGCGTAAGGGTAACTGGGCCATCTTGGAAGCTGAACTCAAATAGATGCTCTACTAACAGAATCTGTTCATCCATCTCTTTTTAGGGTCACACCTGCGGCATATGGAGATTCCCAGGCCAGGGGTCAGATCGGAGCTACAGCTGCTGACCTACACCACGGCCACAGCGACACGGAATCTGAGCCATTTCTGCGACCTACATCACAGCTCACGGCAACGCCGGAACCTTAACCCATGGATCGGACCTGAAACCTCATGGTTACTAATTGGATTCGTTTCTGCTGTGCCACAGCAGGAACTCCCAGGACTTACTTTTCACTGTTACAAGAGGAAAGAGTAGAAAGGAATGAGGCTGAAAGTGTGTTCTTTTAAGCATGTTGACGTTTTTCTAGGATCTTGCTTAAACAGCTGGTGGTAAAGACTGCTATTCATATCTTACCCTGAAAGTGCACGGCTCATGGCTTGGGTTTCTCGATACCATCAGTAATGTCAGTAAGGGAAGTGGTTGCTCTTTCATCTGAGTCACTGGTAGACACTTCAGAAACTATGCTTGGAAAGATGTGCAAAAGCTTATTGTTCTGCTCCAGCATTAATTATTCATCCCACTTGCAGTCACCTGCAAGGATGGATGCTGTTGCCAGCTAGCACTGTACGGTGGGTGTTGTGAAAGAATCAGGACTGGGGAGGATACTGAAAGGCCTCCATCCTCACCCTTTTATTTCAAAACTCTTGTTAGTTGTGACCCACAAAGGGGAAGTGACTTATTTAGGATTACATGTAGCTCATTAGGGGCACAGCTATGACTAGGCTGTCTGAAAGGGTGGCCTTGGAAATGGATTGAAAAAGAGGCCAAGGGGCTCTGTCAGTCACAGTGTTGGTGCTTCACCCTCTCTTCTGCACCTCTCATGGGCTCTGTCTTTTCAGGCGCCCGATTTCAGATCTGGTTAAGAATACGGAGTTAGGGGATTGTCGGGTGGGGAGGGTGACAGGCAGGGCTGGAAGCATCCGATCCCTGAGATGCTTTGGAGCCCTGAGAATAAGACTGTGACTGTCCCTGGGTAGGGGGACGGGGGCAGAGCTTTCCATCCAGGAATTATCCTGTGGCTTAGGAGAGAGTGAACCAGGATCCCTGTGTCCTGCCAAGACCAAAGGAGGAACAGAGGGGCCTGAGGCTCTGGAAGCTCTGTCTTGTGACCTGGCATCAGGGGAGACTGTCTGCCTGGCCCGATCTGTGGAGTCATAAGACCGCGAAGGTCCAGTTTTACAAAAGCATGTTCTCGTCTCTCCCAGTAGAGCTCCTGCTCCAGGCTTCTTTCCCCTGCTCCATTGGGCAGTGCTAGACAACGGGTGGCCCTGATTCTGCTCCAGTGGTGGTTATAATGCTGTCCTTTCTAGCCCCCTTGCAAAATGACTAAAGGGGCTGCAAACCCACCTGTAAGAGTGGCTTTAAACATTTTGAAGATAGTGGAAGAACCCTGGAAAGTATTGGGAGTAAGACATAATTATAACTATGCCACAGAAAAAAACAGACTGTTTTGGGTCCTGCCTATCCCCTCATTAAAGGAAAAAAAAAAAAAAAACAACGCTGTAGGTTGCCAAGCACTGCCTGGCTGCCTGGTAGCCAAAGAAATTGTGGTTTTGAGCTGTTCACTGCTTCTAGAAACTTCAAAAAAGTTAATTCCAAAGTAACAGGGTGGAGACCAAAAAAGGAAGAACACCATTTTATGGTGCTTTTAGCAAAGATAAAATATTGGCGGCCGGCCCAGGGCAGTCCAGCTCTGAGGATGGCAGGCGGAGGACGAGCACAGGGGGCACCGACCCACGGCTCCCGGCCCCTACCGGCAGCTTCTCCTTCCTCCTCTTTCCTTTAAGCTGACAGGTGTTTCTTGAGTTCCTCGTTTCCATACAAACCACTGTGGTCAATACTGACCTTGCTTTCGAACTCATTTTCAGTGTAACTCAGTTTTCATCATTATCTTCTGGGCGAAATTAAATCTTCATTCAAGGGCCTTCACTCTCAATTACAAGTTTACTTTATCATTTGACTCTTTTTACTTGAAGAAATATTCTTTTGTGTGTGTGGGTTTTTTTTGACAGGCGGGGCGGGGCATGCCCGTGGCATGTGAAAGTTCGTGGGTCAGGGTTTGAACTTGCACCACAGCAGCAGTCTGAGGCAGAGCAGTGACAGCATCAGAGCCTTAACCCTCTAGGCCAACTAGGGAACTGCTAGAAAACGTTCTTTTTGTGCATTTTTTAAAACTTAGGATTCTGATGTTGGTTTCTGGGTTGAATAAAGAGCAGTTCTGAAAGATGCTGGAGCCCTCCTTCCATCCTGTCCTCCGAGGAGCAGGAGGGTAGTGGTACCAGTACCCTGCAATGGATTTATGTTTGCCTTGGGCATTATTATGTAGCATTTCCCTGCAGCATAACCCCTCTGATGACATGACAGGTAAGGGGTGGCCTGGAAGAACTTGGGATGTAGAAAATCCACACCTGGTAAATCTGATGCCTGGGTCCTGGTCGTAAACCGACTGCTAAGGTGTGTGACCTCTGTTAACTAGCCGCCCCTGCCCTCCTCCTGGATAATCCCTAAAGACTCCCGGCAGTTCTGACCCCTCCGGATCTTTGCATAATTACTTAACGGAGATTTGAAAATTCCTCCGGGCAATGATGTGGTGTTCTCTTTTCCCTTCAGAGTGAAGGCCGCCCAGACTGAGTTAGGACAGCAAATCCTGGCCGATTTTGAAGAAGCATTTCCTTCCCAGGGTACCAAGGTATTGTTTGGCATTTTCCCTTCCTCTTTAAATGTCATCACCATTCTTGCCTGACACACAGCTCGCTACAGGTGCTCTCCATGTACCATCCCAGAGGCCTTTGCTGGCAGCCGTAAGGTCCGTCTGCCAGAGTTCAGAGTAACGAGACCATCCTTGATGTTAAACGTCCCAGAGCCATGTTGATCTCCTCTGTGTCCTCTCAGCATCAGAAAGCAAAGGTTTGCTTTGGTTTAGTTTAATGTGTGTCAAACCGAATACCTTTTTTTTTTTTTGAAGACCACACCTGCAGCATATGGAGGTTCCTAGGCTAGGGGTTGAATCCAGTTGCAGCTGCCAGCCTACACCACAGTCACAGCAACACTAGATCCTTAACCCCCTGAGCAAGGCCAGGGATCGAACCCTGGTCCTCACGGATACTAGTCGGGTTCATTGACCGCTGAGCCACAACGGGAACTCCCTGTCAAATCTAATATCTTGTCTGCCTGGTAAATTTCTATCTTCTCATGGCCATATTTAAAAAAAACCATGTTCTTTCAAGCCGCAGTGTTTTTAGCATAGTTACATAACTTTTTGGTTTCAGTTTGGTGAAGAGACAACTGGGAGGAGCGTCCCCAGGCTTATGTAACTCTGAGAGGGACACAGGAGGCTCGCTTCTAATGATCAGAATCCTGATCTTTGGAAGTAATCCCCTCAGCTCTCACTGGGAGCAGAGCTCTTATTGTTGTGTCTGCAAAACCCACAGTATTTCGCTTCCAGCTCTTGGTTACATTGCTCGTCCGTGTAGCACACTTTCCCTTCCTTGGCCATCATCGTGCTGGGGTAACTGCTTTTAGCTCCATCCTTCAAATTGTAGCAGACATAATCTTAATGCTTTGCATGTGTCTGGGAGAGAAGAAACTTCAGAAGGATTTTTTCCCCTCTCTCATTTGAGCTCTTTTGGGAGAGAGAGCTGTGCAGCGCAGAAATGAGCCGAAGCCCACACCGGAAGCACCATTTGGTGGGTGGATCTGGGGGTATATGTCCATTTACCGAGCCAAGGGCGCTTCTGGGACCTGCTCTGTGATTCAATAACTGGAAATATCTTTGTTGCTTTTCTTTGCGCCTCATAAAAGAAACTTGGGAAGTAGGTGGGGTAGCTGCCCCAGCTTTGTAGATTACTTGCTATAGGAAACCTGCCCTTGATTTTAGTGTCTGCGTACATTCTGGCTGTCTTCTAGCAATCAGGTGTGTTTTTTGTTTGTTTGTTTGTTTTAGGGCCACACCTGCGGCATATGGAAGTTCCCAGGCTAGGGGTCTAATCAGAGCTGTAGCTGCCAGCCTACACCACAGCCACAGCAACGCCAGATCCGAGCTGCATCCTCTACCTACGCCACAGCTCATGGCAACACCGGATCCTTAACCCACTGAGCAAGGCCAGAGATCAAACCCGCAACCTCATGGTTCCTAGTCAGGTTTGTTTCCGCTGCGCCATGACAGGAACTCTGCAATCAGATGTTTTATGTGCAGTGTTCCTTTGTGGACTTCATCTTCCTTACTCTTCCAGGGAGTTCATATTGGAAAGCCCTTCTGTAGAAGGATACTCACAAATTATAGTCATTGTGGAATTCCCTGATGGCCTAGTGGTTAAGGATTCAGCATCGTGACTGCTGTGGCTCAGGTTCAATCCTTGGCCTAGGAACTTCCACATGCCACTAAAATAAATTAATTAAAATAAAATTTTTTCAAAATTATAGGCACTAGCCACTTCTTAGTCCAGGGTCTGCTTTACTGTACCTCACTGTCCACCCTGGTTTTAGGAGGTTTCAGAGACATGGATGAAGCCCACTTTTATCATTTAGGAAAAACTAACGTTGACCTACTTTTTATCTTTTTCTTGGACCCCATGAGGCAGGTAAGGTTAAAAATTTTTCTTTAACATCTTGCTTCCCTTTTCTCTGACTGGGTGACTTAATGGTTTTTTGTTTTTGTTTTTTGTTTTTTTGTCTTTTTAGGGCCGCACCCACAGCACATGGAGGTTCCCAGGCTAGGGGTATAATTGGAGCTGTAGCCACCAGCCTACGCCAGAGCCACAGCAACGCGGGATCCGAGCCACGTCTGCGACCTACACCACAGCTCACAGCAACACCAGCTCCTTAACCCACTGAGCGAGATCAGGGATCGAACCCGCAACCTCATGGTTCCTAGTCGGATTCGTTAACCACTGAGCCGAAATGGGAACTCCTCTTAAGTCCTTTTTAAACAAATCTGAGTACACGAGCCCATAGGTTTTGGTTTCTGTGACTTCTCTGTCAGATCAGATGTTTTCATCCAGAGGCAAGACTTGAGCCGTCCGAGTGCTCAGCAGATGACAGAACAGCCACTCAGCACAGAGCGAGTCTGCATTCTAACAGTTTAGCTCTCGGGCACTAAGTAATACTCCGTAGGAAACTCATGAACTTCAGTTGAGATGGATAAACTGGACAGAACTGACCAAAAAAAGGTCATAAAGATTTGGAAGATCCTTAATCATCACCTAGTTAAAGTCCATTACTTTTTTTTTCATTTATTTTTCAGATGGGTTTCAATAACTGTGCCAAAGCTGCATGGCTCTTCAGCCAAGCCAAGAGTAGATGCCAGGTGTTTTTCTTACTCTGGTCCACTCAGCCAGCCTTGTCCATTCAGCGAGTTACTGTAAAGAAAGGTTCAGCGAAACTGAATTGCTTTTAGTGACAGCAGAGGCCTTCCCATCATGACGTATCCTACAGCCCTTGAGAGTCTGCTACTGTTTTTTTCAGGTCGGGGGCCAGTATAGTACTATTTTACCTTTGGCTGCCTGTCTGCATGGTTTGGAATCTATTTAGGTTTTAAATACCACCACACTTCTTGGCACAAATATGGTACCTTAAGAAGAGGAATCCAAGGCTGGACTCAGGGGAAAGTGGCATGTGTGGGATGAGACTGGTATCATTCTGATTTTTAGGGCTCTTCAGCAAGGTGATTTCAGTTGCGCTCAGAAAGCAGAATTTCCTCCCATCATCGCTGGCCCTGTTTCCAAAATGTCTCGTTGCTGATTCACAGAGTAGCTTTTATATTGGCTCCTGCAGACGAGCGTAATGATTCTTTCATCGAGGAACGAGTAACTAAACTCTCCATCCCCAGCACAAGAATGAGTGTCAGGGGAGTGGAAGTAGCAATAACATCATGAGTGGGACAAGAAGCAGCAGCTGTCAGAGGCCAGAAGATTTAAGGGACATTTCTGGCTTCTGAACCCATGTATGTGTGTTTGTTTTGCCAGAGGCCGGGAGGACCGAGCAATGTCCTGAGAGATGCGTGTCTGGTTGCTAATATTTTGGACCCCAGAATCAAACAGGAAATCATCAAAAAGTTTATTAAACAGCATCTGTCAGAGTACCTAGTACTTTTTCAAGAAAACCAGGATGTAAGTATTGACCAAATGAAATCAGTTGCTACCTTTGAATTTTATTGAAAATTGAACTCTCTCAAGTCTATGATTTATACTTTATTAGCACCACAGTCTTAAAATGTTGATTGTTGCACCATGAATCCTAAGGGCTGACTGTACAGCTCAGTGATTCTTAACCATTTTGGAGTCACTGACCCTTTGGAGACATTAATGAGAGCTACAGATCTTCTCCTAAAAAGGCACCTATGCATCAGACTTTGAAGACAGTTTCAGGAAATTTGTAGACCCCTGAAGCCCAGTCATAGACCTCACGTTAAGAGCCTCTGGATCAAGTGAAAAAGTAGCCTGGATTCTTTAAAACCCTGAGAAGTACATTGGTTATGTCTTCCTTGGTTGTGTGTTTTTGTTTATTTCCTTCAACTGATACTGCTTGTTAGCTCTGAAGTGGATTTTGTTTCCCTGCCTCCCAAGGTTGCCTGGCTGGACAAAATTGACAGACGCTATGCCTGGATCAAACGCCAGCTCGTGGACTATGAGGAGAAGTACGGCCGGATGTTTCCGCGAGAGTGGTACATGGCTGAGAGGATCGCGGTGGAATTTTGCCACATCACAAGGTAGATGCCAGCGATGCACGGGTGTTGATTGAAATCCATGGAAACCAGTCGTCCAGTCTCTATGGGTTCTGGGTTTTCTTGTGGATTTGGTACCTCTCCCGTCTTGTTTGTTTATTTGTTTGTTTAAAAGTCATCATTCATGAGAACGGCTTTCCCTGTGCTGGATTACCTCCCCTCAGAAGACTCCTTTTGTGTCGAAAGTCAGATTTTATATACCCCAGACCGACTCCCAAACTCCAGCTGCAGCTGTGTGCCACCTTCTGCAGCTTCAGAGTTCCAGCCCTAGGACAGAGAGCATTACGTGAAGGGAGGCAAAATGGAAACGGGTCCATGAGCGCCCTGGGCCAGTAGCCTAGAGCCAGAGCGCTTGTCTGTGTGTTGGTTTTGCCTTAAGAGTGGTACACAGGCAGCAGTCTGTTCTTACCTTTGCTCTAGGACTTTGTTTTAGCCTCGCCCTTGCCTTGAACAGCCTGCCTTCTTAACCAACTGAAAGCTCATCAGCCAGCTTTCCCTGTAGTGATTCATTGCCCCCCATTTTCCCATGTGTCTGTATCTCGTATGTCAGTGTGTAGTGAGTATGTATATCCATCATCGTTTTGCTGTTTTGACTTGCCAGGTAGATGGTTCCAGAGGGACAGGGGAGGTGTCTATTTCAGTGACATAGGAGACTCTCAGGAAACAGTTGTTGAGCAAATTTCCCACCCCTAGTACAGTGATGGGAAATTTGGATAGTTAATAATATTGGCATCCGAGTGTTCTGAGCATTTTAAAGACCTTCTCTCATTCATCCTGTCTTCAGCTTCCATAAGTGTAGCCCAGGGCCGGGTAGTCCCTTTATGTCAAAGAATTAAAGCCCAAGAAGCATAGATCAGTGTATCCATGACAAAACTAAAGTCAGAGGCATATTTTTTTTTTTTGTCTTTTTCTAGGGCTGCTCCCACGGCATATGGAGGTTCCCAGGCTAGGGGTCTAATTGGAGCTGTAGCCACCGGCCTACGCCAGAGCCACAGCAACACAGGATCCAAGCCGTGTCTGCAACCTACACCACAGCTCACGGCAGCGTTGGATCCTTAACCCAGTGAGCAAGGCCAGGGATCAAACCCGCAACCTCATCGCTCTTAGTCGGATTTGTTAACCACTGAGCCACGATGGGAACTCCTGAGGCAAATTTTTATTCTTTCCTTGTAGTTACACTAAAACAGTGGTGGTAACTAGGTTTTATTAGTTACACAGTCTCTTCTAGTAGTGCACAGTTACATTAACTCCAAGTTAATTTTTTAGAAAGAGTCCCATATCTGAGCAAAACTCAGTTACTTTAGAATTCATGATAGTCATCTGTCTTTTTTTTTTTTCCTATGGCTGCACCCACAGCATGTAGAAGTTCCTGGGCCAGGGATTGAATCCAAGCCACAGCTGTGAACTAGGCCCCATCTATGGCAACACCAGATCCTTTAACCCACTGTGTTGGGCCAGGGGTCGAACCCACACCTCCACAGCTACCCAAGCCGCTGCAGTCAGGTTCTTAACCCACTGCACCACAGTGGGAACTCCAGTAGTCACCTGTTTTAAAAATCATAGAATACACAGAAATTCCCTGGTGGCCCAGCTGGTTAAGAATCTGGCATTGTCACTGCTGTGGCTTGGGGTTGCTGCTGTGAAATGGCTTTGACCTCTGGCCTGGGAGCTTCTGAATGCCGAAGGTGCAGCCAAAGAAAATAAAATTATAGAGTTTAGTCAAGTTGTATGCTTTAAAATTGGTGGGAATTTCTTAAGGGCTGTTGGCTCTTGGTTTTTTTTTGAAGTAGGCTTTATTCTTTAAGAGCAGTTTTCTGTTCATAGCAAAATTGAGAGGAAGATATGCAGAAATTTCCCATATACCCTCTGCCCCCTGACACACAGCCTCCCCCACTATCAGCATCCCCGACGAGAGTGTACATATGTTGCGCTCCATGAACCTGCACTGGCACATCGTTATCATCCAGGGTCCGAAATTTGCTTTAGGGTTCACCCTTGGTGTCAGACATTCTATGTGGTGGGTTTTTTTCAGAAACACATTTGCTACCATGGATTTAGATAACCTTTTATACTGATTCAAAGTCAGTTGCTCTTGTCACTTTCTAAGTCCTGATTAGCAAAGAAAGAGTGAATTCCTTGAGAAATTGATCATTCTCTTTAGCCTACAGTTCAGTGACTTGCAAAATTAATTTTCTGTGAAAAATGAAGTCCGCAGCAGACTGAGAGTGTACCAAAGCCAACAGATCTTTGTGTCAGCTCCTGCGAGTGTTGCTGCCAAGCTTTCATTGTTTGAATTTTGGCTAAAATCCTGCAGCTACCTAATTCTCAGTAAATTCAGAGGCTGTTTGATTTTTGTCATTTATTTGTGTGGGAAGATGATCCTAGCTCAGTGCTTACTAAGGGTTCCTGTGTCACTTGCAACTTACATTCTGAGATGGAGCACTTGAGTGCTTTTTTTTTTTAATTGGTGGATAATTTCACCTTAAAGTTCTTTTTTTTTTTTTTTGCCATTTCTTGGGCCACTCCCTCGGCACATGGAGGTTCCCAGGCTAGGGGTCGAATCGGAGCTGTAGACGACCCCCCACGCCAGAGCCACAGCAACGTGGGATCCGGGCCGCGTCTGCAACCTACACCACAGCTCACGGCAACGCCGGATCGTTAACCCACTGAGCAAGGCCAGGGATCGAACCTGCAACCTCATGGGTTCCTAGTCAGATTCGTTAACCACTGAGCCACGACGGGAACTCATTAAAGTTCTTATTTAGAGTGTTTTTATTCTCCAAGCATTAAACTTAGTTGACTATAGACCTCAGGTTTTGAAATGACCACATACTTTTTGTTTTTTGGGGGTTTTTTGGTTTTTTTTAGTATACGCTAAGGCCACTTTCTTTGTCTTGTCTCACATGATATGTTTGTTCAATAACGTTCTTATTTCTTTGATTTGAAGGACGGAACTTGCCAAGATCATGCGTACTCGAGCAAAGGAAATTGAAGTGAAATTGCTTCTTTTTGCTATTCAGAGAACAACGAACTTTGAGGGCTTTCTTGCAAAACGCTTCTCTGGGTGCACCCTGACCGATGGCACTCTGGTAAGACTGTCCTAAGAGGAGCTGGCCAAGAAATGAGTGGCTGGGGCCGGCGGGTGGGTGGGCTTCATTTCAGAAATTTTTCACGGTGTGGTGGTTCCGTCCATGGGCTCAAGTGCTTCATTCCCCATCCCAGGGATTTCAGTAACTTCATGCCAGTAGTCACACCAAGCCCTCTGTGGCTTTATTGTTGGTCTGTTAGGCAGTGCTTCATGTTTTTAGAACAGCCTGTCATCGTTTTATCGAAGGGTTGGCCCTATTTTGCAGACTAGTAATTTTGCGAGTCACAGAGGCTGCACGTATTCAGTCAGAGATACCTTATAACGTGATCACCTCTTGGGTGTTCCAGTTAGGATGTGTTTAGAGGAAGATGTACCAAGAAAGAGGAGAATTGCAGCCTTAAAAGCAGAAAACGGCGATTTCTGTAATGTCCATCGTTGAAGAGTGGTTAAATAAAATATGCGTGTTTGTCCTGTGGAGTAGGTCTAGCAGTTTGGAAGTGGTGGTATGGGAGAAAGATCTTGATGTGCTGTCACAGAAAGAAAACCTCTCAGGGCTGTTAGGTGCAAAATGTAAGCTGCGGCCCAGTGTAGATGCTATAATTCTGTTGGTGTAAGAAGCATGTTTATGGATGTAAATCTCTAAGAGGAAGGTCTGGAAATGTTAACATTGGATGTCTCTGGGGAGGGGAGTTGGAGTGAGAATAGGTAGAGGCAGAATTTTTTTTGTTCATTTTACTCTACTCTTTTGTTTGAATTATTCTTCCTTTTGGTGGCGTGCTTGTGACATGTGGAAGTTCCTGGACCAGGGATAGAACCCGCACCACAGCAGTGACCCAAGCCACTGCAGTGATGCTACCGGATCCTTAACCCACTGTGCCACAAGGGAACTCCTAAATTTTTCTTATACAAACACATACTTTTTAAAAAATTTTTGAGTTCCCATCGTGGCTCAGTGGTTAACGAATCCAACTAGGAACCATGAGGTTGCGGTTTCATCCCTGGCCTTGCTCAGTGGGTTAAGGATCCGACGTTGCAGACGGATGTAGGTTGCAGATGTGGCTCGGATCCCTCGTTGCTGTGGCTCTGATGTAGGCCAGCGGCTACAGCTCCGATTCGACCCCTAGCCTGGGAACCTCCATATGCCGCGGGAGTGGCCCCAGAAATGACAAAAAGACCAAAAAAAATTTTTTTTTATTGAAATATAGTTGGATTTACAAGGCTGTGTTAGTTTCAGGTATACAGCAAAGTGATTCAGTCATACACACATATGTATTCTTTTTTTACATTCTCTTACATTATAGGTTATTTTATGATATTGTATATAGTTTGCTGTGCTCTGTAGTAGCCCTTGTTGGTTGTTTCTTTTATATATAGAAGCATGTGTATTTTAATCCCAATCCCCTAATTTATCCTTTTCCTTTCCTCCCCTTTGGTAACCATAAATTTGTTTTCTATGTCTGTGAGTCTGTTTCTGTTTTATAAATAAATTTCATTTGCATTCTTTTTTTTAGATTCCGCATATAACTGATATATGATGTTTTGTCTTTCTCTGGCTTAGTATGATGATTCTAGGTCTATCCATGTTGCTGCAGATGGCATTATTTCATTTGTTTTTAATGGCTGGTTAATATTCTGTTTTGTATCTATATCTTCTTTATCCATGCGTCTGTCAGTGAACACTTAGGTTGCTTCCATATCTTGGCTATTGTGGTAGTGCTGCTGTGAACACTGGAGTGCTTGTATCTTTTTGAATTGTGTTTTTCTTCAGATACATGCCCAGGCGTGGGATTGCAGGATCATGTGGCAACTCCATTTTTAGGTTTTTAGGAAACCTCCATGCTGTTCTCCATAGTGGCTCTACCAATTTACATTCCTACCACCAATGTAGGAGGGTCATTTACATACTTTTTAGTAAACATTTTTTTTGCGTTCACTTACTTTATTTTTCAATTTTCTTTTTCTTTTTTTTTTTTTTTTGGTCACACCCACACTATGTGGAGGTTCCCAGGCCAGGCATCAAACCTGTGCCACAGCAGGTACCCAGATGGCTTCAGTGACAACACCAGATCTTAACCTGCTGCACCACAAGGGAACGTCTCCTTTTCTTTTTTTTAAATTGAAGTATAGTTGATTTATAGTGTTGGGTTAGCTTCAGGTGTACAGCTGAGTGATTCAGCTATATAGATACACACACATATATTCTTTGTCAGATTTTTTTCCTTTATAGGTTGTTACAAGATACTGAGTATGGTTCCCTGTGCTGCACAGGAGGACCTTGCTGTCTCTCTGCTTTATATGTAGTAGTGTGTATCTGTTCATCTCATCCTCCTAATTTCTCTCTCTCCCTGCTCTTCCCCCTTTGCTAACCTGAAATTTGTTTTCTGTGTCCGTGAGTCTAACCTCTTTTCTTCTAACCCCCTCTGCTGTGGAGTCGCACACAATAAGAGCTAACAGTTTTGAACCTCCACTGTGTGTCTCTCACTGTGCCGGGTGCATTTGCCTGCAGCCCATCACTTTGCTTCATCAGCTGTAGGAAGTACTCATTTGAAACCTGCCGGAGGCCACCCAGCTAATACGCCCTCGTAGAAAAACTGAGCTACTGGGAATGAAGCAGAGGAAGGGCAGAGCCTGGGCCTGGCGTTCTGCCCTCACCACTGCTACCTTCCCTAGCCCCCCCCCCCCTTCCAGTCCTAGAGACTTCTGTGGAATCCCCTCTTTGTCCCACCCAAGACCTGCCCCAGAGTGGGCGCCAGGAGCTGGTCCCTCAGGGCAGTGGGCTGAAGCGCCGTGGCCATAGCCCTCAGTTTTAAGGCAAGGCCATAAAGCCTTGTCTACTCAGGGCCACTTGTGACCTTACTGAAATCAGATGCAGACGACCGCAAAGCACTTTTCCCACACTTAACACCTAAAAATATATACATCACATTTATAGACACACCCCTGCTTGTTAACTCCATGTTCAAAATTGATTTCTTTTTATTAACAAGGAAAAAAACAGTCCACGAGATAGATGAAAATGCCCTTAAATAAAATGCACATCATAAAAGGAAACAGGTCACAGAAATGCCATTGAGAGGAGCTTGCGTCTCTCCCGAGAAGGATTTGGTTGATTTTCTCACGCCGGCGCCCCTCTCTGCCCCACCCGAGCCATGCTTTTGGCCTGACTTCAAGCGGAGACGAGTGTGGTGCTGGGTTCAGCGCTGCAGATCGGCCTGGGGACAGGGAGGTTTGAGCATTGAGCGCAGGCCCCGGCTGGCAGTGCTTGCCCACCCTGAGCTCCCGTGGCTTTCTGCTGGGCAGTGCACGTGGACGGGCTCTGTGAGCCAGTAACCCTGCTAGCTGTTCGGGAGATTGTGCTTGAGTGACGTTCATGCCAGTTGCCTGTTTTGAGCCATTCTTCCCCACCTTTGACTGGAACTTGCTCCCTAGAGATTTGGGTTTTCCATTTACACCCAGGGTCACAGAAATAAATGGCCGGCCCTATCGTACCTGGTGACGAGGATAGCCTTGGGGCTGTCCTGGCACATGTCACATGTCCCTTGTGCTAGGAAACACCCCAAAGTCCAAAAGAACTGGAGTTGGGTGGGCTGGGAAAGCTCCCTCTTGACAAGATGAGGCTACTGTGTAGAGTCACCACACAGAGACCATGAAAAACCGGCAGGAGTGGAATCTAAGTTTGCAAAGATGTTTTTTTTGTAGAAAACTGGCATGGGACTGCCAGAGTGGCAGTTGGTCACCTGTTAACCAGCATCTGTCTCCTTGGGCAGAGGGCTGGCAGTGCCTGTGTCCAGGGCAGCCTGGCCTCTCTCGGCGCTCCTTCGCTGCCAGGGCCAGGCGCCTGGACTGCAGCCTTCCGTCTGCAGGAGATGCTGTACCCTGCGGTGTCACCCAAGGTCCCCAGGAACACCTGCACCTTTCCCACCAGGCCCTTCTTTTTGGAGATTTTCTGGTACAATCGACTCACCCATACCTCCTCCACATGTCCTGCTGTCGCTTGCCTCTCCCGTCAGGTTCGCAGCCTTTCCTATTGCAGAGCCTTGGCCAGATAGTCCTGCTGAGCCCTGAGCTTTTATTCACCCGTCCAGTCCGTCGTCAGCGGTCTTCTGCGCTGACCTCTCCCAGTCCCTCCACGTCTTGCAGTCAGACTCCTCCCCCGGCCTGTTCTTCACCCCAGTTAACATGACCCAGCAGCCGCCCTGAATCCCAAGCCCTGACCAAGGCTGCTTCATCGCCTTCAGAGATCTTCCCTTGAAGAGTAGCTTCTGGAAAGGCCACAGAACTCCCCGAGCCTTTTCCAAAAGGCAGGCCCGGTCCTGGAGAGTCGGTTCGCCGAAGCCCTGCCGTGGGGGTGGTGGGGGGGGTGCGACAGTCGAGCTCTCGCTGTCAGTGATGTTCGGTCTGAAGCTGCTCCTGCCAGCACCTTGCTGGGGCCAAGTGGGGCCCCAACCCTCGCCAGTAGCTGTAAGCCTCAGGGTCGGGGACCCTCGTGGGTTAGTTGTGACCACTGACCGTGCTCCCAGTAGACAGTGCTGGGAGGAGGCTGGTGGGGCTGGGCCAGAAGCTCTGCCTGGCCTGACCCCCAGTCCAGCTGCTGGACCCCCCACCCAAAGACTGGCTGCTCCTTGTCCTCCACACTCCTTCCTGTCCTGCCTTGATCTCGGGATAGGCTTTTTAGAAAATCTTTGGTGGTCACTCTCTTGTTTCAGGGCATCAGAACCACAGAACGAATCAGAATATGTCGTAATACCCTTTAACGTGTGCCAAAGTTCATAGAAGGCAAATGCCTTAGAAAACTATAGGGCAGATGTGAAGTCAGTCAAGGAACCAGGTAGACCTGAGACTGTCCCAGGCCTACCCTCAGGTCCTTTTAAGCTCCTGGGTGACTGATTGACCGTCAAACAAGGGTGAGCTTGAGAGGGGACAGGCTCACCTAGGAAGCTCTCCTTAACTGACCATCGGATGCCGCATCTTTGGTGCTTTTTGACAGATGCAGTTTTACGTCTGGTAGGAAGAGAGACTGAAAGAACCTTCAGAACAGGCCTTGTTTTGTTTGTACTCTACCCACCCCAGCAAGTTTGTGCCGTCTTGTACTGTAACTGTTGCTGGAAGAAGGGAGCTGTCA
The DNA here is from genome assembly GCF_016906955.1 of Phacochoerus africanus. Taxonomy (NCBI): domain Eukaryota; kingdom Metazoa; phylum Chordata; class Mammalia; order Artiodactyla; family Suidae; genus Phacochoerus; species Phacochoerus africanus. The sequence continues at coordinate 46,829,556 of NC_062557.1, forward strand.
AGGCTTCTCGCTAGTTGCCTAAACTCCTGACCCTTTATGAGGGATTTAAAATAGTCTGTAAATTAAAATGCCTTGATGTTAAAGTAAGTGTCTCGATATGATTTAACTGTACCCACATTTAACTGCATTATTAGGGACTCAATAATTAGAGTTAAGGGTAAACATATGATATTCAGCCTCTATGGAAACAGAATGGGCTGGGTTAAGTTTGTAATTGACTCACTGAATTTGGAAGGGTTTTTTTGTTTGTTTGTTTTTAAAATTAAAAGTGTTTCCACTTCACGCAGCTGAATTTCCCCCTCCTCTTAGCCACTACCTAAGTTGCCTTTCTAAATAGAATTGTCCTTTGGCTTATAGGGGTAATTTTACTATACATTTATGCTTGTCCAGTTTTAAAAAGTTACATTATTAAATATAGGTATGATTTTCAACCAAGTGGTTTGCGCATAAGAGAGCCTGCAGAAGGCTCACAGCTCTTTTGAAAGCCCACACAGAGCAGCTTACCCCACACCTTGGTCTTCTAGCAGTTGAACAGCTGCCTTAGGGAGATGGTGGGGGGAGGCACAGGGTCCTGGCAGTCTTGCCACTGTACAAGGACCCGTCCCGAGCCAGGAAATAGCTTCCCCTACTCAGGGAGCTCCCTTTAGTGTTTCAAAATATCTTGTAAGTGATTTATTTGACCCTAAAGGAATATATTCCTTCATATGAATAACTCCTAAGAGGAGTTTAGCTTCTGTTTATTTATTTCTAAGAAAGTAATGCATAGTCAAGACAGAAAATTTGGAATTCATAGGCAAGAATGGAAAAACAAACAAAAAAAAAGAATCATTTGGGAGTTCTCTTGTGGCTCAACGGGTTAAGGATCCGGTGTTGTCACTGCCCTGGCTTAGGTCACTGCTGTGGTGTGGGTTTGATCCCTGGGCTGAGAACTGCCACATGCTGTGAGTGTAGCCAAAAGAAGAAAGAAAAAAAAAAGAAAAAGACTCATTTGTTGTCCCATCAATCACATGAGGACTTTGGTATGTTCCTTGTATGTATTTTATCAAGTTAAAATTGCACTTTTAAAGTACATGTTTTCCTGGTTATTTTCTTTAAAAATTGAAGTATAATTCATATAACAACATTTTGCATAAAACTCACCATGTAACGTGTACGATTCAGCTGTTTTCAGCAGATTCAGGAGGCTGGGTCACCTCCCCGGCTGTCCAATCCCAGGTCACTCCCTTTGCTCCCAGAGACGCGCCCCAGCGGTTGCTTCCAGTTTCCGCCTTCCGCTCCGTCCCAGGCAACTGCTCATCTACTTTCTGTCTTTATGGATTTGCCTATTTTGGACATTTCTTGTAAATGGAATCATGTAATTTGTGGCTTTCTGTGCCTGGCTTCCTTCACTTAGTGTCGTGTTTGCAAAGTTCATCCATCGTGTAGCACGTTCGGTCTTTTTATGAGTGAGTGCTATTCGGTTCCATGGATATGCATTTTAAAAATCTGTTTATTTGAGTTGTTTCCACTTTTTGGTTATTATAATGCTGTGAACATCCGTGTGCAAGTTTTTGTGTGAACATGGTCTCAGTCCTTTTAGGATCATGTCTAGGAATGGAATTGCTGGGTTATATGGTAACTCTGTTTAACTTTTTGAGGAACTGCCAGGCTGGTTTTTTTTATAGCAACTGCACCATTTTACATTCCCGCCACCAATGTAGGAGGGTTTAGATGTCTCCACATCTTTGCCAGTGTTATTTTCTGTTTTATTATTTTTATTTATTTATTTTTTTTAGGGGCGGTGGGGGGGCACCTGTGGCTTGTCAAAGGTCCCAGGTCAGGGATCGAATTCCTGGCACAGCAGTGACCCAAGCTGCTGTTGGAACAGTGCTGGACAAGGCCCACTGCACCACAGAGAACTAAATTTTTATTTTAATTAGTTAATTTTCAGTAGCCATCCTCAGGGGTGTAGCATAGTGTCTCCCTGTGGTTCTGATGTGCATTTTCCTATTGACCGATGACGCTGAGCATCCTCTCCATGCGCCTGTCGGCTGATTGTCTGTCTTCTTTAGAGTAATATCTGTTCAAGCCCTTCGCCTCCTTTTTTTCGGTTGCACCTGCAGTGTATGGAAGTTCCGGGGCCAGGGATCAAACCCATACCATAGCAGCGGCCCAAGCTGCTGCAGTGACAATGCTGGATCCTTAACCTGCTGTGCCATAAGGAAACTCTCCTTTTTAATTGGGTTGTTTGTCTTTTTATTGTTGAGTTGTAGGAGTTTTTTTAAAAAAATATGTATTCTAGAGGTTCTTTATATAATCTGTTTATATCAGGTATATGATTTATGGATGTTCCCCCCCCAAGTCTGTGAGATGTCTTTTTACTTTCTTGATAGAGTTCTTTGACATACAAAGGTTTTCAATTTTGATGAAGTCCAGTTTACCTATTTTTTTTTCCTTTTGTTATTTGAGTTTTGGTGGCATATCCAAGGTCAAAAACACTTACTGTGATTTTTTTCTAAGAGTTTTATAGTTTTCCCTTTTACATTTAGATTTTTGATCCACTTTGAGTTAATTTTTATATATGATGTGTAAATACAATTTTATATTCTACTTTTCTTCGTATTGTCTACTTAAGTGCTTTCTCAGTCACTATATTTCATTATATAGGTGTTCCATAATTTTCCTAGCTAGCCTTTTCTTGTTGGATCCTCAGGTACTTGTCATTTTTTCACTTTTATAAATAAGGCCACAGTGAACATTTTTGGGAATAAATCTTTTTTCACGTTTGAGATTATTTTCTTATGATACAAATGGAGTAATGGGTCAGAAAATAGGAGTGTTTTCAGGTATAAGATAGCCTCTGCTTTGAGCTGCTTTCTGTGGTCTTACTGTCTCTTTATGAATGCACCTGCCTCTTAGTCTCTCCCAGGGCTGAGTCTTGATATTAGTGTTGCTTTGTTAAGATTCGGAAGTAGTCGTCACTCTTTGTTTTAGCGAATTTCATGGTGCTGCTATGCCAATGCCTGATGTAAAGGGGTAACTATGCCAGATTAAAAAAAACACCAAAGCAACCTGAAAATGTTTTTTTAATTATGAGAATAACACATTCTTTCAACACCTAGGTATTGGAAAATTCTCATGTGTTCATATAAACACTTGTACATACGTGGTCGTAGCAGCACTATTCACATAGCCAAAAGCTAGAAACAAACCAAAAGTCTTACTAATGGACAAATGGATAAACAGAGTGTGGTATATCCATACAATGGAGTATTGTTCAGCCATAAAGAGGACCAGAGTACTGATGCTGATTTCTGCTGCACCATAGAGGAACCCTGAAATCACTATACCATGTGAAAGAAGCTAGGCACAGAAGACCACATAGTCTATATGATGCCATTTATGTGAAATGTCTAGAATAGGCAAGTCCATAAAGACGGAAGCTGGAACTGTAGTTGCCAGGGATTAAAGGTGGGGGTGGGTGAGGATTGTGAACTGACAGCTAACGGAAATGGGGTGTCTTTTGCATGAAACTGTTCTGGGATTGACAGCAGTGATGGCGGCATAACCTTGTGAGTATACTAAAAACCACTGAGTCGAAAATCACCTTAAAATGGTGAATTTTATGTTAATTATATCACAGTTTTAAAATATCAAGAGATCGAGAGTTTTAGAAAACACTGAGTTTAGTTATAGGTCATCCTCACTCTTTTTTTAGTTTTTAATTTTTTTTTTTGCTTTTTAGGGCCACACCTGTGGCATGTGGATGTGCCCAGGCTAGGGGCTGAATCGCAGTTGCCGGCCTATACCACAGCCACAGCAATGCTGGATCTGAGCCCCATCTGCGACCTACACCACAGCTTATTGCAACATTGAATCCTTAACCCACTGAGTGAGATGAGGGATCAAACCCACGTCCTCATGGATACGAGTCGGATTCGTTTGCACTGTGCCACAACAGGAACTCCCTAGATAAATAATTTGTCCACCAAAAAAAAAGAGAAAGGGGGAGAGTAATACCTGCTTGTTAAAGCTCAAACGGAATAAATTTTTTTTTGGTCCTGCCCGAGGCATGTGGAAGTTCCTGGGCCCGGGATCAAACCCATGCCATAGCAGCAACCCGGGCCACGGCAGGGACAACACTGGATCCTTAATCCACCGCACCCCAAAGGAAGCCCTAGAATAAAATATTTTAGAAGAACAATCTCCTTCTTCTCAACTGCTCTAAGTCCCTCTCCCCAGAGATGTCCACTGTTTAATAATTTGGGATACATTTTGAAACTTTTACAAGCAGGAGTGCATGTGTGCACACATATGTAAATACACACAGGTGTTTGTGTGTGTGCGTGCATGTGTAGTTAAACAAAAAATAGAAAATGTTGCCCACGTGTCTGAAGAGGACTTTTTTGTTGTTGTTTTTTTGTTTTTTTAGAGCCGCACCCAAAGCATATGGAGGTTCCCAGGCTAGGGGTCTAATCCGAGCTGTAGCTGCCTGCCTGCACCAGAGCCACAGCAACATGGGATCTGCGCTGCATCTGCGACCTACAGCACACAGCAATGCCAGATTCTTAACCCACTGAGCAAGGCCAGGAATCGAACCCACAACCTCATGGTTCCTAGTCGGATTCGTTAACCACTGAGCCACGACGGGAACTCCCTGAAGAGGACTTATTGAGTGCTTCTCGCCTGATTAGCATTTTTTAAAATTATAGTTGAGTTATGATAAGCCAATTTCTGCTGTAAAGCAAACTGACCCAGTCATACGTATATATACATTCCTTGTCTCATGTCATCTTCCATTATGTTCTGTCACAAGAGACTGGACACAGTTCCCTGTGCTGTACAGCAGGACGTTACTGCTTATTATGCATTCTAAATGGAATAGTTTGCATTTATATGCTAACCCCAACCTCCCTGTCCATCCCACACCATCCCCACCCCTGGGCAACCGCAAGTCTGTTCTCCCTGTCTGTGAGTCTCTGTGTTCTGTAGATAGGTTCATTTCTGCTGTATTTTAGGTTCCACATATAAATGATATCCTGCCTTTCTCTTTCTACCTTACTTCACTTAGTATGAGGATATCTAGTTGGACTGATCAGCATTTATCCACAAATGTTTCTCAGGCTCCTTCTTGGTGCAGGGCCTTGGGACACGATGAAAAATTGAATCAGACAGGTGCTTATGCTCGGGTAGGAGAAAGAAACCTATACGTAACTGTCAGACATAGGCTATGGATGGATGTGGTGGTACCCAGGGAGGGGTCCCCGTGATGTTAAACCAGGCGCCAACAGCTCTGTGCCAATGAGCTGAAGCCTTCAAGCCATCTCTTTAAGGACAGATGAGGACTTGGACTGGAGTAAAGTGTTTGTGGAATGAGAAAACACAGAAATCGTGGAACTTTGATCTCAGGCTGAAAGCTCTCTCCTCCAAGGAAATGAAACAGATTCATCTTAAATTTCACAGTTCCTTCTTTGATAATTTAAAGGGTCCAGCTAAGGCCTCAGAAAGGGATCTGTGCAGGCAGCACATACGGGTGTGGATGTGGATATGGATATACTATGGACTAAGGCCAGGCTATTTCTTCCCAGCAGTAAATCAGACAGCTTGGCTGTCCTACGGCCCTTATTGTTTTGGAGCTGATGGAAACCCCATGTGGTTTAATTAGGAGGAATTAAGTTGCCCTCGGAAGAATTTTTCCTTCCTGTGTGACCTTGAAATCACCTGTCATTCATAGCAAAAAGAATGAATTCTTTCAAAATTGGAAAGTTGTTCCTTTCTTGACAGATTTTTGGTTTCACTTAGCAGCCCCAGAGCTTATGGAATATGTCATTTGAGTTCTTTAGAACCTAACCCTAAACTTGTAATTCTCCTCGGTCTCTGACAGCTGCAGAGCAGGATGAGAAGTGTGGTCTGGTTGGCTCCGGCAGCGGGGCTCCAGCGCAGAGGGCTGGGCTGGGCTGGGCTGGTGACGGCTCCCTGCTAAGCCCTGTTCTTTCTTCACAGCGAATTAATCCGAGCAGTAACACAGCCCCCTGAACAGCAGGAGTCCGTATCCCCCCACTCAGAGTCTGTCCTAGAGCATTGGCCAACAGGGCGGTGCTCCGGGGGGGTGCTTTGAGGGCTTCGCTGGCGGCCGGGGAGGAGCTCTGCCTTGCGAGCTGATGGGCCCGTAGCTTTCATTTCCTGGAGAGGCCCCCAGAGACCGAGTCCTGGGACAGGGCCTCACTTACGAGTAAACATCCTTTTTCGGAGTCTTCTAAGTCCTGTGTGCCCCCCGCCCCGCTTCCCTCCTGAGAGTCACTTGACTGGCGCCCAGGCGACTTGATCGCCCCTCCGGAAGGTTAACAAAAGCCGCCCACGTGCCAGTCTTGGTGCTCAGCTGCCTTCTGTACAGTCAGTCACGCTCTGGGTGCATCGCTCATCCGGTTCTCCCGATGGCACCGTGTGGCAGGTATTACTGTTCCTACACTGCAGACAGAAAGACGGAGCCTTGGGGACGTGAGCCTGGACGCAAACCCCGGCCCAGCCCTTAGGCAGTGGTCGCACCTGCCACGCAGCTGCTCAGGCCAGGAAGTACCTGACCCGTGATTCCTGCCTTTCCTTCACCCTCACGTCTACTCTCTCAACAAGTCCTCTCGACTTTGTCACCTACATGTGTCCCGGATCTGGCCACTTATTTCCATCTCCACACCTCTAGCTTAGCCCACTCCCGTATCACCCCCACCTGGCCCAGTGTAGCAGCTTCTTCAGAATCTAAAACTGGGAGTTCCCTGGTGACCTAGCAGTTAAGGATCTGGCGTTGTCACCGCTGTGGTCTATCCCTGGCCCGGGACCTTCCGTATGCCGTGAGTACAGCCCACCCCCTAAAAAAGTCTAAAACTGGCTGCTGCCCTGTTTAAAACTCCCAGTGACGGCCCAGTTGCAACAAGAAGAACACCCTTTCCCAGGCCGATGAAAGGCTGTGTGATTGGGCCCCTGCTCTCCCCACTCCCCGCCACCACCTCTCAGACTCCCAGGCCCCTTTCCCGCCTTTGCCTCTGCCCTGGATCCCCCTGGTGAGAATGCCTGTCCCCAGATCTCTGTCCACATAGCTGCTTCTCCTCCTTCAGGTCTCTGCTCAGATGTCACCTCCTCAGAGAGGCCACCCCCATCACCACTTCCCCAGCCTCACCCTCGTTCGTAAATGGTGTTTTCCTGGGGTGCCGCCCCGCTTTATCTTGCTCAGCGTGGTGTCTCCGGTCCCTGGGAGGGCGCCTGGAGCAGAGCAGGTGCTCAGGACTTGACTGCTGAGTGGATGGCCTCATGGGCTCGCCCCCTGCCTCGAAGGCCCGCCATCCCCCGCCCTTCCCGCTCAAACATCATTTGCTTGGGGAAGTTTTCCGTGACTCTGTTGCAGTCCCTTCATACCAACCTTTACTTTTCCTCCGTGGCCCTCACCAGTGCTCGTGTGGTTATTTGGGTAAAGTCTGCTTCTCCTGCATGCCCGTAACCTCCCTGGGGGCAGAGGGGTCTGCCTTGGTTCCCCTTCTGCTAGAACATCTAGCTCCTCGGCATAAATAATATCTTGAGCAGTTCCCATCATAGCTCAGTGGGTTAAGAACCCAACACAATATCCGTGAGGATGTGGGTTTGATCCCTGGCCTCATTCACTCAGTGGGTTAAGGATCCGATGTTGCCATAAGCTGTGGCATAGGGAGCAGATGTGGCTCAGATATGGCGTTGCTGTGGCTGTGGTGTAGGCCGGCAGCTGCAGCTCCGATGGGACCCCTAGCCTGGGAACTTCCATATGCCACAGGTGTGGCCCTAAAAAGAGAAAAAAAAAAAACAAAACCCCAATATCTTGAGGTCAAATTTATAAAAAATTCTAAAGAGCTGCTTTGAATTTGTTGTCACACTGGAATCACTGTCACTTATATGTATCATGTGCTCCTTCTAGGGTTTCACACACTTTATCAGATTTCATCCTTCAAGGAGTCCTGTAACTCTGTCCTCCTGGTCCAGCAGAGAGGCTAGATGGCTAGATGGTGTGGAGCCAAAACCCCTGCCTGCTGTCTCCAGCTTTCTCACTAGCCCCCAGTCCAGCCCACTCAGTGATATCTTTTGAAAGAGTGGTCATATTTGGGAGCTGGAAAGTAATTTTTCTCAAGGGAGTTTGTCATGGTCATGAGACCTGTCTCTAAGATCCGCTTTATGGTTTGTTCTTGAATGCAAGCCCAACTGGCATTTTGATTCGTTCATATTTATGAAGACCTGTGATGTGCCAGGTACCAGGGATGTTATGCGGAACAGGATAGACGTGGTCCCTGGTATCCTAGAGCCAAGCAGGGAGGAGACAAATAAATGAGCAGTCGGGGGAGTTCCCTTGTGGTGCAGCACGTTAAGGATCCGCCATCATCACTGCATCTGCTTGGGTGGCTGCTGTGGCATAGGTTTGATCCCTAGCCTGGGAACTTGTGTATGCTGTGCCCCTCCACACCCCCCCACAAAGAAAGAGCACTGCGGAATTTCAATAAATACCTGGGTAAGGGAGGTACCAGGTGGGATGGGAGCCTGTGTAGGGACTTCTAACCCAGACTTGACAGGTGGGGAGGGCTTCCTGGAAGACTTCCGTATGGAAGTCTGATTTGAAAACTTAAGGACCAGTGAGAGTTGCAAGCAGGTTGCTACTGGGGTGAGGTGGGCAGTAAGGTCTCCGGAAGAGGAAGAAGCATCGTGAAGGCTCGGAGGTGAGAATGCGGTCCAGGTTGTGTCCGTTTTTGCTCCTTAGATCCGATTTCATGACCGAGTGATTGGAGAGACTTGGAAAAAGCAGGTCAGGGGGCAAAGCTATTGAATGTGCTCAAAATAGCTCTTTCTCACGTCTTCTTAACAGAAGAAACCTGAGTCTCCACCCGCCTCCACCAACCCCTTCCTGGAGGATGAGGCAGCACCGGAGATGGAGGAACTGGCGATGGAGAAAGGCGATTCCGAGCAAGTGAGTCTGGTTTGCGTTTCCGCGCGGAGCCCACCTGATGTTCGTTTCTGAAAGCGGGTCTGCTGGCTGTACATGCGATCACTTGGCTGTTGACCACATTCAGAGATTACAGCCTTGGGGGTCTTTCTAGAAAGCCTTTATCGGACAGTACGTTTAGAAGAGTGGGTGAAAGGGGCAGCCTTCCTGCCACCACCCTCTGCCCCCGAGGACTCGCCGTCGACCTCACGGCCTGCACAGGCCTCACTGGCCCGTGGGGTGGGGCCGAATTCGGCCCGGCCTCACTGTCATCTCCCGAGCTTGTCAGCCAGCGTAGCTTTCGGTTGTCCCCTTATCTGGTCCTGCGCTGAGGCGAGAGGCTGCGGGTCCCGCTGACGTGAGCAGCGCCGTCCGCTGGGAGAGCCCTCCACGCGGGTGAGCCGAGTGCTGTCGGTCGGGACGCCATCGGGGCGGCCTGGAAACACCAAGGTGACTGGGGCGGATTTGGAGGGCACTTTGCAGAGCACCGAGCACTTCCACTGCCTTGGGCTTTTTTCTGCCCACCTCTGAATTTCCTCGCCCTTCATCCTCAGAATGGTGTTTTTGTTTCACTGCCATTTCATGGCAAGAGGGGTTAGAGCAGTAAATCCGGACTTTTCCTGTCTGGATTAGTGATCCTTCTTTTTAATTTTCTACACTTGGCTGCTGGAGGCTTATTTTATGGTGGTGTTTTGCTCCACACACCCCCGAACAGGAGGCTGGCTGGGAAGAGCAGCTCTGGGAAGCCCGGAGCCACGCACTTTGCCGTTAACCCTGCATTCCTGGCTCGGTGAGGGAGGCGTACGGTCCTGGCAGGCAGGAATCAAGAGAGCAGAACTTCCAGGAACAGTTCTGAAGGGAGGCAGTAGAATGTGTCTGATCCATTGATTAAATAATTATAATTATGTGGGTGCCTCGCGTTTTTATGGTGCTCGATAGATTAAAAGTCTTTTCCATGCTTTATTTCATTTCATCCTGACAGTGCTAGCCTCTCCTTTTATAGGATTTTCTGTGAGCCGCAGGTTAAGTGACTGGCCCGGGGTTACCTAGTTTGGAAGTGGAGGAGCTGGAACCAGAAGCCAGGTCTAGAAGTCAGAGACTGGAATCCTTTTCCTGGCGCTCTTTCTGTTATACCACGATGTCTCCTTGAAAAGCAGAGACAGAAATGAGTCCTGAGAATTGCAGTGAATATCTTGAGGCTGCCTCCCAGAGATTTATGGGATTGGATATAATTGATTTAAAGCCATTGTATCAGCTAGGCTGGGAGATACAAAAGATTGCTTCTAAATAAGGAAATGCATCTTGGAGTTCCCACTGTGGTACAGGGGGATCGGTGGCATCTCTGCAGTGCCAAGACACAGGTTTGATCCCTGACTCGGAGCAGTGGGTTAAAGGATCTGGCATTGCCACAGCTGTGGCGTAGGTTGCAATTGCAGCTCGGATCTGATCCCTGGTCCTGAATTCTATATGCCACAGGGCAGTCACAAAAAAAAAAAGAAGGAAAGAAATGCATCTCTCACATTTTGGGAGGAAGGACTAAGATGGGAAAGAGGGATCTGGGTGTGGGGCTCATCCTTCTGGGGTGTCCTCCACCCGCGCTTGGTCCCCTGCACCCTCCGAGCTGGCCTCGGGTGGCAGGGCCATTTTTAGGGCCCTCGTGTCTCCCCAGTGCAAATGGCTGCCATTGTCATGAGTGGAACTGTGTAGATGCATCCTCAGATGCTCTCAGTGCTGCCCTAAAAGTGATCCCTTTCGCTGGTCCTCTCTGCTGTTGTCAAACGGGATTACCATAGAGGCCCCCGTGAGCTCCATGGTCAGTTTTGCCAGGTAAAATATGATTTTTCTTTCTTGTGGAACTTTTTGCTCATCCTGGAAGCTTGAGGTTGTTGTCTTAAGGATGAAGTCCTGCTCATTCTAAGAACGCAGAACATAGGACACGGGATAAAGTAGAGTCACGTGATAGGGAAGATGCCAGGCGCTAGTTCGCCCGTACCTGCTGTGTGACCTTAGGAAGTTTGGTGGGGTTTTTTTTCTGTTTTTTTGTTTTTGTTTAGGGTCACACCTGTCGCATATGGAAGTTCCCAGGCTAGGGGTCCAATGAGAGCTGTAGCTGCCGGTGTACACCACAGCCACAGCAATGGAGAATCCGAACCGCATCTGTGACCTACACCACAGCTCATGGCAACGCCGGGTCCTTAACCCACTGAGTGAGGCCAGGGATCGAACCTGCATCCTCATGGATACTAGTCAGATTTGTTTGCGCTGTTCCACGGCGGGAACTCCAGGAAGGTTTTTTCTCTCACTCGACTTTTCCTAGTTTCTTCACCTTCAGAGAGAGCCAGTGGTTTTCCAACTGTATTCCTTGGTGGCCCGTCAGATGTCACCGTGGGGAGCTGGGAGGAGACCAGGGCCCTAATACCCCCCAAATAGAACAGTTCTCTTTTGAGTCACACTCTTCGTGGACTTCCAGGTGAAAATGCTTTGGGGTTTCTAGGTGTGTTCAACATGAGAATACTAAAAACCAGTGGACTGGATGATCGCCGCAGTTTCACGGGGCTATAACGTGCTAGTAATAAAACGTACACGCCAGTGACTCATGCCTCCTCACGTGCCATCCCCAACATCCCAGCGCCCATCCTGCTTGAGGTGGATTAGCTCCAGGACCCCTCTCCCCAGCCAGCTGCCGGCTTCTGCAGTCGGGTGCACAGGAGGATCAGGAGCAGGTGGGCCGTGGGGAGGAAGGCCCCGGGATGCTGGTGGGGGAAGGCCCAGTGGGTTACCCAGCCCGTTGGCAGACGTGGCCCCTGAAGGGCGGGTCCCTCCTTGCCCACCACTGCAGTTAGGCTATTGAGGAGGGAGAGCAAACATGAAAAGAGATATTTCGTTTGATCTATTGCTGACATATTCCCAGTGAATCAAAAAGGGCATCTGAAAGGGGTCTGAGGGGTCTCAGAGTATAAATGAAGGGGAGAAGAAATGAGTTTCTGGCTTTAAAATGTACCCGTTTGGTGATCTGAGCAGTTAGAGTTAATCTGTTTACATTGGATGGTAATAAAAGGAAGTGGGACCAGCTGCAGACCTCCTTACTGTGACAACAGTAACCTTTTATTATTCCATCAAACTCCAGGAGGAAATAGCTTAAACATCTGCAGCTTTTGGACACAATTCACACACTCCAAAATGTAGCCTGAGTGCCACTGCTAAATGACTTAGTATATTCTTTAAGCTGAGAGGCAGCCGTCTGGGGAGCTGGACAGTGCAAGGGGAGACACCAGTTTGAGCTGAAATTCCAGCCCCTATTATCTAAATATGAGCACATCTAGGAAGCAGCCACAGGCAGGAGGCAGCCCTGTGGAAAAAAAGGAAAAAGGAAATTTCAGGCAGCCCCTCCCACCATTCCCCTCTTGCTTCCAACTCAGTAAAAATGCCACCAGAGGACAGAGCTGTGGTGACAGGTCCTACCTCACTGCCAGGAACTCTGGTAGTGGGCAGAGGCTGGCAGAATGGAGTTACCTGCAGGGAGGGTGGAGACACCTGCACTGGTTTGTTTGTTTTTTGTCTTTCTATCTTTTTAGGGTCACACCCACGGCATATGGAGGTTCCCCAGCTAGGGGTCCAATCAGAGCTACAGCTGCCGACCTGTGCCACAGCCACAGCAACACGGGATCTGAGTCTTATCTGAAACCTACACCTCAGCTCTTGTCAACACCGGATCCTTAACCCACTGAGGGAGGCCAGGGATTGAACCCCCACCTCATGGATACTAATTCGGGTTCATTACTGCTGAGCCACAACAGGAACTCCCACCTGCACTGCTTATGCAGCTGAGTGTCAGATCCAGAAGCTTCTGTGGGACCTCATCTGCAGAGGGCCCTTGAGAGACTGATCAGGATGAGTTTGTTGGAATATCATGTAACCATTTTATTTTTTTATTTATTTATTTTTTTGTTTGTCTATTTGCTATTTCTTGGGCTGCTTCCGCGGCATATGGAGGTTCCCAAGCTAGGGGTCTAATCGGAGCTGTAGCCACCAGCCTAAGCCAGAGCCACAGCAACGCAGGATCTGAGCCGCGTCTGCAACCTACACCACAGCTCACGGCAACGCCGGATCGTTAACCCACTAAGCAAGGGCAGGGACCGAACCCGCAACCTCATGGTTCCTAGTCGGATTCGTTAACCACTGAACCACGATGGAAACTCCATGTAACCATTTTAATTATGAGACTCTATATTGTATATTGAAGGAGCTCTTCAGGTTTACGCACAGATTTTTATCATGTATCACTTTTGTGCATGCATAAAAAGGAAAATAGGAAAATATAAGCAAAATAAATAGGTTAAAATATTCCCCCAACTTCTTTCCAGAGTCTTGACTCTCCTGAACCACTTTTTAAAAACTTTTTTTGTTTTTGGTCTTTTAGGGCCACACCCTCAGTGTATGGAGGCTCCTGAGCCAGGGGTCGAATCGGAGCTGTAGCCACCGGCCTACGCCACAGCCACAGCAACGCAGGATCTGAGCCGTGTCTGCGACCTACACCGCAGCGCACGGCAACGCCAGACCCTTAACCCACCGAGCGAGGCCAGGGATCGAACCTGAGGGAACTGCTTAAAAAATGTTTTGAAATAATTGTAGACCCACAGGAAGTTGCGGAGAGGTCCTCTGTGCCCATCCCTCAGCCTCCCCAGCGGTGCCTGCTGCCCTAGCCGGAGAACATTCTCCAAACCAGGACGTTGCTTCTAACCCCGCTGTACGCAGGCGGGGCTGTCCTGCTCTCCCTCACAGTGTGGGCCTCCGGGCCACCCGAGGGTCGCAGGCAGGCCAGGTCCGGAAAGGCTCCCCCGCTGTGTCTGGGATTATCTGCCAGGTCATTGGCACCCACCTCCCTCATTTTTTTATTGTGATTTTTTTACTCTTTTCTTTTTTTGAAAATAATATCAAACTTAGAAAGATTTAGGAATCTTACGAGCGGTCTCCATTGTCTTTCACCTGTTACTGTTTTGCTAGATCTTCTTCATCGTCTCCTCCTCACCCCTCACCCTCCCTTTGCCTCTCCCTCCCTGTCTCTCTCTTTTAGAACAAGTTAAGTTTCTAGGTATCACACCCTTTCCCTCTTGAGTATTGCAGCATGTATTTCCTTTTTAGGAGATCCATTTACTTAAGATAGTCACTTAAATTACCACAGATCAAAATCAGAAAACTTAACACTATTGTCTCATTTACAGACTTTATTTAAATTTCATCATATGATCCGAGAACACTGTCGTTAGTTGGAAAAGTGCACATAAATTTGTAAGTTAATGAAGCCAAATAGAAAATAAACATGTCGATGTAAAACATGACAACATTCTCTGTTACATAAACTCCCATTTGTAATTTCCAGAAGCTGTCCTCCGAGCGTATGCACAGTTGTGTCAAGGGAAAAAATGTAAAGGAAATAATTACAGTATTTATGAAGATTCTCTTTTGATTCATGAAAAGATGTCTAGGTATAAGGACCATATTTTCCAGTTCTCAAATCAGAGAGTCTAATTCTATACAAGCTAGACAAATTAAAGCACATTTGTTTATTCATTCAGCAAATCACCTTATTTGATAAGAATAAAGTAATAAAAAATAGGTAACTGACTTGGAAGATGCAGAACACAGAGAGAAGCAGCACACCTTCTCAGTCATCCTGCTCCATCCCAGATGCCTCATTTTAAACTAATGGAAACGTGGAAAAAGTGCTAAGGCGTCTATGAAATGAAGTGGAACTTTGGTTCCACTGAATTTAAACTCAATGAACCGGGTCTTGGGAGTCTCTTACAATCTCAGCCTAAGGCTTGGTTTTGGCAGTGGCTTCTGGGCAATAAGAGAACATAGCCCAGAATGTAGCTATTCTTAGGAAGAATCAGAGGTTCGTCAGACCCTGCAAAAAAAAAAAAAAAAAAAAAATCAAACACATGGAACTCCTGGTAAAAAGGGAAGAGCTAGATATGAAATAGAATGGACTGTGCCTACAGTTGACATTAATTTTGGGTGATCGTTAGCCAATATTTACAGGTGCTTTTAAACATTACAGTGTTTGATTTATTTTTTAATTACCAGAAGAAGGTAGTCATGATTTCCTTCTGTCATTAGGGGCCTAGCTTTTCCTGTTTATTAAAAGATATGAGCCATTCAGCTCAGCAAGTGTGCTGTCGGTGTCAGTTGTGCTCTCTTATCAACCCCAGCAAGGGCTCAGGGCCCTCTGTTTTCAAATACTAACAAAAGGAAATAGCATTTGTTTGTTGTTGTCGTTTTTAGGAATAGAAACATGCAGGAAGATCCTGGTTTATTTTTTAGAGTTTTGAAAGGGAATGAAGTAGCAAATACAGTTTTTAAATGCTTGCCTGCCCAGATGTCCTTTTTATCAGTGGTTTCCCAGTATTGTTTGGGGACCAGTGCTAGGCCAGGTTTTCTCCGGTCCGAGGCAAAAAAAAAAACCCACAAAGACGAAACAGCCAGCCTGTCTGTCTGTCTATCTATCTATCCTTCTATCTAGTATAATGTCACCTACTAACTATCTTGTCTTGGGAAGTACTGCCTTTATACAGCTATTTTTCTCTTATAAAATGTTTGGGTATAAGTATCTTTCCTTTAGGAACTTAACAGTGAGAGTAAAAAGTATCAAAATAAAAAGCTCGCAACTGGGAGTTCCCATCGTGGCTCAGTGGTTAACAAACCCGAGTAGTGTCCACGAGGATGCAGGTTCGATCCCTGGCCTCGCTCAGTGGGTTAAGGATCCGGCATTGCTGTGAGCTGTGGTGTAGGTCGCAGACACAGCTCGGATCCCATATTGCAGTGGCCGTGGCATCGGCTGGCAGCTAGAGCTCCAATTACACCCCTAGCCTGGGAACTTCCATATGCCGCGGCTGCAGCTCTAAAAAGACACACAAGCTAGAAACCCTGAGTTTGCCCCCACCTTATACTTGAAATTCAGCAGGCTTAGGAAGCACTGGGGGAAAGCAGTGCTCTCCTAGAAAGAGTTCTAGTTTAGGAGATGAGAAGGGTCACCAGGCACCTTGGGCCGGGCTCTTAGAACCCTCCGAGCCTCCCTTTCTTTGGGTGTAAAACAGTAGTAACAATTCCTGTATCCAGAGTTGAGGAATCGATGCGATGGTATTTTGTATCAAAGCGCTTGGCCCGTGGTCACAGGCAGTAAACGGAGGCCGTCAAAGTGGAACGATGTGAGCCAGCGCTGTCCATTCCGAAGTACCGCCCAGCTATGAGGTGCTGTTATTAGCTAGGGTTTACCTTTTTAAAACATCAGTCAGAGATGAGGCGCCCCCAAATTGAAAGCACATGTGTTATCAAAGTAGCAGTAACTCTTTCACGGCACAGAACATGAAAATGATCCCAGCAGAGCTGGCGTATTGTTCACAAACTGGCGTCACGACACAGGACGTGGTCTCAGTCCACCAACACTGAGTGCTTATTTCTAAGTTAGGAGCGAACTTGGAGGGGATGTTTTCTTTGAAACTGCTTGGAAATTTGCAAAGATGGCTCAAGTATAGGGTTTCTTTTTCCTTTTCTTCTTTTCTTTTTTTTTTTCTTTTCCCTTTACAGCCAAAGAAGCCTAAAGCCCCAGACAATCCATTTCACGGCATTGTTTCCAAGTGTTTTGAGCCTCATCTCTACGTGTATATTGAGTCCCAGGACAAGTGAGTGCTGAACCTTTTGCTTCTTTCTCCTGCATTTCTCGATGCTCTGGTCAGGGTGGGGGTCTCCCAGGGGCCCTTCTAGAGAGGGCACAGCTCCTTCTAGAGGTTGAAGGAGGACTTGGCACACCCTTGACCCTCCCTGGAAACCTGTTAGGATATTCTCCTGTCTTTTGAATGTTATCATGTATTGTGTCTATAAATGTCCGAAGCCTGAGTTTGACTCTTTCAAGATTCCAAACAGATCTCAGCACCTGCTTCCCAAGTGGGCGCTGAGCCTCCTCCCTCTCTGTCCGGCAGCACACCCAGCCTCTCAGGGGCAGGCCGCTGGCCGGTGCACAGAGCCAGCCTCATCCGCTAATGTGTATGTTCGCAAGTGTAATTTGTTTGACTTTGCATTTTCAAATCATTTAAATTTACCAGAAAGTTATTAAAAAAAAGTTTTCCTAGACCCTTAGCCCAAAGAACAGTCACAGTTTGCATCACTGTGGTTGTCAGAATCAGGAAGATAACATTCTCCCACAAATGTCCTTTCTCTGGTCCAGATCCCATCATGCATTTAGTTGTCAGGTCTCTTTAGTCTCCTGTAAGCGCGAATGACTCCTCAGGCTTTTCTTTGTCTTTCGTAACCCTGACACTTTTAAAAAAAGAGTGTTTGACCTAAGCCCGCAATGTGTTTGCAGTGTTTCCTCTTGATTAAATCCAGATTACACATTTGGGGCAGGAACACCACAGCGGCGACACTGTGGCCTTCCCAGTGCCCAGTACATGATGTCAGGAGGCACCTCCCAAGAGGTGGGTCTGTCTCATTGCTGCTGAGTCCACCTTGCTCACTTGCTGAGGCGCCAGCTTCTCCCCATGAAGCCACTCTCTTCGCTTTGTCAGTCATTAGTCAGTGGCCTGACGGGGGGCTCCCTTGAGACTGTGTAACCATCCCACGCCTCATCTCACTCTGCCCGCACTCTGTCTCGCGTCCCTTGACGATCCCGCCGCAAACAATTACTGCTGCTGTGTTGGCCAAATGCCGATGGTCTGTTTCTGCCATTTTTTCTGCATTTACTCACTGGAGTTCTTCTCTAAGGAAGAGCTGCCTTTTCTCCCCCACTTGTTTGTTTTTGTCAATTTGGACTGATGGGTCCTTACTTTCTTTTACGGATGATTGTCGTAAAATATCGTAAAATATGTGCATTTTTACAAATAAGGAGGCTCCAGAAAATGTTTCCACGGCAGCCCACTGCAGCCAAGTTTCCTCACAGCCAGAGAGCAGGTTCCTGTTCCAGTGGCCACTGTTCACACAAAGGGTGGGGATCCCCCTCCTCACCCCCAAATCTATGTCTCCAGCCAGAGCAACCGTGGCGGGGGCGCCTTCCACGCTGGAAGGCAGATTTGGGAAAGGCCAGATTCCTGGAACAGGCCACACTGCCTGGAGACAGGCTGGTCTGGGCCCTGAGAGGAGGCCTTGAAGCTGAAAGAACACGCTTAGGAGGCCCAGACAGTGGCTCACACCCTGGGCCACTGTGAGAAAGTTCCTGAGAGTTCTCTGGGAAAGCACTAGGTGCCGATGTCCAGTTCTGATTTTTTTTTAATTTTTAAAAAATTGCTTCTTTCAGAGTTCCCGTCGTGGCTCAGTGGTTAACAAATCCGACTAGGAAGCATGAGGTTGCAGGTTCGATCCCTGGCCTTGCTCAGTGGGTTAAGGATCCGCCATTGCCATGAGCTGTGGTGTAGGTTGCAGACACGGCTCGGATCCCGAGCTGCTGTGGCTCTGGTGTAGGCTGGCGGCTTCAGCTCCGATTAGACCCCTAGCCTGGGAACCTCCATATGCTGTGGGAGCGGCCCTAGAAATGACAAAAAGACCAAAAAAAATTAAAAAATGCTTCTTTCATTTTAGCAAATTCTTGCTTCTAAGTATGTTTCAGATGTAAACCATAAGATGAAGAGAACATTTCAAGTAGATATTTGTACATTATGCAAGGCATTATTGTCATTCACCTGTTTGATTTTATAGATTGCTTCTCCTCTCTTCTTCCCTGATTACAAAATGCTTCCTGCTAAAACCCCAGAAAATTACCTTTGTAAAAGAGCTTCTATGTTAACAAAACAACCTCCTCACCACCACAACCCGCTCCCCCAAAAGTGGCCTTGGCATTTATTGCCTTGTAAAGCCTCAGTTTTCCTCCTGCTCTCTGCTCACTGGGCTCGCGCCTGCAGACACACAGAGGGGCAGTAGCTACTATTGCCATTTAGTCATTTGAAAGCAACTTGTCTTCTGCATTCAAAAGTTTTCTGGAGTTCCTGTTGTGGTACAACAAAAATGAATCCAACTAGTATCTGTGAGGATGCAGGTTTGATCCCTGGCTTCGCTGAGTGGGTCGGGATCCAGCGTTGCCATGGGCTGTGGTGTACATCATAGACGCGGCTCGGATCTGGCGTTGCTGTGGCTGTGATGCAGGCCAGCAGCTGCAGCTGCAGCTCCGATTCAGCCCCTAGCCTGGGAACCTCCATATACCGGCCCTACAGACAAAATCAAAAACAGAAAAGTTTCCTGTCAGGATGTTAATGAGACACCCCACCAGGCAGGAAAAAGGAGGAGTTACCTGCCAATGAGATGAACAGGTCTTGAGCAACCCTCCTGTATGACCAATTTTGGACAAAGCCCCTTCTTATCAGTCCAAATTCTTTTTTAAAAAGGCTTAGAAGTATTGGGTCCAGGGTTTATAGTTGCATGTCTGCAATAACCATGTGCTTTCCCCAAACCTATCCAGTCTGAAAAGTCATTTTTCTGAATTATCTGGTATAATTCTGGGATCTGCTCTTTTCACATGGCCTTGGTTCATATAAAGCAGGCTCGTTGTTCATGATACCTTGGGCAAAGAGCCAGCCCTGCCTGCCTTAGGGACTCTCCGTTTCTCCGTGAAAAATGAAGTGCTGGCCCCTCCTGCTGCCGTCTGGCCTCACCGGGATGTTTCCACAGCGCTGGGGAAGGAGCGGAAGCTTCTCGCGGGAGAAGTGCGTAGGTTGTGCTGTTGTCGCTCCAGAATAAGCAGCACAAGCCTGAAGTAGAAAATAGTTGAAGAAATCCAATTTCCTCATCTGGTAAAGGAGAGCATCCGACGGAATAATGCCTAAAGCAGTGGGTTATTCACTCTTTTTGAGTCATAGATCCCTCTGAGAACCCGGTGAGAGCCACACACCCTTTTGCCAGAAAACCCCCACATAAACCCACACGCTGTTTTGAGTGCAGAAGCTCTTCCTCCCTCGCGTCGGGGAATCCTAGCCCTGGGGAGGAACTCTGGTGGGGACTGGTTTTGTGCAAATTACCGCTCTTGTTGTAGCTCTGATTCAGAAAGCTGCCGGGGGGGGGAAGATCTTAGACCTTCCACCAGCTCCTCCCGGCTGCCCGGGACCCAGCAGGGGCAGTGGAGAGAGCAACGGCCCGGGTGCCAGGCAGACCTGGACTGGAGTCCGAGCTCTGCCCTCCCTGGCCGGCGCCCTCGAGCTCCCTGCTTAACCTTCCGAGTTGGCTCTGTCCCCTCTGCAGCCCAGTGAATGACGCCCCCCTCACGGGATTAGCGATGAGGCTGAAATGAGATGACACGTTGGCACTTGGCACAAGTCAAGAGTGCTGGGGAACCGTGCCTGCCCAGCCCTGCCCTTCCTGGGATCTTGTTCTGGACTCTCAGGCAGTTGGGTGGCCTGATGGGTGCTGCCAGCTCTGTGTCAGCCTGGCCTGGGGTCCTCCCTCTCATCTGGCCCTGCCTCCCACCTGCCCCAGCCCCCAGCCCAGCAGCTGCAGGAGGACAGGGGTGTCCTGAAGCCACCCTCTAGCCGGTGGGGCCCAGCCGCCCTCCTGTGCTTTGTGCCGTTTTCTCCGTGTTCAGCCCAAGGAGGAAGCGGTGGGGTTTGCTCTCCTCTGGGGATGTGGCCGTGTGCCTTGGCTGACTCTTGCAGAAGGGAGTTCTCTCCATAGGCACTGTCTTCACTCCATTCAGTGACTTTCTCAGTCTGAGAACTTAGTGACTCCTTTTCTGCCTCTTCTGAGTCCCTATAATAAGTAGCTTTTGTGGAAACAGGGCCCTTCACCCTTCTAGCTGCGTCAAGCCTAGAGTCTCTCTGTTAACTCATGTTGCTTATTGTTTATCTTTAGTTAATTTCAAACTTTCAGAAGAGTTACAAAAATTGTACAGCAAGCTCCTGCATATCCTTCACCCAGATTCCTGTTACCAGCTGTATCTCCCACCACACACACACACACACACACACACACACACACACACACACTCACACACACTTGTGTATTTCTGCACATACATATTTTTTCCTGAGAGATTCGAATTCTCAGATTGCAGACAAGACACCCCACTTCTCCTTAATAACGTTTCAGTGTCTGTTTCCTATAAATAAGGGCACAACCTGCACAGCCGGAATACAGCCATCAGGTTCAGGAAGCTGGCAGTGATGCAGCACTTCCATGAAACCCACAGACCCCATTCTCTTTCCCCAGTTGTCCTGATCCTGTTTTCTCTAGATCCCAAATCAATTATAGGATCACAGATTACATTTATTTGTTATGTCTCTCTGGTTCAACCAAGAGAAATAACATATTTCTTTCTTCGTCGTCGTCGTCGTCTTCATCGTCTTCGTCTTCTCCTCCTCCTCCTCACCCGCAGCATATGGAGATTCCCAGGCTAGGGGTCAAATCGGAGCTACAGCTGCTGACCTGCACCACAGCCACAGCAACAATACCAGATCCGAGCCCTGTCTGCGACCTACACCACAGCTCACGTCAATGCTGGGTCCTTAACCCACTGAGCGAGGCCAGGGATCAAACCCACAACCTCATGGTTCCTAGTCGGATTCATTTCCACTGCACCACGACGGGAACTCCCGAAATAACGTATTTCTTTCTCTTTCATGACGTTGAAATTGTTTGAGGAGTGCAGGCCAGTTACTTTGGGGAAGGTCCCCCTGTCTGGGCCTATACATGTTGGCTCATGCTGAATGCTTCATCTGAAGTGGTGCTCTGTTCCTCTCGTTTCAGGAGACACACACAGGGTCCCTGTGTCCCACAACTTGTTACTACTGGGCTGAGATTGGATCAGCCAGGTTTCTCTACTTATTAACAAGTAATGAATAGGTGTTCATTATTTAACTTTGAAACTGTGTAAATAACCTTTTTTCTTATCTTTCACTTATTTATTTCACCATCCACTGATGACATTTGTCTCAATCATTATTACTAAGATAGTTGCCAAATAATTATTTTTCTCATTCCAACATTTCTTCTACATTTATTCTAAGGAACAGCTTTCTCCTCCCGATTTCTCTGCATCAGCATGAACTGGGGGATTCCTGTTTTATTCGGTGGGTTATAGCCTTTAGTGTCCTTTTTTTTTTTTTTTTAACTCTACATTGGAATAAATTTAGACCTACAGAAATTTTTCAGAAATAGTGTAGATCTCCCATATTCCCTGGCCCATGGTCCCCTCGAGGTCACCTCTCACATAAGCATAGGACGGGTCTCAACGTCATCTAGTTAACGTTGGTACAGTACCATTCACTCAACTCCAGACCTTACTCGGATTTTGCCACTGTTCCACTAATGTCCTTTTTCTCTTCCAGGGTCCATCCTTGTTTGTTTTAATGCTCAAATGGTCCCTGATCTGGCCCCTTCCAGCCAGTTTTCCATTCTTTTTGTATGCCCCGGGCATTTTTAGAGGACTTTCTTTCTGGCACAACAAAATATACCAGGCTCATCTTGTACTTTCCTGCCCCAGCCCTGGAGTCATTCACTTTTCCAGGATCCCTTGTTCCTTTGGTGAGAAATGATACTTAGAAACTAAGTTCTGGGCATCAGGTATGTTTTTTACTGCTTGGGTGTCGTGCTTCTTGGTCCTCTGAGCTAAGGGAACTAAGAAATACATGTACATTTATGTATACGTATCTACTTTTATACCTATTTGTATATTAAAAACCTGTGAGTTTACGTCAGTACCTCGAGTTCTGACCTAACCCCACAGGGTTTATTTGAGCCTCCCCATTCCCATATCTGAACTACCTTCTGCAGCGGTGAGAAACTTGGTTCCCAGCCTCCTCCATGCGGTGTCTCATTTGCCCTGTTTACCTGAGTGGAACGCATCTCCCAGTGGTGCTCAAGCCAGAGCTTGGCTCCCCAGCCCCACCGGCTGCACCGAGGGAAGGGTGCACAGTAGTTTGAGTGCCCTTGGATTAACGAGCCTCTAGCTTCCTGGGGATCTTAAGCCACTTGGCCCATGCTCACCTCCTTGCCTGCTTTTTCTGACCACCGTCTTCCTCTCCCAGAGCCATCACTGCTTTCCTTTCCCATTAGAATACCATTTCCATGAATGCCAGCCGCGGGCCCGCCGGAAGAAACAGCCTGGGTCGTCCAGACATAAGCTTGGTCTGCGGTGTGGTTTTTCTTCTCTTGGTGTTTTCATCTTTCCCTCTGCTGCCTGTGCTCTGCAGGAGTCTTTATTCCTGGGTCTTTCTCTCTATCTGTGGAACTCCCAGCAGTATTTCCCAAGGGCCCCCAAATGTTTCTGCAGTGCCGGAAAAAGCTCAAGCTACAGGGACGAGGGTAGAGACACATCCGCATCCCTGACATGTCTCTTTAAGCTGGAGAGAAAGTGAGTCCCAGCGATGATCATCGCATCTGTGTGGCTGTGTGGCCGTGTAGATTCTGAGATCAAAGCTTAGAGCCTGGCTTTGGAGTCAGACAGTCCCCAGGTCAAATTCCAGCTCCGATAAATTCTGTGATCTGAGGCAAGTCATACTATTTTTCTCAGCTTCAGTTTCTTCATTTATAAAATGGGATCCTGATGCCTCTACTCAGGGCTGGTGTGAGGATTAAGTGCGATTGTATTTACCCAGTACTGTGCCTGGTTTATAGCCCTAGTGCGAGAGACTGACCAAAAAAAATGGTGAAGCACAGCGTGGCGGGATAAAAGTATGAATGGTTTGCCGTGGGAATGCAGAGGGGTGTATCCAGCACTCACAGGCTAGACTTTCCCCACCTGTGTCCTCTCCCTCGGCCAGCCCCTCGCCGTCTCCCACCCTCTCGCCCTCACACTGTCTTCTGTACTCACTTCTGACTCGACCTGCATCTGCTGTGAAGTTTTCTCTCTAATCTCCTCTGTTACCGCCCTTGCCACAAACAAATTATTCATATTGTCTGTACGGCCACCTTAGCGGTTTATTCCCACCTTGAGCTGTAAAGCTCACAAGCCTGAAGGTCCCAGCCCCCCTAATTACAGGAGCCCTTCCGTTCAGCAGGCCAGCCTGCCCCACGTCCCCGTCTCCTGTGGTCCGTCCTGTGAGATCTTGCCAAAACTCAGGATGGTATTTGGCGCCTAGAAGAAACAATAGCTTTTTCGGTGGACTTCATTGTTGTCTTATGCTTAGAGCCCACAGAGCCTTGCACATACTGAGTGCTCCATTCAGACGGGATTGGATTGGAGCCTCTCTGCAAACTCATGAACTTCGCCCATTCCCATCTGAGTAACTCTCCCTCTTCTATCCTGTGAAACCATTTGACTACTAATTTTCTAATGTCTCATATGGCATAGAAGCCTGCTGCTGAAGAGAGGACGCTGGAAGGGTGGGCTGGGTTACGCTGATTGCTTTATTTCTCATCCACACCAAAGAACAATGTCGAAAGTCACCCAGTAGACATTTTGCAAAATCTGAAAGACCTTTAGAGGTTTTTTTTTAAAGTAGACATTTTCTCTGTGTTCTGTGATCATAACTTACAGCCTTACTCATCACGTTGGCTCGGAAATCGCAGACAGGTGAGGAGGTATCCTGACTTGAGCATCTAGGGGAATTAGATGAATGGGTAAAGAAAAAATGCTTCAGAGCTCTGGCTCCTGTTTTGGTTGGTCCTCTAAATCCAGACATTAGAATCTGTCATAGGAAGACTCCACCTTCTGTTATGCCCTCTCCTTCAGTGCACCAGCCCCTCCCCTCCCCCTCCCCAGTGCACCAGCCCCACCCTCTCCCACCTTCCTTTTCAGCCCTTAGGAACAAAATGTGATTGTTGATCCACTAAGTATGTATTAGATACCAACATAATTGAGAGACTAGCTTCATACCTAAGCATGAAGGGGGGCCAAGGGGGGGCAGAAGTAGCACAGACATTATCCATACTCTCAGACTCTTAGAATAACACACATGACACAGGCAAGAGTCTACCACTATAGAGCAACAGCCTTCACCATTCGTACCCACTTCAGCTTCTACGACATGATTGGCTACAGTGTTGTCTCAGAAAGGCTTCTGAAATGAGCCAGATCCGCGAAAAGGACAGCTGCCAGTGAGGCGCACTGCCTGCCGCGGGCCCAGGATGGGAGACGGTCAGCACGTTTCCTGACCCTTTGATGTCCTTACACTGCATAGGAAGGTGTTCAGACAAACAAACGAGCACGAGTGTGGTAGGAGGACAGAAGTTGAAGAT
Organism: Phacochoerus africanus; assembly: GCF_016906955.1. Taxonomy (NCBI): domain Eukaryota; kingdom Metazoa; phylum Chordata; class Mammalia; order Artiodactyla; family Suidae; genus Phacochoerus; species Phacochoerus africanus. The sequence goes on from NC_062557.1 coordinate 46,854,676, forward strand.
GAGGTAGAGGATGGGCGTGAGGGGGAGCTGAGCCGGAAGGGAGAGTGGAGAGGTGGGGGGGTGGCGGCAGGGGGGCCGGGAGACGCACAGACGGAGATGGAGCTGAGGGGCAGCTGTGGGGTCTGCCTGGGGCTGGGCTGGGGGGACTGCGGAGAAGTGGGAGATTAAAGGAAGGGGAGGCAAGAAGAGGGTGTGAGTTACCCTCTGAAACTTTCCAAGGTCAGCTACCAAGTTGCTTCTCTGCTTGCTGATGGCAGCACCATCACAATGAACTGGTCTATGGCCTAGGCCTGAAGTTTTTTGAGGCCAGAATGGCTAGAGCTGAATGTCTAAAACTTTTTAGTAACAAAAGCTCGAGTAAAATGGCAGTTTTCCTTATTCCTGCTAATTGATACTCTGCGTGGTTCTTGTCTGTTTCTTCCTGGCTGTTATATAAATACGTTTTAAAAGCACAGCTGGATTCCGCGACAGCCTTAGACAGCAAGCTGAAAAGATGCACAATATCAAGAGGGGTGGGGTGCCCCCCCCCCCATTTTTCATACAGCAGAGCTCTGCAGGGACCAATTAATACAGCCCTGCCGGATTGTAACTAGTGATGACTTAGTGTGAGGAGGCAGATTCGGCGATGTTTGAATGGGAAATGGGAGAAAATTGCAAACATCATCCCCACCGTGACCTCGGGCAAGCCTGGAGCTGCTTGGACCTCTCTCCTCCCAAGATTTCTTACAACTTTGATTCTGGAAGTTGTAAGAAGAAGGTGCATTAGAGGAAAAAGAAAGCATTAGAATATTCCTTTACAGTTTCTCTTTGTTTAGGTATCTGTCTGCTGGGTACATTTGGGTTAGTGGTAGTTAAATGTTTGCTGATACCATAGCCTTTCTGTGTTTGAGGAGGTAGTAGAGAAGCGTGGTTAAAAGCATGAGGTCGAGAGCCAGGCTGCTTCGTTTTTAATCCTGGCTCTCCCACTCTCTGGCTAAATGATTTTGGACAAAGTCCTTAGCTTTTCTGCACCTCGATTTTGGAAAAGGAGGGTGGTATCAGTACCTACTTTGTAAGGTTATTATGAAGATTCAGTGAAGTTCAATGAAAAGATGCTTGTAAAGAGCGGCACAGTGCCTGCTACACTGTAAGGGTTCAGAAAATGATCCCTGTCATTAATTAGGGTTTTCATTTGTGGGAAGGGGAGATGGTGTGTGACACTAAATTGTGTGACAAACTTTCTAGGCCTTACTTAATTTTTTCATCTCTTAGAGGGTCCAATAACCCCTGATCTTTCTCCCAGGGGCGTGGAGTCACATGTGGTCATGAAATGCCTTGAAAAGTATAAAGCAGAAGTTCCCATCATGGCACACCGGAAACGAATCCGACTAGGAACCGTGAGGTTGCAGGTCTGATCCCTGGCCTTGCTCAGTGGGTTAAGGATCCGGCATTGCCATGAGCTGTGGTGTAGGTCGAAGACACGGCTCACATCTGGTGTTGCTGTGGGTGTGGTGTAGGCTGGTGGCTACAGCTCCAGGAGACCCCTAGCCTGGGAACCTCCATGTGCCGTGGGTGCGGCCCTAAAAAGACAAAAGACAAAAAAAAAAAAAAAGAAAAAGAAAGAAAAGTATAAAGGAGCGCACAAATGCCAGATTTTATTGCTGCCGTTATTGTAAGAGTGGTAGTGGTAGTTAATGAAGATATTGATAAAAATGGGTCCAACTTTTTTAATGTTTTTAATTTTTTATTTTTCTATTGAGATATAGTTGATGTACAGTATCGGGATGGTTTCAGGTATACAGCAAAGTGGTGTGTATATACACACACACAAACATACATACATACACACGCATGCATATAATATACACACCTACATATATACATGCATATGTTTTTCATTACAGGTTATTACAAGACATGGAACACCGTTCCTGTGCTCTACAGTAAATCCTCGGTGCTTTTCTCTTTTATAGACAGTAGGGTGCCTCTCTTAACCCATACTCTTACTTCAGTCTCCCCATTCTTGCCCTTTGGTAACCGTGAGTTTGTTTTCGATACCTGGGGGTCTGTTCCGTCTTGTAAATGGGTTCATTTGTACTCTTGTCTAGATTCCACGTCTAAGTGGAGTCGTGTGGTCTCTGTCTTCGACCTTCTGAAATGGGTCTGATGTTAAAGGTGAAAGCAGGAGGGTGGTTCCCTCCCGCAGGCAGGCGCATCTGCTGTGTCTTGCTCGCAGTAAGCCAACACTTCATGTTTTCTTCCTCCTAGAAACCTTGGTGAACTGATAGATCGGTTCGTGGCCGATTTCAAGGCCCAGGGGCCCCCTAAGCCCAGCATGGATGAGGGGGGCGCCGTGCTCCCCAGCTGCGCCGACCTCTTCGTCTACTACAAGAAGTGCATGGTGCAGTGCTCGCAGCTCAGCACCGGGGAGCCCATGATCGCCCTGACCACCATTTTCCAGAAGTACCTCCAAGAATACGCCTGGAAAATCCTCTCTGGCAACCTGCCCAAGTGAGTCCTCTTCTTCCTGGGCTGTGGTACAGGAAGATTCTAAATATACCTAAATATGGAAATCTTTAGAGAAATCCACCCTGAGGTTGTTTACTGAACCGCTGAGAGTATCGGAGGAAAATACCCTTAGGAGCTCCCCAGGGCCTGGGCTTGTTTCCTCTCGGATGGGATTCCACACGGCAGATCAGGAAATGCCTGTGCCGGCTGCCAGCCCAGGTCCCATCCCACCGCAGTGGATGCAAGGGAGTCAGTCCCACTGTACATGTATTTGGGTTTCAGGGAGTCAGTGATAATAGGTACTTGGCCGGGGGGGGGGGGGGGGGGGGGGGGGTAGGGAGAAATGGCTTTTGAACATCGAGGGCAGTTTCATTGGGGCCCCATCCAGTGCCCGCGTGCCCTGGGATGACACGCCAGGGAGAGGCATGAATCTGCTTTTCCCTCTGTCTGCTTTTCCCTCTGTCTGCACAGTCTCTGCTAGGGTGTGTGTGTCTTGCTGTCCTGGATAGAGGCTAATGTTTAAAGATGTGGGATTCTGGGGGCAGTGCTTGTGTGGCACAGCTCCTGATTAGAGTGACTTCACTGCATTACCCTGGGGCATTAAAATACTGTTCTTTTGCTTATTACTTGAAATAAATGGATCTTTGGAATAGAGTTTTAGAAATTGTTTCTATTGTAATAAAATATGACCAAAGTAATGCTTCAGAATTCAGTAATTTTTACGATTAGGAATCCTTCTCCTAGCTAAATTCAGCAGTTCTGGAATTAGTTTCTGTCATTGTCACTAAAATGTGTCATATATAGGAACTTTACGTGATGGAGAGGAAAGAAAAATAAAATCCCTACACTCTGTAAGAGACTTGAAGTAACGAAAGTGTCACAAATGAGAAGTTTTTTGAATATGATAAACATTATTTAAACATTGTTCATAACTTTCATCCTGATTTTCAAGATAATACTAGTTTAGAAGATACAGAAAAGCTCAAAGACAGAGATCACCACGCAGAGAAAACAAGTCTGACTTTTCGGTGCACGTTTTTTTGTTCTTTCTTTAGTTCTGTAATGTGTGTGATTGTGTGCTTTTGTTTATTCGTTTTAACAGGATTGGGACGCTACTGCTTTTAGCTTTGTACCTGCTGCTTTCATTTAACATCGTGCTGTGAGCATTTTCCCCTGTGTCTTAGTGTCACAGCAGGAAACAAATGGTACTCAGCTGGGACTTTGTAACTAAAACCATTGTTCACAGAAATGGGGGGGGGCGGGTGCAGGGGGAAGGAACCAACAGGATTCTGAATCTCCCCAACACTAGCCAGTAATTGTTACTACTTTAAAACTCACTGGAGAGCTGGGGCTGTGGACAAAGGGCTTCCCCCCAGAACCTATAGTCATAGGGGGCCACGGTCACTGCCAGGACCACACACTGAAGCAGAGGGAGCAGGAGGGCTAGTTATTCCTCAGACTTCTCTCTCCCCTACCAACCTCTCCTACTTCCTGCAGCATCTGCTGTTGGCTCCAACCAACAGGAGGCAGTGGGCCTGGGAGCCTGAGTGATAAGTCTGCAGAGCTTGGTCTCCAAAGAGATAGAGAAAGTGATAGGAAGAGAAAGAAGAGCAGAGAACAGTCAGCACAATAAAATAAAAATATTCATTATGATCCCAAGATGTCCCAACGTACAGACGAACCTCAGCTAACTTCTGAGATTCTTTTTTTTTTTTTTGTCGTCTTTTTAGCACCACCCTCTCAGCATATAGAGGTTTCTTGGCTAGGGGTCCATTCAGAGCTGTAGCCGCCGGCCTACACCAGAGCCACGGCAACACCAAATCTGAGCCGCGTCTGTGACCTACACCACAGCTCATGGCAACACCGGATTCTTAACCCACTGAGCGGGGCCAGGGATCGAACCCATAACCTCATGCTTCCTAGTTGGATTCGTTTGCTCTGCGCCACGACAGGAACTCCACTTCTGAGATACTTATTGTTCGTTCTCTTAATTGACACTGGATTCACTATTTGGGTATTTTTTTTTAATGTTTTATTTAGCATTTCTTTTAGAATTTGGCTTGCTGAAGTTTTATTTGGAATTTTAGAATGTGTTTTTGTAATACTCTTTTTTTTTTTGACTGCCCTGCAGCATGTGGAGTTCCTGGGCCAAGGATCAGATCCAAGGCACAGTTGTGACCTACGCTGCAGCCTTGGCAATGCTGGATACTTTAACCCACTGCACCAGGCCAGGGATCAAACCTTCCTCCTGGTGCTGTAGATATGGCGCCAGTCCCATTGCCCCGCAGCAGGAACTGCCTGTTTTGGTTTTTTTCTTTTTTTTTTTTTCTTGTCTTTTTGCCTTTTCTAGGGCCACTCCCGCAGCATATGAAGGTTCCCAGGCTAGGGGTCGAATCGGAGCTGCTGCTGGTGGCCGACACCAGAGCCACAGCAATTCGGGATCTGAGCCGCGTCTGCAACCTACACCACAGCTCACGGCAATGCCGGATCCTTAACCCGCTGAGCGAGGCCAGGGATCGAACCCGCAACCTCATGGTTCCTGGTCGGATTCGTTAACCACTGTGCCACGACGGGAACTCCTATTTTGGTATTTTAAATAACACTCAAAAGAGCATCCTCGAACTACTGGCTCACGTCATCTGAACATGCTTTAAGCTCCTGAGATATACCTCCGAGAAGGTTGTGCAATTTAACACTCCTAACCCACAGTGGAAGAGAGTGCCATTGTCCTCTCCCTTATAAGTGCCAGATATTAAGATTTTTTTCTCCCTAATCTTTGTTTACCAGTAAGACTGGGAAGTTTAAGAGGTTTTTCTGTGTTGTTTTGTTTTTAGGGAAATTTTTTTCTTTAATTTTTAAGGTGAATGGCCTTGAATTCTGGTTCCTAAAAAAATGGAATCTCACAGTTGAAATTTTATAACTGCATTTAAAAAACCTGCATCTCTATTTTGTGAATGTGATTAGATCAGTAGGAAGGGATGAGATGCTCTTTGGCTTCTTGAGGCAAAGCCGGCCTTTGGACAGGAACCATGTGTTAACATTCCCTTGTGAACCGCCCCCCCCCCCCCCCCCCCCCCGCCCCCAAGCACGAAGACAAATTCCCAGGCAGCGTTTTCTCAACTGTGAGAAACAGTTGGGGAGGCAGCCTTTGTGCTGCAGATGATCCTGAGTGAGCTGAACAGATCAGGAAATTCCCAGCCAAGCAGAGAGGCGGCTGGGCAGCCTGCTCTGTGGGCCCCAGAGCCATCACGGTTAATGCGACTGGTAACTGGCTCACAGTGAGGTCGCCTCGTGTGGAGTTCCTGTCGTGGTTCAGCAGAAACGAATCTGACCAGTATCCATAAGGATGTGGGTTCGATCCCTGGCCTCGCTCAGTGGGTTTAGGATCCAGCGTTGCCGTGAGCTGTGGTGTAGGCCGCCAGCACAGCTCAGATCTGGCGTTGCTGTGGCTGTGGCGTAGGCCAGCAGCTACAGCTCCAATTCGATCCCTAGCCTGGGAACCTCCATGTGCCTCGGGGATGGCCCTTAAAAAACAAAAGACAAAAAAATAAAAAATAGAGATCGCCTCTTCCTATTCCTGATGGTCAGAGAATTTAAACAGATGATGGTCAAGGTAAGGTCACCAGGAAGGGGACTCATTGTGTGTGGGCTTTTTTGGGCCACCTCCAGCCTTCCCTTCCCCCTTTTCTTTGTCTCACGCTGTGCGGTTCCCCGTTCAGGAAGCAAATTAAGTCCCGGCCTGAGTAGTTCCTGTTCCTTTTCCTCAGAACCACAAGCAGCAGCGGCGGGCTGACCATCAGCAGCCTCCTCAAGGAGAAGGAGGGCTCGGAAGTGGCCAAGTTCACGCTCGAGGAGCTCTGCCTCATCTGCAGCATCCTGAGCACCGCCGAGTACTGCCTGGCCACCACCCAGCAGGTGAGCCGCCGGCCGCCCTCGCCACCGCCTCCTTTTCCCCAAACCATCCTCCGGGCCGCGTCGCCCTGTGGGGACGAGTCTGGGCCCTCATGAGGCCACATCCCACCTCCGGCAGAGCAGCAGGCCTCCCACAGGAAAAGCCTGGCGTCGGGCAGTCATCTCACAGAAGGAGGCCGGTGAGAAAGCAAGACTGGCCTCCTCCCCGGGGCTGTGTTATCAAGGGCGAGACACATGGCCTCTTGAAAATGGGTCAGTAGCACCCTCTCCCGCCTGAGAGAAGCAGTAACACACAGGGTGGGACTCGGCCTAAGCCTTGGGGGAGATGAGTCCCAACCAGTGATTCCATTCTCAGTCGTGTTACCAGGCTCAGTGAACATCCTTTGGGCTTTACTGTGTCTCTTGAAATTTACACAGCGTTCGCAGTCTGCCGGGACACACAGCCATTGTTTGGCTGCTGACGTTCAGGAACTGGGAAGCAGGAAAGGGTGATTGCTCTGCTGGAGCTCCCATTAGCAGGAGGAAGACCCAGAAGAATTCTCCATTCTGCCTGAGCCACAGGATTCCTTTCCACATTCGGTCTGGAATGCATCTAAGGCCGAGAGAAAGACAATCCCTGGGGAAGGTTCTGTCCTTCCTCCTTTGGGGGTTTGTTATTTATACACGTCTGCATCGGAGGACGGCAGCCGTGGCTTACAGTTCAGACAGTACAGCCGAGAGCACCTGCGAGCCAGAGCAGGCATACAGGAGGCCAAAGAAGAAGGGGTCCCCCTAAAACTTCACAGGCGAGGTTTCACCACCCAGAGGCAGGGGCAGTATGTGCTCTGCTTGGGGACATGGTCCCACGGAGTCACAGAGGGAATGGCTTGTAAAGGTTTGGCCTTGGAGCCCAAGATAGCAAGCCATGTGGTTCCAGTGCTTCCAGGGCGGGAGGTCCTCATCTGCGAGGACCTCAAAGGCAGGGGTTCCAGGAGGCCTCGATGCAGAAACACTGCTTCACTTTGTGTATGCGCAGAAGGGGAAAAACACACACAAATAAATAGAGTATTTTGAAAGTAAAATAGCCATGCCCCCCCCCCCCAAAAAAACCGTATAAAATGAATGACTTAATTTCATCACCCTCAAATAATTATATTAGCAATTTGGAGCTTTTTCTTTTCTTTATTTTTTAGGACAGCACGCAAAGTATATGGAAGTTCCCAGGCTAGGGTTCAAATTGGAGCTTTAGTTGCCAGTTTACACCTCAGCAACAGCAACACAGGATCTGAGCCATGTCTGTGACCTACACCACCACTCACGGCAACACCAGATCCTTAACCCACTGAGTGAACCCGTATCCTCGTGGATCTGAGTCGGGTTCATTATTGCCAAGCCACAATGGGAACTCCCTGAAACATTTTCTTTCAGTCTTTTTTCATGAACATGGTTTCATATGCTATAAACTTAATTCATATTCATATATTTTTGTTGGTTTTCTTTTTTACTGCTGCACGTATGGCAATGGAAGTTCCCAGCCTAGGGGTCGAATCAGGGCTGCAGCTGAGGCCTACGCCACAGCCAAGGCAACACCAGATCTGAGCCATTTCTGTGACCTTTCCTGCAGCTTGCTGCAACACTGAATCCTTAACCCACAGGCCATGGATCGAACTTGTATCTTTACAGAAACAACTTTGGGCCCTTAACCCACTGAACCAGAATGGGAACTCCTCTTTTCATTGTTACTGCTTTTGTGGTTTTTGTTGTTGTTTGTCTTATGGCCACACCTGCAGCATATGGAAGTTCCTGGGTCAGGGATCTAACCTATGCCTCCACAGCAACCTGAGTCACTGCAGTCGGATTCTTAACCCACTGAGCCACAGCAGGAACTCCTTTTTTCTTTTCTTTTTTTTTTTTTTTTTGCCTTTTAGGGCCACATCTGCAGCACATGGAGGTTCCCAGGCTAAGGGTCTAATCGGATCTACAGCTTCCAGCCTATGCCACAGCCACGGCAGCGCGGGATCCGAGCCAAGTATGCAACCTACACCACAGCTCATGGCAGCGCGGGATCCTTAACCCACTGAGCAAGGTCAGGGATCGACCCTGCAACCTTGTGGATCGTAGCTGGATTCGTTTCCTCTGCGCCACGACGGGACCTCCCTTTTTCTTATTTTTAACATCACAATATTAGCATTTCTCCTATTGCTATCATGTCTTTCTTGCCATCCTTGTTACGCTTATATAATAAACCATAGAGTGATCAACTATACAAATCAGTTTACAGTATCCCTGATAGTTGTCTATGCTGTTTCAAGGTTTTGCTTTTATGAGTAATCTTATAGAGAACATCTAATGTATTTTGCATTCTTTTTCTAGAGCAGATTCTTAGAAGTTGTAGAAGTATTAGTTGATCAGAGATCATTTTGATGCGTCATGATAGATGTGGCCAGTTTTTTTGTTTGTTTGGGGTTTTTTTGTCTTTTTTTGCCATTTCTTGGGCCGCTCCCGCGGCATATGGAGGTTCCCAGGCTAGGGGTCGAATCGGAGCTGTAGCCCCCGGCCTACGCCAGAGCCACAGCAACATGGGATCCGAGCCGCGTCTGCAACCTACACCACAGCTCACGGCAACGCCAGATCCTTAACCCACTGAGCAAGGGCAGGGACCGAACCCGCAACCTCATGGTTCCTCGTCAGATTCATTAACCACTGCGCCACGACGGGAACTCCAGTTTTTTGTTATTTAGTGAACATTATTTTTACTGATTATAAAAGTAACTACATTCTTGGCACATATATTGTGATCTCTCAATACCATTTTCCACTGAAAGGAACCAAAGATTCCCAGAGAAATGACTAATTCCAGGTCTGGGGAAAAAGGTACAAGATGAACCTGGAATGTCATGTCATACGAAAAATAAGAAAACATCAAAGACTATGAGAGTCGCTTCAGAAGGACTCAGGAGCTGTAATGGACTTTATCACACCAAAAGACATGTCCAAGTCATAACCCCCAGGGCCTTAAACATGACCTTATTTGGAAATAGGGTCTTTGAAGATGTGATTAAGTGCAGATCTCAAATGAGATCATCTTGGCTTAGGGTGAGCCCTAGATCCAATGACCAATGTCCTTAAAAGGACAGGGAGTTGCTTTTTTTTTTATTATTATTCTATATGCAATTTTTTTCTTTTTTTTTTTTCTTTTCCCACTGTACAGCAAGGGGATCAAATTATCCTTACATGTATACATTACAATTACATTTTTCCCCCACCCTTTGTTCTGTTGCAACATGAGTATCTAGACAAAGTTCTCAATGCTACTCAGCAGGATCTCCTTGTAAATCTGTTCTAAGTTGTGTCTGATAAGCCCAAGCTCCCGATCCCTCCCACTCCCTCCCCCTCCCATCAGGCAGCCACAAGTCTTTTCTCCAAGTCCATGATTTTCTTTTCTGAGGAGATGTTCATTTGTGCTGGATATTAGATTCCAGTTATAAGTGATATCATATGGTATTTGTCTTTGTCTTTCTGGCTCATTCCACTCAATATGAGATTCTCTAGTTCCATCCATGTTGCTGCAAATGGCATTATGTCATTCCTTTTTATGGCTGAGTAGTATTCCATTGTGTATATATACCACATCTTCCTAATCCAATCATCTGTTGATGGACATTTGGGTTGTTTCCATGTCCTGGCTATTGTGAATAGTGCTGCAATGAACATGCAGGTGCGTGGGACAGGGAGCTTTAATACCCAGAGATACAGGAGGATGGCCATGTGAAGGTGGAGGTGGAGCCTGGAGTAGTGCGTCGATAAGCCAAGGAACACCAAGAAGCACCAGCACCCGCCAGAAGCTAGAAGGCTGACATAGGAGAGTTCTCCCTGAGAGCCCCCTGAAGGAACCAACCCTGCCAGCCCCCTGACTTTGGACTTGTGGCCTTCAGAACTGTGAGAGAGTACGCCTGTTTTAAGCCACCCAGCCTTGTAGTCATTTGCTACAGCAGCCCCAGGAAAGAGGTCACAGGAGCCAACCTGAATGAACTCTACTGGTCAAAGATGAAATAGAAATAGCAGAGAGATACTAGCTACAGTGGATTGGAAGCATCAAAAATATTTAAGTCCATTTGGTTATCGTGAAATTTTAAAATTCACTTATTGCCTTGGAAGATACTAAGAAAGCACGGGTGTGACTTGGATACTAGAACATAAGGGAAGTTCTTATCCTGCCTTTCCTGTCTGACTTGTACTCGGGATAACCAGATCACTGACAGTGGAAGGTGTATCTTTATAGCGGATGTTCAGCCAGTTAATGAAAAAGAAAAGATAGAATTTGAATATCATTTCTTTATATATACCTCTTAATGGGATAATAGATCTGGGCATTGACTTTCAGCGGCTGCTGACATTACCCAAAGAGAGACAACCACAGCGTTCCCGCCATGGCACAGTGAGTTAAGAAACTGATGCAACGGCTTGGGTTGCAGCGGAGTTGTGGGTTCGATCCCCAGCCCAGCACAGTTGGTTAAAGAATCTGGCATTGAAAAGTTGCTGTGTAGGTCCCAACTGAGGCTCGGATTCAATCCCTGGCCCGGGAACTCTATATGCTGCAAATGTGGCCATAAAGTAAATTTCAATTTTAATTTTAAAAAAAGATTTCCCATTGTGCCTCAGCGGGTTACAAACCTGACTAGTGTCCATGAGGATGTGGGTTTTATCCCTGGCCTCACTCAGTGGGTTAAGGGTCCGGTGTTGCCTTGAGCTATGGTATAAGTCATGGATGCAGCTCAGAACCTGCATTGCTGTGGCTGTGGTGTAGGCCAGCAGCCACAGCTCCCATTCGACTCCTAGCCTGGGAACTTCCATCTGCCACAGGTGCAGCCCTAGAAACCAAAAAAAGAGAGAAAGCGCCAAACATTATGTATCTCCTGATGGAAGTACACAGCACCAGCAGGAAGGGGTTTTCTTAAAAAAACAACCACCAAAACTAAAATACGATCAAGCTTCTACATCTATCATTTCCAGGAAATACGAGGGACAAAGGAACATGCTAATTCGAACCTCGTGGATGCAGTCAGTAAGATCAAACTATGAGAGAATCTGCTAGTTTCCTGAGGGAAAAATCTCCAGGGGTGAGGTCGTGTGTGCAAATAGAAATGTAGAGAGAGGAATTCCCGTCGTGGCGCAGTGGTTAACGAATCCGACTAGGAACCATGAGGTTGCGGGTTCGGTCCCTGCCCTTGCTCAGTGGGTTAAGGATCTGGCGTTGCCGTGAGCTGTGGTGTAGGTTGCAGATGCGGCTCGGATCCCGCGTTGCTGTGGCTCTGGCGTAGGCCGGTGGCTACAGCTCCGATTGGACCCCTAGCCTGGGAACCTCCATATGCCGTGGGAGTGGCCCAAGAAATAGCAACAACAATAACAAAAAAAAGAAATGCAGAGAGAAACCAGAGACTTAAGACTTCAAGCAACGAAGACCTGAAAAACAGTCCTCTTAAGAAACAAAGCCATTAATATGTCAGTGTTGGCTCATGAAGGATACACTTTGACACTTTACCCTTTCGGAAGATGCACCATGCACTGCTTCTCCGTTCGGGAGATTTTATGAAGCACTTATTAGGCACCAGGCAGTGTGTTTGATGCTACTTCACAGTGGTAAACAAAGCAGGCAGGTTTCTTACTGTCATGGACCTTAGAACCAAGAGAGGAGCCAGATGATAAGGCAAGCTGGAAACTCAGGTTTGTGGGAAGTGCCAGGGAGGAAGCAGGTGTTGCGGTGCTAGTTAGGGAGTTGCCTGCTGAGGGCAGGTGCTCCCCGAGGGCCCCCCTGAGGAGGTGGTGTGGCAGCAGAGACCTGACCCGAGGCCAGCAAGGGAGGAGCCTGGAAGGGCTGGGAGGCAGGAGGGGTGAGCAGGGAGCGTGAAGGCCCTGAAGGGGCAAAGGCCGAGCTGTGCTCCAGAACCTTAAGAGGTTGGCGTAACTGAAGCCAAGCAGATGAGGGAGGAAGGCCGATGCAGCCGAGAGCCGGACCGGGCCCATGTCCTCGTGCTGAGGTTGGATGATTGTTCTCAGTGTAACAGAAAGAAGCCGCTGAAGAGTTAAGCCGAAAAGCCCAGGAGTTCCCCTCATGGCTCAGTTAATGAATCCTGACTAGGAACCATGAGGTTGCAGGTTCGATCCCTGGCTTTGTTCAGTGGGTTAAGGATCCAGCGTTGACGTGAGCTGAGGTGTAGGTCGCAGACACGGCTTGGATCCCAAATTTGCTGTGGCTGTGGTGTAGGCTGGCAGCTACAGCTGCAATTAGAGCCCTAGCCTAGGAACCTCCGCATGCCTCGGGTGTGGCCCTAGAAAGATTAAAAAAAAAAAAGCCAAAGAGCCCACACCTTGATTGGTTTCCTCGTCCCTGATAAACGCGTAGGTTGTTTGCAGGTTTTCACTAACAGAAACACCAGAATGTGAGCGTTATGAGAAGAGGCTCTCAGCTGGTTTTGTTCACTGACTCGACGCTACCCCGGAGCCCGGCCCAGAGCAGCCCCGGCTGAGTGCGTGGAGGCTGCCGGGAGCGCTGCGCCTCTTTCTACCTCGTTCTCATTACTCACCGAAATGGCTTCCTCGATGCTGAAACGGCTGGCTGAAAGGCTGTGTATATTTCCATGTTTGCTTTTTAACTAAATTGCCTTCCCCCAAGGTTACATTCATTTTCCCACTCCTAAGAGGCATTTTTAAATTTTAAGACAAAACATTCGTTATTCTTTGCGTCTGTGTAATACACAGGTTTGGGGGTGCTATAGGCGAAGCAGTCCCCAGGATGGGGAGACGCTGGCAGTTCCTGGTCAGTTGTATTTTCCTCCCTCCTGGCGGCTGGGAGCGTGGCCAGCGTTCCTCCCGCTTGGCTGTAGGCTTGGCTGTAGGCGGCTGAAGGCAGACTGTGATACCAAATCCCCCGCACCTTGATGCGGTGGGTGGCCCATCCCGGCACTCTGGGGATGCTTCACCTGATTTGACGGTCCCTTGCCACCACCGGAGGCTCCCGTGTTGGTGGGTGAGCCTGCAGTTCGCCAGGCCGGGAGTAGCCTAAAAAGGCAGGTCTTTCTAAAATTGAATGAATGAATCAAATTGTCCGTGTGTCATGAGGACCATGTACGGCGTGGGGCCAGAGGGCACGGGTTCTGGAGGAAGTTTGATTCCTGGCCCTGCCCCTCACTGTCCTGGCTAGGTCATACTGCTCCACTTTCTCATCTATAAAATGGGAATAATGATAGAATCTTCCTTGAAGGGCTGTGCGAATTAAATGAGTCCATGCATGAAAAGGGCCTGGAATTGTACCCGCATCAGCAAGCTCAGTGAGTGTTAAGTATTCTCATTACGGGTTCTTGCCGAGAGTCATGAAGCGTGATGTTCTCTCTCGTTTTCTGACAGCTCGAAGAAAAGCTCAAGGAGAAAGTCAACGTCAGTCTGATTGAACGAATCAACCTGAGTGGAGAAATGGACACGTTTAGCACGTATGTACTTGCGCACGTCTGCTCGAGGCCCGCCCTGCCCTCACCGCTCGGTAGCAGGGCGTCTGAGGCTGTTGGCTTCGGTCACTGCAGAACCTGAGGAGGTTCTAGGGCCTTCAGGATCAAGATTCTTTTCTCCACTAGCCACTAAGGAGCCTGAGAAGTTGGTGCGGCTGCCCTTCAGTCCGCCTCCTCAGATGCAGTCATGTTTAGCTTTACACTAATTGTGGCCCCTTCTAGAACAACAAGAGAGAAGACATCCCCGCCTTGGCCTTCCCTGCAGGAAGGTCAGGTCCAGGGCCTCCTGTCAGCCCCTTTAAATCCACAGGGGGCCAGCCCCCACCTCTAGTGTTTTAGGGTCTAAAGTCTGGGCAGCCTGATTTTAGCCATGTTAACGGGGGGCTGTATTTAGGGTGAGAGGGTGTCTGTCCAAGGAGTTCAGACTGTAGAGCCTTCTCGAAGCAGTTGTTGCCCGGTGCTACCTGGCAGCACCTCGTGGTCCTTAAGTGAGATGGGGGGTGGGCCCAGCTTCCGCTTTCATATCTGCCATTTGAGGAAAAATTCAAATTTTCTTCTTCCATCATTTCTTCTCTTTGTCTCAACTTTTTTTTCTTCTTCCCAAGATCTGGTTTTAACATTTTGGGCCAGCAGGAACCTTTGGAGGGGGCAGTGAAGAGGGATTCTGGGGCGCAACAGTTAGGAAAGATGAGCCATGGAATCTTGTGTCCTGCCCGAGTGGGGGCATAGCCCGAGTGGGCCCAAGTCATACAGCAAGAAGGAGCCAAAACACTCCTCCTTGTCATTCTTCCCTTTTGAAATGAAACTCACAGTTAACCTAACTTTTGCACCAGTGCCTGAAACATCTGGAAGGGGCTGTGTCGGCTGTTTGAAAAGTCACTTGGTAAGTTCTGACCATGATGATGCGTGTGATTTGCAGAGTCATCTCCAGCAGCATTCAGCTGCTGGTTCAGGATCTGGATGCTGCCTGCGACCCCGCCCTGACGGCCATGAGCAAGGTAAGGCTTTAGGAAGTGCTTCTTCCTAAATAGTTAAGAGCGACCCCGCTGCTTTCTCCCGGCCTCCCCTGTCGCTCCTTCGGGCTTTGCAGTGCTTCCTTAAAGCATCAGCTGGGAGGAGAGTTGGTGGCCCTCCAGGAGTTTGCGGTCTTGCACCTGAAGTCACTTGCTTGTCCTTTGAGAATGAGTTGAGGAGAGGGTGTGTTTTTGAAGTCTAAACGCAAGGTTGTCTGATTGGCATCTGAACGTGCCAGGAACCCCATGAGTGGCCTCCCCAGAATGGGCATTTTCGTTGTGTCTATAGCAGTCACTTCCAGCTCATCTTCATTCCTGCCTCCTGAGAAGTTTGTCTGACTTTTTCTGAGCTTTGGTGTCAGTGCAGGGTTATTTGATCAGGTTGTGGCTTTTCTGATAGCGTGGTAGCCTGTCGTTCGGCCTTCAGTCCCCAGCCCCCTCCCCTAGCACTTGCCACGTGTGGCCTCGTGTTGCTCTTTGGCTTTTATGTGCCTTTGTCTTTTCTTCCTCAAAGAATGTAAATTCCTTAAGTGCGTGGACCACATGCTTCCAAGCCTGTTGATTACGTTGGAATTAGGCATTTGATGTCTAAGCCAACTAACATGAAGCTGCCCACTCGTCGACCCTCCTAGCGCAGGGGTTGGCAGACTACAGCTGGTGAGCCAGATCGGGCCCACTCCCAGGTAAAGTTTTATTGGATCACAGCCTTGCTCATTCGCTTACCTATGGCTGCTCTTGTGCTGTGTGGGCAGAATTAAGTCACTGTGGCTCAGACCAGATGGCTCTCAAAGCCTAAAATATTAGCCGTCTGGCCCTTGACGGAAAAAGTTTGCCACTGCCTATTCTGAAGTCATAGACTCTTGTAGCATTCTTACACATTCTGGAGAACGAACGTCCTCTGGGACTTTCTGGCCAGTAGCAGCGTCCGGTGGAAAGAACGCTGGCCTTGGAGTCAGGCGGACCCCGCTCTTGTCCCTTTCCTTTGGGCACGCTGAGCAAACTACCGCCTCCCTGGGCCGTGTTACCCCATCGCCAAGTGCGGCGTGGGCACCGCCTCCCAGAGTTGTGAGGTCGGAGTGACTGGCGTGGTGCCAGTAAACATTAGTCCTCTTCCTTCTTGTCAGGAGTGGCCGTGTCACAAGGTTGTGTAAGCAGACATTTGGTCTGAATTTGGTTTTGTAGGAGGTTGTAAATATTTGACAAAAGTAGGGCTAAAACCAGAACTTAAGCTTCGGGGTTTTATGAAGTTGGTTGCGGAGTCCCGAGTAGCTGATGTCACAGAGTTTCCGTTCAAAAGGCTGATCCTTTCCCCAGTCAGATGCGGGTGTGTATTGCCAGCCCCTGACTGTGCACAAGCAGCACACTCAGAGCGGGCAAACTGAGGCGCACGCCTTTTCTGCAGGGCACGTGACGCTGAAGATGCGTTTGGGGGCCTCTGACTATCCCCTCGCTGCCGGCAACCGCTCCCCACATCCTGAATATGATCTGTTCCAGCTGCCACCTCCCCTGCACGGCCACACACTTTAGACTGGAATGCAGCTGGTGAAAGAATTTTTACATTGACCCAAGCGAGAGTGGTTTTTGTGTGTGTGTCGGTGAAAATAACGGTTGTAGGGGGTTTAACGCTGCAGGTGTTGCTTATATGAACTGTCAGTTCATTCGGCGGATTTCCCTCAAACCTGCCCCCGCCACCCATCTCTCCCCAGACCCCCACTCGCAAGTACTAACAGAGACCATACCTCCAGAATCTTTTGTTTATATCATAGGAAAACCGCAGACGTGGGAACACGGCAGCTGGGAGGCCATTAGTCTTTGTCTGCGTCTTCGGGAGTCCTAGCAAAATGAAATCCATGTGATGAAAATGACCAGATATAAACAAGTCAAGTGGTCACGGACTGATTCAGCCCACCCCCTCCGTTATGCGTGCCTGCATTCCGTTCCGTGTGGTTTCTTCTAGGATTTTTTAAAAACTTTTGTTTTGTGATATTGCCTATTCCTGTCTGTGATTCTGGCGTTTTTGCCACTAGTTGAACAGTTCAGTTCAGACTCTACCCCGCACGACACTGGGCACCCCCCCCCTCCTCCTTGGTTAGCACACAGGGCTTTCGTTATTTGCCCCTTCACTACCTTGTTGGTTCTGCCACTCCTGTGTGTATAACTCTGCTACAGCCTCTGAGCCACTTGCATTTCTCTGAATGCATGACTTTTTTTTTTTTTTTTAATGGCTTCCATGGCTTTTCTCATTCT
The DNA here is from genome assembly GCF_016906955.1 of Phacochoerus africanus. Taxonomy (NCBI): domain Eukaryota; kingdom Metazoa; phylum Chordata; class Mammalia; order Artiodactyla; family Suidae; genus Phacochoerus; species Phacochoerus africanus. The sequence continues at coordinate 46,871,816 of NC_062557.1, forward strand.
CCACTTTCTTTTTTTTTTTTTTCATTTACATTCCATTCTGAGACAGCTTCATTCTCCACTTTCTGCCTAGAATTCTCTTTCCACTCTTACCTGCCCAATTAGCTCACCCTTTATTTTATTTTATTTTATTTTTATTTTTATTTTTTTTTTTTTTTTTGTCTTTTTGCTATTTCTTGGGCCGCTCTCGCGGCATATGGAGGTTCCCAGGCTAGGGGTGGAATCAGAGCTGTAGCCACTGGCCTATGCCACAGCCACAGCAACGCCAGATCTGAGCTGCATCTGTGACCTTCACCACAGCTCATGGCAATGCCAGATCCTTAACCCATTGAGCAAGTCCAGGGGTCGAACCCACATCCTCATGGTTCGTTACCACTGAGTCACGATGGGAACTCCAGTACTTCACTCCTTTTTATGACTGAATAATATTCCCTTTTGTGGTTGTGTCAGATTGGTTCATTCATTAATTGGTCAGTGGGTTTTTTTTTGGATTGAGTCCACTTGTTTAACTCTAATGAATAATGCTATGACTATTCATGTACCTGTTTTGTGTGAATTTTTTTTCAGCTCTCTTGGATATATACCTAGAGGTAGAACTGCCAGGTCACGTGAGCTCTGTGTTTAACGTTGAGCAACTGTCAGCCTGTTTTCCACAGCACCTGCACCATTTTACATTCCCACCAGCAATGAATTAAGGTTCTTATTTTTCTACATCCTTAGAAGCATGTGGGTTTTTTTTTCATTTATAGCCATTCTAGTAGGTGTGACATGGTGTCTCATTGTGGTTTCAATTTGTATTTGCATTTCCCTGATGACTAAGATGTTCAGCATCTTCTCAGGTGCCTATGGACAGGCATATATTTTCTTTGTACAAATGTCAATTCAAATCATTTGCCCACTTAATTTTTTTAATTTTTTAATTTTTTTTTGGTCTTTTTTTGCTATTTCTTGAGCCACTCCTGCGGCATATGGAGGTTCCCAGGCTAGGGGTCTAATTGGAGCTGCAGCCACCGGCCTACGCCAGAGCCACAGCAACGCGGGATCCGAGCCACGTCTGCAACCTACACCACAGCTCACGGCAACGCCGGATCGTTAACCCACTGAGCAAGGGCAGGGACCGAACCCACAACCTCATGGTTCCTCGTCGGATTCATTAACCACTGCGCCACGACGGGAACTCCTGCCCACTTTAAAATTGGAATGTCATTCCATTGCTGAGTTGTAAAAGTTCTTTTTATAGTCTGGGTATACTAGACTCCTTAGCAGATATGTGATTTGCAAGTATTTTTCTCCCTTTCTGCCAGTACTTTCTCAGTCATGTGCATTGAAGAACTAAAGTTTTAAATTTCGATGAAGTCCAGTTTTTATATTTTTTTCTTATGGTGCTTGTGCTTTTGGCATCATACCTATGACACCATTACCTATTCTAAAATTATGAAGGTTTACACTTGTATTTTCTTCTAAATATTTTACAGTTTTAGCTCTTACATAGGCTTCCAGTCCATTTTGAGTTGTTTATTGCTTTTTTTTTTTTTTTTTGGTCTCCTCCTCCTGCAGCATATGGAGGTTCCCAGGCTAGGAGTTGAATTGGAGCTATAGCTGCCAGCCTATACCACAGCCACAGCATAAGTTAATTTTTGTATATGGTGTTAGGTAAGGATTCAGTTTCATTCTTTTGCAGGTAGATATCCAACTGTGCCAGTACCATTGTTGAAAAGACTATTCTTTACCCATTAGATGGTCTTGAGACTAAAATCAGTGTTTATTCTGGACTGTGGTTCTATTCCTTTATCTGGATGTCCTCATGCCAGTACCACACTGATCTGATTATTGTAGCTTTGTAATAAGTTTTAAAATCAGGAAGTATGAGTCCTCCAACTTGGTTCTCTTTCAAGGTTGTTTTGGCTATTTTGTTTTATTTATTTATTTTTTTGTCTTTTTAGGGCCACACCCACGTCATATGGAGGTTCCCAGGCTAGGGGTTGAATCGGAGCTGTAGCCGCCAGCCTACACCACAGCCACAGCAATGCCAGATCCGAGCCGCATTTGCAACCTACACCACAGCTCACGGCAACACTGGATCCTTAACCCACTGAGCGAGGCCAGGGATCAAACCTGCAACCTCATGGTTCCCAGTTGGATTTGTTTCCACTGCACCATGACGGGAACTCCTGTTTTGGCTATTTTGAATCTCTTGCCACATCCCCTTTTTTTGCCTCACCCAGCGTGTCTTTCTCCCTCAAGACACCGGAGTATCCATACTAACTCTCTACTTTGTTGTTCACTTGTTATATCTCTGTCTCCCTTCTTAAGTTTTGAACAACTTGAGGGCGGTATCTTTTTTTTTTTTTACTTTTTAGGGCCACAGCCATAGCATATGGAGGTTCCCAGGCTAGGGGTTGAAATAGAGCTGTAGCTGCTGGCCTAAGCCGCAGCCCCAGCACTGTGAGATCCAAGCCACGTCTTCGAGCTACACCCTAGCTCATGGCTACGCTAGATCCTTAACCCACTGAGCAAGGCTAGGGATCGAACCGTCATCCTCATGGATACTAGTCAGATTTATTTCCACTGAGCCCCAACAGGAACTCCTTTTTATTCAGGTTTTGATCTGCACGGCACAGTGGTACTTGCTTAACAGTAGTGCTCCCCGAGTGACTTTGAAGGTAACAAAGGCAGGAAAAACAGGGGAAGAAATGTTTTCGGACACACATTTGACCAAAGAAGGTGACAAGGTGAGACCTGAGTATCTCTCCTGGACAGGCTGAGCTGGGTGGAGCTGGCAGATGTGGGGCAGGAGGCTCAGGCGTCTGTACAGGAAATAGCAGGCCTTTGGGGGCACACAGCACCAGTGAAAACAGCGCGATGCTCCTGGGTGGTACCTAAGAGCAGGGTTCCTTCCTTCTGCGAGGAGCATCCTGGAGCTGATGGAAGAAAGGTCAGCAATAGGAACTGCCCACATCCAGCGGTGAGCTCCCCAGCTGCGGGCTAGAGCCCTGCTGTTGGAGAAGGAGAGGAGCACACAGAGGGGCAGTGCTGGGTAGAAAATCCGCAGGACCGGCTTCACAGGCCAGGCCCAGGCGGAGGCAGCGAGATCTGCGGAGAGCTTAGTGGTTTCTCTGAAACTGTAGCCTTGAGATTACAGTCGTGCGGCGGGTAAGTTAGGTGAGCTTTGTCTTTCAGACCACTTTCCCCTCCTGTGTGGCACTGTTTTCTTAGATGTAAGATGACGGTAAGCTGTTATTTACGGAGCACTTACCAGGAATCAGCACCCAAATGCATGATCTCGTTTAATTCTGACAAGTTTGTGAGGGGCCCAAGTTACTTCCTTCTCGCTTTCACTGGAACTCAGAGAAGCTGGGTCAACTGTCAGATCTCTGAGCCACCATGTGGCGGGGCCAGGATTCAGACTCGAGCCGCACTTCCGTGCAGGACTGCGCCACGCCACACTTACAGCGTAAGAGTGAGTCTTTTGGGCACATGTGGAAACTGAGGCAAAACCAGCTTAAGTAACTTGCCTAAAGCGGGAGACATGTCCGTGTGTGCCCAGTACTGCTGGGTTCACACGCGTGTGTATTGGTGTGCACTGGACTTCAAGCTCTTCAACCGTTCACAGGCGTCCCGTTGGATGCTGGGCTTCGGCTTTTTTTGATCTGACACCATGGCTTTCGTGCAGGGGAGAAAATGGGCTGAGCAGCCAACCCATCTCTTCCAGCCTGCTCTGCACATTCTCCGTAAAACTAAGGAATGAGTCCGGTGTGCGTGTTGCCTGGTTTCCTTTTTCATAATACACCAAAAGCCACATAGCTTTGTAACAGTGGAGCCGACAATAGAGCCAGGTCTCCTCATTCTTGAAAAGGAAGTTGTTTGGAGTGCTTTGGTGGAAATGTGAAGAGTTCTGTCTTTAAATGTAAATTCTTAGGAATTAGCATGTTTGATTATAGCCTTACAAGTATGATTTTGGAAAAAAACAAATCCGTGGCTTCCTTAAAATGAACCATTTGTCCCACGGTCCCCTCCTCTCTCTGTCCCTTTTCCTAGGGCTACTTATATCACTAGGTTGAAAGAATCTCAGTCTCTGTCCAGAATCAAACAGACCTAGCTTTTTGCCCATTAGTGGTAGTTTTAGGGAAAAGAAGAAGAAGAAACTGAACAAATTAAATTTCCTTACCGTCTGGCATGTCATTTCTATTAGGTTTCAAGATTGTGAACATGTACTAATTTAGGAGGCCGCCTTACTATCCCCCAAAGACATTTCAAAATAGCTGGGCCGGTGCTCAGCGCTCGTCTCATCTTCCTCAGTCATTAAAGTGTCGATCTGTTTCAGGAGACCCACAGAGCCCCGCGGTTAAGACGTCCTCAGCTTCACCTTCCACCTTTAATCAAAGCACATCTTTCTTTCCTCATAAAGGAGATTGGTTTTTGTTTTTATTATGACTAAAGGAAATCAACTTCATTATAGAAAACTACGCATTTTTAAAAAGAAAATTTAAATCATCTAAAATTCCAATTAATAGACGTATTTCAGTCTTTATGCGTATATTTTTTAAATAAGTTTACATACTTTATGCATATATCTTTTAAGTAAAATAAGTTTACATGTTTTTCTCATTTAGCAGGTTTGAATAGTAGTTTTCTGGGTCATTTAATTTAGAGCTACGACATTTGTAGGGATTGCCTAGTATTCCACGCTGCTGAGCCTTTACTCTTAAAATCGTCATCACAGTTAACATTTACCATGGAATTAATACACGCCAGGCACTGTGTTAGGAGCATTCCATGCACTTTCTCTCAGTGACTGTATAGATGACAGAGATTCTCTTCATCCCAGCCTTGTGGCTGAGAAAGCTGAGGCTCAGAGAATTTGGGAACTTACCCAGGTCACACACTTAGCAGGTGGCCCAGTTGGTGTTAGAACTCATGACTGGTGGCTCCAGAGTCCCTCATCGTAAGTGCTATCATCTTCTGCCCTTAAAATGTATATGATTATTTTACTTTTAGTGGATTTTTAGGCTCCTCCTAGTTTTTCACTTTTATAAATAAGTCTGGCAATGGATAACCTTGTATGTGTTTTCTGAGCACTCATAATTATTAACTTCAGGTTAATTGCCATAAATGGAATTACAGCGATGTAAAACTATATAAAGCGCTAAGATTTTTGATAGATTTTTTTTTTTTTTTGACCACACCCCCAGCACGCAGAAGTTCTGGGGCCAGGGCTCAAACCTGCCTATAACATGCCAGATTCTTAACCTGCTACACTATCTTTTCTTTTCTTTTTTTTAGGGCTGCATCGATAGCATATGGAAGTTCCCAGGCTAGGGGTTCAATTGGAGCTGTAGCCACCAGCCTACACCACAGCCGCAGCAACGCATGATCAGAGCTGCGTCTGTGACCTACACACAGCACAGCTCATGGCAACGCCGGGTCCTTGACCCACTGAGCGAGGCCAGGTTTTGAACCCACATCCTCATGGATGTTAGTCAGGTTCGTTACCACTGAGCCACAACAGGAACTCTTCCAGTAGATATTTTCAAATTGCCTTTAAGAACAGTTGTATGTGAAGTTCCCTGGTGGCGTAGTGGTTAAGGGTCTGGTATTGTCACTGCTGTGGATTGGGTTCAGTCCTTGGCCCAGAAACTTCTGCATGCCACAGGTACTATCAAAAAAGAGAAAGAAAAGTTATACAAATTTACCTTCACATTGGCCCAGCAGTGAATGAGGAAAAAAAAAAATCTGTATCTCTATGCTTTCTGAAAGCTTTTATTGCTCTAGTTTCTATCCTCAGTTTCTATCCTATGGATCTTCCTGGTTTTCCTCCTGGAGTTGAGGAGTGTCTGTCCCTGAGCAGAGGGGTGAGAAGAGCCATTCTTCCCTGGCCTCTGCACCGCCATCGCCGCGTCCACGTCACCTGCTGCGGGCAACCTCAGTCTGTGCGAGGGTTTGCCTGCCCCAGTTCCCTTAGCTAGTTTCATGTTCATTTCAGGTGGAGCACTTCTTCTGCAAAGTGACATGGTAAAGTGGAAAGGACCTGGACGTTGGACTTACTCAGGCCTAGGTCTTGATCTCACCTCTGCCGACTTAGCAGTTAGGCTTCATTAGGCAAGACACTTACTGTCCTCAAGCCCATCTTGCCATCCATAGGAGTAAGGATGCCTCCTCCTTCACTGCATCGTCGCAAGCAGTCGGTTCATGGGGAAATGTCAGTCATGGTACTCGGTGGATAATAGATGCTTGATAAATGTTCCTTCCTCTTTTTCATCCCCACCCAGCACTTGCTTCAGTGCTCGACATGGGGAAGGTGCCTCAGAATGTAGCAGGAAATTCCTGTTTTGGCTCAGTGGAAACAAATCTATTATCCATGAGGACACAGGTTCGATCCCTGGCCTTGCTCAGTGGGTTAAGGATCTAGCATTGCCGTGAGCTCTGGTATAGGTCACAGACAGGGCTCAGATCTGATGTTGCTGTGACCATGGTGTAGGCCAGTGGCTTTAGCTCTGATGCAGCCCCTAGCCTGGGAACTTCCATATGCTGTGGCCCTAAAAAGATACAGCCTTAAGAAGACCAAAAAAAAAAAGCATGTAGCAGACTTTGTTGCATGAGTACAGGTAGCCCAGATAAACGTTAGTGTGTGTGTGCTTGTGCACATGCCTGAGCTAAGACCCTTGCTTGGAGCCAGTGGCCCCGCCGCCTAAGCCATCACATTAGACTCTGCCTGAAATGTTCCCAGACTCCAGATGTGTGAGTCTATGCTCCGAATGGCCCTCATCCTATGCTCCAAGTGAAGACATGGGACTTGGAATTTTCACTTACGGAAAGTTAGTTTCTCAGGAGACCTCTTCCCAAGTTTCACGTGGCCGTGGAGGAGGACGCGTCTCAGCATGAGCTGGTGGTGGAGCCCCGTCCTCGGGTCAGTAGACGGGGTCTTGCTGGGAAGAGCCCCCTCTCCCCGACTGACCTTCCCTGTGGGCGCAGCCGCACGCTCCTTCCTCAGGCGGCAGGCGCCCCGGGCACTGGCCATGCTCTTTGCCCCACAGCCTCTTCCCGAGGGGACGTGTGGGGCACCGGAGGCTCGGGCATCGTCGTCTTGGTTCTTTCCTTTCCTTGCTGTTTCTCTCAGCCTGACGTCTTACCACTGCTTTCGCAAATGGTTTTTCTTGTCGTTTATTTGGTACCAGCAGTACCTAATCACACTGCACCTTCTGAACAAGCACAAGAGGAAAAACCTCACATCTGGAGGGGTAAATTTTAAATGTCAGAGGCAAAGTTTACCTGGAAAAGCTGGAGTCTTATTTCCACAGTTGGGCTTTTTAGGATGTTTGTTTTTCCAGTGCAAGCTACTGTCTGTGTCCCTTTCTGAAGAGCATTTTGCTCAGTCGCTGTATATTTCATTCCCTTCTCTTTGAGAAATTGGGTTTCCCTTGTGCTAAGGCCTCGTTAAGTGCTTTTTATCTTTTTCTTTTTTTGAGCAAGTGTCTAGCAAGTAGCCTAGTGTCGTGCTTGGGCTGCAGGTGGGTCTGGGCTGCCTCTGCTCTACCACTGACCAGCTGTGTGACTTTGGGCTTTTGGAATCTCCTCATCTGTAAGACTGCTGTGAGAATTAAGTGAGATCATGTCTGAATAGTGGATCGGATGATGTTTGCCAAGTGCCAGGCCCAGGCACAGCAGCTCCACCCGGTCCATCCCGGTGTAGGCATATCGGGCCATTCAGGTCGCAACCCCGGCCCTAAGTCGGATGGGCGGTGGCGAGCCTCTGTCCAAGGCAGTGGCTGGACAGCATCACTGCTAACTGTATTTTGTTCATTTTTAAGAAAACAGTCAAAACAGTATTAACTTTCATTGTTTTCCAGTACTTTAAATTATTTTCTTACCTCATTAAGCTGACTTAAATTTAAAATCATGAATCCACCTGACTTTTCCAATACATCGTTTTACTCCACCGGTGGCGTCCTAACTGGCTTAAGAATGAAGGCAAGTCAGATCTTTTCACACAGATTCCCCACGTGGACACCCACGGGCCGGGCCGGTGGTGATCAAGAGACAGAGCTCTAGCGGAAGCTTGACCTCGCACGTCCCATGGTCCGTCTTGCCCCAGGGTTGCTCTGTAACCAGCGACGGGGCATGTCAGCACCTCCCTCGCTGGTCGCCTTCTGTTCACGGGGAACCCTAGTGCTTAGATCCTTGTTTATGAACGTTTTGAGCTGTTGAAACATAAACTGCTGCCAACTTGGAAAGCAATAGTCATTAGTAGGGAAGAGCTTCCTGTGGTGGGGGCGGAGGGCGGGCACCAGGTCCTCTGCCCAGGTCACTTGTGTGCTCCCCGGGCCTCCTGCGCCAGAGCTGCTGCAGAGCTGGGGAGAGGCAGATGAAGTGGACGCGGGAACAGCACCTGTCAGTTTTGGCCTCATCCTCTGAGCTCATTTAAAATCCCCCAGGAAGCTCATTGTTTGGACGGGTCCAATCTCTAAAGTCAGATGGAAAAAGAAGCTTCTTAAATAAAATGGAAGAGAATGAGGAAAACATCACGCATAAAGCAAAGCAGTAGAAGATGAAGTCAGTTCGCATTAGACTTTTCTACCGTTTCTCTGTTCTTTGTTTTTCTTCTTTCCCCAGTAAAAAAATTAGAGACCTTTTTCTTTCTGGAGCCTCATTGTGACAGCTTGCATAATACCTCATTGTGCCTGGGCCTTGGTTTCCTTATCTGTAAAGTGAAGATGTGGGTGCCTTCCTGCTTTTTCGTGGTTCTGTGCGTACGCATGCCTAAAGCTAAGATAGAAATATCTGCTGACTTGAAGAAACATTAGGACAAAAACAGAGTCATTTGAGCTTCCCAGGAACTGGGGGATCATCCATGCACAGTATGATTCTTTTAAGCAAGTTCTCTCAATATTGAATTTTTCCTTTCCCAAGAGCTCTATAAAAATAGTATTTTCTTGCCAGAGACATCCAGGCCTCAGAACTACTGCCCTCCTCTGTGAACATATTCTATGGTTTGTGTCTGGCTTAGGATCTGTTTAACAGACAGTCCAACTCCCATCTGAGACGCTGTGGCAGTGGAGCACCAGGCTGGGACGCTGTGGCAGTGGAGCACCAGGCTGGGCGCTGGTACTGCCCTCCTTCCCCTGCGTGTGTCCAAGGGGGAAGCAGCACCCCACTGTCGCCGTGTTCTGTCCACTTCACTGTGAATGTTTTTCGGAACGTTGCCCCTAATTCCCCTCAGGGTGTGAGCACTGGGGCCAGGCAGGTCTTTCCTTCTCATTCACGCCCTGGTCAAGGGCCACTTGGGGCCTCTCAGTGAGGCCCCCTCCCCCGCACCTGCCAGCCACACAGTCCCTGCCCTCGTTCCCCTGTCACTGTCTTAACCTCTTTGTGAGAGATGCTCTTTCCCTTCCCTTGATTGAAATCCCACCTGATCCCATTGGCTCCTGGAGTGAGAGCTGAATGTAAAAAGGAAAGGAGTTAAGCTGCACGGATGCACAGCACAGGGAGCATGGCCAGTACTTACAGTAACTGTAAATGGAACATAAACTTGAAAAATTGCTGTGAATCACTCAGACACTAACACAACATTGTAAATAACTCTACTTCATAAAATTATGAAGCACTGAATTGTGCACCTGTCACTCACATGATCTCGTACAGCAGCTACACTTCAAGAAACAAACCGGGAGTTCCCGTCATGGCGCAGCGGAAATGAATCTGACTAGTATCCCTAAGGATGTGGGGTCAATCCCTGGCCTCGCTCAGTGGGTCGGGGATCCGGCGTTGCCATGAGCTGTGGTGTAGGTCGCAGATGCGGCTCCCATCTGGCTTTGCTCTGACTATGGTGTGAGCCAGCCGCTCTAGCTCCAGTTCAACGCCTGGCCTTGGAACTTCCATATGCCACAGGTGCGGCCCTAAAAAGCAAAAAAAAAAAAAAAAGTAAACAGTATCAGGAACCTCATCACCCCTCACCCAGCCTCACTCACCTTGATACATCAGTGCCTCCCAACCCCCAGGCCGAGATTATTTTCAAGCGAGTCTCACACATCACACCATTCCTAGTTTCCTTTCTCAAAAACCGCCCCCTCCTCCAGTGGGCTTGAGAGGACGGCCCTCCAGGTGTCCTCTCGTTCTGCCGGGCCACAGCTCCGGTCTCCCGAGGGCCGGTCCTCGCCGAGGCAGATGTCCCTCCCTGTCCCCCCACAGTCCCTTCTGCAGGAACAGCTGGTGGATGAGTACGATCCAGTTCACCCGCCGGGCGAGGCTTCCTCTGGAAGACGGTGCTTAGAGGGGGAGGGAGGCTCTTTCAAGCGTGAGGGGCACAGGGTAGCAAGAGACACCCGAGTCCCCCCCGCCCGCCCCCCCCCCCCCCCCCCCCGCACTGTCGGGGAAGGTGGGCTTCTCTTCACAGTCAGCTCCTATCGGCAAGAGACAAACCCCCCAAGACAAAGCGGCAGCTGGGAGAGCAAGCCCCGGCCTCGCTTCCACCCCCGCCCCCGCCGCGTCGACGGGGAAGCCGTCCTCCCTCGGACCGTCTAAAGCCTTGTCCTGCCCTGTCTCCGTTTTCAGATGCAGTGGCAGAATGTGGAGCACGTCGGTGACCAGAGCCCCTACGTCACCTCTGTCATTCTTCACATTAAGCAGAATGTCCCCATCATCCGTGACAACCTGGCTTCCACACGGAAATACTTCACTCAGTTCTGCATTAAATTTGCAAAGTAAGTTCTGGAACGTCCTCAGCGCTGGGTTCTCTTGAGCACCAGCGTGCATGCCAGCCCAGCAGCCCCGCCATCCAGCTCATTGTTTTGGACCCCACAGAAGCGTAGCAATAAAACTAAATTGGCTACTTGAAAGTCATAAATAACAGTAACAGCAGTACAGTCCTCCACCTCATTAGGACAGAGAGAAATGAGTGGGGGGAATTGCCTTGTGGCACAGCAGGTTCAGGATCCGGCATTCTCACTATAGTGGCTCAGGTCACTGCTGTGGCACAAGTTTGATCCCTGGCCCAGGAGCTTCCACGTGCCATGGGTGCAACCAACAAAAAGGAAGAAGAAGAAGAAATGAGCTGGAGGCTCCTGTTACGTGAATTATGTGAGCATGACAGCAGCCCTGCCTCCCCCCAGGCTTAGAAAATTTTAATTATTTTTTAGCAATTTCATATCTGTATTTTGTCTCCCCAGCTGGATGATAAGCTTTTTAAGGGTAGGAACCGTGAGTCCTGTTTCTGTTGAGCCTTCTCTTCTTCCTTCCCCATAGTACTTGCTGCTGTGGCTACCCGCATCTGTCTGCTTGTGGACATGCTTGAGCCCAGGGAAAGTACTAGAAATGGGGAAGAGCAAGTCAGGGAGCGAGTCCACTGCCAAGTAGGTGGAGTGAGCACTGCGCTGCACGTCTTCCTGCCACGTCCTCTTGTGTGGCCACTCCTGGCCTGCTGGTGTAAAGCGGGGAAATGCTTTGGTCCTTGGCCAGTTCGCATCTGGCTCTTTCCCCTGAGACCAGACGCCACGGAGGATCAGTGCCTCCGTCCTCTGACCAATTATCAAAGAAGCCCTTTGGCAGACTTCTCAGGGGAGGGCTTCGGGAAGACCGGCCCCGTCCAAGCTACTGCACTGCGTTGTTCTCGTCCAAGTCCCCAGGGGTGATTTAGGACGCCAAGTTTCTGTCTTCCCCAAATCTCTCCCGGCTTGTATGCAGTTAAGGCTCTCCCTCTCCCTCACACGTAAACCCCAAAGGAGCGCCAGGGATGGAGCGGCTTGTGGCCTGAGCCCCTGCAGCCACAGCCCCAGGGGACTCCCCAGAGAGGCACTGCTGTATGCAGCGTGGCAGACGGACCGGCCGCTGACGCTGCCTTCATTCTCTGGGCGCTCGTTAGCCTGTGTTAACAGCCCTGCTGATAAATCACATTGCAACACAACCCCAAACCCCGCTAGAAACGGTGTCTCTATAAAGATTTACTGTGGCCAAGAGTGTGCAGTGTGGTTGCACAGAGGCCTGGTGGAGCTGATGTTAAATCGAGGAAAGGGTCCGTTTCCTGAACTGTCCCCGTCTCAGCCTCACATTCTCTGAGCCCTTTCAGCTCCTCACTGAGCCTATGTTGGGCAAGCCGGGGATAGGATGCCCCTCTGTCACATCCGGGAAAACTGAATCTGTGATCCTGAACGTGGCTTTCGGATCTAATCCATGGTGCCCTTTCATGGCCGTAAAATCCCAGCTGAAGATCTGAAGCCTTGCATAGGGGCCATAAGAAGGCCCTTCTCCAGCCGAGAGCAGTAACTGCCACCACTCCGATGGCCTGGAGGAGCCCCTGACAGTTACCTGTCACAGTGCCGAGCTCTTCCCCCAAAGACATGTCGCTGGTCCTGATGTGTTCCCCACGCCCGCCCCTGTAGTCGAGCCAGTTCAAGGGCACAAGTGATGTCTTTTTTAGTTTGTTTTCATTTTTATTTATTTATTTATTGTTTTTAGGGCCACATCTGCAACATATGGAAGTTTGCAGAGTGGGGGTCATATCAGAGCTGCAGCTGAGGCCTACCCCACAGCCACAGCCATACTTGATCCAAGCCACATCTGCATCCTTCACCACAGCTTGCCGCAAAGCCAGGTCCTTAACCTAGTGAGCAAGGCCAGGGGTCAGACCCACATCTTCATGGACACTGTGTTGGGCTCTTCACCTGCTGAGCCCCAGTGGGAACTCCTCATGCCTACTCAGGTGTGGAGGAGCTTAGGTTATCGCCGTGCACCCTCGCGGTTAGCTGTAATTCAGTCCCACGTGGCTTGTTTGGCCTGGCTCTGGCTTGGAGCACAGAGAATCCCTTCCAGATAGTCCCCCGTTCTCCCTCCCTCCTGACCCGCAGGCCTTTCCCTGGATCTGACCTCTGGAGCTGACATTCCTCCCCCTCTAACTTCCTTTCTTATCTCATGAGCACAAAGTCATGGATGGTTCCTTTTGCCTCCATTTGGCCTCTGAAGCAGCAGAAGTCTCTTCAGCTTAGGCATCAAGATCACCTCCTTGATTGAAAGTATCGTTTAAGGAGTTCCCGTCGTGGTGCAGTGGTTAACGTATCCGACTAGGAACCATCGGGTTGCAGGTTCGATCCCTGGCCTTGCTCAGTGGGTTAAAGATCCGGCGTTGCTGTGGCTCTGGTGTAGGCCAGTGGCTACAGCTCCGATTGGACCCCTAGCCTGGGAACCTCCATGTGCCTCAGGAGTGGCCCTAGAAAAGGCAAAAAGACCAGGAAAAAAAAAAGAGAGAAAAAAAAAAGAAAGTACTGTTTGAACCACAGGCAACTTCCCTCATCCACTAAGCTGACTATCCTCCATCCAGCAGTGGAGATGAGAAGACAGGTCTCTTTAGGGGGATGGGGAGGATAGAATGAGGAGTCAAACTTCTCGCTGAAGTGCGGGTACCAAGCTGACATTTAAAAAGTATTAGCTGTGACCATGATTCTTTATTCTTAATTCAACATGCAGTCCCTCGATGACTTGCTGTGTTTCAGACACAGATTTAAGTGCTTTGGTTCAGTAGACGTGGTCCCCATCTTCATTTGCATTACGGTCAAGTGGAGAGAAGTCGACATGGAATCAAATAAGTGTAACATAGGAGCCGCTGTTGTGGCACAGCAGAAACACATCCAACCAGTATCCATGAGGACACAGGTTCGATCCTCACTCCGTGGATTAAGGATCCGGTGTTGCCATGAGCTGTGGTGTAAGTCGCAGATGCGGCTCAGATCCCACGTTGCTGTGGCTGTGGTGTAGGCCAGAGGCTATGGCTCTGATTCGCCCCCGAGCCTGGGAACCTCCATATACCACAGGTGCAGCCCTAAAAAGCAAACAAAAAACCACAGAAGTGTAACATAGTAGGTTGCGTGTGAGGCCAGATATCTGTGGACCTTCTGTAGAGCATGGTAGAGGTGACTGAGGAAAGCCTTCATCGTGAGCAGAGTCTGAGAGGTGTGTGTGCGCTGACCTGCAAAGCCGTGGGGAAGGGCGTTCCATGCAGAGGGAAGAGCGCAAGCAAAGGCACAGAGGCATGGAATAGCCTGTAGAGTCATGGGATCTGCAAGGATCTCAACCGGCTTGAAGCATAGGGTACCAGGGCCTAGCAGACACAGCTGGAGAGAGAATCAACGTGGTCAAGGCCTGTCTGCAGCCGTTAGAAAAGTTTTAATCAGAGGAGGGTGTTGATCATATTTGTATCAGAAATAAATCTCTCTGAGAGCTGATGGATTAGGAATGATGGGGCTAAAGGCTATAGGAGACCAGTTAAGAAGCAGTGGAAAGACCTCTAGTGAGTAAGATAAAGGCAGCAGCGGGGAGATCAGGAGAGCAGATTGATTGGATACCGTGGCTAAAGGCAAAGGGTACCACTTTTTTTTCTCTTTTTTTTTTCTTTTTGCTTTTCAGGGCCGCACTGTGGCATATGGAAGTTCTCAGGCTGGGGGTCAAATCAGAGCTGCAGCTGCCGGCCTCTACCACAGCCAGAGCCACACGGATCCAAGCTGTGTCTGCGACCTACCCCACAGCTCATGGTAACTCTGGGTCCTTAACCACTGAGCGAGGCCAGGGTTAAGGATACTAGTTGGATTCGTTTCCGTTGTGCCGCAATGGGAACTCCCAGAGGTATCACTTCTGACTTGGATGACTGGACAGGGGAGAGCCAGTCCACGCACTGAGTCTGGATTCCAGGGTGGGGCCAAGTCCTGGATGTGCAGATGCCAGTGCCATTCCAGCGAGAGGTCCAGTGAGCCACTGGGTATCCGAGCAGGCACAGATGTTCAGGAACAGCTGTGGGGAGAGCAAAGGGTGGAGGTCCCAAGTCTGAGACCGCGTTGGAGGGCAAGGAGAGGAGGACAGCAACCAGCCTTGATCTCTTCCTCCAGATCCTGATGCTTACCCCATCCTCCCTGGTGCATGGGCCCTGTGTTCTCCTGCTCAGTTCACTCTGAATCTGGCCTCATTATAGGCATTTGCAGTTCCCACGCCTTCTGTTCTGCCCCAGTACAACTCAGCTTCCCCTACCCAAGCCTCTGCAGTTTTTCTAAAGCGCCCCCCTGACGTATTAAAATGACATCTTCACTTTCCCCAAACCAGCATCATCCGTCCACCTGGCCTAGGTTGCCCTTCAGTCCCCAGTAAATTTTTTGGAGAATTGTGTATTTTGTTCCCTGATCTGACAGTTACTCCCTTAGCCATGATTTTCCTAAGTTCACATTTAAGATCCCATATCAACCTCATGTCATATCTGTTAGGATATTTTCAGCTGCTAGGACTAGAAGCCAACTTAACTCAAAGTACTTAAACAGAAGGTGGGGAGTTGTTTTTTTTTTTTTTTGGCTGCCCCACAGCACATGGAGCGCCAAGGCCAGGGATCAGATCTGAGCCACAGCCGAGACCTAATCCAAAGCTGCAGCAGTGCTGGACCCTTAACCCACTGTGCCAGGCTGGGGACTGAACACATGTGCCAGCATCCCCAAGATGTTGCCAATCCCGTTGCACCACAGTGGGAGCTCTGAAGGTGGGGAAATTTTTTTTTTAATTTTTTTGATTAAAGCACAGTTTATTTATAATGCTCTGTCCATTTCTGCTGTACAACAAAGTGACCCAGTCATATGTATATATACATTCTTTTTCTTATATTATCTTCCATCATGTTCTATCACAACTGAGTGGATATAGTTCCCTGTGCTGTACAGCAGGACCTCATTGCTTATCCATTCTAAATGCAGTAGTTTGGAATTCCCATCGTGGCTCAGTGGAAATGAATCTGACTAGCATCCCTGGCCTCACTCAGTAGGTTAAGGATCCAGCATTGCCGTAAGCTGTGGTGTGGGTCACAAGCATGGCTTGGATCCCACGTTGCTGTGGCTGTGCTGTAAGGCAGCAGCTAGCTACAGCTCCGATTTGACCCCTAGCCTAGGAACCTCCGTATGCCATGGGTGTGACCCTAAATAGATCAGTCAGTCAATCAATCAATCAATAATAAATGCAATGGTTTGCATCTACTAGTCCCAAACTCTCAGTCCACCCCACTCCCTCCCCCTCCCCCTTGGCAACCACAAGTCTGTTCTGTTCTGTAGATAGGTTCATTTGTGCCATATTTTAGATTCCACGTATAGGTCATACCATATGGTATTTGTCTTTCTGTCTTTCTCCACTTAGTATAAAAATCTTTAGTTGCATCCATGTTGATGCAGATGGCATTATTTCATTCTTTTTTATGACTGAGTAGTATTCCATTGTGTATATATACCTTCTTAATCCATTCGTCTGTCAGTGGACATTTAGGTTGTTTCCTTGTCTTGGCTGTTGTGAATAGTGCTGCAGTGAACATATGGGTGCATGTATCTTTTTAAATTGTAGTTTTGTCTGGATGTATGTCCAGGAGTGGGATTGCTGGGTCATGCAGTAGTTCTAGTTTTGTTTTTTTGAGGAACCTCCATACTGTTTTCCATAGTGGTTGTACCAATTTACATTCCCACCAACAGTGTAGGAGGGTTCCCTTTTCTCCACACCCTCTCCAGCATTTGTTATTGTAGACTATTAATGATGGCCATTCTGACTGGTGTGAGGAAGTTGGGGAATTTTTGTTTCATGTAACCGAAGACCAGAGATAGGATAGACCCAAAGATGATTGAGTCATTAGTTCAGTAATATCGTTACCATGCTCTCCTTGGGCCTGGCTTCATCCTTAGAGGAGTGGTAAAACAGCAGCTCTAGATGTTACAGCCAAGCACAAGAAGAAAAAGAAGGAGAAGAGGGGAGGAAGGAGAAGAAGAAGAAGAAGAGTCCTGCCCAGCCGAGCAATGAAGTCCTTCCCTCCTGCTGGCTTAGATCACGTCCCCCACATCAGTGCCACCAACCACCACCAAGGGAACCCCGTGCATTGACTGGCTGAGACTAATTAGAATTCACCTCTGTAGTTTAGAAGGGGTCAACTTTTCCTTAGCATCCCAAGGCCAGATTACTTACCTAAATAAAACCAGGGTGTTGGTTAGAAAGAAAAAGAGTGGATGCTAATTGGCACAGTAGTATCTATTTCAAGTCTCACTTTTTTTGTAGAAGGAAGTGGGGCCTTAAAAAAAAAAGTTTCTGCAGGATTTCCCTGGAGGCTTAGTGGGTTAAGGACCTGGGGTTGTCACTGCTGTGGCTCAGGTTTGATCCCTGGCCTGGGGACGTTCACATACCGCAGGTATATCCAAAAAAAAAAGGTTCTGCAGTTCTTCACCAAAGAGAAAACAAGCCTAATTTGTCACTTCTTTTTTACCCACAGCTCCTTCATTCCCAAGTTCATCACACACCTCTTCAAGTGCAAGCCAATTAGCATGGTGGGCGCAGAACAGGTAAGATGAAACTGGTAAAGGGCTTTTCCTTATGGCTTTTGTCATAGATCAAACCACATATCTTTCTAGCACAGAGCTACTGTGGAGAAATAAAATCACTGATTTCCCCTGTTCGAGGACAGAGTGATGACCTGGCAGCTTAATTCCCTCATCCACTTATTTAAAATACTTCTTCGTTGAGCACCTTCCAAGTGCCCAGGCATTGTTCTTGGTGTAGGGTGTACCACAGGGAACACGACTCAAAAGACTTCTCCTTCATGATGCTCCCATTCTAGTTAAGAAGAGACAGATAATATCCAAGTTAACAAAGAAATTCAAAGGTAGGAGTTCCGTCATGGCTCAGGGGTTAACAAACCCGACTAGAATCCATGAGGATATAGGTTCGATCCCCGGCCTTGCCCAGTGGGTTAAGGATCTCGAGTCACTGTGAACTGTGGTGTAGGTCGCAGACATGGCTCGGATCTGGCGGGCATTGCCGTTGCTGTGGTGTAGGCCAGCGGCTACAGCTCCAATTCAATCCCTAGCCTGGGAACCTCCATATGCCATGGGTGCAGCCCTAAATAGACCAAAAAAAAAAAAGAAAAAAAGAAGAAGAAAGAAAGAAATTAGAAGGTTAAAAAAAAAAAATTAGAAGGTAAATTTAACTTATATATGCTACAGGGTATAAAACTAAGTTATATGAAGGAGTATCTTAGGAGCATGAGGGAGTAATGGTTTTAGGTTGGATGGTCAGGGAAGCAGCTCTGAGAGCAGAGGCTTGTGTCCAGGCAGAGGGAACAGCAAAGGCCCTGATTACGTTGGGCCCGTAGTGGCTGGACCAAAGACCACTTAAGAGCAGCAAGCAAAGAAAGACTTGTTTTCAGGGGCCTGAGAAAGTCTCTTCCGCCTCGTCCGGGAAGCCTCCCTGGATCAGCCCCACTCTGCTCTCTTGAATTCTGTGCTTCAAGGCCTCTCTTCCTAGATGGTGTCACCCTGTCACTGAGGAGGTGGGTTCTCTGCTCCAGCCACATCGCCTCTTCGCTGCTACCACCAGTTCACAGTCTGAAATTTGAACAGCTTGAGTTTGAAGAATAGTTTAAACTGCTTTTGTAAAAACAAACAATATTAAGCCCCTAAATCTTTTAAAAAAAAAAAAAAGAAAGAAAGAAAGAAAGAAAAAGAATAACCTGCTTAGATGCAGACTGTTCAGGTACTGACCGTAAATGGTGCGCGTATATTCACGAAAACGAATCCTCTCTAGGCCTCCCCTCAGCAGTACTTCACCTACTGCATTTGCTTTCTGTATTTGAAAGAACAACCTTTTTAAAGTAAGAACTACCTTTTTAAGCAAGAAGAATCTATAAGCCAAGACGTTTCCGTACATCCTGCTTTTTCACCAAATCGTCAACTTGGCGGAGGCGCCGCACTCCCCCAGCTCCCCGACTTGCCCTCCCGCCGGCCCCTCGGCCAGGAGTCAGGCCACAGGAAGCTGGCGAGTCAGCACGTGTCCCGGTGCATCCTGGGTCCCTCAGGAAGCATCGGAGCCGGAGATGTAGTGCCTGTGACCGGCAGGACTCTCCTGGATCTGAAGCGTGCTGGGTGTCGTGTGCTCTGTCTGTGAGTGAGTGGCCTGCCTGGGCTGGGAAAGGACCGTTGGCGTGAGCCTTACGGCACGGGCTCCAGGGTCACCGAGGTCTGAGGCTGAACCCTGTCTCTGCACCACAGCAGCTGTTTGTCCTCAGACGCGTTCCTTCCCCTCCCAGCATCCATGAAACGGGGATAAGCACAGCGCCGCCTCGCAGGGTGGTTGCGAGCATCAAACAGGATAATACATTGAAGTGCTTGACCCAGCGTCAGGCACCTCAGCAGATGCCAGCTCTTACTAGTCTGTCCCTGCCATCAACACCTGCCTCCCCACGCAGAAACATCTAGTCGGTGCTCGCCGCAGGCCACCCGGCTGACCAGCCTCCCGGAGTCAGGAATATTGTCTCGGTGCCCTTCCTGGGAGGCTGCGTGGGTTCCGACACGGTGGGGTTTCAGGTTTGGAAATTCTGGCCTCTCACATGTCAGAAGCACAGAGCCGATTCTCCCCGTGGGAAGCAGCAGAGCAGCGCCCCAGCCTGTCTCCCGTTTCATTGGCACATGCGGACCAGGAACCCACTCTGTTCACCTCGCCGAGTGTGTGACGAGGGAATGGGGTGGGATTGCTCTCTGTGCGTCTGAGAGACGCTTGGGAGTCTCGGTTACTAGATTTCTGTCCCTAGACTTGATGAAGCCACTGGAACACAAAGTTGACTCCTTGGGAACATGTTTCCATGAGCTTGCAGCTCTGCCCAGGCCTTGCTCGCTGGTTTAGTGTCCGGTAGCCATGATATTTTCATATTGTCACATGAATCGTGTGTCATATCTATTTTCTCTTCTTCAAAAGAATGTTAAAATAATCAGCTCAGACGCCAAAGCCTACATCTTCAGAATCAGTTTGGCCAGTATTTACTTCTGCTTTGAGACATGGATGAGAAAACCACCTGTGAACCTGGAGTTTCACTTTATCAGACCCCAGACAAATATGAGTGGGTGACAGGGAGCGCAGCCCTCAACAGGCCCAGCCTGGGGGCGGCCGTGAATGGAACTCAGGGCAGGGCAGCCCTGGGAGGAGTTCCACAGCAAGTTCAGGTTTAGCTGGGTCCATGCTTGCCCCAGGTCCCCGGGCTTAGAAACCTGAGCAGTCATGGAGCTGGAGACGTGATCACTCAGGCAGCAAAACCAAAGCAATAGAGAAGTTCATGGATTAAAACAGACTCGGCCACACTCCTTGTAGGGGCTGTAACCTGAGCTTTCACAAAAGCTTTGAAAGGCAAAGCTAAGATGGAGACCTGATCTCAGAGGCCTCTCTTTGGTCACAAAGGAACTAGAGCCGAGGTTTAGATTATACTTTAATACTTGTGCTGAGAATAGGAAAGGAGACATTTGCCTGCGCTTGGTTCTCTTCCTGATCACTATATGAAGTGAATTCTTTCTCTTTGGGCCCCAGAGTCCGCTTGAGCTATCACAAGGGCGCGTGGAGCTGAACCATACCAGTATTTGTCATGCTTCTTGCTAGTTTATGATTTTCAGAGACTCTTGTGGGATTTGCAGGGTCATTAATTAGTCTTTTGGCCACAGTATCCATGACCGAGCTATGACCGAGCACACGGTAGAAATCAGTTAATTCGCACAAACTTACCAGCACACTATGGTGTCAGGAAAAGGACCCGAAAACTCCAAGTCCAGTCGCCACTTGGCTGTTGATGGTTCCTGTGATCCGAAGCAGTTGCTTCCCTGCTCTGGGCTCTGTTTATTTTTATTTTTGTCTTTTTGCTATTTCTTGGGCCGCTCCTACGGCATGTGGAGGTTCCCAGACTAGGGGTTGAATCGGAGCTGTAGCCACCAGCCTATGCCAGAGCCACAGCAACGCGGGATCCGAGCCGCGTCTGCAACCTACACCACAGCTCACGGCAACGCCGGACCCTTAACCCACTGAGCAAGGGCAGGGACCGAACCCTCAACCTCATGGTTCCTAGTCAGATTCGTTAACCCCTGCGCCACGACGGGAACTCCTATTTTTTAATTTTATATATTTGTTTGTTTGTCTGTTGGTTGGTTGTCTTTTTTTTTTGTCTTTTTGTCTTTTCTAGGGCCGCTCCCGCAGCATATGGAGGTTCCCAGGCTTGGGGTTTAATCGGAGCTATAGCGTCCAGCCTATGCCAGAGCCACAGCAACGCCAGATCCGAGCCACATCTGCAACCTACACCACAGCTCACGGCAATGCCGGATCCCCAACCCACTGAGCGAGGCCAGGGATCGAACCTGCATCCTCGTGGATGCTAGTCAGGTTCGTTAACCACTGAGCCATGACAGAAACTCCTGGGCTCTATTTAAATAAAGGGCCGTGAATCAGGCTCACACACCCATTCTAGATCTTTCACATGTGGATCTAAAATATTTTCAGCAGTGTATTTGATGTCCATGAAGTGATTTTCTTGTCCTTTATATTAGCTCTCTATATCACATTGGCTTTTTTTTATTGTTGTAAAACATACATAATATAAATGTACCCTTCCAGAGTTCCCTTCATGGCGCAGTGGTTAATGAATCCGACTAGGAACCATGAGGTTGCGGGTTCGATCCCTGGCCTTGCTCAGTGGGTTAGGATCCGGTGTTGCCATGAGCTGTGGTGTGGGTTGCAGACATGGCTCGGATCTGCTGTTGCTGTGGCTCTGGCGTAGGCTGGCAGCTACAGCTCCGATTAGACCCCTCTCCTGGGAACCTCCATATGCCACAGGAGCAGCCCTAGAAAAGACGTGAATGAATGAATGAATGAATGAACCCTCCGTCTATTAAGCACATTAACCTTGCTGTGCAGCGTCCACTTCTAGACCTTTTAGATCATCCCAAACCGAAACTCCATTCCCTTAAACCAGACCTCGCGTTCCCTCCCCCGCCAGCTCAGGCGCCCACCAGGCTGCTCGCCCTCACCATGGGTATGTCTGCTCCAGGGCCCTCCAGTAGGTGGAATCATACAGTCTCTGTCCTTTTGTGTGTGGCTCCTTTCCCTTAGTATGCTTTCTGGGTTTACTCATGTTGCAGCATGTTTCAGAATTTCCTTCTTTTTTAGAAATTCTGAAATCGTTAGGCTGAACGTAGTCCATTGTATGTATTACCACATTGGACCACATTGACTTTCAAATGCATGTAATTCAGAACTCTCTGGAAGAAATTTAAAGTGAATTTTCAATTTTTTTTTTTAAATCCCTAACACCGGGAGTTCCCGTCGTGGTGCAGTGATTAACGAATCCGGACTAGGAACTATGAGGTTGTGGGTTCGATCCCTGGTCTCGCTCAGTGGGTTAAGGATCTGGTGTTGCCGTGAGCTGTGGTGTAGGTCGCAGACGTGGCTCAGATCTGGCGTTGCTGTGGCTGTGGTGTAGGCCTGTGGCTACAGCTCTGATTAGACCCTTAGCCTGGGAACTTCTATATGCCGTGGGTGTGGCCCTAGAAAAGACCAAAAATAATAATAAGAATAACAATAATAATAATAATAATAAATCCCAAACACCAAGGAAAGGGAAAAAGAGAGGTTAAGTGTGTGTGTGTGGAAGTTGGAAAAATGAGAAAATAGAATGGTTATTCTTTTTTTTCAGTGGTCACACTCATGACGTATGGAAGTTCCCGGGCTAGGGATTGAACCTACACCCCACAGTGAACCGAGCTGCTGTAGTCAGATTCTTAACCCACTGCGCCACAGCAGGAACTCCGGGATGGTTATTCTTATGGCATACTTCATCTTCTAGATGTGGCAGGTGTTTCTAAGCACTCCTTTAAAAAAGAAAAAAAAGTGGACTGATAACATTCAATACACATAAAGGATAAAATTTTTAAAAAGAACAATAAAACTTTAGCAAATGAGGAAGAGAAGGAAATATGTTGAATCTGATAAAAAGGATATATACAAAAACTCCTGAGAAGGTCTAGATTACGTGGGTAAACTCACTTGTCAAAACTGTGCAGTTAAGAATTGCACATTTCAATGGGTGTAACCTGTTACCACCTCAGAAGAATTGAGTGAGGGATAGGGAGTGGTGACAGCAGGGTTTCTCGGTCTCTGCACTTTTGCTCTTTGGGGCTAGAGGCTCTATTGTGGGGGGACCATCCTGTGTATCACTCTATGTTTAGCAGCATCTCTTACCACTACCTACTAGTTGCCAGAAACCCCCTCCCAAAGCGGTTTTTTGGTTTTTTGCCTTTTTTTTTTTTTTTTTTTTTTTGGCTGCTCCTGCAGCATGCCGAAGTTTGGAGGCCAGGGATCAAACCCATGCCACAGCAGTGGCAACACCAAGTCCTTAACCACTAGGACACCAGGGAACTCTTCCCTCACAATTTGGACAACCATAGATGTTGCCAGATCTGGGCCAGGGGTGGGAAAATGAAGCAAATCAAGTTCCATTGGGAGTCACTGGATTAGCGGCATCGATGAAGTGAGATGAGAAGGGCAGAATGCTTGGTTGTTGCACTGAGTGTAAAAGTACTCGCTCTGCTATTCTGTTTACTTCATATATGTTTGAAATGCTCCAGAATAACAAGATTTTTTAAAAAAATAATAATAGTGGTCCACCCCTACGTATACCCACTCAAGGGTAATCCACAATAAAATTTGGGAATGAACCCAGAACTCCCATGCTTCGTGAAGTTAAACTAGCTTCCTTTTGGATTTTCTGATTATGCGCAGAGAAGCTAAACTGTCTCTTTTATTGTGTGCATTTACTTCTGCCCATGTGGTAGAACTTTTCACCTTTTCACAGCCCTTTTCTCTTTCTAAAGAGCATTTTTTTTTTTGCTTTTTAGGACGCACCTGCGGCATATGGAAGTTCCCAGGCTAGGGGTTGAATTGGAGCTGTAACTGCCAGCCTATCCCATAGCCTATCCTATAGCCACGGCAACACCGGATCTTTAACCCACTGAGCAAGGCGAGGGATTGAACCTGCATCCTCATGGATCCTAGTCGGGTTTGTTAACCACTGAGCCACAGAGGGAACTCCTAAAGAGTGTTTTAAATCTCTTAACTACCTACCCAGCTGCTCACTTTTCTCTGTCTCCCTGAGCATTGCCCATCTTGATTTTTGATGAGGCCTTACATCCCAGCAAGAGCTTGAAGCCTCTTCTATCACCCAGTCAAGAGGGCCTCCCCTTGTGCCAGACAGAGCAGACACAGGCACAGCCCCACTCCACAGGGGCTTGTATCTGTCAGCAGGGTCATCAAGGCCCTGGAGATGGGAGGACTGAGCAGACTTTTAAGAGAAATGAATCAGTTAACAGAAAAAAAATTGCCACAAACATCATACTAAATGGTCAAATGCAGAACTAATTTCTCTCAACATTAAGAGTTAAGACAAGGATGACTGCTGTCACCATTTCTGTCCCACATTGCCCTTGAAGTCCTAGGCAGAACAATAAGGCAAAAAAATAAAATAATTTTTTTTAAAAATAAAAGTTATACAGATTAGAACAGAAGAAACAACTGTCATTTTTCACATTTCACAGAGAATATGACTGAATGACAGTATCCATAAGAATCTACAAACTTTTAGAATATAAATTTAGTAGGGGTACAGGATATGGGGTCATTATTTACCTTTTTTTTTTCCTCTTTTTGTCTTTCTGTCTTTTCTAGGGCCATACCCGCAGCATATGGAGGTTCCCAGGCTAGGGGTCTAATCGGAGCTGTTGCCACCAGCCTACACCACAGCCAGAGCACCACGCGATCTGAGCCTCATCTGCAACCTACACCACAGCTCACGGCAACGCCGGATCCTTATCCCACTGAGCAAGGCCAGGGATCAAACCTGCAACTTCATGGTTCCTAGTCAGATTTGTTAGCCGCTGAGCCACAACAGGAACTCCTGTTTACATTATTTTTAGTATGTGTATATACCAGCAACAAGCAATTTAAAATGAAAATTAATTTTTAAAATGAGATACTAAATAACTAGGAATATGCATTAAAAAATGCGGTAGTCTTCTACCCGGAAAATGATACGACGTTAAGGGCTATTGAAGACACTGAAGATAGCCCATGTCCGTACATTAAAGGACTCAATATTTTTAAAATGTCAGTTCTTCCAAAATAAGCTGTAGATACAATAAAATCTCAGCAGGGGTAGGGTGGGTGTGAGTATAGATGTAAATTGATAAGCCGATTCTAAAAGTTGGATGGGACTGGGGGGTAGTTCCTGTTGTGGCTCAACGGTAACAAACCCAACCAGTATCCATGAGGATTCGGGTTCAATCCCTGGCCTCACTCAGTGAGTTAAAGAATCCAGCATGGAGTTCCCGTCGTGGCGCAGTGGTTAACGAATCTGACTAGGAACCATGAGGTTGCGGGTATGGTCCCTGCCCTTGCTCAGTGGGTTAACGATCCAGCGTTGCCGTGAGCTGTGGTGTAGGTCGCAGATGCGGCTCGGATCCCGCGTTGCTGTGGCTCTGGTGTAGGCCGGTGGCTACAGCTCCGATTCAACCCCTAGCCTGGGAACCTCCATATGCTGCGGGAGCGGCCCAAGAAATAGCAACAACAACAACAACAAAAAAGACAAAAAAAAAAAAAGAATCCAGCATGGCCGTGAGCTGTGGTGTAGGTTGCAGATGAGGCTCGGATAGCGTGTTGCTCTGGCTGTGGTGTAGGCTGGTAGCTATAGCTCCAATTCAACCTGTAGCTTGGGAATATGCCTCAAGGGCAGCCCTAAAAACCAAAACAAAAAAAAAAAAGTTGGATGGGAGAGTTCCCGGGTGAGCTGGTTTTTGAGGATGTGGCGTTGTCGCTACTGGGACTCGGTTTACTGCTGTGGCTCAGGTTTGATCCCTGGCCTGGGAACTTCTGCGTGCTGTGGGCACGACCTAAATAAATAAATACAAGTAAATAAAAGTAGGATGGAAATGCAGAAGAGCAAGAACAGTGAAAATAACTAAAGAAATAGAACAGAGTTGGAGGATTTGAACCTCGCGAGATCAAGGCTTATTTTCATCCTAAGGTAGTTAAGCACTCAGGGACAGAGAGGCCAACAAAACAAAGTCAAGTTTAGAAATAGACCCACACATACATAGACACTTGATTTATAGCAAAAGTGGCCCTGTGATTCAGTCGGAAAGTGAAGATCTTCTCAATCAACAGTACTAGGTAATCAAATATCCACACGGGAGAAAAATTCATCCTGACCTTAACCGCACACCATGTACAGAACCACACACCTCAGTTCCAGCAAGGGTGTGGAGAAGGTAGAAGAAGCTCACACATTGCTGGTGCAAATGTACAATACCGCAGCCATTTCGGGAAACGGTTTGGCATTTTCTCAAGACGTTAAGCACAGCGTTACCATATAACCCAGCTATCCCACTCGTAGATGTAAACCCAAAAGAATTGGGAGCGTGTGTCCACACAAACACTGTACACAGATACTCAAAGCAGCGTTGTTCTTAACAGCCAAAGAGTAGAAACAACCCAGATGCTCAGCATTTGATGAAGGGCTAAACACAGTGTGGCATAATCTTACAAGGGAATGTTATTCAGCTGTACATGGGAATGAGGTAGCTACTCATGCTGCACCGTGGATGAACCTTGAAAACATTATGCCAAGTGAAAGAATCCATAGACAAAAGGTCACATCATGTATGAATCTCTTTATATGAAATATCCAGACCAGGCAGAGCCACAAGACAGAAAGTAAGACTAATGGTGGGCAAGGGCTAGGGGAGGGGGAGGAAAGAGATGTGCTGGCTCAAGGGCATGGAATTTATGTGTGGGGTGATGCGATGTCTGCCACTGAACAGTACGCTCCTAAAAGGGTGAATGTTATATGAAATATATCTCAGTTTCATAAAAATCAATTCAGGTGGCTTATAGCTCTGAAAGTGAAAGATAAGACAGCAAAAGTTCTGGAGGGTAGGAAGAGAAGAGTTTTATGACCTTGGGTTAGGCAGAGAGTCCTTAACATAAAAGTACTAAAGCCAAACAGACGCCTGCCCCACGATCTGACCGTTAGTCACAGATGCCACCCCGGAGAAGTGAGAGTGTGGGTGCGCCAACAGCGTGTGCAAGGATGTTCGTAGCAAGTTAATGAGTAGTCAACCCGTCCAGAGTGATAGCAGGCAGAGGGGTCACCTCTGTTGGGAAGGAAGGGAGAGCATTAACTGGAGGAGAACCTGGGGGAGCCTTCTGGGATGTGAGAAATGTCCTATGTCTTTTTGGTTTTATTTTTTTAATTTATTAGTTTTTTAATCGAAGTATAGCCATTGGTTTACAGTGTTGTATTTCTGGTGTGCAGCAAAGCGATCCAGTTTTATATACATATGTATATATGTTCTTTTTCACATTTTCCATTATAGGTTCTTATAAGATATTGAATATAGTTCCCTGTGCTCTACAGAAGGACCTCGTTGTTTGTAAATAGTAGTTGGTATCTGCTAATCCCAACCTCCTAATTTATCCTTCCCCACCCTCTTCCCCTTTGGTAACCCTAAGTTTGTTTTCTATGTCTGGGAGTCTGTTTCTGTTTTGTAAATACGTTCATTTGCGTCATATTTTAGATTCCACATCTAAGTGATATCATATGGTATTTGTCTTGGACTTACTTAGTATGATAATCTCTAGGTCCATCCATGTTGCTGCAAATGGCATTATTTCATTCTTTTTATGGCTGAGTAGAATTCCATTGTATGTGTATGTACCACGTCTTCTTTGTCCATTCATCTGTCAGTGGAGAAATGTCCTGATTCTTCAGTTAGGCAGTAGGGTGTATACACATGTAAAAAGTTCATCAAGCTGTGTACTCAGTTTTGTGTACTTTGTTGTATGAAATTTATACCTAAGTTTTTAAAGAGGAAGGAAACTGGGCATGTCCTCACCTTGGTCCATCCATCCTCATATCTCGAACTGTCTCTTTCCTGCCACCTCATTGGAGAACTCTGCAGAATCTACAGGGTCCTTTACCTTCTAAGAGTGTGCCTTTATCTCGTCTACTCAGGGTTTCCATCCCTGTGGTTGTCATGCTGTCTCCTAAGAGTTGTAGGCGCTCTTTAAGAAGTACAGCCCTCGGGAAGCTCCCTTGTGGCACAGTGGGTCAAGGATCCCGCATTGTCACTGCAGTGGCTCAGATCACTGCTATGGAATGGGTTTGATCCCTCGCCTGGGAATGTCCACAGGTACAGCCAGAAAAGAAGAAAAAGAAGTAAAGACCTCAGAGCTTTCCACTGCTGAGTGATGACCTTTCCCAGGCATCGCATGCTGGCCAGCCTAGCACCCCAGGAGCCCATCAACAACACGAGCCACACCAACCCCAGAAATTGTCTCAGGCTGATCCAAATTTGGCTGATGGCCACCTCTTGCTCGATGCCTCATGCCTAAGGGAATGAACTTTTAGCCATTTTCAAAGATGAAACCCAGCAGATTTTCATGATAAATGGGGCCTTTCACCTTCGCATCCCACAGACAGCTGCTAAGCCTATCAGACTAGCTCTTGCCTTTTCCGACTGCATTACTTCTGGTAAAACCTGAAACCAGGGTTTCCATCTGCTCAGCTGTCTGATGAGGACAGAATTTTATTGTGACCGGCTGGGATTGAAAATGTCCTATCTCTCAAAATATGGGAGACATTAGAGAGTTGTGTCTGCTTCATTCAAAACTCTTCCTGTCACTTAAGACTGCAATTATTTACGCATATAATATATCTCTGGGAAGAAGAAAGTACAGAACAAATAGGAAGTAGCGCCATATGTTTTAAAATATAATCTTTTTTTCTTTCCTGCTAGCAAATAACGCTGGACATGACTTTGATTTTTTTTTTTTTTTAAACAGCCGCATTTGCGGCAAATGAATTTCCTGAGCTGGGGGTCAAATTGGAGCTATAGCTGCTGCCTTACACCACAGCCACAGCCACAGCAGATCCAAGCCGCATCTGTGACCTACACTGCAGCTCCCTGAACCGCTGGATCCTGAACCACTGAGCAAAGCCAGGGACCGAACCCTCGTCCTCATGGATACTAGTTGGGTTCTTAACCCACTGAGCCACAAGGGGAAGTCCAAATGGCTTTGATTTTGACGAGGCTCTGAAATTTTTGCTCCACGGAAGATTAAGTTGAATCCTCCCTAAGCCTCAAATAGCATACTGGGGGGAAGAGAAGAAAGAAAGAGTTCCAGTCAATCAAAGTATAGAAAATAATGTCAAGAGTATCAGGCAGCTGTCAGTCAGTGGGACAGAGAATTAAAAAAAAAAAAAAAAAAAGAAGTATCAGCTTCCCACTCGGCTTATTCAAATCTTAACATGTTCCCACATTTGTTCTAGATCTTTTCACTATAAAGCGAATCATTACAGTTATTGCTGAAGCCCCCAGTGAACCCTGCCCTGCCCTTCTCCTCCCTCTCTGTGATGGTGATTTTTACCATCCCCACATGTGTTTTGATGTTAAATGTGTATCTATTCACAAACGGTGGATAACTTTGTTTCGCACATTTTTAAACTTTTTTTCTCTTAGGACCGTACCGCAGCCTGTGGACGTTCCCAGGTTAGGGGTCTCATCAAAACTGCAGCGGCTGGCCTTTGCAGCAGCCACGGCAACGCGGGATCCGAGACACTTCTGCGACCTTCCCCTCAGCTCGGGGCAAACGCCAGATTCTTAACCCCCTCAGCGAGGCCAGGGTTCGAACCCAAAACCTAGTCAGATTTGTTTCCGCTGCGCCGTGATGGGAACTCCCTGCCTATTTTTAAACTTTGTATAAACGGTACTATACATATCATTTCCCCACTTGCTTTTTTTGCCCAACATAATGTTTTCTGCGATTCATCTATGTTGATATAGGATGTTTGAGGTCGCTCAGTGGGACTTCAGTATCATATTGCGCTGTGTGAAGAAACCACCAGTTGTTGTTTATCCAGTCTGCTGTGGATGGGCATTCAGGTTGTTTCCAGTTTTTTGCTTTTATAGCTAGTGGGTGTAGGAAACACTTTTTTCCATGGGCAAGAATTTCTCTAAAGGACACGAATGCTGTGGTACGGGGTCATGTACCTCTTCCAGTAAGGAAGTAGTGCTGACTTTCCCCCAAAGAGCCTTAACCCGTTTATGCTTTCGTCCTGAGTTTGAGTTTCATTGCGCCATAGGCATTCCAACACTTGGTATTTTCAGCTTTCTAACTTTTGCCTTTCTGATGAGCATGAAGTGGGACACAATTGTGGTTTTGATTGGCATTTACTGAAGAATTACTAATAAGCTTAAGTAACTTTTCGAGTGCGGTGAGCACTTGAGTTTCCACTTTTGTGAGCTGCCTCTTCAGATCTTTGCCCTAATGTTGTCGTAATTGTTGCTGGTCTCTTTTCTTACTGATTTTCAGGAATTATTATGTGTTCTGAATATTACCCCTTTGGCGGTATTGCAGCTGTCCTCTCCTGATTTATGGGTTTTTGGGGTTTTTTGGTTTGTTTGGGGTTTTTTTTTGTTTGTTTGTTTTTTACTTTATGTGTCTTTTTTTTTGTCTTTTTGTTGTTGTTGTTGTTGTTGTTGTTGTTGCTATTTCTTGGGCCGCTCCCGCGGCATATGGAGGTTCCCAGGCTAGGGGTTGAATCGGAGACGTAGCCACCGGCCTACGCCAGAGCCACAGCAACACGGGATCCGAGCACGGGATCCGAGCCGCGTCTGCAACCTACACCACAGCTCACGGCAACGCCGGATCGTCAACCCACTGAGCAAGGGCAGGGACCGAACCCGCAACCTCATGGTTCCTAGTCGGATTCGTTAACCACTGCGCCACGACAGGAACTCCTATGTGTCTTTTGATATACTTATTTTAAAGTGGATTTTTCCATCTTTCCTGTGTCTCACATTCTTCCCTTCAAAAGTTATCTGTTTTCTTAGTAAAGTTTCTCTTTTAATATCTAGGTTTTTCATCTGCATGGAAGTAAGCATCCTTTTTTTTTTTTTTTTGTGGAGAGGCGTGTGCTGGGTTTCTCCTGAAGATAAACACTGATCATTTCCGGTGGGCCTCTGGGAAGTGCTCTGATGCCATGCTCTTCGTGCGGGCCTCAGGCAGTGTATACTCATTTTGAGCTAGTTTTTTTTTTCTTCTTCTTCTTTTTGTCTTTTTGTCTTTTTTGTTGTTGTTGCTATTTCTTGGGCCACTCCCGCGGCATATGGAGGTTCCCAGGCTAGGGGTTGAATCGGAGCTGTAGCCACCGGCCTACGCCAGAGCCACAGCAACACGGGATCCGAGCCGTGTCTGCAACCTACACCACAGCTCACGGCAACGCCGGATCGTTAACCCACTGAGCAAGGGCAGGGACCGAACCCTCAACCTCATGGTTCCTAGTCGGATTCATTAACCACTGCGCCACGACGGGAACTCCTTTTTTGAGCTAGTTTTTGTGAAGGGCGTATGGTCTGAGTCTAGATTCCGCTTTATCTTGATTTTGATTTTTTTGCATATGGCTGTCCCATTGTTCCAGCACCCTTTGTCAGAAAGACTGTCTTTGCCCCATTGAAATGGTTCCTTTGTGAATCGTCAGCTGAGCACGTTTGTGTGGGCTTGTTTCTAGGTCCTCTGTCCTGCCCCATGGATCTATTTGTCTGCTCTTTGACCAACACTACCCTGCCTTGATGGCTGCAGCCTTATAATAAGTTCTGAAGTCGGGTAGTGTCAGCCCTCCAGCCCTGTTCTTCTCCTTCCATTCCGTGTTGGCTGTTCTGGATCTTCTTCCACCTCTCCATGTAAACTTAGAATCGGTTCATCAGTACCTCACCCTTTTCTGAGAGCAGTATTTCCCTCGAAGTTGATGCCACGTAAAACATGGCTATCTTCTCCAAATTTATACGCCATTGTCAAAATTATAATCACCACGCCCATGAAGTTAATAGTGTCTCTCATTAGCAGGTTTATCTTACCTTTCGTCCTGAATGCTCCTGTCCTTAGCAAAGTGCAGGGAGATGAGAGTGCACAGTGTCACAGGGCCTGAAGGGATCCCTTTCCGTCCCCACTTGAGATAATTATGAAAAGCTTTCTGAGAGGATCGGGCAGTGGCAGATAGAGCAAGCCTTGTCCTAAACATCACATTGAGTTGTGGTGCCGGTGGTGGGACTGTCACCCCACCGCTCCCTGGGTCTGGTTGGTGGGCGTGTGATTCCGTTCTACACCTCTCGGCAGGCCTGTGTGTGTGAGCCATTGCGCTGCCTGCAGTGGGCGGCCAGGCAGGAAAGTTGATCGCCTTCCAAGAATTGGCCTCCAGGAGAACGGGAAAAAGGCACACTGTTGCCAAGATACTGATATTTAAATTTGACTCACTCTCCTACATCCTCACCAGCATCCAGAGAAACCCACAATACAGCAATATGGAGTTACCATCTTTTGCCTGTTGAATAAGCAAAAATTTTATGACAGTTCTCAGTGCTGATGAGGATGCGGCCCTGCCAGCAGAGAGATGAACAGGTCCGTTCTACTTGGAAAGCTGTCCACGTATCAAGAACCTTACGATGAATAAGCAATAAGATCTTGCTCTGTAGCACAGGGAACTGTATCTAGTCATCTATGATGGAGCATGACAATGTGAGAAAAAAGAATGTGTACATATATGTGTGACTGGGTCACCATGCTGTACAGTAGAAAACTGACAGAACACTGTAAACCAGCTATAATGGAAAAAATAAAAATCATTACTAAAAAGAAAAGAACCTATGAATGTCCCTACTGTCCTTATGCTTTGATCTGTCCCCAAGACTGTCCCCTAGAGAAATGCCATTGATAGGCCTAGGATTAGGTTCATCACAGCATTCATTATTTATAATAATAAAAGTCTAGGAACAGTATAGGGGGTGGTTAAGTTACACGCACGCACCCACACCCCATGAAGTACTGTATAGCCGTTCAAACTCATGATTTTTTAAAAAGACTGCCACGTTGGGAAATTGAATTCAAAAACCCGCGTTGACGTGCGGCTTCTTACTGTATTTTTTCCCCCAGGGGATGGTAGTTATCATTCATGGTTCTCCTCTTATATGTGTTTATTTTCCACATTTCCTCCAACGAGAATGTATCACGTTGCAAGTCAGGAAACGGTGGTCCATCGGCGTGCGTGTGCTGGCTGCTGTGTCCGTAGAAGGGGGCTGGTACGATTCTGCTCTGTTCCCTCAGCTGCTGCTGGACACCCACTCCCTGAAGATGGTCCTGCTCGACCTGCCGTCCATCGGCTCGCAGGTGGTGCGGAAGGCCCCGGCCAGCTACACCAAGATTGTGGTGAAGGGCATGACCCGCGCCGAGATGATCCTCAAGGTGGGGCCCGCCTCTGCCGCTCACCTGCTGGCGTAGTCCGCCGAGTCCTAAGTACTGTTCTCGAAAGCACAGGTTAGGGCCCATCCCCGCCAGGCCCAAGAGATGGTCCACAGGCTTTGGCTGGAGTCAGCTTCGGTCTCCCCAGGTAGTGTTGAAAGTCGGTGGACCGTTCCTGGGGGGTCGGTGAGCCTCTCCGACAAATGAATTCTTCGTTGTGATGCGATTTTCGTGTAACAAGCTTCGGCCCAGATTGGAGGTTTGGGGGGGGGGCGGTCCTGTGAGTCTGGGTGTAAGTCCCCTTCGTAGCAGAAATTTCCTGCCCAGCTATCCGTTCCTTCCCTTCCACAGAAGCCTCTTTGGCTGGCACTTGACAAGAACTCCAAGCAGATGCTGCAGTAACTGAGTCTCATCAGCAGATGTGTTTGCTGAAGCCCCATTTAGCAAAGTCTAGGCAGGGTGATGCTGAGCATGTCTGAAGCCTTGAACACCCGCATCTGATTTCCACCTGGTCTTGTTGCGGGGAGAGGGGGCCTGCCGGGAAGAGGGGAGGAGGCTAGAGAACACCCGGGCCTGTCAGGGGACGCTCCTAGAGATCCAGCGCCTGCTGGCTCTTGAGGTCTGTCTCCAAACAGAATGACTCAAACAGTGAGTGGCAGGATGAAAAGCAGCAGCAGCAGCAGCAGCAGCAGCGCAGCGCCAGGCTCTAGACGTGGGTGGGACCAGGGGAGGGACCTGCCCACGCCTCAGGCTTAGGGCCTGAGCAAACTAGAAGCAGCCTGATCGTTTCTCTCCAACTGGTTTACTAACCAGAGGGGAGAATAGGCTTTGGAGAGAATTTTTGAGTCAGCTACTCCTTGCCACTCTGAGCTGCAGTCTCAGAAATTCAAAACGGAACCATTCTGCTGAAGGAAGAAAATCAAATGGCACAGTTCAAACCAAATGGAAATGAATGGGAGGGTCGTGGTGCCATTGCTTTCTTGCTGTTGGTGCATTAATTGGGTGTCATAAATGAAGTTTCAGATTTTAAGTCTTGAAAACAGTGAGGCTGTTCTCAGGTTTTTTGTTTTTGAGAAAATCCAATTAAGGAGTTCCCGCTGTGGTGCAAGGGGATTGGTGGAATCTTGGGAGCGCTAGGATGTGGGTTCGATCCCCAGCCCAGCACAGTCGTTTAAGGATTGCCATTAACAGTGGCTCCAATCTGATCCCTGGGAACTCCATATGCCACGGGGCAGCCAAAAAAGAAGAAAATACACTTAAATCAGTTCCTTTGGCTGCCCATCCCTCAGGAACAATCATACAGCAGGACAAAAGGAAAAGGTGTCAGGAAGCCATGACATGTCTCAAACTGGGAACCCTCCAATAATGTGTCCTGATACTTTAAAAAGTCACCTGGGAACTCACCTGGGCCTCTGAATTAGCATGTTCAGAGAAGAGACATAGGAATCTGCATATAAAGACCCGTGCAGGTGACCTTTATGATTTAGCAAATTTAGGAGGCATCGCTCTAACTGATCGTCAAGATGAAACAGGCCATCGGGACGTTTCTGGGTTTGGTGCTGTGGCTGCTGCTTAAGGAGACGGTGCAGAGTCCGTGTTGTGATGGGCTTGCCGTGAGGCCACGTGGTCCCGGCCTGCCGGTGAGCGTTCCCGACAGGCCCACTCTCTCCCTCTGCCTTGGTAGGTGGTGATGGCCCCTCACGAGCCGCTGGTGGTGTTTGTGGACAACTACATCAAGCTCCTGACGGACTGCAACACAGAGACCTTCCAGAAGATCCTGGACATGAAGGTTGGCGCACAGTTTTCTCACACTCAGCACTGGTTAACCAGCGCCGGGATGTGGGCCCTGGGCCTGGCCTGGGCCGTGAACGCAGTTCTCCTTTTGAGAGGGAGGAGGATCCCAGACATGTGATTGTCCCCGTTCTGATGGCCCCTCCGTGGCCGACAGAGCGAAGGGGAACCTCCCGCCGGCTGCTGCCCTCACCCCCTTCTTTCTCTCCTCTCCGACTTCCTCTCCATGCTCCTCTGCTTCTCTCCCAGCCTGCTCCCCAGGCTGGGAGCTCCCCTGAGGAAAGCGGTCCTCAGCCCCGGGCAGTGAGTCTGTCTGCAGAGCCTCCGTGATAGTTCGCTTGGCCCACCCTTGCCCCCGCCCCCCAAGCCTTGACCGTCACCCTTGCCCTCGCGCCCCCACCCCCACCAGGGCCAGCCTTGACTGTCACCCTCCTTTCGACCGCAGGGGCTGAAAAGGAGCGAGCAGAGCAGCACGCTGGAGCTCTTCCGCCAGCGGCTCCCCACGCCGCCGTCCGGGCCCGAGGGCTCCAGCTCTCTGGCCCTCCTGGCTCCGACTCCAGAACAGGAATCCTCTCGCATCCGCAAACTGGAGAAACTAATTAAAAAGCGACTGTAGGGGACCCAAGGGGCACTTTCCCCCTTGGCCGGTGACCCCCAGCACCCAGGTGCCCAGAAGCCCCCTCCCCTCCCGGGCTCCCCCGACTCGCAGATCATCAGCCTGGAAACTCCCTGGGACACGTGGGTCATTAATGTGTCCCCCCGCCCCGTGCTCTGTCTCAATTCCTGGCCTAACTGCAGAGCCCAGTCAGGGCCGGATAAGAAAAAGGCAATGGAGGCGGCCTCTGATTGCGGTCGCCGAGGCGGCAGTGGGTGAAAGGTCCCTGGGCGTCCCTCGCCATCCCCAGGCCACTCTGGACTGGTCCAGGTGTCATGGGCTCTGCAGCCTCGCCTCTCGGTCACACCCTCAGGCGTGTGGCTCTGTTCCCTTCCATGCCTCTGTCCCCAAAGCGTGGGAGGACCTCAACCCTCCTCTCCACCTGCTGTGATTTGAGGCCACCTCTGGGACCAGACTCCTAAGAGATGAACTCTGAGCTTGGCTCCAGGAGCCGAGTTATGAAGTGACAGGTG
This sequence comes from Phacochoerus africanus, assembly GCF_016906955.1. Lineage (NCBI taxonomy): Eukaryota > Metazoa > Chordata > Mammalia > Artiodactyla > Suidae > Phacochoerus > Phacochoerus africanus. Next base: position 46,907,867 of record NC_062557.1, read on the forward strand.
ACAGCCGTGGGAAACGAGCCTTCCTTTGCCGAGACGGTGGAAGCAGGAGGCCTCTTGTGTGTGAATCCCAGGTTCCTGGTATGTGTGCTTCTGGTCCTTCTCCTGACTTGGCCGAGTTACCCTGTGTTCACCTCCGCTGCCCTCTGTACACAGAGGGCTCCCCCGAGACCGCCCGCCCAGGAGGATGGCACAGCTGTCCCCGCTGTGGGGCTCCTGCCAGGGCCGGGGCAGACCCCCTCCCACTCCGAGAGAGGGTTCTGTTTGGCCCACTCGCTGCGTGACATAAACACATTTTCTTTTTTCTTTTTCTTTTTTTCTTTACTCCCTCCCTGCTCCTGACTGGCTTCCAGGGAAGGGATGGCATCTGTGAAGGGAAACCAGGAAGCTTTCCCAGCAAACCCATCCGAGGCTTTCTCCTCAGATACAACTCTAGGAAAAAGCCAAGAGGCCTGACCCTCTAATCCCCTTACTGCCATCTTCAAATCCAGAGTACTTTCCAGAATCATCTGAAACAGCAAAGACGAGGCGCAGCCCCAGCCGACATGTTACTTTATCACTAATGAGAAAGAACCCGGGTCTGTGATGCCTGAGGATGAGAATACTGACTTCAAACACGTCCTCAGAGCCTGACCCAGCCCACACACACCCCGGCCCGTCTGCCGTGTCCTCTGCGGGCCCTTGGCCCGCACTGCTTTGCAGAAGAGAACTGTCCTTCAGAGCTGCCTCAGCCCCCTGTGTCCCAAGAACAGGCAGCGTGGTTGTCCTGGCTCACCTGGTTCACCGGAAACCAGGCCTCGGTTAACTGTGATCACGGCCTGCGGCGGCTGCTGTTGGTGTCGGCGTTTGTCCAGGGGCTCGGAACAGTTTGTGGGCCGGGTGGGGAGAGAGGTGAGGAGGTAGGCGTGCGCGAGCAGGTCTCAGGATCACATTAGGATGTGAGATGATAACTCTGGAAAGAGTTTTCAGGATGCACTTTCCTGGAAATCCATGAAACTTGTGACAGCCAGACAGCAGGGGGCCTTAAGGTTTGGAGATCTGACCAGGAGCATCGGTCGTCTCTCCCCTTCTTGTCTTCCCTGTGTCACCACCCAGCACCGTCCCCTTTCCTCCCCATCGGCCTCGTCGGCCCCAACTTGGAACCTGGGCCTGGTTTCTTTTATCAGCTTCCGGCCTGTGACTCTCACGGGTTGAGCATCTCAAACTCAAGAACACTGGGAAAAGTAGGTGGCGGAAGAAAGAGGTCTTGCCTTTAGCTGAGCCCTGTTAGGAAAAGATGCTAAAAAGAGGCAGGCAGGACGGGCAGGGAGGTGGGGGCAGCCCCGGGCAGCTTGCTGGATAAAGTGCCCTCCGCCCTGGTGAGCTTGTCCTGCCTGCGCGGGCTGAGGCCGTTCTTCTCCCGCCCTTGAAGGAGAAGGGGCGAGGGCCCAGCTCCAGACAGCTGCCTCTGCCGTCTGTCATCGACCTGGGGGCTGGAGAGGCCAGCGGGCTCCCACACCTGATTCCTGTCACTCTCCGTGTTTACAGGTCCGCACTTCTCTCTGCAGCTCGTTCACCAGGAGTCATTTTCTGGACGTCTCCATAATGGCATTGAGATGTCAAGCCACTGTCCCCCCCCCACCCCCACCCCCGTGGTGATCCCTGCCCAGGAAGTTGCTTTCTTGATTTATTACACTGTCAGTGATCTCCGAGGAGCCAACAGATGTCAGTAGGAGTTCTGTGCAGTGTCCTGTTGACGGGCTCTGAGCGCTGTGTTCGCGTCCTGAACAGACAGCGTGTGCTTCTCAGCTGGGGGTCTGCGTCAGATGCCTGGAGGTTGTGAGTCCCTCAGTCCGGGGTGGGGCCCACCTATAGATTTGCACGTGCCGTAGGTGATTCTCCTGTTGACTCCTTGTGAAGAGCTGTTGTAACAGAATTTGCTTTATGGAGGGGTTCCTGTAGCACATCTTCATAAATGGGTATTTTCTCCTGCCTCGGAGCAAGTGTAATAACTGTCCAGCTGAGCTCGTACCCAAGTGGGAAGGGTGTTTGGGCTGATTGCCAGCTGCTTTCTTTTTGAATCGTGTTGATGGCAGGGACCGTGGCGGACATTGTGCTGTCCCCATACTGACGAGGATTCTTGTTTCGATGACTGAGCCCGAAACAGAAGGTTTGTTTATTACTGTCGTTTTGCAGTAATACAGAGAAAAGAACACATTTATAAAAACGGTGGCTGACAACTCTGTTCTCAGCTGAATTAGATGTCCGACCAGTTTTGTGGCGCCCCCGCACCACTTTCTCTTTCCCCTTAAAAAAAGACTTTGAAGTCACCTTATGGGGTTAAAATAAATATTGGTAATTTATAATCAATAAAAATTTCCCTCCTGTCTTTACTATGGACAACTTCCTGAGAGCTGGCTGGAGGTGCCCAGGCTGGAGAATGTTTTGTTTGGATCCTAACGGTGACAAGGAAGCCACCCCGGACAAGGGGTCTTGACCTCTGAGTGCAGTTCTGGAATGAAAGCTGCTATGGCCATGCCTCCCTCTCTTGAAGAACAAAGCACCAGCACCAGCCTTGCCCACCACCCAGAAAAGCGTGCCCACTTTCTCTTGCCTAGGGCGGCTCTTTGGCACAGACCAAACAGGTCTGGAAGCAGACGTCCAAAGAGCAACATGACAGTGGCTGGGCAGGCAGGGCACAGGGGATGTGACACAGCCCATCCCGAATTGCCATTGGACAAGGAACTCTGGTCCCTTGTTTAAAGAACACTAGGGAAAATGCCAAATTTTCACAGAAATGTAATTCCTCTCCGTAGGACCAGAAATCTCCAAAATAACTCACTTGCTTGAGGGTAAATGCAGGTGTTTCACACTCCTTGTCTCCTCCGAGTCCGATCACAAAAAATAAAATCTGTAGAACTGCATTGGGCCCTTTAAACAGTGGCCCTGGAAACGTGGACACATGTAAGCTGGCATGCAGAAAGAGTACTTTTTTTTTTTTTACATATACAAAGGAATTTATTATAATAAATTGGCTCACACAGTTATAAAGTCTGAGAAGACCAGAGGTGATCAGCCCTCTCCAAGCTGGAGACCCAAGAATGTTCCAGTCTGAGCCCCAACACCTGAGAATCCAAGTCCTAGAAGAGGGGGAGTCGATGATGTAAGTCCCATTCTGCAGGCAGAAGACACACGTGCACGTAAATCAGTCTGGCACACGTTTCCCTGTGCGAACTGTCTTCCTCTGCCTGTTTCTATTCAGCTCCTCAACAGATTGGGTGATGCCTACCAAAACGGGCAGGGCCAGAGTTCCCGTCGTGGCGCAGCGGAAATGAATCCGACTAGGAACCAAAAGGTTGTGGGTTCGATCCCTGGCCTCGCTCAGTGGGTCAAGGATCCGGTGTTGCCATGGGCTGTGGTGTAGGTCGCAGACGCGGCTTGGATCTGGCTTTGCTGTGGCTGTGGTGTAGGCCGGCAGCTACAGTTCCCATTTGACCCCTAGCCTGGGAGCCTCCACATGCCACAAGTGCGGCTCCAGAAAGAGTACTGTTGGGTTACTTAGTAAAGTTTCCAGTCTCTTCTAGTATTTATCTAAATAGATAAGCCCCTTGGACCCTCAGGGTTCTGTGCCCTTGGGAGGTATCAATGTCCTTAAAAAAGGGATTGCTTTTGTGTGCAAATACCGTTTATTTTCCCCATCTGGAAGTGATTTCTTGATGCATATTGGGGCATAAAGTACTACAGTTAATTAAAGCATTACTGGAGGTCATTTGCTAGGATGTATTTCCTTGCTGTTGACAGAAAACAGAACGGGCCATAGGAAAGAATTGCCAGGCCCACCCGTGATCGGGCTTCCCGCTCAGCCTCCGCCCGTCTCCCAGGTGACAATGTCCCTGTTCCCCGACAGCCTCAGGAGGCAGCGCGAAAACAGAATAATACGCTGTTGCCCAGCAAGGCCCCAGCGTGTCCAGCCGGAGTGGGAGCCTGCTGTAAACATGTATAAAGCCTTCTGCTTCTGATCCGGAATGTTCCCTGTGCTTCGAATTTCCATCCCACTGACTTTCCCTTCTCCGCCTCGCTGTTCCATTCGCAGCCCGCGGCTGTGAGCCTCGGCCAGAGGCCTTCTGTCCTGTGCACATAAGCACATCCCGTCTCCCGAACAGCTGGGGTGGGGGGCGTTGTGCAGTGAACCTCTGGGGAAGTCTGATGTTCCCTCAGCCGTGGCAGCCCTTCCAGTAGGTTGTCTTCGAGATCATTCCCTAGTACTCATTCTTTATTTTCATCAGCTCCCGACTTTAAAAGGGTCACCAGAGATCAATCTGTTGAGAAAAGGAACATTTCCATAGAGCCCACCCAGAAGAGCACTGCCGGGTGGCTTACTGCCAGGTTCTCTCTCCCTTCTCACCTGCATTACCAGGTAAGCAATGGGACATGAGGAATGTGTCCATCTGAAACAAAAGCAGTTTTCAGTCTCTGTGGAAGGAGGGTAAAATGAACAGGGCAGTGGAGGTCACACAAGAGCCCGTTGTGTGCACCTGCTCTGTAAGCTGTGAGGCTGGGTGAAATGTGAGTCATTATCCCTCGAAAGACTGACCCACAAGTGGCTGACCTGACCGGATGGCAGGTGGCCACAGGGGTTGCTTTGGCCCTGGACTTACTCAAACAGGATGGCCAGGTGACCACACAGCCTGCCGCGGGTGCAGGCTGCGTCTGAGGCGAGCACCCGAATATCCAACCTTCGCCTTTTTTGGTCATGGCTGTGAAAGCCATCCTAGTCCAGCGTTTTAAAAGACTCTTCATCCTCTGTTCCCCTTGCACTGGCAGCTGCTGTGTCCCTAGCATCCAGGGCTAAACCTGCAGACACTGAGGAAAGCACTTCCTCCCTCCCCAGGGGTGCGGGCGGGGCCGCCTGTTAGGAAGAATACGGTCTGTTTCCTCTGAATGCGGTCTGTTTCCTCTGAATGCGAATGAGGATTGCCAAAGGCTTCCTTCCCCCAAAATGTCTTTAGGTGTGGTGTCTAATAGCCGCACGACTGATTTCAACTGGCCATTCCTCAGCAGGGACAAAATTCTGGCCTGCACTCCTTTTCTCCCCCCCTTGACCATCAATGCTCAAAAACCTCTAAGCGAGCTTATTTTGGGACAGGCAGTCCCGACAGGGAAGCCCAACGTTCACCAGCTATTTGAGTTACCTCACAGTTGCCTTTCAGAGGAGTTTAGGCCTTTCCCAAGGCCAGCAGAATCCCTGTACTCAGCTGAGAAGTACCCACCTGGCTCTTTCAGTCCCCTTTGGGGATGTGCATACAGAGAACGCTGGGCGATGGGGTGATATAAAGGAAAAGCAGTGTCAGGAGCAAATGCTATGACTTAATCTGAGCGCTCTAGTGGCCTGTGCTCAGCAAATCAAATGGAATCTGCCCCATCGCCTTGCCTCCTCCTGTTTGCGGTAATTTTTCAACAAGTGAGAAATCAAAAACAGCTTCTCAACAAAATTCCCCCTTACTTCTGGGGCCCAGAAAAGGATGAACCAAGTGGGCCGCTGCTCTCAGGGGTTCCAGATGAAAGAGTGGAGAGAAGCTCCAACCTCTCCTGCTCCTCTGCTTTGTGCTGATGGAGAGGGAAGGCCCTTCTCAGGCAGAGGGAAGCACGCCAGCTGCTGGAGAGGGCATTCCACAGAATTCTTCACAGACCCTGAAAGCGCTTTCGCAGGCAAATGGCAAAGTAGCCAGTGTAGTGTAAAGAGAACAGCCTCGTGCCCACGCCCTCCTGGATCCCTGGCTCTGCTCTCAACAGATCCCAAGTGTTGGGATCTCAGCTGACCAGCTGGCTCCGTCTGACCAGCTGGCTCCGTCTCAGAGGAGGTGCTGATGGGCCTCAAAGTCTCAGTTGGTTTAGCGCTGGGCCTTAGTGACAGCTACCGTCTGGCATGCAAATAACATCTGATGATGTGGCGGGGGCGGGGGGCTGAGAGATCTAGGCCACTCAGTGCTATTGGGTGGGGAGGGAACTGTTTAATGCCTCCTGGGTGGTTAAGATAGCTCACTGGATCAAAAATCCCTATTAAATAGGAATGATTAGCTCTGTTTATAGATGTGGATCTGGAGGCAAAGGACGAGCCCAAGGCTGCGAGGCTCTTGAGGGGTGGAGCCAGGCTTTGGTGTCAGCCGTCCCCTTTGCACTACAGCAGCCGTTTTCAAATGTATGAGACCCAGCTTTACAAGGGGCCCTCTCTCTCCACAAACAGAAAAAGCATTTTAATATATTGGGTGAGTTCAAACAGCTCTCAAAGCAAATCATTGAGAACATTGCAACTAACTCAGTAAATAGCATTTTAAAGCTAAGGTTATAGATGGCAATTTATATGCATCAACCCCAGCACCTGGTTTGTTTCTGTGTTTTTCTTTGGTTACACAGAGAAATCTTTATTTAATTCAGCTAAGGATTTGCAAACAGTATCAGTTTTGTTTTAAGCAGCCCTTCTTCCAGTCCCAGATGTGACAAGGATTCTTTATGCTGAGGTCTCATGGATGTCAACAGCCCTGGCAGCACAAATTAACACACCAAAGAGCTGTAATATCTTACATTTGTGCCAGTTTTTAGAATAGGCTTAAAATATGCATTCTTTTTTTTTTTTCTTATCTTTTTTAGGGCTGCAGTGCAGCACATGGAATTGCCCAAGCTAGGGGTCCACTCACAGCTACAGCTGCCAGCCTACACCGCAGCCACAGCAACTCGGGATCCAAGGCGGGATCCAACCCCAGAGGCTCCTGGGACCAGAAGCGATGGGTCCCAGCTGTGCCACCTCGTGCCCGCCTTCTGCCCAGGGCTTCGGGGATCCGTGTGGGCCTTTGCTGTGTGCTCTGGCCAAGGCCCAGCTCTCGAGTTGGGAGGTCCTGAATTGGAGCATCAGCATCGGGTGCTCTGTGGGTTTTTTTTTGGAGCTTTGATCAAATTCCCTCATTTGACATTTGGGAAGCCGAGGCTCAAAAGTTCCAGTCCCAAGCTTGCCCCCCGCTGTGAAAGGAGACAGGCAAAATCTCAGCCACCCTGAACAGTCCCCCTTCCCACTCGCCGCCGGCCTACCCTGGGGTCTCCCGGCCACACGTACCCTAACCCTCGTTTCTCGGAGCGTTTCCCCTCTTCCTCTCTGCCTGCAGATGTGAGCAGGGCCTTCCACGCTCTCCTCCATCCCGCCGCCCCCTCCCCGGGCAGGCCAGGTGCTGCTTCTCTTGCTGCCTCTGTGACCATTTCAAACAAGAGGTTACCGTCGCCACCTCCATCCCCCATAGGCATTCCCTCTTGTTTCGCATCCATCTCAACGACCTTCCAGAAACTTCTCTGGAAGTTTGATCCTCTTGCCGAACGTTTATTCTCTTTGCTCTCTGCGTTCATTTGCCTGAGTCCCTTCCCTCCCCCAGGAATTCTCCCCTCACTCCTTCAATGCCTTGCTTTCCCAGCTCCCATACTTCTTGGTTTCTGTCACTGACTCTTCTTTCCTTCTTCTATTTTTTTTTTTGGAGGGGGGAGTCTTTTTGCCATTTCTTGAGCCGCTTCTGCGGAATATGGAGATTCCCAGGCTAGGGGTCGAATGGGAGCTGCAGCTTCCGGCCTACACCAGAGCCACAGCAACGCCAGATCCAAGCCATGTCTGCGACCTACACCACAGCTCACGGCAACGCCAGATCCTTAACCCACTGAGCAAGGCCAGGGATCGAACCTGCAACCTCATGGTTCCTAGTCGGATTCGTTAACCACTGAGCCACGACGGGAACTCCTCTTCTTTCCTTCTGAACTTGACCACCGGCAGGCCCCAAGGTCAGCCCCCCCTGGGGTTTTCCCTCCGGACTTCTTCAGAGAAGCTCTCTGCCCATCACAGCATCACCATCAGCTGTGCCTTCTGAGCGCTCTCAGCTTTTGAGCGCGTGCCCTCCCCCTCAGCCGACCCCAGTCCACTTGCATGTCCCGTCCTGAGCTGCCGTGGAGCATCTCTGGGTAAGCTCAGCTCCCTTCCCGAAAGTCCCCATGTCTCCAGGGCACACCTGCCTTTCCCAGTTCCTCGGCCTCCCGGCCTTAAGAGTCAGGCATCCTTGACAACTCTCTTTGTCAACCAACGTGGTTGGTTAATCCTAAACACTCTTTCTAGTGATTATACAAACCACAGTCACGGAAACAGGAGGAAATGTAACTTGTCCCAGCAAGAAGCCTCGCAGTCCCAGTCAGGCCTGGGAGGTGGGCCTCCTGCAGGAGGAAGCCCTTCTCTGTGGCCTCCTGGCTGGGCCCACCGAGTTCCTCTTTGCTCTGAGGGGTTCTGCAAAGGAGCTGGCTTAAGGCTCCCTCCCCCGCGCCTCCTCTTCCTCATGACTGCTAACGCCGATGGTTCTGGGCATTTCTGCACTGCTGTTTCTATTTGCTTTACCTTATAAAATATTGCAATAATGATACTCATTTTTAAACTACAATATGAGTATATTCATTTAATAAGTTTAAACAATATGGAAGTCTATCCAAAGTTCCACTCTCCTGCCAGACTATGTGTCTATACAGTGAGGAAAGGGCATTTAGCAAACAAAATTAATATTGAGTACATTTCTTTTTTTTTCCTTTTCTTTCTTTCTTTCTTTCTTTTTTTTTTTTTTTGTCTTTTTAGGGCTGCACCTGCAGCATATGGAAGTTGCCAGACTAGGAGTCAAATCGGAGCTGCAGCTGCCAGTCTACACCACAGCCACAGCAATGCCACATCCAAGCCCCGTCTGTGACCTACACCAGAGCTCATAGCAATACTGGATCCTTAACTCACTGAGCGAGGCCAGGGATCGAACCCATGTCCCCATGAATAGTAGTCAGGTTCACTGCTGAGCCCACAACGGAACTCCACATATTTTTAAACAATAAATCTTGGACATCCTTTTCATCAGTATTATAGAGCCATGCATTCTTTTTAAGGCTGCATCATATTTTTCTTCTTTCTTTTAATGGCTGCACCTGCAGCATATGGATGTTCCTGGGCCAGGGATTGAATGGAAGCTGCTGCTGCAACCTATGCTGCAGCTGCAGCAGCACCAGATCCTTTATCCATTGTGTGCCACAGCATAAACTCCCTGCATGGTGTTTTATAATTCAGCTATGCTTATACGTCATCATTTACTTGCCCAGTTTCCTATCAGTATACAGATAGGTTTCTACTTTTTGGCAGTTAGAAATACATCACCAGTGAAAACTTTTCTGTAAATATCTTTGCTCACTTGTGCTCTCCGTCTTGTAGGCTACTCCCAAAATCATTCAGTTCTCATTTAAAAGATTAAAGGGCATGCACATCAGGAGTTCCCATTAGAGCTCAGCAGAAACGAATCTCATGAGCATCCATGAGGACACAGGTTCGATCCCTGGCCTTGCTCAGTGGGTAAAGGATCTGGCATTGCCATGAGCTGTGGTGTAGGTCACAGATGCAGCTCAGATCCCGTGTTGCTGTGGCTCTGGCATAGGCCAACTAGACCTAATTAGGCCAGTGGCTACAGCTCTGATTCGACTGCTAGTCTGGGAACCTCCACATGCCTCAGGTGCGGCCCTAAAAAGACACACACAATCACAAAAGGGCATGCACATTAGAAACGTTGCCAGCTCTTGCCAAAATGCCCTTGACAAAGACTGTTTTGCAGCACACGCCCGTCGGCCATGCATATGCCTGTACCCTCCTCGCCACCCTCGATGTTTTTTCCTGCTCCTTGATCTACAGGATGTAGTTGCAGTTCTATCTGTAGAAACCCAGTTAACAAAAGTTCCCCTTTGGTTTTCATTGCACAAAACCCACTGTGACCCAACCAGTGCTGTGTCTTGCTGCAAGAAAACTTTCTAATTGAGTAAAAGACATACAGCTTCCCTCCCGGCCAGGGCTCCTGGAGGACACGCTTTGTTCGTTTGCTCATGAAAGCAGCAGTCATCCTTTGTGTATGTGGAGAGGTGAGAGCTGGATATTCAGTTGAGCATCCTTCCTAGTCGTTGTCTGCGCCTCCCCAGCACTCCATCCGCAGGCAGGCCTCCCTGTACGCACTGCCCTCCAGCTCGAATTCCTAGTTTCCAAACACCTGTAGAGACTTTGTGACTCTATAATAGAGAAGAAGGTCTTGAAAGCCAAGACTTGTTGGAATGGCATCTGTTTCGGTTTCATTCCTTATTCTAACAGTGGACCTTTACATTTTAAGAGCCAAGTTCTGGAGGACTTGGCATACAGTCCACACCATTATCATAGGGACAGTGCATCTGGACACAAACTTTTTTTTTTTTTTTTCCATAAAAAAGGGGAAGGCGTTCCTGTCGTGGCTCAGTGGAAAAGAATCCAGCTAGTAACCACGAGGATGCGGGTTCGATCACTGGCCTCGCTCAGTGGGTCAAGGATCTGGCATTGCCGTGAGCTGTGTGTGTTGCAGATGCAGCATGGATCCCGCATTGCTGTGGCTGTGGCTATGGTGTAGGCCAGCAGCTACAGCTCCAATTCAATCCCTGGCCTGGGAACGTCCATGTGCCATGGGTGCAGCCGTAAAAAGCAAAAAGAAAAAATAAGGGGGGGGGCGGGATTCTGACCAGCAGATAGGAAAGGAAAAACTGGAGGGAATATGACTTGGTTTAAAGACTGGAAGGTCACTGAGAAGAAATCCAGAACCCCACCACTCTGGGCTGAGCCCCAGTATAAGAGCAAACTCCATAAATTTGAGGGAAATCTTGATCTAAAAGCTGTTGTCTGGGAGTTCCTGTAGTGGCTCAGTAGGTTAGGAACCAGATTAGTATCCATGAGGATGTGGGGTGTTTGGCCAGGAGGATGCTAAGGGTCTCCTCTTCGGGGGTAAGCAGAGGCCGTCAGAGCTCCCAGCCTTTGCCGTGCTCCTCCTTCCGCCTGAAATAGCGGCCCTTCCCTCCTTTGCCTGCCGACTCCTTGTTGGATGCTCTCATGTCTGCACGGGTGTCACTCCTTCTAGGAGACTCTCCCCAAGCTTCACACCGTCTCTCCATCAGGCCCGTGAAGCTCCCTTTGTGCTCCCACACTCTGCCTCGCACAGTGTAGGTCCTTGGTGGGTGCTGGTGGAATGAACGGGTCTAGTGGGATAGCACAGACAACCCCCCAAACTCTAACCCAAAGCAGATTTTGGTGAGACCTGTCAGCCTTGGGAGTAGAGTGAAATGAGTTCTGGCGAACAAGGCCGAGATGTCTGCTGACCACCTTTCAACCAGCAGCACAAAGCCTGGGTTCCCTCATGTCCGTGTGAGATGGAAGGCGTGGCTGAGCTGCTATTAAGCGCTCTATCACAAGCCTGTGGAACGGGTAAGCTCCTGTCTTGGAGCTTGTAAGATGATGATGTCTGACATTCTAGAAATCTCTGCTGTTAGCCCAGCCTGCTAACAACAGAGGGTCCTTTCTCAGGTGGCAGACAGACTTGATGCTAAAAAGTCACCCTGGAAGTGGCAGAGTCTACCTTTCAGTCTTTGAAAAGCAAGCTGATGAGATGGGAGTCAGGTGATGTTTGATGCGTCTGGTGGGACAGGGGTCCCAGCTGGGACGGAAATTGAGTATCCCCATCATCCTCAGGTCGAGAGGCCCTCTTTGCAAGAGTGATTTGGGGGCGTCTTAGACAAATCTAAAGAGAGGGGACAAGAAGGGTAAGCCTTGCTCAGGGGAGAGGGATTTGGAATTCAGAGCATTTTTTATTTTGCTTGCTTGTTTTACTATTTGTCTCCTGGCACAGCCCTGCAGGGTTCAAGTTGAATCCAGGGTGGGCGGCAGGCACAGAGGAAGCCACACCGCTTCAGGACCACCCTAGAAACATCAGCAGAAGGGGTGAGAGGCCCTGGGGCCCTCCCCCAGCCCCAGCACCGGGTACCCACAGCAGGGGTGTGACCACAGCCTCTCCCTAAGTGCTTGGTGGGGCTGATGGTGGTCTCCGCAGGGGCAGCCTGTGGGGTGCTGTCACCCACCTTAGCAGAGCCAGATGCAGTGGGTGCAGGAAAAGGAAAAGAAAATTAATACCAGGCATCCTGTGTGTCTGACCAAATTTATTTATGAGCATATGAGAGACAGCCTCAGAGATTTCCAGAAGTACTTGTCATTGGTTGGGCTCATCCTGCAGAAGTTCAAGGGAAGAGGCAATAAATTTCCAGTTAACCCCCAGCTGATACGACCTGGGAAAACATGAGATGCACAGAATTTTTTCCCTGGGCCACTCCTTTCACCCCAAATTCTTTCCCCACCTCTGGCCAATTTTCAGTAGAGACTCAAAACTGAAAAAACCTTTCTTCAAAGGCACATGTGTGTCTTCAGCAAGGATCAGGAGTTCCCAGCAGCACGTAGCTGCAAACCACAGCCGCCTCCGCCCCAGGGTCCAGGGGGCGGCGGTGGGGGTGGGTAGCAACCTGCTTTGCATTTGGGGAAGGAAAGGAATGCACTCCAGCGGCAGTGGCTCCAGGGAAGGGCAGTGGAGCCAGCTGGCTGCCTCCGGCTCCCGCTCTCCATCGAGTCCTTGCACGCGCCCCGCCCCACCCCACTGAGGTCCTGAGACACAGCGCAGCTGGAAGCTGCCTTTGCAGAGTGTCCATGCAGATCAGCCCCTGTCCCCCCCACACCCTCTATCACACCTTTCACCCAAGGAGCCAAGGGTCTTAACTTCTATTGCTCAGCTAAGGGCTATTTTTCTGGGCTGCAAGTCCTTGTCCAGTGTGAATACATAGAACGGAGCCAGGAGTGCAAGTGTATTGATGCCGTTCCAACCAGGCCATGTGCCCCAGCTCTTTGCAAAATCCCATCTGGGTTTTATTTTGCAGAGGCCGAGGCCCTTTCTCAGTGTAACTAGGGAGCGTTTGGGAGAATAGCTCTCAGCTTACAAATAGGAAGCCTCAAGGGCGGAGCCTACACTTGACGGGGATGTGGGGTTCCCCACAAGGGCTCGCCAGCCTGACTCCACCCCCAGGGTACATTCAGTTGTCTGGGTCAGTGCCACCCCCTGGGCCAGGCCAGATCCCACCTCTCCCCCTGGCCTGGTGATCTCCCAGTGAGAGGTCAGGGAAGGAGCCAGCCTGTTCCCTGGGGCCCACTTCACTCTGAAATTGTCGACTTTGGTGTCCCCAGTCTCACTGTGGTTCATGAGCACCTTAGTGAGTCCCAGGGGCACAGAATTGTGAACCAACCTCACTGCCACGTGTGTGCAGACTCCTGTGCACTATCTTGTGTCTGAGTACATTTTTGTTTTTTTTGCCACACCCACGGCATGCAGAAATTCCTGGGCCAGGGATCAAGCCTGTGCCACAGAAGGGACAACACCAGCTCCTTAACCTGCTAAGCCACCAGGAAATTCCTGAGTATATCTTTTAAATTCAGTTCCTTTCTATTTTGGGGGTGGGGGGCACGCACCTGTGGCATATGGAGGTTCCCAGGCTAGGGGTGGAATCCAAGCTGCAGCTGCCAGCCACAGCCACAGCCACAACCACAGCCACAGCAATGCCGAATCCAAGCTCTGACCGTGATCTATACCGCAGGTCACAGCAACGCTGGATCTTTAACACACTGAGCGAGGCCAGAGATTGAACCTGCACCCTCATGGATACTAGCGGGGTTTGTTTCCACTGAGCCACAACAGGAACGCCTCAGCTCCTTTCTCTATCAAATATGGCAGGTCCCTCTTAATGCTTTTTGAAAACGATCACCTTAATTTTAAATATTTAAGGAAAAAAACTGTGTTATTTAAAAAAAAAAAAAAGGTATTGTGGTTGACATGGGTGCCCATGAAGGCAAATCCATTGCATCGTAAATTGCAGAACACGGAGACCCAGGGGCTGGGACTGCAAGGTGCCTTGGGCCCGGGGCACGAGCCAGCACACTGGAGCCGGCAGTGTTTTTAATCCTCTGGCTGGCTGGGTTTACTGAAGACAAGCTGTTCCAAAAACAATAAGCAGCAGCCCTTGTGGGGGTCCTGCCCTGCTCTCGTCTGACTCAACTCCCATTTGGGCATCAGCTTTAATTTAGTGGAGAAAAAGGGAAAATGCCGAATTGGCCTTCATTGTTCCGCAGCTTTATTCCTCAGACCCTGCCAGCAGAGGCCTCCGGCCAGAAGCCAAGTCCCATGAGGACACCAGTCTCCATGGTCCAGGCAGGGGACAATGGCCGCTCTGAAAGTACAGCTTTGAGATGAGGCCACTCTAATGCAGGCTCCAGGTCTCCTTTTGTGCAACTCACCCCTGATTTCTAGGTGTGCCCCAGATGCTCCTCAAAAGAAGGTCTATCTTCGAAGCTAGACTGGGAGGGGGGTAAAGTGGAATCGGTTTTCTTTCCCAAGCTTTGATTGGAGTTTTGTTTTGTTTTGTTTTTTAAAGAAATATCCTTTGGGAGTTCCCATTGTGGTACAGGGGAAAGGAATCTGACTAGGAACCATGAGGTTGCAGGTTCCATCCCTGGCCTTGCCCAGTGGGTTAAGGATACGGCGTTGTCCTGATCTGTGGTGTAAGTTGCAGATGTGGCTCAGATCTGCTGTGGCTGTGGCTGTGGCTTAGGCGGGCAGCTACAGCTCTGATTGGACCCCTAGCCTGGGAACCTCCACATGCTGCGGGTGAGGCCCTAAAAAGCAAAAAAAAAAAAAAAAAAAAGAAACGTTCCTTGGACAACAATCTGAACTAAGATGTAGGACAATGAGGAGTCCAGGGCATGGGGCTCTTTCAAAGGACTACAGCGGATCTGCAGTGCAGATGCACTGCTTACGGCCAAGGAAATGCAGCTGACTTCCAGGGTCTGAGCTGCACGGCTCCCAGGAGGTTACAAAGGAAGTCCCCCTGCTCTACTACCCAGGAGAACCCGTGGGCAGGTTGAAGTTGGATGGTTCCTATGGCAGGAACACCTCTGCTCATCTCCTCTGTCTCATCTGCCATGAGTTCACTGCGATGCAGGTGCAAGCAGGATGCCTGGGCCAGGCCAGGTGTGCCCTCCATGCTCTCCTCTGAACCCATGCAGCGTTTATCAGCTCAGTCCATCTATCTTGTTAGTCTAGACAAGAGAGGACAAACCTGGGTCCCAGCTGTCTTTTGGCTGGCTCAGCAGAGTTCTGACTGAGGGGAGGGGAAGACTTCGCTGTAGCTTATTGGGGAAGGGGCGCCTGAGTGGTCCAGGGGAATCTGCCCGGGACCATGGGCTCCACCTCTGCTTCACCATCAGCATCTGGTCCCCGGGGCTGAATTCCTCTGCAAGCCCCCTGTCCCTGGTTTCTTGTGTGTGGATCAGTGCTGGGCTTCTCTGTAAGGAAGGGGCCCATGGAGTGCCATCATGTTACACTTAGCCCCTTGGCAATTGTCCTGAGGCCTGAGGATGCTCTGATCTCTGTGTAAAGCTGAGATGCCCCTCTGGAGCTGGGGAGAGCTTGTCTTGGGGATGAGACAGAATTCTCCTAGGATGGAGCTCAGTACATGGATGCTTCCTGGGTCCAGCTTGATGGCCACAATGCCTGTGTAAAGTCCTGGGCTTGGTGACCCCAGTGCCAAGGAGGAAGGGGATGCCTCAAAGGTGTCCCCTTGATCCGCCTGGACCCTCCAAAGGTGGCAACCTCGTTCTCCCTTGTCTTCTTTGGCCACTCTGATGTCTCCATGGATCTTTGTCAGAATGTGAATAATCGAAGCCCCTCAGAGCTCCCCTCAGAAGGTGGCTCTGCAGGCCTCCTCCTGGACTCCAGGAGGAGATCCCTCCAAGGCAATTGACACCGCTCCAAGCCTGGATGGAGCCAGCGCTGCACTGCCTAGCCGCTGGCCTTCCTCAGTCCTGTCCTCCTCCTCCTGATGTCCTTGAAGGCCACCAGTGACTTGGAGCAACTGCAGTCTATCTTCTTGGACACCTTTTGCCTCTGGTCAAGCTTAGGGAAGAGTCCCTGGGATCTCGGGTGGGCGCCGAGTCCTCCCACTGCCAGCAGACCACCTTTCCACAGGAGGTTCTTAGATCCCTCCTGTGATGCCCCAGGTTGGGGTGGGGAGCCTGGGGTGTGCATTTCGTGAGGCCACCAGGGGTAGGGAAGTGTGGCTGCATAGTTGGCTCAGTGTCTAAGACCCACTGACTACAGGACATCCTTGCACGACCCTCCGATCCAGGACTGTGCAGCCTTGATTTCGAATCCTATTCCCACAGCACACAGGCACGTACCAGGTTTTATTGGCCACGAAAGCGATGGCCCTGGGCTTCCTGTTACAGCAAGCTGCCTTGTAGCAGCTGTGTGACTTGGGGAAAGTTGAGTTCTTTCTCTGTTTTTTTCTTTTTGTCTTTTTGCCTTTTCCAGGGCCGCTCCCGTGGCATGTGGAGGTCTAATTGGAGCTGTAGCCGCCGGCCTACGCCACAGCCACAGTAATGCAGGATCGGAGCCACGTTTGCAACCTACACCACAGCTCATGGCAACGCCGGATCCTTAACCCACTGAGCGAGGCCAGGGATCGAACCCGCAACCTTACGGTTCCTAGTCGGATTCGTCAACCACTGCGCCACGAAGGGAACTCCCCTTCTCTGTTTCTTTACCTGCAAGCAAAGAGTGAGGAGGGTAGGGGGGCTGAGCTTTGACAGCAGATATCAAACATTCACTTGCTCTAAATTCGGACTTCATCGGGTCCCAAGCAGGACAAGCATCCTTTGTTTTTTGCAAGGACACAGACTGGGCCATCATGGTGGGGACTGCGCAGGGCTCACCTCTCATCTGTCCAGGGACGTCCCCAGCCCTGGGCATTTCTCCTCTCCAGAGGTGGCACCTGCCAGCTAGGTCAGGCACAGCTCCAGCTTGAGGCCTTAGCTGAAGGCCCATTAGAAACCCCCACCAGGGTAGGGTGGCTAGTGGCGGGGTGGGGACTTCCTATACTTACTGATAATCAGGGCGGTGTGTGTAAGAAACATTTTTCTAGGGTTTTTTTTTTTTTTTTTTGAGAACAGCCCGGTTCTACTACTGCATTGAATTCCCACTCAAATAGGGCTGCTCTGTCAATCTAAGGAGGAAGGGAGAAGCCCCCCCCCCCACCCGCGTCTGAAAAGCTGTGACCGCCCCCCACCAGGGAGCCCCTGGTGGCCCTTCAGAGAGCGGGTGAGTAGCCTGCTGAGCCTGCGCATCTGGTTCCAAGTCCAGTCTGCGCCCACACAGAATTTCCCTGCCCAGTGTGGCCATGGCCTGTTCAGCTACGCACCCAGGCCAGGAAGTGATGTGCCCCCCCCTCTCCCCTGGGAGCTCCCTGAGGATAAGCGGAGTAGGCGCTCTTTTCCTCCGGGGCAGAAATGAGAGCCAGAAACCGACTGAGAAGCCGTCTGGCTGAGCCAAGAGGCGGCTGGAACCAAACGAGACTCATTAACTATTAATAATTTCCAGTTGTTTGCTCGCTGGGTTCGGCCGGCCCCCCGGGCCTCTGCGGGCCGGGGCTCTCCTCTGGCTGCCCCCCGACGCCAGGGCTCGAGGTGTTAGCGCCCGCTGGGCCGGGGTGGGGGGGACAAGGCGTCCTCGAGGCCCAGTGCGAGCGGGGCCGCGTGTCCGCTTGCGGCGGGGCTGCGCGCTGGGCAGAGCAAGGGTTCGGCCCGGGGACCCCCGCGCCGGGGATCCGCCGCTCCGGGCAGGCTGAGCTGCTGGCGGCGCACAGCAGGAGCGCAGCGGCCCCTGGCGCCCGGCCTGGGGGCTCTGCCACTGCGGGCGGGCGGGTCGGACCCGCGGGCGGCCGGGGCGGGGCCGGGGGCGGGGCCAGGAGCCCCGCGGTTCGCAGACCCGGACGGCGCGCGGGCTGCGGGCTGCGGGCTGCGGGCAGGGAGGGCGGCCGGCGGGCAGCGGCCCCGGCCCCGCCGCGTGCGCCGCCATGGTGGGCCGGCTGAGTCTGCAGGATGTGCCGGAGCTCGTGGACACGAAGAAGAAGGGCGACGGCGTCCTGGACAGTCCGGACTCGGGGCTGCCCCCCAGCCCCAGCCCCAGCCACTGGGCGCTCGCGGCGGCGGGGGGCGGCGGCGGCGCCGGGGGGGAGCGCGCGCCCGCTCCGGGGGCGCTGGAGCCCGACGCGGCGACGACGCCCGCGGCCCCGGTGAGTGGCCCCGCCTGGGCCCCTTCCTCCGATCCTTTCCATTCCCCGGCGCCCGGGCCCCGGAGACCCCGTGGCCGTCCTGTTGGCCCGCCCGGGACGCGCTGTCGGCGCCGCCACCCGCCGTCGGGACGGCATGGCCAGCGCCGGGAGCCCGGGGAGGGAGCGCGGTGAGAGCCTGGCCAGCTGGAGCCGGTGGCTGGAAAATTGTCATCGCCTGGGAGGCGCGGGAGCCCCAAGAGACTCAAGCCGCCGCCTCTCCCTTCGGGGTGGTGGCCTCCGGGGCTGCCAGGCTGCGGCTGGGCCACATTACTGATTTGGCGGGGCTGGAGGGGTCCCGGGACCTAGCGAGAGAACTCCAGGCACCCCCGGCCTTTGACCCCGCCCTGGTGGCTCCAGCGGGCCTGCCCCCTCCTGGCCCGTCTCGGGAAAGGGGTGTGCTCGGCCTCCCCGATTCGGAGAGCGAAGGGAGCCTGCCTTGGGAAACTTTCAGTGGTCTTGGAGAGGCCCCTCTTGTCCTGTCACCTAACCCTTGTCTGGCACATGATGGGTGGGAGGCCTTTAGGTGGGTGGAAACGTTAAAAAATGAATCCTTTTATTTTAAAATTGTCATTTAAAGAAAAAAACAAACACAGGTCCCTTTTACCTTCGGAATTGCTCAGGTGGCGTTGTTTATTGCTTTTGCCTGGCGCTCAGAGGAGGCCACATCCTGCCTACAGTCAAGCTCAAAGTGGGGCTCCGAGCCCGCCCGCTCCCCTGGAGGAAGGAGTCAGTGGCGCTGCCGCTCCTTAGGCACCCACCTACTTTGATGGTGTGTGGAATTCTTGACCACTGATCCTGTCTCTGGGGGGACAGCAGTGCCTTCTTTCATGTCCATTAGAAGGCAGCACTTGCTTCACCTTGGCCTTCAGAGCCTTGGCCCTCTGGCCCTTTCTAGCCTCATCTTCCACATCCACTGACCACAGGCAGATACACGCTCGGGGGGCCTCTGCTGCTGCTCCCACCACCTGGCCGTGCCTTTCCCCTCCCAGGCCACCCCCTTCTCCCTCTCCCAACACCCAGCTGGCTTTTTCACCTGTCCACCCCCTGCTGGCCTTTCAGTGGCAGACCTGTCACCTTCTCTGGGAAGTCTTCTTCCTCGATGCTTCCCAGAGCCAGGCCAGAGGCCATGGCTTCGCCCCTTGCCCTGGTGACACCTTGTTGATTTGTCCGTGGTCACTCCTGCTGCCTGCCCCACCCCCAGCCCACACTGGAGGAAGGTCTCTGCTCAGGGGGTGTCTACTGGGTGGGCAGCGGTGAGAGAGCAGAGAAGCCAGGGGCAAAAGAAGCCGCACAGAGTGCCTGTGTGGATAGCTGGCAGGCTGTTCTGTGAGTGCTGGGAGTCACCCACCTCCTCTTGGTGGCCGTGTCATCCTGCAGCCCCCAGGGCTGCCAGGAAGGTGCCCGTCCACCCCAGGTTAGGGGAGGGGTATGGCAGCCAGAGAGCTGGGAGCAGAGCAGGGCCCACTGTCACTGCTATAGCTTTCCTAAAGCTCTGCTGCAGCCGTGCCCACACCTTCCCCTCTCCCCCCACTGCCCTGAGTTCAAGCCCAGTGGGGACTTGCTCCCCTCTCCCCTCGAGGGTACTGAGGTTGGTACCCTGAGGGCCCCCTGCTTCTCTCTCCCTGATCTACCTGGTCCCTTCTGGCTTTTGCATGTCTGCCCTGTGGCCCCACCTGACACCTTGTCCTGGTCACATAAGCGTCTTAGAGCCAACCTTCCAGAAATGCCTGCTTCCTGGAAGACATGGAGGCGGGGCTGCCACCACCACACCTTGGCCCAAGTGTAGGTCCTTCTCTCAAATCAGCAAAGAGAGCGACAGCTCGCAGGAACCCAAAGAGCTGCCTGCTTAACACAGCAGCCCTGATTCCAGTCGGATGGGGCAAAAAACTCGCACCTGTGTGGAGGATGGGCCCCCTTGCTCCGGCTGCTTGGTGAAGCAGAAAGCCCGATGTGCTAACCCTGTTGGAAGGTGGTGCACCGCTGGGATGCTGTGCTCTGGTTCTTTGAGTTTTCTGGATAGTGGAGGGTGACATAGAGAACTTTCTGGCGTTTGTCTTACCCGAGGGTTTGCAGACTGCTCCATCTGGGCTGAGCGTTGCTGTCTGCCCCAGAGGGAGAGGATGTGGGGGGAGTTGGACTGAGTCTTCAGGGTAGAAAAATCCCGGGTGGCATTTCTTTTTGTTTGTTTTGGCCTTTGCTGAAGCATTGCTGAGACAATGACAGGGTCGGGGGCGCCTAATTGAAGGCTCTGATAGCCAGGTCCCCAGCTCCAGGCCCCGTGACACCGCCTCTCTGCTGGATGATGTGGTAGCCCCGGGGTCTGGCCACGGTCAGGACCCTGAGCTCGAATTTCTTTCCTCTTTTCATCCTTCCAAAAAACCCCATCAATGGCAGGGGACACGCCTGGGTGTGCAGGTAAGGTCACAGCGGATAGGATGTGACTGCCGAGGGCAGGGCACACAGCACATGTATGATACACCTGGGATTTGCACAGGCCTCTCAGCACCCTGTGCAGGGCCCTTCCCAGGCGTGGGTCAGCCCCTCTCTAGCATCTTCCCCGGGCGGGTGAGGAGGGAGACGCAAATCAGGTGGAAGCTAGAGCCAGGACCTTCTGTGGGGACGGCCTCAGGGGGCCTGTGCTCTAACTCAGGGTGCATTTTCCGTCCTTGCAGGCTCCGGCTTCCCTCCCCAACCCCCTGGCCTCCGGCTGCTCGCCCAGGTTATGCCCACTGTCCTTTGGCGAAGGAGTGGAGTTTGACCCCTTACCACCGATGGAAGTCAGGTAAGTGTGGTGGGCCCTGATTCCCTTTTCTTTCTGTTTATTTTCATGTTGTGTTCCAGTAATATATGCCTGTTATTAAAAAAAATAGTCAGTTACAAAATCATGCCAAAGACTGTTAAAGTTTGGTGGGTGCTCCTGGGATGCTTTTTCTGTATTCTAACCATTTGGATATGGGTCCACTTATTTATTTATTTATTTTTAAAATTTATTTATTTATTTTTTCATTTTGTGCTTCTTTTTTTTTTATTTAAAAAAAAAAAAAAAAAAACATAAGGAGGACTTCCCCTTGTGGCTCAGTGGGTTGAGAACCTGACGAGTATTCATGAGGATGCAAGTTCGATCCCTGGCCTCACTCAGGGGGTTAAGAATCTGGTGTTGCCATGAGCTGGAGTGTAGGTCACAGACTCGGCTCGGATCCCGTTTGGCTGTGGCTGTGGTGTAAGCCAGCAGCTGCAGCTCTGATTCCACCCCTAGCTTGGGAACGTCCATATGCTTCGGGTGTGGCCCTTAAAAAAAAAAAAAAAAAAACAACGAGGTCATGCCATACATTAAGTCCTGCATCTTGCCCCTTGCCCTTCATCTCTGATGGCCATGGATATTTAACACTTTGCGATAAAGTCATTCCTCCCTCCCGAAGTCGCTTCCCACATCTCCGCACCCCCACCCCACCCCACCTTACCTTCCAGGTGCTGTGACCTTGTCTCAGGTGCTGATTTCACTGGGCAAGAACCATTCTTCCTCAGGGAATTGATCTCATCCAGGACCCTGTGGGGGCAGAGATCCATTGAGGGGCTCCGTTAAAGATAGGTCTTTCTAGAGAGAGGAATTTTACTTTTGGTAGCTGGTGGTTTTATAGCTGGAGGTTCCGTTGCCTGAACACAAAGGGCCCTTTGACACAGGACAAAGGAGGCTCCCCACTCTGGAGGTGAGCAGTTCAGCCTTTTATTCCCGAGACGCTTGTATTTTGAACAAAACGGGGACGTGACTTCATGACATTTGCCTCCACCGGCCTCTTAACTAACCTACTTGCACAGGAGGATAGATGTTTCCATCGGACTCATTTTGAAGAGAGGGCTGACCCTTTCTCCCTGACCAGGGGGTCGGGGCTGGTGGAGGGTCGGGGCTGGGCAGTGCTGTTCCATGTGTGAGGATTGTACAGGGTTTAGTTTCTATGAAGATGCAATAATTAGGAAGTGAAATGAATTCATGCTTTGTTTCCAAAAAAAAAAAAAAATGTAGGCGTTCCCTTGTGCTGCAGCAGGTTAGGGATCTGGGGACTGCAGCGGCTGCTATGTTGCTGCTATGCTGAGGGTTCAATCCCTGGCCTGGGAACTTCCTCATGCCAAGGGCATGGCCAAAAAAAATTAACTCCCAAATTGCCCAAGAAAGACTTTTATGTATTTTTTTCACCTTTGTTTCTTTTTTTGTTATAGTCGACTGACAGTGTTGTGCCCATTTCTGCTGTTCAGCATAATGATGCTGTCGTGCATATACATGCATTCTTTTTCTCATGCCATCTTCCATCACGTTCTGTCCCAAGCGAGTGAATACAGTTCCCTGAGCTGTACAGCAGGACCTCATTGCTTATCGGTTCTAAATACAATAGTTCGCAGCTTCTAACCCCAACCTCCCCGTCCATCCCGCTCCCTCCCCCGGCCCCCTTGGCAACCACACGTCTCCAAGGAGGACTTTTTAAAACATAAGGAAGTAGCCGCTGAGGAATGTGGGTGTTCATTTATTTTATGGAAATCAAGCCTGTAATTGGCTTTGATAGATAAGGTCAGGTCTCGGGTTTGAGGGGTCTCCAAACTGAAGGCCAGGGTGGACAGGGTACAAGTATTTGGCCTCACCGGGCATTCGGAACCAGCACTCAGGAGGCCTGGGTTCCCTCATTCTCTCATTAAAGGGCTGATGGTTCATATCAGGGGATGGAGAAGCCCTCACGCCGGTGGACCGTCCGCCTGGTTGTGGACTACTTACCACCCACCGCGTTGCTGTGTGTTCACACCCTCCGCAGGGAGACGGGGCGCTTGTTTCAGGAAGGGGCAACTCAGGTTTGGGGCTCAGTTACTTGGCGAAGGTCTCAAAGCTTAAGTGCGTGGCGCTGACTCCCTGGGCTGCCGCCTGCCCTGAGGAGCCGTGAGTGAGTTTCGGGGAAGCCTGGGCTCCTGCAGGTCTGCATGTGCGTCCTGGCCCCCCAGCTCCCTCACACCCTGACCGTGCCCTCTGCGCCTGATTTCTCTTCCCAGGATTGTGGGGCAGATTAAACGAGACCCTGGAAGTAAAGTTCTTAGGACAGCCGCCCCCCCCCCCCCCCGCCCCCAACACAGGGAGCACGTCCTGAACCCTGTGTGGCTTCTCCCTGGAGTCACCGCATCCCAAGGGTCAAGGTCACAGGCGGACCCCTGTGCCCCCAGCTCAGAGGAGCGGCTTCATGCTGCCTTGTGTCTCCCGCCCAGGTACACGTCCTCGGTCAAGTACGACTCCGAGCGGCACTTCATTGACGACGTCCACCTGCCGCTGGGCCTGGCCGTGGCCTCCTGCAGCCAGACCATCACCTGCATCCCCAGGTGCACGTGGCGCAACTACAAGGCCGAGGTGCACTTCGAGCCCCGGCACAAGCCCAGCCGGTTCCTCAGCACCACCATCGTCTACCCCAAGTACCCCAAGACCGTCTACACCACCACCCTGGATTACAACTGCCGCAAGACCCTGAGGAGGTTCCTGTCCAGCGTGGAGCTGGAAGCCGCGGAGTTCGCGGGCGGCGACTACCTGTCGGATGAGAGCTGACTGGGGCAGGCTGGGGGCTGGACCGGCCGTCCCGTCCTGGTCGGCTTGGGCCAGGCTGCCCTTGCTGGTCATGCCAGCCCCAGGAGTGTCTGACCCAGAGATTTGTATAAGCCCAGAAGAAAAAACGTCACAGTATCTTCCAATGAGAAAGAGATTTTGGTTTTTACCTTTTTTTTTTTCCTTCAAGTTTTGTTATTTTTGTTTGTTTGTTTCAGCCGCCCTGTGGCATATGGAGTTCCCGGGCCAGGGATCAGATCTGAGCCGCAGTTGTGGCCTACACTGCAGCTGGGGCAACGCCAGATCCTTAACCCATTCTGCCGGGCTGGGGGGTCAAATCTGCATCCCAGTGCTCAGAAGCAGCACTGATCCTGTTGTGCCACAGCGGGAGCTCTCGCATTGTTTTTCGAAGGGGTGTGTTTCCTCGTCTGCTGCTACATAGCTTCCCCAGAGTCCCAATTTCACGAGGAAGTAAAAGGATAGCTAGAGCCAAAGGAAAAGGGCCCCGATTTGAAATACGGAGGTGGAGGAGCCCTTCCTTTGGTCAGTTTGTCTGAGGAAGAGCATGGAACAAAATCTCTGAGATGGAAAAAGTGAATTTGAAGAAATTTCAGCCCCGGGTGTCCTCACTGCTGCGAAAGTGGTGCTCATTCAGTGAGCTGTGACACCCATATGGGTTCAATCTGCAGAGAATTGGGTTCCATTCTGTTTCTTTTCTTTTTTTTTTTTTTATTTCCATTTGGATTTCCTGTTAACCGAAACGCTTGGAATTCTCTAAATCTTTTTTGCGATATCAAAAAACCCCAAACCATAATATATGAAGGCTTTCCAAAAAAAAAAAAAAGAAAAAAAAAAGGAAAAAAGAAAAAAGAAAAGATTCCCCCTGACCTCACAGCTACACAGGGATCAGGTCAACTGATGGCCGGGTTTGGGGGCGGTGGCCTGGTTCCAGTTCCTTCCTCGGGTGGGTCCCAAGCACAGGCCCTGGCGAAGCGCCTTGAACCCTTTGGCATCTGGTAATGTCTCCACAGGCTTGTGTAACTCTCCTGATATGTATTTTGGGGTTTCCAAATTCTTTCCTATTTTTTTTCATGAGGCGAAACAGAGCTGCGGGCCCCCTGGCCAGAAAGGGCCTATTTTGAAAGACTGCTTAGGGAAAACAACATGCTGGGGGGGGACCCCACCCGGGGGTGTCCCTCACGGTGGGAGCCGCTGGCCACACCCCGGGACTGGACACCCTCTGGGAGGAGGCGGTTGTAGGTGTTGCTGGTGATCTGGTTCATCGAGGTGGGTGTCCTTCCAGCGCCCTTGGGCCAGCGCCGCCGAGGAATTCTGCTGGCGCCTGAGGTCTAAGGACCTCTGCCCCCCGCCCCCAGCCCAGGTGATGCAACGGTGCATTCAGCAGAGGGAGTGCGCGGCTCAGCGTTGGGGTTTGTGTAAGTGTTGGTGTTGGCTGGGTCCAGAAGCGAGAGTCTGTGAATCCTGCAGAAGCCGGGATGCAGGCTGGGCCCGGCCTTCAGCCTCCTGCCTGCCCCACCTCCCCCGGCCCGTTCTTCCTCCTGCCCATCCCCGTGGGT